>NC_071095.1:39573574-40176074 GCF_027358695.1 Spea bombifrons | reverse complement strand
GATACGCCTCCCCAATACTGTCCAAATAACAAAAGAGACCCGAACAATGTTCAGGAGCCTTCTGACCAATAACGCTCGCCAGGATAGCATACGCCTGAAGCCAATTTGTAAAAGTACGGGGAATAAGCCGATACCTCCTCTTCTCCTCATCCTCCTTTTTTGTAACTTCCCCTTTAGAGGGCCGATCCAAGTTAAACTTTTCCGAAGGGAGAAGATCTCCACGTATTCCCCTTTCCAGATCTTCTCCCGAACCTCCTACTTAAGGTGAGTACCCAAAGGGGCCTCAAAGCACACATAAACTTCGCCCCTAGCGGCTTCCCCCAAACGCACCGGATCAACTTCAGCGGAAACAGCCGGAGGAGGCGCAGCCACCGCCGTAGAAACTACCGGAGACTCAGAGGAACCAGTAGCCACCGGCGCATCAGGGACAGCAGGAGTAGCAGAAACCGCCCGCGGGGGACCACCCGGCGGGGTCCCACCCGGCAGGGCCCCAGGAAATAGAGACAGGCCACTCGGGGCAGAGACCGCGGGCTGATACAACCCCCATGCCCCCACAGGAGCAGCCACAGAAACCTGGCGCCTGCACTTATCCAATAATTCCCCAAAGCCCGCTAACAGCTGCGACAAAACCGGAGCCGAATCCTGAAACCCGCCAGGAGCACCCCCAGCAGCCCCAGAAGAAACCCCAGCACCCCCAACAGCAGCCCCAACCGACTGCAGAGAACAAGGAATAGAAGAAAAAAGGGAAGGGGAAACATGCTCACCTGCGGCCGAAGTGCCGTGCAAGGTATGCGCAACAGGCGTAGCCTCAGCAACGGGTGCAGGCGAAAAACCCTGTCGCAATAGAGCAGGTGTACCCATAGCATCAAAAGCCTCAGCTCCCAGAACAGAAGTTGAGCGTTCCGCCACTAGATGGCGCTCACACGACCCTGCGCGCGTCAAGGAGGATGCAGCAAGGAACGGAAGTGCACCGGGCGTGACTCGCTCAGAAGGCCTCGGGTTCCTTCTTTTCGCAGGGCCCGGCGGGGCGCAAGACCGAGAAACAGCCGCCCGCCCCTTCTGACCGCTGAGGCTTGGGACTGAGACGCACAGGCGGCCTGGAGACACGCGGACGGGCCGAGGAGACACCAGCCGGCGGGTCAGCAGCAGGGTCAGCAGCAGCAGCAGGGTCAGCAGCAGCAGGGTCAGCAGCAGCAGGATCCCCACGACCAGGAGCCTCAGCCAGGATACCGGAGAGGCGCTCCCGGAGCCACTCATCGCTGGAACCCCCGGACAGGGACCGCAGGTCCTGAAGCAAGGCGTCCACGCTGGGAACAGCCATTGCACAAACAGGTAAGCAGAGTATGGAAAGCCTACAACACCTGGAATTACCAGGTGGCCTAAATAGGTAAACGAAAGCTTTCCTGGTCAATCGAAAAAGTGACCTAAACGGGGTGGGCTCCCATATATATAGTGACCCCCACCCCTAAGCACAGTAAGGTGATGCACACCTATCAATCGTCAGCTCAGGGCCGTCAATCAACATTGCCCGCCGGCCCCCCTAGCTGACTCAGCAAATTTACTAAAAAACAGGAAAACGGGAGGGGGAGAGGGCTGCCTGTCGTCCCCTCAGTCATGCGCCCTTCTTGCGCCATGCTCTCGCCTGGGGCCTTCTTGTGCATCCACTGTGAAACATACAGCCATTATCAACCAAATAGATATACAGTAACTGTCACGCTATGTACTTACACATACATACATCTACCTTTAAGGCAAACACCGTGAAAGTAATTTGTTTGTTTCAAAAAAGCTTGTTTTCAGTCATCTTTTAAAATATGAAAACTGTTTATTTCATACTCTCACTCAGGTGCTCCCAATGATGTCATGGGCCACAGTGATATTAGGAACTATGTGTTTTTATATGTATTTCATTCATGACTAATATGTTTTTTTATATATACCTTCAAAATGCAAGGTAAAACTGACCATGTCCAGTGTGCTCAAAAATGGCACCGTGAAATATGGGGCTGGTATTCAATTATTTCCAGGGATGATTTTAATTCCCAGTCCGGCCATGAATTAGATAAAGGGATGTCTCTAACAAAGTGGATGAGACGTCCACTCCCACCATTCTTCCCTTTTGTTCACTTTTTGGGCTCTTCCTTCCACCATTCCTTCCTTTTGTTGGGTCTCTTCCCTCCTCACTGAGCTACTCCACCCACCATTCTTTCCTCCTGTTCACTATCTCAGCCCTTCCTCCCTGCTTCCCTCTGACATCATGTTCAGTCTCTGAGCTCCTCCTACCACTGTTCTTTCCTCCTGTTTCCTCCTTAAGCTCCTCCCAATGTTTTCTCCTCCTGTTCGCTCTCTGAGCTCCTTCTATCACTGTTCTTTCCTCCTGTTCACTCTCCGAGCTCCTCCTCCCATTGTTCTTCTCTCCTGTTCACTCTTCATGGACCTCCTCCCACTGTTCCTGTATGGGATAAAGGTATCTCTGTAACAAAATAGATGAGACGTCCTCTCCCACTGTCCTTCTGTCTTGAGCTTTGCAATTCCTGTTCGCTGACAGACAGATATCTCTCATAAAGTCAGAAATTACAAAAAAAGGAAAAGGAAAAAACAAATGTCATTAGAAAAAATCCCCCCCTCCTGTGAGCTCACTGAGCTCCTCCTCCCCCATTCTTCCTTTTTGTTTACTCTCTGAATTCCTCCTCCAACCATCCCCCCCTGTTCGTTCCCTAAGCTCCTCCCACTGCCCTTCCCTCATGTTCGCTCTCTGAGTTTCCCTCCACTCTTCTCCTATGCTGTTTGCTTTCTGATCTCCCCCTCCCTCTTTATTCCATCCTGTTCACATTCTGAGCTCCTCTCTCATTCTATCTTCATCTTGTTCACTTTCTGAACTCCTACCCCCACTCTTTTTCCTTCCTGTTCAGTCTCCGAGCTCCTCCTACCACCGTTCTTTCCTCCTGTTTGCTCATTAAGCTCCTCCCAATGTTTTCACCTCCTGTTCACTCTTTGAGCTCCTCCTCTTACTTTTCTTCCCTACTGTTCACTCTCCGAGCCCCTCCTCCAATTGTTCTTCTCTCCTGTTCACTCTCCATGGTCCTCCTCCCACTGTTCCTGTATGGGATAAAGGTATCTCTGTAACAAAATAGATGAGACGTCCTCTCCCACTGTTCTTCTCTCTTGAGCTTTATAATTCCTGTCCGCTGACAAACAGATTTCTCTCATAAAGGCAGAAAAAAAGGAAAAAACTAATTATATTAAAAAAAAATCCTCTCTTTTTTTAGCTCACTGAGCTCCTCCTCCCCCCATTCTTCTCTTTTGTTTGCTACAAAGGCGAGATGATACGTGGGAGATCACTCAAAGCCGCAAATAGTAACACATGAGTGGGGAGAAAGGGGACACAGTCAGATGTCGCAAACAAGGAAATTAAATAAAAGCAAAGAGAAAATAACAAAAGACAAGCTCAGCAAACCAACCAGATCAGCAGTCAACATAAATCCAATAGAACCCCATACCCAGTGTCTCCAAGATCCTACACTTGGAATTTGGTGCCATTGTACACCATGCATTCTCAGAACAAGATAAGATAAACTCTGTGATCATTGTTGGGTTCTGGTTTGGTGCATTGACTCGATGCCCTACAAATTTTAATTCTTATTCTCAACTTGACATGGTGCCTCCACACTACAAAGCCTGTTGCCTTCCATCCAAGGTCCACTGATGGCTACCACAAGGTGGCTATACAAGTCCTCCCAGTTAAGCTTAGTTAATGATTATCCACAGGGGAACTGAAATCCTCTGGGGTGAATGTGATGGAGACCCATAATTGGACTGAGTAGATCCGCCTTTGAGATCTTCCTTGCCGTGAATGCTCAGTTGCTCACAAGTTAATCCTCTCCGCAAGCACTAGTGAAGATGTAATGTAGCGGTAAAACAGAACTCAGTTTATTGAAGACAGCACAGATATTTATACACAACACATGATATGATTACAGGTATAGTCTCATCAAACACCAGACAGCCCGGCACTGCCATGCACTTCTATAGTCAATAATGCCCACCCGGCAAAGAGTCACTATTTAGGGGTGATCAATCCCGGGGGAACCAATGAAAACCACAGGGTCCAAGGATATTATGGCCCAAAAAGCAACGTGACCCGACATAGGGACCCTGAGCGACAGCGCCGGAAACTACCCCGGGAATAGTCCACGCGGTAGCCGGGCCATAGTTCCATAGCTGTGGCTGAGTAAACCCCGGTCTTAAAGATTGGTTATAAAATCAGGGTTCCCAAATGAGCCTCCTCTCGGGGACTACCACCGACTGTTGCCCACCATGAGCTTAATGTAACCTCAAAAATGCGACGTGGTGGGACAACAAGTCTCCGTAGCAACGCAGTTCCAATTGTCAGCGGGCATGTCGCGTTTTGTAGCTATGAATTTGCGGTTAGGCGCATCAAGCATTTCTTGGCTTGTAGAGCCTCCATAGGTCATGGGAGTCTGCTTAGGACAGACCAGATGAGGTTTCCCATTCACCCTCTGCCCCTCAAAGAGCACAGGGTGATTTAGACATAAGAGGGCACTGAGCAGGTAGGTAAGGAGTCTCCCCAGGAATCCACCAGGACCCCCCTCCCAAACTCAAACATCCCCTCAGGGGATTACCGTGACATTTCTCCCTCAGGACACTAACACAGGAGGAGATGGGTTGACTCACAAGTTAGTCCATCCAGTCCAAATTGGTCCCCTAGCCCAATTGCCCCTACAAGGGCAACACTCACAAGGTCATCCTCTGCCTCTCTTGATGAACATACACACTGCTGAGGAGAAGTGATGACTGTTCCTTCTCCTTGGAGTTCCCTCAGCTGCTGGCTGGTGATGCTGACTGCATCTAGGGAGATGGGCCGGCTGCGCCACCTCCCGGGACCTCACTCAGCCCCTCCCTGATGTTCCAGCTGCCGCTGGGGAGATGGACCGGCTGCCCCTTTCACTCAGCCACTGGGTAGTGATGCCGCCTGCATCCCATCCCTGGTGCTCTTGCTGCCGCTGGGGAGAGGGGCCAGCTGCGCCACCTCCCTGGCCCTTACTCAGCCGCTGGGGAGGGATGCCGCCTGCATCCCCTCTCTTGTACTCCTTCTGCCGCTGGAGAGAGGAGCCGTTGCGCTCTCTTCTGGGCTCTCACTTAGCCGCTAGGGGCTGCTGCTGCCACTGGTTTGACGGGCCGGCTGTATCCCTCCCTCGCGCTCCTGCTACGACTGGGGAGAGGGGCCGGTTGCTCAATCTCTCAGGCACTCACTCAGCCGCTGTGGAGTGATCCCCTCCCTTGTCTCCTTGGTGCTCCTGCTGGGGAGATTGGCCACTACTGTAATCTCTCTGGAACTTTCTCAATGTCTTTCGCAATGTTTCAGGCACTAACTCAGCAGCTAGGAAGTGATGCCGCCTGCATCCCCTCCCTTGTGCTCCTGCTGCCACCGGGTAGATGGGCCGACTGTGCCCTCTCCTAAGCTTTCACTCAGTAGTTGGGGAGTGATGCCCCCTGTATCCGGTCCGTGGTGTTCCTGCAGGGGAGATTGGCCGGTTGCGCAATCTCTCAGGCACTCACTCAGTCGCTAGGGAGTGATGCTGCCTGCATCTCCTTCCGTGTGCTCCTGCTGCCGCTGGGAAGATTTACCAGAAGTGCAATCTCTCAGGCACTCACTCAGCCTCTAGGGATTGATGCTGCCTGCATCACCTCCCTGGGACTCCTGTTACCGCTGGGGAGAGGGGCCGCCTGCACCATTTCCCTGGCCCTCACTCAGCAGCCGCTGGGGAGTGATGCCACCTATATCCCCTCCTTTATGCTGCCGTTGGTGAGATGGGCTGGCTGTGCCATCTCCCTGGATCTCACTTAGCCGCTGTGAAGTGATGCCGGCTGTATCCCCTCCCTTGTGCTCCTGCTGCAGCTGGGGAGATGGGCCAGCTGTTCCATCTGTATCCCCTCCCTGGTGTTCCTGCTGGGGAGATTGGCCGGTTGCGCAATGTCTCAGGCACTCACTCAGCCACTAGGGAGTGATGCTGTCTGCATTCCCTCCCTTGTGCTCCTGCTGCCGCTGGGGCGATTTACCAGATGTGCAATCTCTCAGGCACTCACTCAGCCGCTAGAGATTGATGCCGCCTGCATCACCTCCCTGGGACTCCTGCTACCGCTGGGGAGAGGGGCCCGCTGCGCCATCTCCCAGGCACTCACTCAGCCGCTGAGGAATGATGCCCCCTGTATCCTCTCCCTGGTGCTCTTGCTGGGGAGATTGGCCGGTTGTGCAATGTCTCAGGCACTAACTCAGCAGCTAGGAAGTGATGCCGCCTGTATCCCCTGGTTTTTGCTCCTGCTGCTCCTGCTGGGGAGAGGGGCCAGTTGTGCAATCTCTCAGGCACTCACTCAGCAGCTAGGAAGTGATGCCGTCTGCATCCCCTGCCTTGTGCTCCTGCTGTCACTCGGGAGATGGGCCCGCTGCACCCTATCCCAGGCCCTCACTCAGATGCTAGGGAGTGATGCCGTCTGCATCCGCTCCCTTGTGCTCCTGCTGCCGCTAGGGAGAGGACCCGGTTGGGCAATCTCTCAGACACTCACTCAGCCGCTAGGAAGCGATGCCGCCTGCATCCCTTCCCTTGTGCTCCTGCTGTCACAGGGTAGCAATGCCCACTCAACAAAGAGTCGCTAGTTCGGGGTGATCCTGAGGGAGGGGTGTCAATCCCGGGGTACTAATGGAGAGTTTAGGATCCGAAGATGTTATGGTCCAAAAAGCAACGCGATCCAACGTCGGGACCCTTAGGGACAGCATCGGAAACTTCCCCTGGAGTAGTCCCTCTCCTTAACAGCCACCAAGTATTGCCCACCCCAAGCAAACCTGAAAAGAGCGACATGGTGGGAGTACGAGTGTCGGTAGCATGGGAGTCTGGTTCCGGCAGACCAGATGGGGTTTCCCGTTCACCCTTTGCCCCCCCCAATGAGCATAGGGTGACTTAGACATAAGAGGGGACTGGGCAGACAGGTAAAGAGTCTCCCCAGGAATCTGCCAGTGCCACCCCCTCCCAAACTCAAAACATACCGACATGTGTCCTCAGCCTCAGGTTACCGTGAAGTTGTCCAATAGTGATTGACTCGGTCCCAGTACCAACAAACTGTCTGCAATTTCAGCTTCTAATCCTGCAGTTTATTCCCAGAGCTCACAGGGTAGACAACGTAACTTTTCCTGGTTGCAACTAGTCTTGTGGACTGGGGCAATGTGTCAGAACAGGAAGCACCAATGAGGTCATGAAATTGTGGGCCTTGGAAGGGTTTTAAAGGAACCCAAACACACTATTTCTCTAAGTTGTAATACCAAAAAAGTTTTACTAGTAAATATTAATTCATGTAAAGTATATTTATTTCATATTTAATAAAACCTATGAGAAAAATGCCTCTTGTTTATATTTTCTTTTATTTGCCAACCTCCCCCCCCAGTTATGCACATCTCACTCCCAGCTTGCAACTCTGCCCCATATATGCCTTATACCTCCTATGTACCAGAGATGCCACTGTGCCCCCAATATGTCTTATACCTCCTATATGCCACTGACATGCCACTCTTCCCCCTGATATGCCACTGTGCCCCGATATGCCTTATATCCCCCTATATGCCACTGTGCCCCCTCATATGCCTTACACCCCGATATGCCACTGTGCCCAGATATGCCACTGTGCCCCGATGTACCACATACCCCCTATATGCCACTGTGCCCCGATATGCCTTATAGTCCCCTATATGCCTTATACCCAATATGTCACTGATATGCCCTTTACCTCAATATGCCACTGTGCCCCGATATGCCTTATACCCCCCTATATGCCACTGTGCCCCCTGATATGCCTTACACCTCCTATATCCCACTGTGCCCCCTGACATGCCTCATAGCCCCTTTATGACACTGTGCCCCCTGATATAAAAAAAAACTGACAGCGCTAAAATAGGCATAAAATATATGCTTTAATAAATATAGAAAAATAAAAATAATAATAATGATAATACACACACTTAAATAATTCATTTTATTTCCATAAAAGATAAAAAATTTGAAGTTCCTGAATGTGCCACGTCAAGTCACTTCCTAGGTGGGAGTTGCGTCTCTTTTGGCTCAGCAAGACTCCATTTGTGATTGGGTGTAGCATTTTCCATACTTTCGTTAACTCCAAACTGGGATAGCAAACTCCACTGAGCCGTTAATGTGACAAAATAGACAATTGATGCAGGACACACTGCTTGTTTTATCCCACAGGTGCTGTTAGCTGAGCCCTCAGACGTGGTGGTGTTCTGTGGCCATCAACTTGGAACAAACAAACACCACTTTGCTACCAACAACAAGAACGGGTGCTGCCTCTATCTTCTCTTTCCAACCTGTTCACTATCCCTGCTCCCTAAAAATCAAATCTAACATTTTAGCATTTGTAACACTTTTACTCATGGTACGTAGACTGTGGAGGACCAATTTATAGCATGCTATTCTGACAAGCCTAATGCGCTTCATAGATGATTTTCTCATCCAGCTTCTCATCAACCTGTGCGTTGCCAAAGGATTTTGAGCAGGTTCTCCAGGGCACAACAGTTGTTCCAAATCGACGTAGCAGCTCTTCCTGCATTGATCGCGAAAGAGGAGAAAGAAATAAAGGTTAGCACGAAAGGGAAGCCACATTCCAGTAAGATTTGAATAACCCCCCAACCACCCTGAAGGTCTGACTCCAAGGTATGAGAGGTGCATGGTTCCATTGGCTGATGCTGGCAGAGTGACCCAAATCCCTTTGACAAAATCATGCAATTTTAACGCATGAACTGGCTATTACACCTGCACTACGGAACACTTCATAAGACATTTTTAAGAGTGTATAATTTTCAATTATAAAGAACGTTATAGAGAGAGAGTTGATACATACCAGGGTTTTTATGCGTTTTCAAATGGGTAACCTGTACCTCTGATTTGGAGTAGCGGTTAAGGCATTGGTCTTCCACCATAAGGCCCATAAGTTCAAGTGGCTTTTCCTCACACCAGCGACGTTCTAGTGAACTAAAAAAGTTGCACATGGATCCGCTGGCTTAAAGGCCAAAGGGAGAATAATAGATGGGGTGATCTCTACACTCTGGCATGGCAGCTAAGTAGTACTGTGTCACAGTGGGGTGGGGGGCTGCAAAGGTAAGTGAAAATGAGGCACCCTTTGTAAGGTGTTTTCAAGGTCACCAGGCAGCTAGCTGTGATGTATCCCTTTAAAATTGATTCAAAAGCGGAGGGGGCTTTATCCATGGTGAATGGTTTGCAGGAAACAATTTACTACAAAGACTAAATACATATACCTTATAGGAGAGAGAGAAGGTGTGACAGAAAGATTGAAATACTTCAAAGTATTTAACAAATTACGGGATGGGTTTTTTTGTTTTTTCAAAGGAGGAGAAATGTGGGAATAAGAAGTTATAATCTAAATGAAAGGAGTCAGAGGTTTTGATGTAATAAAAGAAAGGTTGTTTTTAATCAGAGGATGGAAATCAATGCCCGGGCAGCTAAACTGGCAGAGGCTAAAACAGTGGGGGGTTTAAACATGCACGGGCCAGGCACAAAGCCTTCCCACCCACTCTAAAACAAGATCAAGGAGTTGGATTAAGGTCAGAGTCTTTTCATGGGCAGACTAGATGGACTGAATGGCTCCTATGGAATCAAAGATTTTAACAAGGGTAAGGGACCTGACAATTTTAGGCTGGTAGTGCATTTAGCTGTAACATGGCCACTGAGATCAGACCGAGAATGGGCAAGGGGCGGTCAGTATGGGTTGGTAAAAGTAATAATTGGTGAAACAAGCGGCAAAAGGGAGCGTCTTCCTTAAAACTTTTAGGCGGGGAGGTATTAGAGGACTGAAGCAGATGACGGAATTATTTAGGGGGGGTGTCGCAACACTTAAGGAATTAAGCAAAGAGAGAAGCATACAAAAGGGGAATGAAACAGGGAGGCAAAGAAACAGTTGCATCAAGGGAACAAGAGGAAGAGGAGGGTCTATGAGCAGCAAAACTGTTTGATGGGAGGAAGGGACAGAAGGGCGACATGGAGAGAGTGCTGCACAGACGGTGTTGGTACTTAATAAAAATAAACCTACATGTTCATACTCACTCGTTGAAAGGCTCACTCAAAGGCTGGCCACGCATAATGGTGGTTTTGCAAATGCTTGCACAACTACGGACCGTCTTGCTTCTGATCGCAAGTTCATATTAGTCTTACCAGCTGCAAGGGCTCACGGCATGTCCTAGAATGTCAGATCTTCTCATCATTGCCAGGGTCTCTGTCAAATCTCTGGAGTCCACCACTGTCGCTTGTAAAGCAGAAAAAGAAAGCAACTTAATGAGCCACCTTAAAAGGCTGTTCTATTGAGGCAAGCAATTTGCCTTACCACCTAGCCCTCTTTTACCCAATGGTGCACTGGTCCAGACAATAGCAAAAGGCAAAGATGACCATGCAGCATTCAGGAACATCACAGACCTTAATGGCACCCGCTCTTGCTCTTGGCAACAGTACCGCGAATTTTATATTTTCATGTAATTATTGCATTTGTTCAAAAACTGAAAGTATGGAAACATTTTGGGGATAACTTTGGAAAGAAGATACACTAAAGGAGAAGCTTTAATATTTTGGTCTTTTCCTGTTCCAATGAAACTGTAGTCTTAAACATAATGCAGGGTGTTTGACAGCTTAACATATTAGCCAAACATATCTCTCTTGTCTATGATATCTCAACCAAATCTTGTCCTAGACAATGACACTAAATGCTTATCTTACAACCTTGTGATAAGCAGGTCCTTAACACCACCAGGCACCTGGCGACTAAGAGTATATCTAAGGGAAAGGATTTTATTTCAATTGCCACCAAAAACAATCAGCTCTGGGTGGTGTCTGCGGGGGAAAGCCATTAGAATACAACAGTAACCTACATGGCAACACATATTGGAAAACAACACAACGGCTCTTTACACACAGAGGGGAAGATGATTTTTGTTAAGCAGAAAGGTCTTACCTTTAATGAAGGGCTAAGTCGTCTCTTTAGCCAGTCTCCATGGATGGGCTGCAATCATTTCTTGCTCTATTTCAGGAAAGTATGACAGTGTTAAAGACTTTACAGTAATTAAGGTGCCAATATTCTTAAAAGATATTGTGGTGCCACACTCCTTTGGCTATTGTGAGGTACCCTGTGGGACCACATTGGCCATATTTTCTTCCAAAACGAACAGACAGAGAGATTGAATTACAATGAATACCATTGGGCCCATCTAGCCTTTGTGTTTCTTAACGCTGAAGTCTTCGTCTTTGTTTCAGGGCAGCTATACGATTTCCCGGCAAATGTTTATCTTCCATTACCCTACTAAACTCTACCACTTCTGGTTGAGAGGCTGTACAACTGATCTACAACCCCCTCCAACAAAATAATTACATTTTCAGAAAGAAAAATCATATACAGGATCAATGTGACTGACCAGAACAGACATGGAGAGATTGAGGATGGACACAGACAGAAGGGGAAAAGGCATTGTAGAAATCTCCAAAGGAAATCCCCTGGTAAAGGCATGTGAGATGAAGACGGTGCACTCACAGCCAGAATCATGGCATGGCAGAAAATGGCACAGCTCCATGGAATCTGCTGGCACTATAGAAATAAATGTACTGACAAAGGGGAAAGCAAAGAGATTAGGAGAAAGAACATTTGGTCAGGGAACTAAAAGCAGAGTGGAAACAAACAGTTGAGGGAGACTTTTCAATTTAATAGGAGCAAGCAGGGGAGAGCAGAATGGGACATACAGTACTGAGAGAGGGGAAGTTAATAATAATAATAAAACATTAAAATGCTAAACGAGGCATAGACACACTGGTAGATCTGTTCCATATGGGAATCTTTGCCTAATTTCAAAAATTACAAGAAAAGTTGGATAAAATGATATAAATGTGTTATTCACAATTGCAACATTGTTAATCATTATTTGCATGAGTTAATCAGCATGAGTTAATATTCATTGTACATATTCCAGATAATGAAACATGTCGCATAAATTATACAATGTTTTGTTCAGTATAGCATAGGCAATGTAATCAAAGTACAGATTTGAAACATAAGAAAATCCAAAATGCCCATAAGTGCCATGTTAGATCAAATGTGAACCGTTGTATGGTTTATACACTTGGTCATCCTCTCCATCTGATAAATATGTGAGTGTCACCAACACTTCCCCAATACTAGGTGGATCAGTCTGTTTCAGTTTCTTGCAATGATTACTTTAACAGATAAAAGTAGGAACCCCAGTAACCTGTGATATTTAATTTTTATATGCTGAGGGATGGCCACCAAAATGTGCAATTGTGGTGAAGAATCTTCTTGGTAACCTCTGAGTAATTGACACATCTAAAGACTTTTGCTAAATGAATAAAACTGTACCCCAAATTTCTGGAGACTATTGCATGTTAAACTCTGACACCCCACTTCCTGATAAACCTAAAAAAATGGGGGACAAGAAATCTTTAAAACACACACAAATAAAAAAAACAAAACAAAAATTATAACACAAATTAAACCATGTGAATAGGGAGCTTGTGTTGACCCAGGAGAGCATGGATACATATAATAATTAACAATGTTGCAATTGTGAATAACACATTTATATCATTTTATCCAACTTTTCTTGTAATTTTTGAACTTAGGCAAAGATTCCCATATGGAACAGATCTACCAGTGTGTCTATGCCTCGTTTAGCATTTTAATGTTTTATTATTATTATTAACTTCCCCTCTCTCAGTACTGTATGTCCCATTCTGCTCTCCCCTGCTTGCTCCTATTAAATTGAAAAGTCTCCCTCAACTGTTTGTTTCCACTCTGCTTTTAGTTCCCTGACCAAATGTTCTTTCTCCTAATCTCTTTGCTTTCCCCTTTGTCAGTACATTTATTTCTATAGCGCCAGCAGATTCCATGGAGCTGTGCCATTTTCTGCCATGCCATGATTCTGGCTGTGAGTGCACCGTCTTCATCTCACATGCCTTTACCAGGGGATTTCCTTTGGAGATTTCTACAATGCCTTTTCCCCTTCTGTCTGTGTCCATCCTCAATCTCTCCATGTCTGTTCTGGTCAGTCACATTGATCCTGTATATGATTTTTCTTTTTGAAAATGTAATTATTTTGTTGGAGGGGGTTGTAGATCAGTTGTACAGCCTCTCAACCAGAAGTGGTAGAGTTTAGTAGGGTAATGGAAGATAAACATTTGTCGAGAAATCGTATAGCTGCCCTGAAACAAAGACGAGGACTTCAGCGTTAAACACACAGGCTAGATCGGCCCAGTGGTTCATATTGTAATTCAATCTCTCTATGTCTGTTCGTTTTGGAAGAAAAAATGGCCAATATGGTCCCATGGGGTAGCTCACAATAGCCAAGGGAGTGTGGCACCACAATATCTCTTAAGAATATTGGCACCTTAATTACTGTAAAGTCTTTAACACTGTCATACTTTCCTGAAATAGAGCAAGAAATGATTGCGGCCCATCCATGGACACTGGCTAAAGAGACGACTTAGCCCTTCATTAAAGGTAAGACCTTTCTGCTTAACAAAAATCATCTTCCCCTCTGTGTGTAAAGAGCCGTGGGTGTTGTTTTACGATATGTGTTGCCATGTAGGTTACCGTTGTATTCTAATGGCTTTCCCCCGCAGACACCACCCTGAGCTGATTGTTTTTGGTGGCAATTGAAATAAAATCCTTTCCCTTAGATATACTCTTAGTCCCCATGTACCTGTTGGTGTTGAGGACATGCTTATCACAAGGTTGTAAGATAAGCATTTAGTGTCATTGTCTAGGACTAGATTTGGTTGAGATCTCATAGACAAGAGAGATATGTTTGGCCAATATGTCAAGCTGTCAAACACCCTGCACTATGTTTAAGACTACAGTTTCATTGGAACAGGAAAAGACCAAAATATTATTTTTATTTTTTTTTTGTCGATGGGTTACTAAGTAAAAAAGCAAGAGCAAGTGCCATTAAGGTCTGTGATGCTCCTGAATGCTGCATGGTCATCTATGCAGATTCTGCTATTGTCTGGGCCAGTGCACTATTGGGGAAAAGAGGGCTAGGTGGTAAGGCAAATTGCTTGCCTCAATAGAACAGCCTTTTAAGGTGGCTCATTAAGTCGTTTTCTTTTTCTGCTTTACAAGCGACAGTGGTGGACTCCACATAGATTTGACAGAGACCCTGGCAATGATGAGAAGATCTGACATTCTAGGACATGCCGTGAGCCCTTGCAGCTGGTAAGACTAACAAGAACGTGCGATCAGAGGCAAGATGGTCCGTAGTTGTGCAAGCATTTGCAAAACCACCATTATGTGTGGCCACAGAGTGTGGAACCAGCCTTTGAGTGAGCCTTTCAACGAGTGAGTATGAACATGTAGATTTATTTTTATTAAGTACCAACACGGCTTATTGATCCAAGGAGAAATCTGACTGCCATTTTGGGGTCAAGAAGGAATTTTTTCCCCTGGTTAGTGCAAAATTGGAAAGAGCGAAACTGGGGGTTTTTTTGCCTTCTATTGGATCAACAGCAACAAATTAACCGATATAGGAAAGGCTGAACTTGATGGACGCATGTCTTTTTTCAGCCTATATAACTATGTAACTATGTAACACAGTCTGCGCAGCACTCTCTCCATGTCTCCCTTGTGTCCCTTCCTCCCATCAAACAGTTCTGCTGCTCATAGATCCTCCTCTTCCTCTTGTTCCCTTGATACAACTGTTTCTTTGCCTCCCTGTTTCATTCCCCTTTTGTATGCTTCTCTCTTTGCTTAATTCCATAAGTTTTGCGACCACCCCCCTCTAAATAATTCCGTCATCTGCTTCAGTCCTCTAATACCTCGCCGCCTAGAAGGTTTAAGGAAGACGCTCTCTTCTGCCACTTGTTTCACCAATCATTACTTTTACCAACCCATACTGACCGCCCCTTGCCCATTCTCCCCTCCTTATTTAACATAGCATTGCTAGAACGTCGCTGGTGTGAGGACAAGCCACTTGAACTTATGGGCCTTATGGTGGAAGACCAATGCCTTAACCGCTACTCCAAATCAGAGGTACAGGTTACCCATTTGAAAACGCATAAAAACCCTGGTATGTATCAACTCTCTCTCTATAACGTTCTTTATAATCGAAAATTATACACTCTTAAAAATGTCTTATGAAGTGTTCCGTAGTGCAGGTGTAATAGCCAGTTCATGCGTTAAAATTGCATGATTTTGTCAAAGGGATTTGGGTCACTCTGCCAGCATCAGCCAATGGAACCATGCACCTCTCATACCTTGGAGTCAGACCTTCAGGGTGGTTGGGGGTTATTCAAATCTTACTGGAATGTGGCTTCCCTTTCGTGCTAACCTTTATTTTCCTGTCATCCAGTCGCAGTACAAGGGGGTAGTAATCTTACTCGGGACAAGTAGAATCTAAAAGTGAATAAATAGTTAAAATGTCCGAAGCCCCTCCTCCTTACCCATAAAAACCGGCACCTCTCCAAAGATGGCAGTTTTTTTCTTGTCCCTTTCAGGGACGGACGGTAGAATCTTCAGTTCCGGACGGACTTGCTGGTGAGGCGCACGGGTTGCTGCCTGGGGGTTCCTCTTCCTCCGATTGCTCCCCGGGTGGTGAGCAGAGAGAGGCTTTTCCTTCCGTAGCGGTTCGCGTTACGGAAGATGACTGTTTGCATCCTTTTGTATGGTGATGCGGGAGCATGCGCATTAAGGTGGACCGCACGCCCGGGTGTCGTTGCGTTCCACTGAAGATCCGATCGCGCTACTGAGCATGCGCGAATCGGATCTTCAGGAGGGCGGCATTTTTGAATGCTTTAAAAAGCGCTTTTTCCTGTCTGACTGCAGGAGCATTGCCAGTACAGGATTACCGTGTCACCAGCCCCCCCACATGGTTCAGAGGAGTTTAGGGTAAGATTTATTTATCTTTTCTCTATACTTTCTCTGCCCTCGTATAAAAAAAAAAAAAAAAAAAAAAAAATTCTTGTTAACCTCTGTTTTCTTTTATCAGATGTCTAGTCCGGTTCCTATAGAAATTCCAGAGAAAGATAAAAGGCCACCGGCTCCCAGAAAAGCTACTTCTAAATCCAAGCATGTGGCTTGTTCAGAGTGTGCTACTCCTCTCCCGGATGGTTGTCGTAAGAAAATGTGTAATTCATGCTCGGCAGAACAACTTGCTACTGAAAAGCAAAAGGATTTGCATTCCTTCCTGGGTTGGTTCCAGGAGAATTTGGCCCAGACCTTTGAAGCTTTTCAACTTTCTGCTGCTCATTCCCAGGAGAAAAGGAAGGAAAGTTCGCATAAACGCATGAGGTCCAGATCTTCATCTAGGTCAGACCTTTCCTCCGGTGAAATCTCTCACTCATCTCTTTCTGCTTCAAGTGATAGTTCAGAGGATGAGGTTTTTTTCCCTCCTCAGGAGCTTCGCAAGTTTTTTAAGGAGGTTTCGCGTTTGTTACTAGAGGAGGATTCAGAGAAAGTTAAAGGTTTTCCGGTTCTACCAAAATTAACAGAACTTATGGAAAGAGAATGGAAGCACCCAGGTAAAAGAGCCTTTATTTCAAAACAGTTCAGACAACTGTTTAAACTTCAAGGGGAAGACACATGGGATGATCCCCCTAAAGTGGACTTCCAAATTGCACAGCTTTCCAAAAAGACGACCATTCCAATTGGAGGGGTGTCAGGTCTTAAAGACCCCATGGATAGAAGGGCAGAAACTTCGTGCAGGCGCATTTTTCAGGCTGCAGGTTCGCAGTGTAAGGCTACGGTGGCCAGCGCAGCGGTGGCCAGAGCCCAGAATATTTGGATTCACGCCTTGGGAGAATGTCTCTCCGATGACTCAGATTCTGAGATTTCCAGACTCCTTAACAGGTTAAAGCTCTCCAATAGTTTTTTGTTGGATTCATCTCACGAATCTCTTAAATTATCGGCCAGAACTATGGGATTGTCCTCAGTGGCACGAAGAGCCCTGTGGTTACGTTCCTGGACAGCGGATTTGGCGTCCAAGGCCTCTTTATGTGATTTACCCTTTGAGAGGAAAAAGCTGTTTGGAGCTCCGCTAGAAGACCTGATCAGACAGATGTCGGATACCAAACGAGCTCTCCCTCAGGATAGAAGGATCAAGTGGAATCGTAAATACCCTTATCGGAATGCCAGACCTTTCCAGTCTTCCCGCTCTCAGAATTTTCGTCGTCCCTACGGAGATAGGAAATTCCAAGAACGTCCTGGTAAGCAAGAAAAGAGGAAGTTCTGACAAAGTAGGAGGAAGATTGCTATGGTTCAGAGACGCCTGGGAGCACACTACTCAAAATATTTGGATTCGGAAGATCATTGCGGAGGGATACAAAATCAAGTTTTTTCGACCTCCTTTGAGCCGCTTTCTCATCTCCTCATATCCTGCGGAAAGCAAAAATGTAGCCCTGTTTTCAGCATGCCTCACGCTGCTACAGAAAGGAGTCATAGAGAAGGTCCCAGTTCGTCACAGATTCCAGGGTGTCTACTCTCGTCTCTTTTTGGTTCCAAAGCCGGATGGCTCCTTCCGTCCGGTTTTGGATCTGAAGAGGGTCAACAGTTGTATACGCTATCAACATTTCCGCATGGAGAACCTCAAATCTGTCACTCAGATTCTGCAAAGAGGAGATTTTATGGTTACACTGGATTTAAAAGACGCCTATCTTCATGTGCCTATGGCCGACGCGTCCAGAAAGTTCCTCAGGTTCTCGGTTCGAGTAAACAAGAGAATTTATCACTTTCAATTCAAAGCCCTCCCATTCGGTCTTTCGTCGGCTCCAAGAGTTTTTACCAAGATCCTGTGCCCATTGACGGCAAGCCTAAGACTCCGGGGTGTCGCTATCGTACCATACTTGGACGACTGGCTCATCAAGGCCGACTCTACAAAAAAGCTTCTGGCAGACTTGGACACCACGGTTCATTTTCTAGAACAACATGGCTGGATCATCAACAAGGAGAAATCCAATCTCCTTCCCTCCACCAGGATCCAGTTCCTGGGGTTGATGGTGGACTCAGTTTCCCAGTGCATCTTCCTCCCGCAATCAAAGATCAGGAAGATAAGACAGGAAATTTCCTTTCTTCAAAGGAATCCTACCTGCTCTGTCAGAAGGGCTATGAGTGTCCTGGGTGTTCTTACAGCGTCCATCCCTGCAGTCCGTTGGGCAAAGTCTCAGCTGCGTCCCTTACAATGGCAGATCCTTTCCAACTGGTCAAGAAGGGAAGAAGACTTAGACGCAATCTTCACAATATCACGCCAAGTCCTATCTCAGCTGAACTGGTGGAAGAAGTCAACCCATCTTTCCGGGGGTCTCTCGTTCCAACCCCGACATTGGATAACTCTGACCACGGATGCCTCCAGAATCGGCTGGGGGGCGCATTTAGGTTGCCACTTCAGACAGGGAATTTGGTCTCCGGACGATTCTCATCAGTCTTCAAATTACAGGGAATTAAAGGCAGTCCTTCTAGCCCTCATGGCTTTCAGGCCCCATGTAGAGGGTCATTTTGTAAGAATCCAGTCGGACAACGCTACGACAGTGGCTTACGTAAACAAGCAAGGAGGAACGCGAACACGAAAGCTTCAGATTCTGTGCTCTGTTTTAATGAAGTGGTCCCAACAACATCTGCAGGACATCTCGGCAACCCACATCAGAGGCTGCTACAATCTTATTGCGGACGACCTCAGCCGGGCAAGGTGGTCTCAGGCAGAGTGGTCCCTGACCATGCAGACCTTCTCCTTCTTGGTGGCAAGATTCGGCCTCCCAGAGATAGACTTGATGGCTACCAGAAAAAACAGGAAAGTGCCGGTTTTTGCGTCCCTCAACAGGCTGGATTCTCCTCAGGTTCTGGACGGCCTTTCAATTCAATGGAATTTCCGTTTGGCCTACATATTTCCTCCGGTAGCCTTGATCCCGAGAATTCTCCAAAAGATTTGCTCAGACAGGGCCAGGGTCTTGGCCATCATGCCTTGCTGGCCCAGTCGAAGTTGGTTTGCCCTTCTCAGACAACTTACCTTGGCATCCTGGGAACTTCCGACGTCGGAGCCTTTGTTGGACAACAGGGAGCTTCCTCCAGACCTCCTTCGGATGTTTCGGTTGACGGCCTGGCTTTTGCAAGGATGATTCTGCGGAACCAAGGTGTTGACGGTGACCTTTCTGATCTTCTGTTGAATTCTGTAAGACGCTCTACATCCAGGATATATTTTCGTGTTTGGAAGAAATTTCTTCTGTGGTGCTCTGCTCGAGGTTTGACTGTCTTCCCTCAGAATATCAGCTCTATTCTGCAGTTCTTGCAAGATGGTTTAGATTCAGGTCTCAGTGTTTCTACCTTAAAGGGTCAGGTCTCGGCACTTAACCATTTTTTTCTTTCAGACTTGGCCTCTCACCTTCTAGTAAGACGTTTCTTTAAAGCCGCGACCATTCGGCGTCCCCCGTCAAGGTCTCCTTTTCCTACCTGGGATCTTACTCTCGTCCTGCAGGCTCTTTGTTCGGCTCCTTTTGAACCATTGGAGGAAGTTTCATTGAAGATCCTTTCCCTCAAGACGATTTTTTTGGTGGCAATTACTTCAGCCAAGAGAGTGGGGGAACTTCAAGCCCTCTCGTCTTCGGCAGATTTCACTGTTTTCCATCAGGAAAAGGTTGTGTTGCATTTGAAACCCTCGTTCCTTCCGAAAGTCATCTCCAGGGTGAGTATCAATCAACCATTGGTTCTTCCCTCGTTTTTTCCGTCTCCTTCCTCCCCGGAAGAATGTAAATGGCATTCCTTGGATGTTAAAAGGGCTTTGGAATATATCTCAAGCGTACTTCATCCTTCCGTACCACCGACCACCTTTTTGTCAATTTTTTTGGTCATTCTGCTGGTAAGGCGGCTTCAAAGGCTACCATTTCTCGATGGCTTGTTGACACCATTCGTATGGCCTACCAGGCCAAGGGCGAGTTGCTTCAATGTCCCGTCAGGGCTCACTCCACTAGAGCCATGTCTGTTTCTTGGGCTGAAAAGGCTTCGGCTTCTCCTGAAGAGATCTGCAAGGCGGCTTCCTGGTCCTCGTTCAATACGTTTATACAACATTACCGGCTAGACGTCTTTTCCTCCTCTGCGGCGGATTTCGGGCGCAAGGTGCTTCGTGCTGTTGTCTCCTAGGCATTTTTCCCCCCCTTCTCCGGGATCTTGTTACATCCCACTTGTACTGCCACTGGATGACAGGAAAAACGGAAATTTTTTACTTACCGTAAATTCCATTTTCCTTAGTCCAGTGGCAGTACAGATTTCCCTCCCTTCGTTGAGAATAAACTTTATTTTGCATCCATTTCTGTGTTTCTTGTTACTAACTGCCATCTTTGGAGAGGTGCCGGTTTTTATGGGTAAGGAGGAGGGGCTTCGGACATTTTAACTATTTATTCACTTTTAGATTCTACTTGTCCCGAGGAAGATTACTACCCACTTGTACTGCCACTGGACTAAGGAAAAAGGAATTTACGGTAAGTAAAAAATTTCCGTTTTTGTTTTAAATTCGCTCTACATCATACATTTATACTTCGGTTGTCATACTCTGGAGTGTCGTCTCTGCATTCTGCACATGTTGCGGTCTATACACACCATTTTCTTTTTTACAATTGTGTTTCTGGTATGTGGTCCTTACTTTTTTGTTTGTTTTGTTTTGGGCATTGGACGCGGCTCTCCCATGTTGTATTGCCTTCTCTGGGGGTCTCCACCGTCTTCCACTGTACACTACACGATTTCACTTTAAGACTCCACTTTTTTTTGCTCATCCTTTTATCCTCCCCTTAATGTCATCTCTTAAGTTATTATCCATAAATGCTAATGGCCTTAACACCCCTCACAAGAGGAGGATGTTATTCTCCGAAGCAAAAAAGGCCCATGACCAAATTTTATGTGTGCAAGAGACCCATTTAAAACGCTCAAAGCCTGCTCACATATACTCTAAAGATTTCCCATGGCAATATCACTCCATGGCCTCATCTTGTAGGGCTGGGGTTTCAATTCTTGTCTCCCGACATGTATCTTTTCAACTACTGGACCAGATGGTGGACCCCCAGGGACGGTTTTTATTCCTCAACTGCATCATCAACACAGTCACTTACACATTGGTTGCTTTCTATACACCTAATACCTCTGTTACTTTTTTTTCAGAAGTTACTCCGCAAAGTCACTTCCTTTAAGAAAGGTTCCCTTATTTTATGTGGCGATCTCAATGCCGTATTTGACCCCAAGTTGGATGCCTCGACTCCCCCGTCGGGCACTTATGGTAAACGTATACGTTCCCTGGCTGCGGCTCTTACCTCCACCTTGCATTCCTATCAGTTATATGATGTGTGGCGTTTGTTTCACCCTTCGGAAAGGGATTACTCCTTCTTCTCTGCATTACACAAATCATACACGAGGATAGATGTTATTTTGGTTGACAAGTTTCTTTTACAATCGATTCGGGACTGCTCTTTAGACGTTATTAGTTGGTCGGACCATGCCCCATTATGTTTGTCTTTTAGTAATCCTCACCCTTTCCGGGGCAAAGGTTCCTGGCGCCTCAACAACTCTCTGCTCTCCGACCCGGCTATAGTTGCGCAAATTCATTCACAGCTAGAATTATATTTTCAGGAAAACCAAGATTCGGTCTCTTCGATTGAATCACTGTGGAACGCACACAAAGCTGTTGTCAGGGGCAAGTTTATATCTCTAGCGTCCCATCTTAAGCGTGAGAGGGAGAAGGAGGGGGATAAACATTCCCTTCTCCTCCAGTTATATGAATTGGAAAGGCTTAACAAACAAGTTTCCTCTCCTCAATTAATTTCAGACATTCAACAGGTTAAATCTAGGTTGGCGGCAATACAAGCTCAATTGACAGCCAAAATGCTCCTTTCCCTTCGCCAACGCTTTTACTCTAAGGGCAACAAAGCTGACACGATGCTGGCGAATAAGCTCCGGCATGTGACGGCCCTGTCTCGTCCCCAATTTATTTTCTCGGCCTCGGGTTCCACTCTAAAGAATCCTTC
Organism: Spea bombifrons; assembly: GCF_027358695.1. Taxonomy (NCBI): domain Eukaryota; kingdom Metazoa; phylum Chordata; class Amphibia; order Anura; family Pelobatidae; genus Spea; species Spea bombifrons. The sequence goes on along the minus strand of NC_071095.1, from coordinate 40,153,995 downwards.
CCATATAGCTGAGGAATTTGCTTCTTACTATGCTTCTCTTTACAATCTTTCTGACGACGCGCACACTCCCCAACCTACTCATGACGTCATTAACCGGTACTTAGATTCATTGACTCTCCCCACACTCACTGCCGACATGATCCAAACCTTAGAATCCCCATTGGATATTGATGAGATTCAGGCTACTGTCTCTCAGATCAAAGCTAAGTCTGCCCCTGGTCCGGATGGTTTCTCTAGCCATTATTACAAGACTTTTTTTCCGATTTTGGGGCCGCACATTCTAAAACTTTTTCGTTCTTTCATGTCCACTGGCACTATCCCGACAGAAAACTTGCATGCCCACATAGTGACATTGCCTAAACCGGGTAAATCCCCTGACAGATGCGCACACTTTCGTCCGATTTCCCTCCTTAATACGGATGTTAAGCTTTATGACAAAATTATTGCTAATCGACTTTCCTTACTCTTACCTTCCCTCCTCCATACTGACCAAGTAGGCTTTGTTCGACACCGACAAGCAGTGGACAATACCCGTAAATTTTTGACATTATCTTGGGACGCAGCACGCACCTCTACTCCTGGTCTTTTTATTTCTTTTGATGCAGAAAAGGCCTTTGACCGTTTACATTGGGTTTTTCTTTCATCGGTTCTTAGTAAATTTGATTTTCCTCCATCTGTGATTCGCACTATCATGGCCTTGTATTCTACGCCTTCAGCGTCTGTTAATTTTTCTGGTTTTCTCTCTGCTCCTTTCTCTATTTCCAATGGGACGAGGCAGGGCTGTCCCGTTTCCCCACTGCTCTACACCCTGGCTTTGGAGCCTTTGGCCCAAAAGATACGATCCGATCCTCTTATCTGGTTTTTTAGGCCGCAACGGTGATTCCTCTGTTCTTGGTTTGTTTGCGGATGACATGTTGGCGGCGATTACAAATCCTTCCTCCTCTCTGACCGCACTGCTGGAGCAATTTGATTGTTATGCCCGAGTTTCCTACCACAAGCTCAATCTTAGTAAAACGCAGGCTATGCCTTTAAACTTACCTTTTTCACTCTCTCATTCCCTTCGCTCTTCATATGCATTCGACTGGCGGAAAGATTATATCTCTTATCTAGGGATTAAACTCCCTAAAAATCTGGCTAAACTTAATACTTTTAATGCATTTCAGACGTGGAAATCTATTCAAGGTGAGCTCCAGGCTTGGCGTTCGTTCGACCTCTCCTGGATGGGCAGGATAGCCTCAGTCAAAATGATGATCCTTCCCAGGTTGTTATGTCTTCAGAGCAGTCCCGATCGTTATCCCGCATAGTTTTTTTACACAAGTACAACACATTTTGAACGACTTTATTAATAACGGGGGAGGTCGAGGGTTTCGAGACAAGTTTTTTTACACCGCGTTTTAAAGGTGGTCTGGGGGCGCCCAATATTGATGCGTACTATAGGGCCTCTATCTTATCCCAGGCGGTTCTCTTTCACTCCAGGGAGGATATTCCTAGTTGGATGCCTCTAGAAAACTCCATGTTAGCCCCACTTTCAGTGAGTCAACTCCTATGGCTACCCTCTCGTCTTCACCCTATACTTCCCCCTCTTCCTCCCACCACTAGATGCACGTTCCATGTCTGGTCTGCAGTGTCGCGGTTCCTGCCTGCCTTATCCTCCATCACGAAGGCCACTCCGCTAACTTCACTCATGTGCCTCATCCCAGACCTAGACATACACAATTGGAATTTTTCGCATCCCCTTCGTATTGGAGACTTATTCCATCAACAGGACATGTGTACATTCACTGACATCCAGACACGATTGTCCATTCCGTCACGCGATTTTTATAAATATCTTCAAATTAGGCATCTACTAACCTCCCGCTCTAAATCTCCCCTAGTTGATATTGTTTCATCTCATCCTGTAGTTCGATTATGCGGTAGATCCTCTCCGAAAAGAGGTATGTTGTCTATTTGCTATTCTGCACTCATCTCCCGTATGTGGGACCACAAGCTTCCTCATATGTTTGCCTGGGAGAAGGAACTTGGTTCTTCCTTTCTGCTGGAAAGGTGGCTGGCATCTGAGGAGGCTATGAGGGGAGTCACACACTGCACTAACCACCTCGAACTGCAGAAAAAAATTGTTTGCAGGTGGTATCTCACTCCGCTTCGCCTTTCCCATTTATTTCCTTCCAGTTCCCCTACGTGTTGGAAGGGATGCCAGGATGTTGGCTCTATGCTACATGTCTGGTGGTCGTGCCCCCCTATTATGTCTACCTGGCAAAAAATATTTACGTTCATCTCCTCCTCATTGGGTGTGCGCCTTCCTCTCGAACCTGAGATAGCTATTTTACATATGTTCCCAGACTATGTGGATTCTCCCTCCCGTAAAATTATTATCCATATTTTTTTGGCCATGAAATCCCTCATAGCTCGTAATTGGAAATCTCCTACTACACCTCACGTGTCGGACATTCACGCAATACTGGAGAGAGTCCATGTTATGGAAAAATTTTATTTTATTAATGAGCTACAGCTTCCTTTGTACGATAAAATATGGTCCCCTTGGCTCCAATACAGGTCGGAACCTTGTTGGCGTTCTTAACGTGTCATTTGTTGGGGTTTGCTGTGGAGAGTCGCGTCCAGCCTGCAATATTTTGTATAATTTCTTTATTGTGTGTATTGACGAAACTGTATCATGATTTGGTGGCCAACATCTGCCTGCCGCTAGTGCCTCTCTCGATCCGCATTTGTCATGCTCCTTTATTGTGTACACCTTATCTGCATATCACTCGAACGCACTACCTGCCATTGGGACGTTTTCTTTTCTTTTTATTTTTTTTTCCTTTTTCAGTTTTTGACTGCTGTCTTATGTTTCCAACATGGTTCTATTTTCTTCATATGTGTGGGATAGCGCCGTCTTCTCGCTCGTTACAATGTACCGATTACTTTTCTGTACTCGCAATAACTGCTTGATTTCACCGATCTGTTCCATCGACCTTGTGTCGCGAGTGCTATGTTGTAACCACTTCGCTTTCCATGCATTCTGGTATGAAACAAACAACTATAAAATAATAAAAATCTTAAGTTCAAAAAAAATTATTTAAGTGTGTGTGTATTATTATTATTTTATATTCCTTTGGTATGTAGCCTTCTGCTTTCCCTCCTCCAGTGTGAGGATTCATGGACTGTTGTACAAAAGCAAACATAGGGGTTTAATTTGAGTGAATTTGCAGCTCTGGACAAGATAGTCCTGGCTATTTGTGGATTGTTGCTATAACAGACCACCTCAATATCAGAAGCACGTCTATGGCAGAGACCTGATTTAAACTCCTTGACTTTGCTATACATTTTAATTGCCGAATTATTAATACGTTTCTGCAGCGTAAAGAGCTTGGCTGGCCCTGTATAATGCATAGCTAAGTCAATGAGATGTCGCTGAAAAATCCCTGACCATTTAATTATGCACTATACAGGAGAAGCAGTATGGGCAATATGGACTCTCCCGTCAACCCTATTTCCAGGGAATACTCTCCAATTAAGGAAGTGACTGCTGGAGACTTTCTCCCGCTTGATGAGCCAAGACAGGCTTATCTTAGTCAAGCAGCAGCTGCCCCTCAGCCCTAGCCACCTGAATGGTGGTTGGTGTCACTTGTCCAGGGCTGACCAATCAGAGAGAGGGGAACCTGGGCCAGCTGCTGATTGGTTGCTAGAGTCAGCTGACTAGGCTCAGCCAATCAGGGGCTGCCCCTCAGCCCTAGCCTCCTGATTGGTGGGCGGTGTCACCTGACCAGGGCTGACCAATCAGAGAGAGGGAGGCAAGATGGTCCGTAGTTGGGCAAGCATTTGCAAAACCACCATTATGTGTGGCCACAGAGTGTGGAACCAGCCTTTGAGTGAGCCTTTCAACGAGTGAGTATGAACATGTAGGTTTATTTTTATTAAGTACCAACACAGTCTGCGCAGCACTCTCTCCATGTCGCCCTTCTGTCCCTTCCTCCCATCAAACAGTTCTGCTGCTCATAGACCCCCCTCTTCCCCCCTTGTTCCCCCCTTGTTCCCTTGATACAACTGTTTCTTTGCCTCCCTGTTTCATTCATCTTTTGTATGCTTCTCTCTTTGCTTAATTCTGTATGTTTTGCGACCACCCCCCCTAAATAATTCAGTCATCTGCTTCAGTCCTCTAATACCTCGCCGCCTAGAAGGTTTAAGGAAGACGCTCTCTTTTGCCACTTGTTTCACCAATCGTTACTTTTACCAACCCATACTGACTGCCCCTTGCCCATTCTCCCCTCCTTATTTAACATAGCATTGCCAATTTAGTAACATCCCCTCCCTCTCTGTCCTTTCTTTCTTCCATTAACGGTCTGATCTCAGTGGCCATGTTACAGCTAAATGCACTACCAGCCTAAAATTGTCAGGTCCCTTACACTTGTTAAAATCTTTGATTCCATAGGAACCATTCAGCCCATCTAGTCTGCCCATGTAAACACTCTGACCTTAATCCAAGTCCTTGATCTCGTTTTAGAGTTGGAGGCCTGCTGCGAAAGCTACATGGACACCACATATGGCTGAAAATATGAAAAAACGTAGACCGTGCACCTTATGATTTTGCCAAAAAATAATTTTTTTTTTAAAACACTCAAAACATTTAGGAAATAATTCCTTCAGCATCTCAAATAACATCCAAGTTAAAAGGAAAGGTTTTGGACGCCTGCTATGGAAGCTACATAGGACACATCCTCTTTACTGGATAAACAGTTGTCAGTGGTCCAAGCGAAAAATAGAGCAGTACTTTTTGTCACCACTGAGAGGTACAGAAATGACTACAGAATTAAGTTTGTATCATAATATGGTGTTTTTTCCATTAAGATCAGGAAGATCATTAATAAAAATTGGAATATTCTGTCTTCCAGTTATCCAGTTGTTTCCGGGTTTGGCCAAAAACCATTTATGGCGTTTAAGAGATGCCCTTCACTAAAGGATAAATTCGTACACACTCAGCTTTCTGTGGGACCCTCTACTTTGACATCTAAGGTTGGGAATTTTCCCTTTTTTAATTGTAGTGCTTGTCACTCGATGATACAGGGCTCTGTTGTGCATCATCCACATGGAGGAAGAAAATACACTGTTAATCAGTATGTGACATGTAACGCTTCTTATGTGGTATATCTCCTGAAATGTCCTTGTGGTCTTTTGTATGTTGGGCAGACTACTCAGAGAATGAGAGAGAGATTTTCAAAGCATAAGTCTACCATCAGGAGTGGGTTACTTGAATTACCAGTCCTGGCTCATTTCTCTGAGTCCCGCCACAACATTGCCCAACTGAAATATCAGATTATTCAACAGATTCCAGAAAATTTAAGAAGGGGAGATCGACGTAAAAAACTGCTTTACCGCGAAGCATTTTGGATTAGAGAGCTGAATACTCTTAGTCCAAAAGGGTTAAATTTTGATTATGATGTGACATCTCTCATTTGAATAGTGATGAGTTTTATATTTTTTAGTGAACCTTTGACATTTTTTATAGTAATTAACTTAACCTTTTTATGTTTTTCGCAGATTCTTTGAAAATTGATGCTGGTTCACTTTTAGAACTTCACACACTCATCTTCGAGCAATAATATGCAGGTGTTCTACTTTTCCATTTAGTATTAAGATTTCTTATACACTTTTATTGAAACAAATTTATAAGTTTTAATTTTATACACTTGCCAAATTTGGTTCACTTTAATACACTGTCACTTTAAATGTGTAACATAGTACACATTATCACTTTATATGTATGATGTAATATAGGGATATTAAGAGGTATAAGAGGACACATGTCTAGCTATTTATATTTGTCTTTGACATGATTTTTACACTTTCATATATATATGTGATTTAATATCATTTTCCAATATTTTTTTGTAGACAATATTATACTCCTTAATTAATTAATTAATTAAACTGCACTTTTTTACTTTTTTAAATTCAGATGCTTAATATTTTCATACACTTAAATTTGCACTTTGTTCAGAATATGGACTAATTTGGGTATAGGGCAGTATGCTATGTGCTTAATACTTTAATTGCATATTTGCTTGTAGTATTTCTTTTTCTTATTTTTCTCCCCATTTTACTTTATTGCAGTGGCTCTTTAATCTTATTAAATGATTGTGTCTAGATTATATGTACTTGGTCGTCCTGATGACCGTTCTGCCGATACACCTTCTTCCCCTTTTTGGGAGATTTGATGACATATGTTTTTAGGCAATACCATCCTGAATGTTCCTGATCTCGTCTGATCTCGTCTGATCTCAGAAGCTAAGCAGGATTGGAACTGGTTAGCACCTGGATGGGAGACCGCCTGGGAATATCTAATCTTTTTGTTTTTTTTGGGGTGATGTCATCATGCAATCATATCGTTTGGTCTGGTCACATGATCAGAAATTGGCAGAAGGGCAACAGGAAGAGATTAAGCTATGGAGACACAAGGTATTTACTTAGGATTTGATGAATATGTGCTATTAATGTCTGATTATTTGTAATATACTGTATAATGTAGATGTAGACATTTTAATTTTTTGATGTTTTTAAATTACTTGCTGATTGTTTTTTAAATAAGATAAGTAATTATCACTAATTGTTTGCATTACTTGGTGTGACTTTTTACTGAACCTGATTGGATTGTATAGAATTATACTCAATACTTAAGTATTAATAATTAATAAAGTGTCCTAAAGTGTCTGGGACACCAGATATGGCTGAAAATCTGAAAAAACTTAGACCCCGGACCTTAAGATTTTGCCAAAAAAATTAATTTTTAAAAAAATGCTCAAAACCTTTAGGAAATAATTCCTTTAGCATCCAGCATAACATCCTAGTTAACCCCTTCCGTACCGGGACGTACCTGGTACTTCCTGGTTAACAGTCACCGGTAGACCGGGACGTACCAGGTACGTCTCCTCCAAAAAACGCCCCCACATCACCACAATCGCGGTGATCGTGGAGGCGCTGCTGCTGCCGTCTGCCCAGGACTCCTGGGCAGACAGCACAGCCTGTCTAAACCCGCCCCCAAGCCTACGATCACTCCCACGAAGTGATTTTGTAGGCAGAAACAGCGATTGCAGAAAAATCTGCAATCGCGGTTTCAGCTGCCACAGGCAGCTTCAGGGAAGGGGGCGGGGTGTTGAATGGGTCCCCACACAAGTGTGGGGACCTGATCCAACACCCCCCTGCTGCCTGATCGCTCCATGAGAGCGTCAGTGCAGCGTTAACCCCTTCAATGCCGCGATGGGGTTAATTGCCGTTTTGTAGGGGGCTCTGCTGCTGGTGGTCTGCCTGGAAGCCCAGGCAGACCAGCAACAGCAAAAACGACCCCCCAGAAGTCCTCTGATCAGTCCTGTAGGACTGATCAGAGAGACTCCTCCCCTACAATCTCCAGTCTATTGGAGATTGTGTCCCAGCTGCCAGAGGCAGCTTCAGGGACAGGGAGACAGGGTTCTTTGGTCTCCACATGAGTGTGGAGACCAGCCCCCCCACACCCTCCCTTGCTCAGTTAATCCCTACCCCCCCTCTTCCTCAATTAACCCCTTCAATGCTGCGATTGTGTATGACCCCCCATCGCAGCATTGCAGGGGTTAATATTAGTCCCCACAAGCTTGTGGGGACTAAATATCAGTCAATGCTGTGCTTCAATGGAGCATCAGCATTGAAAGAGTTAAAAAAAAAATAAAAAATAATAATAATAAAGAAAAATAAAAAAAATAAAAAAATAAATAAATAAATAATTAATAAAATAATAATAATAAAAAAAAATAACAGCACTGACCTGAAAGTCCAGGGTGCTTCCAGGTCAAATGCTGGGCTGGGCTGATCAGATCGCTCCTGGCCAATAGGAGTGATCGGATCATTATGGCAGCCCATGGATGACCCTGCTCTACAAAGAGAGAGGGGTCATCTAGGTTAATTATGAAAAAACACAAATTATTAATAAATAAAAAAATCATAATTATTACCTGATCACTTGTCGGTGACATTTTAAGTCGCTGATTATTGATCGGTCTCCCTGATTGATGTCAGCGGCCTAAACCTGTCACTTACAAGTAATCTGATAAAAAAAAATATTTTAAAAAATGTAAATGCACATGTTCCAGTTTTGCCCTCATAGCTTCCTCAAAAAATGCATGAACCATGCATGTGAGGCCTTGTTGGAATCAGGGGATCTTGGTGAACAAAATGTGGTGTTTTCTTCCACTGTTGCACGTATGCTGTGCAAGAAATTCAGTGCAACATTGAAATGTATGCGTTAAAAATGCAATCAAATAATTTCCCTGTGAAGTTTGGCAGACATCAGTGAAGAAATGGCTGGCTGAAAACTGTCAAAACTACCCTAGTTGAACACCTTGACTTGTCTACTGTTCATAAATATATACTTTTATGGGGTAATTTACAGTGGGGGGCTTCCAAAATGTCCCAAATGGGATATGGGCTCAGCAAACCAATTTCTGAAAATTCCAAATTTGAAAAGGAAAATGCGCATGTTCCAGTTTTGCCCTCATAGCTTCCTCAAAAAATGCATGAACCATGCATGTGAGGCCTTGTTGGAACCGGGGGATGTTGGTGAACACAATTTGGTGTTTTATTCTGCAGTTGCACATATTCTATACAAAATATAATATAAAATCTAAAGCAACATTGCAACAAATGCAAAAAAACAAAAAAATATAAAAATACCTCAAAATTTGGCAGCAATTGGCGATAAAATCCCTGTTTGAAAAGTGTCAAAATGACCCTAGTTGTACACCTTGACTTATCTACTGTTCATAAACATATAATTTTGGGGGGATAATCAGTATCTGTGACAACTATTGCAGTTATTAGACTACCATGCCAAATTTGAAAAAAATTACATTTCAAAAACGTGATGCATGCCTTGCAATATTTGCCCTATACTGGTCAAAATAGATAAAAATCCTGGCCATGTTGGGTGGTTTCCAAATCAGGACAACTTAATGAATATATTTGGGATAATTTTTTCCCATTGGTTCAATGTGTGTACAATTTGTATGTATACAAAACTGTAAAAAAATGCTTTTTTTTCATTTTTTCCCCACTTTTTCCAGTTTATTTCAAACAAAACAATGTACTACCCAGCTTAATATGGTTTCAAATGAAAGCCCTACTTGTGCTGAAAAAAACAATATATGATTTGTGTGGGTGCACCAATTGATAAGAGAGAAATTACAGTTGAAGAAAGACATGGCAAAAACACAAAAACGGCTCTGGTCCTTTAGCAACACGTTAGTATCAAAATCCCGGTCCTGAAGGGGTTAAAAGGAATAGTATTGGAGGACTGTTGTGGAAGCTACATGGGACACCAGATATGAATGAAAATATGAAAAAACTTCGGCCCCGGGCATTAAGTTTTTGCCAAAAAATGAAAAAATTTAAAAACACTCAAAACCTTTAGGAAATATATCCTTTAGCATCCAGCATAACATCCTAGTTAAAAGGAATGGTATTGGAGGCCTGCTGTGGAAGCTACATGGGACACCAGATATGGCTGAAAATATGAAAAAACTTAGACCCCGACCCTTAAGATTTTGCCAAAAAATAAATTTTTTTAAAAACGCTCAAAACCTTTAGGAAATTATTCCTTTAGCATCCAGCATAACATCCTAGTTAAAAGGAATGGTATTGGAGGCCTGCTGCGGAAGCTACATGGGACATCAGATATGGCTGAAAATATGAAAAAACTTAGACCGCGGACCTTAAGTTTTTGCCAAAAAATGAAAAATGTTAAAAACACTCAAAACCTTTAGGAAATTATTCCTTTAGCATCCAGCATAACATCCTAGTTAAAAAGAATGATATTGGAGGCCTGCTATGGAAGCTACATGGGACACCAGATATGGCTGAAAATATGAAAGAACTTCGGCCCCGGCCATTAAGTTTTTGCCAAAAAAAGAAAAAATTTAAAAACACTCAAAACCTTTAGGAAATAATTCCTTTAGCATCCAGCATAACATCCTAGTTAAAAGGAATGGTATTGGAGGCCTGCTGTGGAAGCTACATGGGACACCAGATATGGCTGAAAATATGAAAAAACTTAGACCCCGGACCATAAGTTTTTGCCAAAAAATGAAAAATTTTAAAAACACTCAAAACCTTTAGGAAATTATTCCTTTAGCATCCAGCATAACATCCTAGTTAAAAGGAATGGTATTGGAGGCCTGCTGTGGAAGCTACATGGGACACCAGATATGGCTGAAAATTTGAAAAAACTTAGACCGCGGACCTTAAGATTTTGCCAAAAAATAAAATTTTTTAAAAACACTCAAAACCTTTAGGAAATATATCCTTTAGCATCCAGCATAACATCCTAGTTAAAAGGAATGGTATTGGAGGCCTGCTGTGGAAGCTACATGGGACACCAGATTTGGCTGAAAATGTGAAAAAAACGTAGACCCCGGAACTTAAGATTTTGCCAAAAAATAATTTTTTTTAAAAACGCTCAAAACCTTTAGGAAATATATCCTATAGCATCCAGCATAACATCCTAGTTAAAAGGAATGGTATTGGAGGCCTGCTGTGGAAGCTACATGGGACACCAGATATGGCTGAAAATATGAAAAAACTTAGACCGCGGACCTTAAGTTTTTGCCAAAAAATGAAAAATTTTAAAAACACTCAAAACCTTTAGGAAATTATTCCTTTAGCATCCAGCATAACATCCTAGTTAAAAAGAATGGTATTGGAGGCCTCATGCGGAAGCTACATGGGACACCAGATATGGCTGAAAATATGAAAAAACTTAGACCGCGGACCTTAAGTTTTTGCCAAAAAAATGAAAAATTTTAAAAACACTCAAAACCTTTAGGAAATTATTCCTTTAGCATCCAGCATAACATCCTAGTTAAAAGGAATGGTATTGGAGGCCTGCTGTGGAAGCTACATGGGACACCAGATATGGCTGAAAATATGAAAAAACTTAGACCGCGGACCTTAAGTTTTTGCCAAAAAATGAAAAATTTTAAAAACACTCAAAACCTTTAGGAAATTATTCCTTTAGCATCCAGCATAACATCCTAGTTAAAAGGAATGGTATTGGAGGCCTGCTGTGGAAGCTACATGGGACACCAGATACGGCTGAAAAAATGAAAAAACTTAGACCGCGGACCTTAAGTTTTTGCCAAAAAATGAAAAATTTTCAAAACACTCAAAACCTTTAGGAAATTATTCCTTTAGCATCCAGCATAACATCCTAGTTAAAAGGAATGGTATTGGAAGCGTGCTGTGGAAGCTACATGGGACACCAGATATGGCTGAAAATAGGAAAAAACTTAGACCGCGGACCTTAAGTTTTTGCCAAAAAATGAAAAATTTTAAAAACACTCAAAACCTTTAGGAAATTATTCCTTTAGCATCCAGCATAACATCCTAGTTAAAAGGAATGGTATTGGAGGAACAGCTTGGTTCTCTCAGGATTCCTCTGTGTCCACTTCCTCAATGGGCGTATTCAGCACAACGCGTTTCACCAATCGGCTTCCTCAGGTGCATAGTCTCTCCACCTCCAGTCTTCCCATTTATAGAGCCATTAACCTCTTCTCTACCAATCACTTGATTAATTGAGTCCATTAAGCCCTTCTTTACAAAATCACTCAATTACCATAAAAATATAGTTAATGGATAAAACACATAAAAACACATAAAAAATACCAATGTTCTAAATGAGGTAATCACATATGAAATAGCCACAAATATATCATACAGATCTTTTGACGCAAATAATTACATATGTTCATAAAGTGCTGCATAACGTGCAAAAGGTTAATATTTATAGTAGAATACTGGTGTTGCAATGGTTAATTTAAAGTGCAAACTGCTTCAAAGTCTGTCTGTTTATACACATCACCTGCATACACATAGCAGCATAAAACTTTGCTCCTCGTTTTATCACAATAAAATACTGAGTCAGGAATAATCACATCTAACTAATACAGCATTGGTGACTAACTCTAAGATACCGCGTAATTGAGTATATCAAAGAATGTGTAAATATTCTGGGATAAAATTACTGCAGAAAAGGGAAAGAATGGAGAAGGCAGTATCAGAGCTCAAAAAATCATAAAAAATTAAACAAATCAAAATCTTGGTTGAGTCCAAATGGATGTAATGTTTTTAATTGGTAGACCCACCTCATCTCCTCCTGACCTATCTTTCTAATAAAATCACCTCCCCTCCAGTTTCTAGTGACGGCATAGATTCCCATGAAACTTAGGTCTCTAGGATTGCATTGATGGTAGCTTCCAAAGTGAGCAGACACACTGTGTTTACCACATCCCTGTTTACCATACGTATTGCCTAAAATTCACAAGGACCTAACGCACCCCCCGGGACGTCCAATAGTCTCTGGCATTGGCTCTATATCAGCCAATCTGTCACAATATGTGGACATTTGCCTACAACCCCTTGTTAAAAAAAACTGCTGCCTATTTAAAAGACACTCCATGGATTTTACAGAATAATTATTTTAAATATGAGGACATTTTTTATTTGCAATGCCGAGGCACGGCTATGGGCACCTGCTTTGCTCCCAGCTATGCAAATCTTTTTATGTCCCATTGGGAGGACACGCATGTTTTTTCTTCGCATGGCTGGGAGCAGAGCTTGGTGTCATGCAAACGCTTTACAGACGACATGTTTTTTATGTGGGATGGCCTTGAACAGGGCCGGACTGGCCCACCGGGATACCGGGAAATTTCCCGGTGGGCCGGAAGGTCCGTGGGCTGGGCGGCCATGAAGACAGCCGCTGAGCTGCCCCCCAGGCTGCCCGAAAACTAATCAAAGCAGCCGCTGGGTGCTAATGCGGCCGGCCACCCGGCCGGCATCAGCACCCAGCAGCCGTGTGCGATGGCCGTCTAGTGATGGGAGCAGTGTGAGGGGTGAAAGCTCCGCCCCCTCGCACTGACCTTTCACCCCTCACGCTGCTCCCATCACTATGCAGCCATCAGACGGCTGGGAATGTAATCTGAACGGCCGATGCGTGCTGATGCCGCCGGCCGCCTCTGCTTTAATACTTTTTTGTTACTTTATATGGCAAGCCGATCCAGCTTACCATATAAATAAAAAAAGTGTTAAAGTAGCTCCGGCCGGCGGCATCAGCACGCACCGGCCGTTTAGATTACATTCCCAGCAGTCTGATGGCTGCATAGTGATGGGAGCCGCGTGAGGTGGAAGCTCCGCCCCCTCGCACTGCTGCAGCACCGGATGTCAGGTCAGTGGCATCCTGTCAGCATAGAGGAGAACAGTGTGCAGCTACCAGGAAGTCAAGAGAAGTAGAAGGTGAGTAAAATAATGTATTTTTTGTACTGTATAATGTTTTTTGTATTTGTTAAAAACAAAAAAAAAATCGGCATGTGTGTGTATGTAAGTGTGTCCCCCTATATGCCACTCTGTCCCATGATATGCCTTTTAACCCCCTATATGCCAGAGTTGCATATAGGGGTATAAGGCATTTCTGGATGCAGAGTGACATATAGGGGGTCAAAAGGCATATCTGGAGGCAGAGTGGCATAAAGGGGGTTAAAAGGTATATCATGGGGCAGAGGAGCATATAGGAGGGTATAAAGCATATCGGGGAGGCAGAGTGGCATATAGGGGGCATAAGGCTTTTCTGGAGGCAGAGTGCCCCATGATATGCCTTTTAACCCCCTTCATGCCACTCTGCCTCCAGAAATGCCTTATACCCCCTATATGCCACTCTGTCCCATGATATGCCTTTTAACCCCCTATATGCCAGAGTGGCATATAGGGGTATAAGGCATTTCTGGATGCAGAGTGACATATAGGGGGTCAACAGCATATCTGGAGGCAGAGTGGCATAACGGGAGTTAAAAGGGATGTCATGGGGCAGAGGGGCATATAGGAGGGTATAAATCATATTGGGGAGGCAGAGTGGCATATAGGGGGCATAAGGCTTTTCTGTAGGCAGAGTGCCCCATGATATGCCTTTTAACCCCCTTTATGCCACTCTGCCTCCAGAAATGCCTTATACCCCCCTATGTGCCACTCTGTCCCATGATATGCCTTTTAACCCCCTATATGGCAGAGTGGCATATAGGGGGTTAGAGGGCATATCATGGGACAGAGTGGCATATAGGGGTATAAGGCATATAGGTCAAAAGGCATATCTGGAGGTGGAGTGGCAAAAAGGGGGTTAAAAGGCATATCACGGGGCAGAGGGGCATATAGGAGGGTTGGGGCATGTCAGGGAGGCAGAGTGGCATATGGGGGGTATAAGGCATTTCTGGAGGCAGAGTGGCATAGGGAGTAAAAGGCATTTCTGGAGGCAGAGTGGCATATAGGGGATTAAAAGGCATATTATGGGGCAGAGTGGCATATAGGAGGGTATAAAGCATATCAGGGAGGCAGAGTGGCATATAGGGGGGCATAAGGCTTTTCTGGAGGCAGAGTGCCCCATGATATGCCTTTTAACCCCCTTCATGCCACTCTGCCTCCAGGAATGCCTTATACCCACTATATGCCACTCTGTCCCATGATATGCCTTTTAATCCCCTATATGGCAGAGTGGCATATGGGGGTTAGAAGGCATATCATGGGACAGAGTGGCATATAGGGGGTATAAGGCATTTCTGGAGGCAGAGTGGCATATAGGGGGTTAGAAGGCATTTCAGGGGGCAGAGTGGCAAGCCTGGGGGCAGAGGTGCATAACTCGGGGGTAGGTTGTCAAATGAAAGGAAATAAAAACCAAACATGTCTCAATCATAGCTTTTATTAAATATGGAAAAAAATAGTCTACATGAATTAATAAAGAAATAAACGTTTCTTACCAGAATATCGTGAAGAATAATGTGATCAGTGTTTTGTTCCACTGAATAAAATGGAACTCTTTCATCTAAAAATGTTCGCCGTAGTAAATGTTTTGATCCCATTATGTGTAATGTATTTCATTTATTAGGGCCTTTTAACACTTTTGCTTTCTGGTATTTTAATACAAATAATGAGATAAAAAGAATGGCACATAGTGTGACTCAGGTGTGTATAAGGGGTGCGTGTGGGTATAAGAGTTTCACCTTGAGATAAACTATATGGGGCTGGTCTCCAAATTTTTCCAGGGCTGCTTTTCAGTCCCAGTCCGGCCCTGGCCTTGAAACTGACCTGATTGAATTTTTAGCTTACTTGAATAGGAATACATGGGGCATAAATTTAACTACGCAATACAGTCCCTTGGAAATAGACTTTTTGGATCTTCATATTTATATAGAAGATGCCACTTTGAAAACAATGACACACTTTAAGAAGGTTGACGTGAACAGTTATGTACTTTTCAGTAGTGGACACTATACCCCCTGGCTATCAAGAATTCCAAAAAGTCAACTTACCAGAATTAAAAGAAATTGCAGTGATGAAGTAATGTATAAACAACAGTCCAAAAGGATTATGCAAGATCTTTCTAAAAAAGGATACCCCCATGAAGTAATTGAAAAACCCGCCAGGGAGGTAGAACCAATAGAACAAGCGGCTCTACTGGATACCATAACCAAACCAGATATTCGTTTAGGGTCAGAGACTGCACTGATTCTAGATTTTAATAAAAGTCATCGCCATGTAAAAATAATTGTTTCCAAACATTGGCATTTACTGTTTGAAGACAAAGAATTATCTAAAATTTTGTCACGTGAGCCACGAATAGTATTTAGGGGAGCTAAAAACATCCATAGCAGTCTATGTAGTGTAGGCACCAACATTAACACACCAAAACACTTCTTAAATTGGGGAAAAGGTTTCTATAGGTGTGGTACATGCTTAGCATGCACTAGCACCAGCTTACAATATAACAAACCAGAATTGCTGGTCAAATCCTTTAGAACAGGCATGTCCAAAGTCCGGCCCGCGGGCCAATTGCGGCCCGCGTTCCGGACTGATACGGCCCCCCAAGTGAGCCACGGGACTTGGCGTCATCAGCCGGCGCAGGGAGAAGGAAAGCGCGAGATTTGGGCTTTCCTTCTCCCTGCGCCGGCACACACAGCCACAAGGGCATCTGATAAAGAAATTGTAGGCAGTGGTGGAACTACCGGGGTCGCGACTGCGACCGGGCCCTGGAGTTCTGCCAGTCAGGGGGGCCCAAGGGGTGCCGAGCGGTTGCTGAAAACGACCGCTCGGCACCTCTTGGGCCCCCCTGACTGACAGAAATCCAGGACTCCTCTGCTCGCCGCCGCTGCCGCCTGCCTCTGCGCTGCCCAGAGTGCAGTGTTGGAAGCGTGAGGCGTTTGTCTCGGGTGCTGGCGCTTCACGCTGAGCGCCGGCATATGACGTCATATGCCGGCACTCAGCTGTGAAGCGCCGGCACCCGAGACAAACGCCTCACGCTCCCAACACAGGAGTTGACGGTAAGTGACCTAGGGAGGGAGTGGGTAGATCGTGAGAAGGGGGGGTAGGGAGGGAGAGGGTAGATCGTGAGAAGGGGGGGTAGGGAGGGAGAGGGTAGATCGTTAAGAGGGGGGAGGGAGAGGGGAAATCGTGAGAAGGGGGGTAGGGAGGGAGAAGGGAGATTGTGAGAAGGAGGGGTAGGGAGGAAGAGGGGAGATTGTGAGAAGGAGGGGTAGGGAGGGAGAGGGGAGATTGTGAGAAGGGGGAGGGAGAGGGGAGATTGTGAGAAGGGGGAGGGAGAGGGGAGATTGTGAGAAGGGGGGTAGGGAGGGGAGATTGTGAGAAAGGGATAGATGTGGTATGCCGTTTTCAATAAACTTTGCATAAAATAGTTAATTTGTATTTAATTTTAATGGATCAGAAAATGTCAGGCAAAATGGTCGGCCCTCGCACATGTTCACTTCATCAAATCTGGCACTCTTCGAAAAAAGTTTGGACATGCCTGCTTTAGAACCAATAAAGAATTCCCTATAAAAACAATTACCTGCCATACGAAAAATGTTATTTACACATTGAGTTGTAAGTGTGGACTACAGTATGTAGGCCGCACCATTAGACCATTACATGTTCGAATTGGTGAACACGTGCAAAATATTAGAAAGGGATGTGGTAAACACAGTGTGTCTGCTCACTTTGGAAGCTACCATCAATGCAATCCTAGAGACCTAAGTTTCATGGGAATCTATGCCGTCACTAGAAACTGGAGGGGAGGTGATTTTATTAGAAAGATAGGTCAGGAGGAGATGAGGTGGGTCTACCAATTAAAAACATTACATCCATTTGGACTCAACCAAGATTTTGATTTGTTTATTTTTTTATGATTTTTTGAGCTCTGATACTGCCTTCTCCATTCTTTCCCTTTTCTGCAGTAATTTTATCCCAGAATATTTACACATTCTTTGATATACTCAATTACGCGGTATCTTAGAGTTAGTCACCAATGCTGTATTAGTTAAATGTGATTATTCCTGACTCAGTATTTTATTGTGATAAAACGAGGAGCAAAGTTTTATGCTGCTATGTGTATGCAGGTGATGTGTATAAACAGACAGACTTTGAAGCAGTTTGCACTTTAAATTAACCATTGCAACACCAGTATTCTACTATAAATATTAACCTTTTGCACGTTATGCAGCACTTTATGAACATATGTAATTATTTGCGTCAAAAGATCTGTATGATATATTTGTGGCTATTTCATATGTGATTACCTCATTTACAACATTGGTATTTTTTATGTGTTTTTATGTGTTTTATCCATTAACTATATTTTTATGGTAATTGAGTGATTTTGTAAAGAAGGGCTTAATGGACTCAATTAATCAAGTGATTGGTAGAGAAGAGGTTAATGGCTCTATAAATGGGAAGACTGGAGGTGGAGAGACTATGCACCTGAGGAAGCCGATTGGTGAAACGCGTTGTGCTGAATACGCCCATTGAGGAAGTGGACACAGAGGAATCCTGAGAGAACCAAGCTGTTCCTGCTACAACACAGCATTATTCCGGTCCTTCCCACGGGAGCGTTAAAGTATTCTTATATAAACTCCATTCCCCAGAAAGGGCTCTATGGGCTTCCCAACAGAGGAACCTATTGAAGAATCAATTTTAATGAATTTAAGTATTATTTAATTTCCGCACATATTGTGGTGTCGTTTGTAAATTTTGCGCAGCACTTTATTTCTTTGTTTTGTTCAATACAGATAAAACAAAGATAAAAGATACAGACAGGACAGGCTGACACCCCGTGAGATTTACACCTCCTGGTATATGTCACTGCCAAACAACACTCCAATATGTGTTCACCAACATCTCCTTGGTACAGTGATCCCACCCATGCATGGGTTTGTCGGGTTAAAAAGGTTACATTTGGGACATGCCCAATTCAGTTTTTCAAACTTGGAATTTTTTACATCTGGTCATTCTCCCCCATGTCCTATTTGGGATATTCTATTTTCCCTCATCAAACCATACATTTTTTAAAAACAGACACCTCAGGGTATTTCAACTCTTTCCATGCACTAATTCCACTACCAGCCATTGCCAAAATTTGTGGTATTTTTTGTTCTGTTTTCACACATATTGTATTTCAGGTGTGAATTTACACATCCTGGTATATGCCACTGCCAAACAACACCCCAATATGTGTTCAGCAACATCTCCTGAGTACAGTGATACCACCTACGGTTATTTGGGTTGTTTGGGGGCTAAAAGGCCACTTTTAGGAGGTGTGCATTTTTCTATTTAGAATTTTGCCATTTGGACATTATGTCGCCCATGTCCTATTTGGGACATCTTTGAAGCCGGTCAGTTCAGTTTACCCCTTCAAAACAAATATTTTTGAGAACTAGACAACCTATGGTATTTCAAATGCTAGTATTTTAACTCTTTCCATGCATTAATTCTACCACCAGCCTTTGTCAAATCTTGTGGTAGTCATTTTTTGTGCATTTCCATGATGTGCCCTGCACATCAATTGTTGGCAAGGGGTAAATGTTCCCCCTAATTTCATTAGAGGTTTAGTTTGATACAAAATCGAGACTCTATCCTACTAACTTACTTAAACAAAAAAATAAATGGCCCATAACATCTAAAGTAGCCTTATGTTCTCCTGCAGTGGAAAAGGTGTTTTTTCTACCTTGTATAGAAAAAATATACAAAACAACTAATACCACAAACATTCTGCAGAAGCTTTTATGCTATCAGTTTTTTTTCTTTACTTGTGCCATCATCAAATAATAAAGTAATAAGTAAGATGCTGGCACTTTACAGAACAAACACATTCACTTTTGAAGAAAAGCAGGTGCTTTTTAACACAGTTATTGTTTGTAAAATAACTTTTTACGTATCCATGCCTTTAACGTTGACACTGGGCCTTCTGAACCGTATTGGCTCGAATATAGGCCGCACTTTTCCCCCCCACTTTAAGTCTTTAAAGTGGGGGTGCGGCCTATATTCGGGGTCTAGCGCCCGACGACATGCAGTCCCGGGCGCCGGGCAGGCAGCAGGGTTAGGATACAGATCCCCCGCAGCGGTGCAGCTGTATCCTACTCTCCGATACGCCTCCCCTGCTCCCCGATACGCCTCCCCTGGCAGCACTATCCACAAGGGGGGGTGCCGGCACGGGAGGTTGTCTAAGCGCATCGTGCGGACGGTCACCGGCTGCGGCGATGCGGGAAAACAGCCTCCGCTGCCGGCACGTCTGCACGATGTGCTTTAACAATCTCCCTTGCCGGGAATTCCCACAGGCGGAGTCCCGGCAAGGGAGATTGTTAAAGCACATCGTGCAGATGTCCCGGCAGCGGAGGTTGTTTACCCGCATCGCCGCAGCCGGTGACCGTCCGCACGATGCGTTTTACCTCTGCCCCCAAGACTTACCAGAGCAGACTCCCGGGTGTCTTGCGGGGCCGGCGGGGGACATCTACGCAATACGCGTATACAACTTCCGGCGCTGGCACATCTGCTGAGTGCCGGCACCGGAAGTTGTATACGCGTATTGCGTAGATGTCCCCCGCCGGCCCCGCAAGACACCCGGGAGTCTGCTCTGGTAAGTCGGGGGGGGGGCAGAGTGGCAGCATATCTCGGGGGGGAGGAGGAGGACAGTGATCAGCTTATCTCGGGGGGGGGAGACAGAGTGGCAGCATGTTTTTTTTGGTGCTTTTTTAAAGAAAAAACCTTTTTCTTTAAAAAAGCACCAAACTTTTAGGGTGCAGCCTATATATAGGGGCAGCCTATATCCGAGCCAATACGGTATATCTCATTGCGCACATTACTATTTATGTAACATGTAACTTGTATTCCAGTATTTTCATGTTAAGTGCCGATTGAGGAAATCCTGTATCTTCCACCATGAGTCTTCCTGTGCTTGGCAGTGAGCCTGGAGTGCCCCTCCTCCAAAGATAGGTACTCCAAGAACTCGATCAATAGCTACTAAACAGAATGGAGAGCACGGAGGGTCTATCCGGTGCCCTGCACCTGGGTAGTTTAACAGGACAAAGTTCTCTTTCCCATTATCCCTCAATCGTTTAACAGCAGCCTTGGCATAGAGAGAACTTCTCCAGATATGGTCATCTTCTCCCACTACGAACAAGAAGTGACCCTCTGCTTTTTCTAGAGGGATGAGGCACTGATGATTGTCTGGGTGTAGTGGATCATCTAGGGCTTCAGAAACATCAAACACTGCAGAGTCTGATATTCGGACACGGCTCATGTTGTATTTTAAGCCTGGTATGGTGAGGTCTCCGTAGGTCAAACTGGCAGCAGTATTGGCACAGCAACCAGAGATGCTAACAGCTGCAACCACTTGTGGGAGGAAAGTGATCATAGAGAGAGCCAGATCTCCTCCTTTCCCTGTTCCTATAACACCAACACCTGGTCCACGAACCTATGGTTCATTGCAAGAAAACACAATTAAAAAGTTTGAAAAGTGATGTTTTAATAAGATTCCACTATGCAAACTCCTACTTCCAATCTGAAAAGCTCTGGAGATCTAGTAGCCATGCAGGGAGATCTGTGTATCCCTATCTTCTACTTCCTAACGGTTAAATTCAGTAATATAGATTTATGACATTAAGTTCTGATCTCTAAAGTTCTTAGCAATGTACATAATAACACATGTACATCCTTTGTCTTAAGTAGGCAATGGCGGCAGTAGTTGAATATTCGGTTACTTTCAGAGATAACCGAGAATAGCAATAGAGGAGTTTTTCCTCAAGGCTCTTCTAGCAGCGAATATGGGTTCAGCAGTATCTAGCAAAGTCTTGGGCCCCCCACATGCTGTGTTGAAGGACCATCCCACGTGACCGTATCTAGTTTTGGCTCTAAGTGCCACAAATTGAATGTGTGAAATCAGTGTTCACTTATGTGCAAATATATACATACATTTTGCTAAAAATCTGAGTGTATGCTCAGTAATACAATATTTGCTTCTTGTAGCGTGCAGTTGCACTTAAATTCATTTTCTTAATGTCATATTATTTGACACAAAAGCCTTGCATCGAATATTTTTTGAAAAATAAACTGAAAAGCCATCTTTTGCTGCAGCAGACTTAACTCACCTTAGGATGCCGGGACAAAAACTTTGCAGCTTCTTCAAAATATTCCAGCTGAAATTCAGTCATCGCTGGAGGCAGATCTTCAAAGGCGAAGTATGGCAGGGCCAGAGCCGCAAAACCACGGCTTGCCAGCAAACTGGAGCGATACTCGACCAGCCCTCCATCATCACCAAACATATCGATAACTCCAGGGAAAGGTCCATCACCTAAGGATGAAGCAATGGACAGTAATCAATAAAGTGGCACAGACCCCTGGGGCAGGTGGGTATCAATACATTTTAAGGGTATTTTAATGAAATCTCTGATCTGCATGACATTGTATTGTCTATAGTTCCGCAGTCCTGCGTGTGATGATACAGTGCTCTAGAAAGTGGTGATTACCTGGTGGCAGATGCAGACTGCCTCTTACTATCCCTTCTCTCAGTCTGATTCTTCGGACTCCAGGACCAGAAAACAACCTCTCAATTTTAACTCTAGCAGCCACTTCCCGAGGTATGCTCCTTGGGCTTGTGTGCTCTTTGTGAACCAGCACTTCCAGCACCATGGGGGCCTTGTGGACATCTCTCTTCTCTAACCTCTGGTAAGGCTTCTCCATGACGGAGGGTGACAAGCTCCACAGAAGTCCCATGGGTTGCACCCCAGTAAAGTCACCCCCTAGGGAGGCATCTCTCTGTAAATCAACAGTGCCTGAATTATCAGCGGCATAATGGGCACACGAATCAAAGAGACACTCCTTCTCATCCTCTACCAGAACTCTTAGTGTCACCTGCTGCCTGGGATTAAGCCCCTGGACTTTGATCTGCAGCTTCTCGTCTGCGAGCCCAGACTGGGGTGTAACAGAGAGAGACACTAACCTCCTGGGTGCGGAAGTGCATGGCGACTTCCAGAGCCGAAAGGCCCTCGCCGTTACTCCCCGTAGCATTGCACTGGGTAGTAGCTATCCGTCGGTGCTTTAACGGAGAGCAGCTAGGACCAGATGCCCAAACACTTCCGCCTCCGAGCCCTTCTGCCAAAAGTTAAAGGCCAGTGTAATAGATCAACGACCGCATCGAACGCTCAACCTGATTTACTTTTATCTCTCTTACTCAAGTGTAGTTAAACGCCGAACTGTCACTGTTCATGTATCTGAAAGTCTGCCTGGCGGGCATCGGTGTACGGTACGTGCCAGAGCTGATCGCGCTTCTGTTCAGGTATAGACTGCACCTCTCCAAGTGGCGCAGAGGCAGTTCTACTGTCCTACACGCACATATGCAGTTATATACAATTCTACACATCTGCAACGGCCCTATATTATTTTAAAACCCAGTTGAGAAAGTTTAAAGACAGTTCACTTTGTTAATGGGCTGCATGGGGGTGGGATTAATTGGCTGGCCCTTTTCTAAACATTTTTGAATCGGTATCAGGAGACGGGAACAAGGGGTCTCACCGGGCCCCGTAGTTACAGCAGTGTCACGGTGGGATGAGGTCACATACCGTTATATAAATGGCCTTTACTTTTAAACTTGAACGCCTTGCTGATGGTTCATGCGTGCGTAGACCGCACCAAGATGAAATGTTGTGTAATTGACTGACATGCCCCTTCCAGCCAATAAAGGGAGCTGCTGCCCTAAGCATGACCAAGCACAGCTCCCACCATTGCCCCAGGCCTTCCATGCTGTAGGGGCCCATCCCCGTTACACTATGACATCATATCCCGGGTCTCATCTGTAGTTGATGAGGCAAAAACGCTACGATTGGCCGCACATCTCTCCATAATAAGATCTAGTAAGAAATGAAACCAATCACTGGCTCCAAGTAAAGTAATCCAGGGCTGCAGCCCCTCCAGATCTGCCACCCTAAGCAAGACTATGCCAGTGCCTCCAGTGAAGGCACCCGCTGCAAACTATTACCCCGGGTTACCCTAGTGTGCAAAGATCAGGCACTTTTGACTTCTGAAAAAACTGATATGGACTACGCTGCTGTTATCTGTGACGGTGAACTGTAAACCAGCAGCGGTCTCTGTGCTCAACAAAGCCGAAGAAAATGTGCCTGATTGAGGGGTATTATTCAGAGTTGAAAAAAGGTCTTTAATGTAGCATTATACCTCCAACCAAAAAGTTAAAACTGCAAGATGCCTGACACGTTAACGTATGTTAGTTATGAGGGGAGCACAAGGAGCTGGGGGACACTCGAATTCACCTGACCCCTGGGTTAGTTGGTGGCAGCCCACCGCTGCGCAATACACTCATACCCACCAACATTTCTGCAAAAGAAGGACGTCAGTAAAACAGAGAGATGGCGCAACTAAAGAGAGACACCTGGAAGTACGGTATGTATTTGGCAGGTAGCTTGAGGATGCAGTAGGAACATTTAACTACTTATAAAGGGATTTAAAGATGTACAGGAGGCAAGCTTATTTGAAAGGAGGAGCAATGCTAGAACAAGAGGTCATACTCTAAAACTAGAGGGTCAGAGGCTTAAATGTAATATAAAGAAGTTCTAATTTGCTGAGAGAGTAGTGGATAAATGGACTAGTCACCAGGCAGAAGCAGTGGAGGCTAATACAATGTAGGAATGCAAACATGCAGGTGATAGACAAAGCCATCTTCACTATGGGATTAGACCAAGGGCGTATAGGGCTCTGAATCCCTTACATCAGGAAAAACAGGCAGACTAGATGGCTGAATGGTTCTTATCTGCCATCAAATGTTTCTATATGACTTATTTTTTAGCCTTTTTTAAATCAAAAATATGCAAATCATTGAGAGGAAGAAAAAAATAAACAGACTGTTGTGTTACCTTTTAGGCACATAAGCCACATAACATGATGGCACTTGGAAGACCAGTACAACCCTGAACCTGAACGTAAGATCAGCTGTACCCACCAGGGGAAATTCATAGCCTGAATCTACCCTTTCTATGTTTGATATAAAGTGTTACTCATGTTTTGCAAGTTTCAAACCCTTGAATGTAAAATAAAACCACAAAATCAACTCAATCACTAATTTATTGAATAAGCAAATTACATTTAACAAAAATTTAGAAATAAGTGCTAGTTTCAAAGGAACTTTTCAACTGTTTTGATGGTCTAGATTAGAGAAACACTAAACGGATGTAACAGTGCGCCTAACAAAATATATCAATAAAGAGTTATTAAACATACTGTTTCAGTTAAAGCATTTATGGAGCAGTCAGTATGATACCAAACGCTATAAATTTAACACTAATGAGGCAGTTGGAAGGAGAGTTTCATCACACTGGCTTGACTTTTTCCATTATAAAGTGTCAAACCCAGTGATCATCTGCTTTAATTACAGCTTGGGTGGCCCCGTATAAGGTGGATATTCAAATCAGTGAGAATTATGGAAAGTAGTGCATTAAGCGGTGTTAGCTCACCAGTCTTGGAGAACTTTGCCAGGATCAGCCCTTAATAATGTATAGTGATTTCAGAGAGTTTTACGTAAGTTTGGAACTCTTGTAACTAGGCTACAACTGTGCATATGGAAAAGAGTAGACATTAAAGACAATAACTTGTAGTAGCTGGACATTTATTTTCAATGCACTCCTAATGACAGAAATAGTGAGCGAGCAAGGCTTGTATATCCAAATAACTTTGGTCACAGTTTGTTGACAAGGGTTGCTCCTTGGTTAAGATGGTTGTGGAAGAATGCCTGGATTTTATGCCAAGCATCTACCTGTGCCTTTGCATGGGGTTTGGGTTCACCTCCCCATACCACTGGAAGACCCACAAGTTTGTGGAAAGAGGACTTGCACAGAGGGAAATATGGTGGCTCGATGTAATGACCCGTTCTGGGGTAGACATAAACCTCTGGCTTTTCTTTCCTTTCTTCTTGTAAAAGTTCACATGCCGCTTTAGCATAGAATTCACTCCTCCAGTTCCGGTCATCTTCTCCAACAATAAACAGAAACTTGCAGTCCGCTTTCCACACTGGAATAAGGCTTTTGCGATGAGGTTCTTCTAGTGGGTTTTCCAAAACATTGGTAATATCGGCCACTCCTTTTTCTGGGAACGTCACATTCTTTGCATTAACTCCAATAGGAGGGAGTGTGATGTCCCCGTAGTGAAGGGTTGCACCCACATTGGCTATTGAGCCATTAACAGTTGCGGTGGCTGTTATACCTTTCAGGAAGGAGGCCATAGAGATGGCCAGATCCCCACCCTTAGAATGACCGATAAGTCCTATTCCAGGTCCCTTTACCTAAAAGAGAGTTCAAGATTAAAAAGAGCCTTTTATTCTTTATAAATTCTGGCGCAATTTTACAATAGGTTTTTTGATTAGTGGTGGGACTTGCATTAGTTTATTAAGAAGTACAGTTTTTGTTTTACCATTAGCTCAATGAATTTGGAGATATATAGTTTAAAAGCAACTATATGTGGAAAGTTTGACACATCCAGGATTATCGGATTCTTTTCCTCTCCTGAAAGTGTCCCATGGAAGAATTTTGTTTACTCCTTGAGCACAAAATCCAGTGCCGTATACAGTAATGTAGGTCAGTCTTGTCAAAAAACAACAAATCTAATTTTATCCCAATCAACTTCCTTCTTCTGCAGATGTGGAGGCGGCCATTCTTGTGAGTGATGTGATTTTGTGGGTGACGTTCCCTGCTCAAACACCACAAAGAGCTGATTCTTTATGGCAATGCTAATGGAGTCCATTCCTCTATAGACATTCGTTAGTGTGTTGTTTACCACAGGCAGTATGATAAGAAGTCAGGGTGTTTGCCTAGTAGATTGGCCTAAGATAACCATGACAACAAACAGAAATGGCTAATAATCAGCAGTCTGAGAACAAATGAAAAAAAATGTATATATTTAAAAAACAAATATTCTTAATCTAATACCAGTAACGAAAACGGTGAGAGTTCCTCATGACGTTTTCTCTCTTCCCCTCACGCCACATTTAGAAAAACCAGGGCGAGAAAACATAATGGCTGGCGAGGAATAATCATGCATATCCTAATGGTGAATCTAGCAACACTCACCTTGGGGTGCCGGAGCATGTAATTGACAGCTTCTTCAAAGTACTCCAAGTGAAACTCTTTCATTTTCGTTGGAAGATCCTCATAATTGTAATAGGCTAATGCAAGCGTGGCGAATCCTTTACTAGCCAGGAGGCTCGCTTTGTATTCCAGGAGACCCCCACCGGTGCCTGGAATTTCAATAACACCAGGAAAAGGCCCAGTACCTGAAGACACGATTCATGCTGTGTTTTATCATGAGATTTAGACACTGCTACACCCTATAAACATGTATGATAATGACACATAATGATCTACATAGAATGAAGGTTGCTACATTCATTCAGCATGTGAGATTGACGTGGAATTTGGGAGGGGGGGGTCTGAAAATAATTACAAAGCAAATTAATTTTTTAAAATTAATTAATTACATAGCGCCCAACATTTAAAATGACTAGAGTTTGAGGAAATGTGGCTAATGAGCAGGGCATTCATTAGATTTTTTATGTAAATGTATGACCTATTTATTCATGTAAGTAAGAAGGAGTGTATTTTAATTACATAATTTATAAACTTTTTTTGTTGTTTGCAAACATATTATTGTGCCTATTAGGGGTTAGGTCACTGGGGTACACTCATACCCAGCAAACATTCTGAGATGTTAGAAGAAAGGGACATCAGAGGAGGAAGGATGGACAGGGCGATTTGGGTCCCAAACAGAATAACCATAGCAAATGGTACTCTGGCTTTAATGGTTGTTGATATAGGAACGGCTGGGGCAAAGCACTTAGTTTTTATTTTGTGACATATTGAAAGCTATTTTTGGAACAGATTATCCACTATGCACTATGCTTTGTTATTAAACGAAGCCGCTTATAAGTCAGAACCGCAGTTAAAGCAGCCACCCAGCCGAGAGGAGGAAAGGATGCAGGTAAAGTGAATCTAAAGTGTAAGAGTGAATGTGTGCGTGCAAATTAAAGACAGTGCAAGGTTTATCTGCGGGGGTCAGAGGCCAAACAAAATACATTTGTCTAGGTGGGCCACACTGTCTTGCACTAAATTAGGCAAAAATTTATTCAGTTTAAAAATTAATATTGTTATTGTGTAGCACACTACTCATACGCTGCAAAGATTATGAGCTCATTGTGGACAAGAAGGGCACTTTGTATGGGATATCCTATACGAAGTCTGCCTCCTATCACTCATAGCTCCCAACAGTCTCTATATGGTTTGGACATTCCTATGAGCAGGGCCGCCGTCTGCTGCTGCTATTTGGAGGCTTTAGTGTCTGCACGTCTGTGTGATCACCCACATGAAATGTTATTCATTTACACCGACAGGTTGCTCAGTGCCTTACTCGTAACATACAGCCTTACAAAAGCAAATCAACAAACCTCACACAGTATAACACCGGAGAGTTTGTCGACTTTAAATTATTTTTTCACAAATGGCCATTTAGTGAAATATCTATTCAATCGCAGAAACTAGCATTTTCACCAACTATTTATTCTGATGAAATATAACATGATCATTGCTCTGTGATATAAATAAATGATAACATATGCAAGTGTTCCAATTAGATGAACAGCGTTGGTAGCTATGGCGATAAGACCACTTGTCAAACTATAACCGTTGTGGTGTCCCCCAAGGCTCTGGATGGACCGGTGACTCCCAATGAGCCCCGACCATAGAGCTTTACTCACCCGGTGGCAGGAAGAGGCTGGCCCGGACCCTGCCCTCTCTCACCGGGATACGCCTCACTCCCTCCCCCATGAAGCCCCTTTCCTGGGCCGCCGTGGCCAGCAGCTTCCCCCGCGGCTCGTGATTCTCGTACAGCAAGAAGTCCACCCGCTGCGGGCTCTGCACGTTCTTCCTCAGCAGCCTCCTTAAGGGAGTCCGGGGCTCCAGGGCCCACAGGAGCCCCTCGGGCTCTATACCGGTGAAGCTGCCACCGTCCAGGGCCGGGGATCGGCTCAGCTCCAGCTCCCCGCTGCTCCCTGCCCGGTAGCGGCCCACAGAGGTGAAGGTCTCCCCGCCTTCGTCAGTCAGCGCGGCCTGGAGGGTGACATCCTGCCCGGGGCACAGACCGGTCACCTTCACCTGCAGCGGCTCATCGAAGAGACAACGGCTGGGGGACACCTGCAGGGACACGGCCATGCTGCGGCTGCACACCAGGCGAGGCAAAGTCCGCCGGAGCATGAGCAGAGACTGCATGATGCACAAAGTTTACTTTTCGGCTGTTTGGCAGGAAATGTCACGTGACCGCTTCACTACCGCAGCCGGGACACCGACGTAACGAGAACTAATAGTAATGATGTTATTAATGTCGGTATGGACTTTGGGCGTGACGTTTAAATTTCGTATGTTTAATATCGGTATTACCCAGTGCCATAAAATGCCAAAATAATCAATATGGATGAGCAGCTCAATATTTATATAAAGTGATCAACGCAATAGTTTGTTTAATTTACATACAACACAAATATAACGCAACATACTGTGATCTGTATATGTAAATAATCACCCCAAACTCCCAACGAATGATCGCTCACAGAGGGGAGAGAGTCACATTCTCCTGCGGTGAACCCATCAAGGGTGAGAGCGATTGCCGACGATATACTCCTTCCTCCAGAGCGATAACATATTACTCTGTAATGCTTACAAAGCGGTGAGCGCTGAGCATACCTTCCCGGACTCACACATCATAAAGTCATAAAGTGCTGGAAATAACCTGTATGAGAGCAACTTATCAATATATTAGCCCAGACCTCTGATGAAGCTCCGAGGAGCGAAACATGTCAGGGGGGCTACTTGTCTGAGTTTTTAATTAGCCTCTGTCACTGGTCATAATTGAATTATTTCTGTTGTTAGGACTGCAGCCATCAACAGTATGTACGACCTAATATTAGTGTTACACAGCTTATGTTACTGTGACGTATACCTTTTATAGTAGGACTGGTGACACTGGTGTTTTTAAAAATCTTTTTTTTGGTTATACCTTTTAATAAACATATTAATAAAAGTCATGTTTTAGGGTGGGGTTATAATAAGGGTATTTTTTGATCCCGGGAACGGGATTGGTTTATTTGTAGTTGTAACTTACCCTTGTCCCCGCTGGGGCATTATTTTGGAATTGAACTTATCAAATACCCCCTGCGACTCCTGCACACACAGTAACACACTAACATATTTATACACACAGTAACATACTAACATATTTATACACACAGTAACATACCAACATATACACACAGTAACATACTAACATATATATATACACACAGTAAGATAGTAACATATATATATATACACACAGTAACATACCAACATATACACACAGTAACATACTAACATATATATACACACAGTAACATACTAACATATTTATACACACAGTAACATACCAACATATACACACAGTAACATACTAACATATTTATACACACAGTAACATACTACTAACATATACCGTATGGCTCGAATATAGGCTGCACTTTTTTCCCCCACTTTAAGTCTTTAAAGTGGGGGTGCGGCCTATATTCGGGGTCTAGCGCCTGACGCCCGGGACATGCAGTTCCGGGCGACGGGCAGGCAGCGGGGTAAGGTACAGATCCCCCGCAGCGGTGCAGGGGACCTGTATCCTACTCCCCGATACGCTCAGACAGCCTCCCCTGCCAGCACTTCCCACGGGGGGGGGGGGTGCCGGCACGAGAGGTTGTCTAAGCGCATCGTGCGGACCGTCCGGACTTACCGGAGCAGACTCCATGGTGTCTTGCAGTTGCAGAGCCGGCGGGGGTCATATACGCAATACGCGTATACAACTTCCGGTGCCGGCACATCCGGAAGTCATTGGACAGTGGTAGCATATCTCGGGGGGGGGGGATGGGCGGGACAGTGGTAGCATATCTCGGGGGGGGGACAGTGGTAGCATATCTCGGGGGGGGTTTGGACAGTGGTAGCATATCTCGGGGGGGACAGTGGTAGCAAATCTCGGGGGGGGAGGACAGTGGTAGCATATCTCGGCGGGGGCAATGGTAGCATATCTCGGGGGGGGACAGTGGTAGCATATCTCGGGGGGGAGGACAGTGGTAGCATATCTCGGGGGAGGACAGTGGTAGCATATCTCGGGGGGGGGACAGTCGTAGCATATCTCGGGGGGGGACAGTGGTAGCATATCTCGGGGGGGGACAGTCGTAGCATATCTCGGGGGGGGACAGTGGTAGCATATCTCGGGGGGGGAGGACAGTGGTAGCATATCTCGGGGAGGGAGGACAGAGTGGCAGCATGTTTTTTGGTTCTTTTTTTAAAGAAAAAAACTTTTTCTTTAAAAAAGCACCAAACTTTTAGGGTGCGGCCTATATACGGGGGCGGCCTATATCCGAGCCAATACGGTATATACACACACAGTAAGATAGTAACATATATATATATACACACAGTGAAATACTAACATATGTATACACACAGTAACACACTTACATATTTACACACAGTAACATACTAACATATTTATACACACAGTAACATACTAACATTTATATACACACACAGTATCATACTAACATATTTATACACACAGTAACATACCAACATATATATACACACACAGTAAGATAGTAACATATATATTCACACAGTGAAATACTAACATATGTATACACAGTAACACACTAACATATATATACGCACACAGTAACATACTAACATACCTAGTATGCACAACCTAGGGTGTGGAGGGGGTTTGGTGGGGCTGTGCTGGCCAATGGGTTTACTTACACTGTATGATCAAAAGTACAAATGATTGCGTTTAGGTGTTTCAGCCACACGCATTGCCAACAGGTATATAAAATCAGCACACATCTCCACAGACAAACACTGGCAGTAAAATGGGTCGCACTGCAGAGCTCAGTGACTTTGCCAGTTCATGACATTTCTGCCCTGCTAGATCTGCCTCGTTCCTCGGTAAGTGCTGTTATTGGGAAGTTGGGGAGTCTAGGAGTACCAACACTCAGCCATGAAGCTGTAGACCACCCACACCCACAGAGCACGAATGCCGAGTGCTGAGGGTCTTAAAGATCGCTTCAAACTGCATATTAATGTCCACGGTTTTGGATATCCAATAAGGTGTGATGGTCAGGTGTCCACATACTTTTAGTCATATAGCGTAATAAAAAGTTATCCCACAGTCATCAAACTGTCTGTGGCAACTGCGCTGCTGGGGATAGACCCCTTGGTGCGGGGGCATCCTGTTTAAAGGGACAGACATGCTCCATAACCTTTACTTTCTATCTGACGGTTCCCTTTTTTCTGCTCTTCCCCTGTAACAGCCCCCACTATCTCATGTACACTGTGCCATCAGAGAGAGGATTTAGACCAGGACACTGTTTGCTCTGCTAGTTTTGCCGCATCCATCAGCTTCCCTGAGGCAAGATAGTCCCGCAATTTACAAGAGTCACAAGCCATGGCTAGTTTAAATTCATTTAGTTATATTAAAAGCTGTGAGGGTGGCGGTCCATAGGTTTGTATCTCATGTTGTTTCTGTTGTGTTAGTGGATTGTGTTACTTTAGTTCCTTTTAAGTAAATGAATTGAATGTGTGCAGAGGTTACAGGTCCTGTTGCCTAGCAAAGATTGTAAACATTTCAGAGCTGTCAGTGTTGGTACAAGCAGATAGATCCTAAGTGTGATTAGATTGTCACGTCTGTGTGTTCTGTAACCATTAAGAGCTTTACCCCTTTCTGGTAAGTAGTCAATTTGTTTGTATGTCAATAAGAATTTCCTGTTGTGTCTGACGCCCCCAAAATAGATTGTTTTTAGATAATAACTGTAAAATTTTTATAACAGTTATGTTATGCTATAAGCACACTTTTGGATTCCCATCCTGCTTACCTCCCTATAGCAGTCACTGCAATCAGTTGATTAACATACCTGACAACTCTCAGGGTTTTTGCCCCAATCTCAAGGGGCAGATTTTCAGGGTGACACAGTCTGGAACTGATTCCTTCCTATTCTACACTGCTGTGATCATATAGCTGCCAATTAATTCTTTTGCTATCAGTATGTTATGGTTGATATCTCTGCTTGAATGCAGGTGATTAAATTAAGTGTATCTTTAAGTAATTCCACATTTTCTTTGATGAGCAGCACGAGAGCCACTTTGTTAACACATTTGGCCAATAACTATGGAGAATCTTCAAGCAGGGTTATTAATGGGTTAATGTTTCAGAGAGTCTCTGCAGAGTCTCCATAGCTAGCTCTTTTTGTGCCCTTGGCAAAAACAGGGCCCCTCCCCACTATATTTTTACAGAAATTATTTGGAGGAAAGTAGTAAATAACAAGGAATTTAGTGATATTAGAACCGTTTATTTCAGTTACACAACAATATATGACTTGAGTATCTTACATGTGACAATCCAAAATTACAGTCGCAACTTAAAAATAATAATAAACTTTAGGGCTGCAACTAACGATTATTTTAATAATCGATTAGTTGGCCGATTATTTTTTCGATTAATCGATTAATCGGATAAAAAAATGAATGTAAATTTTTCATTTATTTAAAATAATTTAATAAACAAATGATGTTAAATACAAACAGCAGAATAACTTTGATAATACATTTCTTGTCTTTATTCCCCAACCAGCCCCCCAATATATGCACATTTGAGCCCAGGCTTGCTACGCTGCCTCCCAGACATGCCATGCTGCCCCCCCACATATGCCACGCTGCCTACCACAGCACTCCACGCTGCCTCCCACATATACCACACCACGCTGCCTCCCACATATACCACACCACGCTGCCTCCCACATCTGCCACGCCATGCTGCCTCCTACATGCCACACCACGCTGCCTCCCACATCTGCCACTCCACGCTGCCTCCCACATCTGCCACTCCACTCTACCCCCCACATCTGCCACTCCACGCTGCCTCCCACATCTGCCACTCCACGCTGCCTCCCACATCTGCCACTCCACGCTGCCTCCCACATATGCCACGCCACGCTGCCTCCCACATCTGCCACTCCACTCTACCCCCCACATGCCACTGTGCCTGATACGCCTTATACCCCCTGAAACACCACTCCATCCTCCCCAGACATGCCACCCTGCCCTCCCCACATATGCCACGCCATGCTGCCTCCCACATCTGCCACTCCACAATGCCTCCCACATATGCCACGCTGCCTCCCACATATGCCACTCCTCGCTGCCTCCCACATCTGCCACTCCACGCTGCCTCCCACATCTGCCACTGTGCCTGATGCGCCTTATATCCCCTGATACCCCACTCCATCCTCCCCAGACATGCCACCCTGCCTCCCAGACATGCCACTTCTCTACCCCCAGATATGCCACTCTACCCCCAGATATGCCTTATACACCCTGATACACCACTCCGTCCTCCCCAGACATGCCACACTGCCCTCCCCACATATGCCTTATATACTGTATATGCCTTATACCCCCAGATATGTCACTTCACTGCCCCCAGGATTTAGATTCCCCTAAATTAACCCTAAACTCCCCATTAACCATAACTGCCCCTAAATTAACCCTTAACACCCCCTTAACCACAGCATCCCCTAAATTTACCCTAAAGACCCCATCAACCACAGCATCCCCTAAATTAACCCTAAACACACCATTAACCACAACTGCCTCAAATTAACCCCAAACACCCCATTAACCACAGCTGCTCCTAAATTAACCCTAAACACTCTATTAACATAACTGCCCCTAAATTAACCCTAAACACCCTATTAACATAACTGCCCCTAAATTAACCCTAAACACCCCACTAACCATAACTGCCCCTAAATTAACCCCCACCTCCCCTAACTTTCAGTAGCCCAAATATATATATATATATTACATACATATATACACACACACATATATATATATATATATATATATATATATATATACATATATGTGTATATATATATATATATATATATATATATACACACAAACACATTATATATATATATATTTATATATATATATATATATATATATATATATATATACATATATATATATATATATATATATATATATACTTACAGTTAGATGAGTGTCACAGCCATGTGGTTCTGGCCTGGAGAAGGAAGGGGCGGGGCCAGTTGTCACAGTGATTACAGGGAGGGGGAGTAAGTAGGAGCTGCTGCTGTGAGACGGTGAGTCAGACTAAACGGATTATATAATGAGGGGGATTTTTCAGAGCGTTTGCTCTGAAAAAACCCTCATTTTATAATCGATAATAATCGATTCAACTAATCGATAATGAAATTCGTTGCCAACGAATTTCATTATCGATTATTATCGATTTTATCGATTAGTTGTTGCAGCCCTAATAAACTTAATAAACTGAGGTAAATAAGTATTGATATTTATTTATTTAGATAGTATACAAACTTTAAAGGGAAGAATCAAAGTGTTTTTCAAGGTAATTCAGCACCATAATTGAATAGTTAGAGCAAAATAATAATAATAATAATAATAATAATATCGTTGGGTGAGTAAAAACCTATAACTTTTACTCATAGATTGTTGTAGAAGGTTATGTATTTTAGTTGTAGACCACTGCGTTCCTCAAGATAGTATACAAGGCCCCTGATTGTACTAGAAGCATAAGCTATCCCCAGAGAATATCTGATACTACCTCTTGCCAGCGGTGTATCCAGAGCATCACCTCGAGAGGGCCAGTCACACTAACAAACACCCAGACACACACATCCAGTTGCCCCACCACCTGGATCCGACAATACCCAGTGCCTAACCTCCTGGAGACATGAGTTTCTCCTAGACTAAACTGCTTACATTATTGGAGCAGAAGGATAAATCTCCCCACATGACCCAGATGATGAAATGAAGACAGATTTCTTGTAGTTTAAAATTGGCTTATTTCTTTTGTTTCAAATGTTTAGTGACTGCAAGAGGAATGGGTTTGGGGGTTGTCAGGGACAACACATGGGGCATAACTAAGCAAGTGGGTAACACAGTTTGCACAATGGCTTTGTTGAATTGTGATTTCCTGTCTGTTTTCCACATCTATGGAGCTGAATGCACCAATGGTGAATGTTCACACTACTGCACTCCTAACCACCAGGAAATCAGCCTGCAGAATCTTGAGTAGTGTTAGTGTGAGTCGAGTCTGACAAGATTGTAATTGTTTACAAAATAATATGGACGTGGAATTAACTTGTGTGTATACAAACATTTTTATAGATCATTCCCTGTCTATCAAGATGGAATTTGGCTT
This sequence comes from Spea bombifrons, assembly GCF_027358695.1. Taxonomy (NCBI): domain Eukaryota; kingdom Metazoa; phylum Chordata; class Amphibia; order Anura; family Pelobatidae; genus Spea; species Spea bombifrons. The sequence continues at coordinate 40,118,298 of NC_071095.1, read as the reverse complement.
ACACAATTATGGACATAGCATATTTTCACAGGAGTCTTCCCAAAGATTGCCAAAGTGCCAATTGCCATCACACAGTATTCATAACACAACATGCTTCTCATTTCCCATATCCAAATCCTGCCCAACAACCAAGCACCCTGGACAATTTCAATCCCAGTACATAAAAAAAATAGCTGGGGACCTACGATTTTCTAAAGATGTTGTGAGGGACAGAAGCTTGGGCTGCCTACCCTACAAAGAATGGAATGCTAAAGGGTTATACGACGCCTCAGACATTGTTTCTAGAGAATGCAACCAAAGGATGTCAAAAGTTCACCTACCTCAGCGCAGGTCTTGTTACATGAAAAATGCTTCATCGCCCAAACAAATGAAGACAAGAACCTGTTTTGACTTTGGAAAAAGTATTTGGAAAGTATCCCCCGAAGGACAACAGGAGATAATTACTGATATGAAATCAAAATATTTTTTAACAGAGGCAATGTCAGGTCCAAGTAAAATTATACAGAAGATAAAACATGAAGGATATATTTCTTCTGCTTGTTCATCTAAAGGATCTTTAGACTGCTGTGAAGAGGTCCTGAAGATGTTGACAAAGACCACAGCTCAATGGATTGTGAGTCATCACACAGCAGACAGAGAAGTCAGGGATAGGATGTTAAGACATTATAGTTTAATGGGCTCTGCAGAGCTAATTAGCGAAGAACAAATGAAAGAGGGGGATTTTAGGACTTTGGAAGAGCTGGAAGAGTCTAAATTGTTGTATAGCCAGACACAAGAAAAAATAAAGGATCCCGAAATGTTACTTCCAGTCTATTACAGGTAAGATATCGTATAAGACAGTAACAAAACTAAAGTTAACTTTACCTGGATTTAAAGGTTTGGATACAGAACTTTAGAAAACATAGCTCCTTCCTATAATTGTATTGTTACTAAGCCATGTATCAGAATTGGATCTTGTATGAAATGCTTCACACCAGATCTAAACATGGTAATACTGTGTGTAGTTTATTTCAACTCAAAGTAGCCATTCCATATAGATTGGGATTGGGGCATATTTATCAAAGCAAAAATGAAGCAATTCTGGGGCAAAACTGGTAAGGAGTCACTATAGAAGCCAAGGAAGCACTGCTGCTCATTGCTCCCCAAAAACTCTTCTAAGCTTGCCTTGTTTTGTGTGTTAACCCACAGGATCCCTGAATATTTACCACGTCCCAAAAAACACGAGGAGATAGGAAGCAGAAACAAAACAGCAGAATCTTTGTCTGTAAAACATTATGAACCAAAAACACCTTTACGACTACAGGACATGATTAACCCAAGGGTTGGAAAATATGTTAAGGCAACAGATAATGCATTTGAAGGAGAGCTTTATTCAGGTAAATCGATTAAAGAAGAAAAGATGAAATACCGTAATATTTTGTTCAAGAATCAAGTCCATTTAATTGTTGCAGTCTAATGGCAGGAGGTAAACCCATATCTCAAAGCAAATGACTGTGGGAGCACTGGTATTCAAGAAAAAGGTCAGAGTAGGCATAATGCAGAAATAAAGTAAAAACAAACTATTGACAAATATTATATGCATGTGATGTGCATAAAAACATAACAGTTCACAGACAATACCATTCTGCCCATCCCGCTGTAAAGGCTCAAACCTTAATGAGTCACATTAATACCTGGGAGCTCTCTGGGCTTTGCCTGGAGACTCGGGGTGAAGCGGCACTTCTCTGGGTCACTAAGAGGAAAAACGTGGTTGCAGGAGCAACGCTGCAGCACTCCTGACCCATTTCCACATTAAGATTGTTTTACGTGTGTGACCACCGGACCTCCTACCCACATCCTGCAAGGGGGGCTCCAGGTGGCCGAAGCCAGAGAGTTCCTAGGTATGGTCACGTGTTCTAATAAAAAGAACGTTATGCCTGTTCCATGCATGTTTAAATTCCCTTACTGTAAAGACTGTGGTTGTGAGCAGGTGCTTGTGAGCAATACAACACAAACCCATATGGAAAAGCATCTACTGCTCTGCCCGTTTACAATGGAGAACACATGCAATTGCCATAGAAGGGTGGGTTGCAAGCACTCTGCGCTCTCTCAGTAGACTCCCATGGTATGGCTGACCCTTTCTTGATTGAGGCAGAGAAACTTAAGGTGAAGTGAAGTGAAGGGAGAAGGTGGAAGTGAAGTGGGTCATGCAAGCTGATTCCAATCTCTTCCTAATCATACTTGCTTTAAACATAATATATATGGGAATCCAAATAAGATCCCTGCAGGAGCAACATGGAACTCTATGGGGACTTAAGTATTCAAAGTATGAGAGTGTGTTTTTTTAAACATTTATTATATCTTTGAATTGAAAATACTACACTATAAGATTTTCTTTTTCCTCCCTGTATCGTCCTGCACCTCTGATGTTTTGTGTTTCAGTAAACATAATGTATATCAGCATAAACCTGTTGCAACTTCTTGATAGTCTTGTGTATTTGCAGCTCTTTGTTGAATTTAGTTAGTTTACAGTTTGGAAGAAGGGCAGGTTGTGTCTTAATGCTCATATCTCACTGGACAATTTAAATGTTACCCTGAGGTTAATTTAGTTAGCCACTCTCTATTCTCTCTACTCTCTATTCTATTGTATTATACATGAATGCTTTCAAAACATTTTATAGGAATCAGTAAAATTATTCACCAGAAAAATGCAAAGAAGAAGAACATAATTTACATGGACAGCCACAATCACTATGATAAGCATCTCCAGGAGATATTTCCCAAATCCTACCAAAATTTGGTCTTCATGGAGGAAAATGCAGGTAATTCATCTAACTAGAAATTCCTGGGGGTGTCAATTTTGATCAATGGCCCTATGTATTGGCTTCATGTTTTCTTTTTGTTAATACTGGCCTGGATATGAGACCTGGAAGAGGGGCCATCCGTTGGATTGCCCTTCCAACACCTCCTGGAGATGGAGCTGAAACAGAACCCAGCACACCACCTTCTAAGACACCCAGGGATGCAAACACCAGGACAAGGAAGATACAGGATACCCCATTGGACAAAAGGCAGGTTCTGAAGAACATACTCACTCACTGGAGGGAAGCTTGGACTTTGAGTGAGTATATCTTTAATGCAAATACCTACAAAACAATGTGTTCCCTTTAAATAAAGATTGTGCATAGCCGTCCGCTGTTTTTTTTTCTGAGGGGCAAAATATCCTCCCCACCTCTCCCTCACCCCAATACCACCTTTTCTCATCTCCATTGCCTACCTTTGTTGGCTCAGGACTGGTGGGAAATGTTAGTTATCCATCAAATAGGAAATATATGACCATGGTAGTAGTAGCTAATAGACCAGCATGTACCTGTTCACCATGAGTTTGCAATAGCTGGGGTGGTAAAGGCTAGCCAGATTATGGTGTAACAAGAAACTGAGTTTCCTTTGTGGCTACAAGGGTATGCACTTAAACACACAGGGTTGGCCTCCATTGACTGGAACTGAAGTGGCAGAGAAAAGGGAAAATGGAAGACTAATAATACAAAAACTCATACTATCTGTGGCATGTGCCTTACTATGCTTTGTACATACTAGATCATTTCAACTATACTTTTCTTTTTATAGAGTATCATTTAAACTATACTTTCCTCTTACATACTAGAGGAAACCAATCTTTATCTTTACTGTCTTCTTGGACAAAATAAGGTGTCAACTGGCAAGAGGCCACCATAGAGCAGTTGGAAAGGGATCTCAGGAGTGTGCACAATGCCCAGAAAATTTCAGCTCTGGTAACCATTGCTTCTGCTGCTACAGAGCGCCCACAACAACAGGCAAAGGACAATGAGACTGGTGAGTATGAGACACCCAGGAGTGTGTGAAAATTAGGTGTATTTATCCCAAGTCTCTCGGAAGGTCAGATAAATGTAAATATTAAAGAGAATGTTTGAGGACTCAGCCTGAACGTCTGTGTCAGTTTGTGCATTTAAACCAAGGTTCACTTATCCAGTGCTGTGAAAAGGTATTTGCCCCTTCCAGTTTTTTTCTATTTTATCTTATTTCTCCCATTTAAATTTTTCATATCATCCAACTAATTTTAATATAAAAATGCAGCTTTTAAATGATCATTTAATTTATTAAAGGGAAAGAGTTAATCAAAAACTATATCACCCTTGTGAAAAAGTAATTACTCCCATAAACCTAACAACTGGTCTTGACAACAATCAAGCATTTCCGATAACTGGCAATGAGTCTTTCACATTGATGTGGAGGAATTTTGATCCACTTTTAATTGTTTTAATTCAGCCACAATTGAGGGTTTTCAAGCATGAACTGCCTTTTTAGGTCATGTTGCATCTCAATCGGGTTCAAGTCAGGATTTTGGCTAGGTCACTCCAAAACCTTCATTTTGGTTCTTTTGGGCCATTCAGTGGTGGACTTGCTTGTTTGCGATCATTGTTCTGCTTCCAGCTGCGCTTGAACTTTCGTTCACAAACTGATGGCCGGACATTCTCCTTCTGGATTTTCTGGTAGAGAACAGAATTAATGGTTCAATTAATTATGTAACACAGATATAGGGGTGTATGTACATGTGGGGGAAAAAAATAAAGAATAATAGTGCAATAATGTCAAATGAAAAATTATAATATGAATGTGTAGTGGGTGCACTCACAAAGATACAGATGGTATACAAGCTCTTCAGAATAATTTTTTTTCTTTATTTCTTCTATTTAAGATAGTAGGTGCACCCACTACACATTCATATTATAATTTTTCATTTGACATTATTGCACTATTATTCTTTATTTTGTTCCCCCACATGTACATGCGCCCCTATATCTGTGTTACTTTCTATTGAACACTGAGAGGAGTGTTGTTCTGGGCTGCTGCAGCACTGTGAGGAAGTACCTATTTTTTTACTCACCTTAATCTTTGATTCACTACCTGGTGTTTATTCCTTTACCTTTTGGTGTTGCAGTTCGTTGTTTTTCAATTAATTATGGCAAGATTCTCAAGTCCTGAAGCAGTAAAGCAGCCTCAGATCATCACACTACCACCACCATATGTGACTGTTGGAATGATGTTTTTATTGTTGAATAATGTGTTAGTTTTACACAAGATGCATGTCTTCCAAAAAGTTCCATTGTAGATAACAGCTCTCCACGGGGTTCGCTGGAGTCCCAGGGTCATAGGAATGGCTTTTTAACCCTTTCCTGATGGTTAGATGACAATGACTTTGTTTTTCATCTGTTTTTGAATTTCTTTAGATCGCAGCTCAGGTGCTGGTTTTTTAGACCTTTTAACCGACTTCACTTTGCAAGACAGGTTCTATTTAATTGTTGTTTAGATGGGTATGTCTTTATTATCAATAAAATTTGGTTAATAGGTTTATTTAGTAACTAAGGGGGCAATTACTTTTTCACATGGGGCTGGGTTGGATAGCTTTTTTCCTTCTATACAAATCATTATTTACAATCTGCATTTTGTGGTAATCCGGGTTATCTTTGTCTAATGTTAAAATTAGTTTGATGATCTGAAACATTTAAGTGTGCCAAATATGAAATAATAGAAGAAATCAGACAGGGGGGAAATCATTTTTTTCAGCACTGTAGGCATGTTTTTTCTTGCTATAATTGTGTACTATTGTTATGTTTAATGTAAAGGGTTATTAACAGCTTGAAATAAAAGAAAATTCCAAATGACTTCCCTGTCCTGGGATTTGACTTGGAATTTCAGATGATGAGTGGACAGCACCATTATACTAGAGCCATAATGAAGCAAGGGCCCTTGTCTGCTGATCTTCCACAGACTGTAACAAGGGACACACATAGTTGTATTAGTGGATTCTGTGTATTCTAATTCAATGGTATCCAACTCTGACAGTCAGTATCCACCAAAAGCGCACCTTTTCAGAGTATCTTTAAAGGAACTATCAAATACCCAGCGCTCCTGATAGACCAGGGTCAGTGAATGAACCCATGATGACTGGAGGCAGATTTAAGTGGCAAGTAACCAAGTAGCGTTATATTAAAATGCTGCTTAGATAGCTGAAGAGACAGCATATTTAAACAAGGTTTGTTTTCCTAATCCTTTGGACTTTAATTAACACAGTTGGATCTGTCCGACTGACTCACTTCCTTGTTCTTGTGTAAGAAGGTACTTAAAAACTCAAATATATTAATCCAATGTACAGCTTGTAGAGGGGGCAGAAGAAATCTTATATGTAGATATTGAAATGAAACAATGCTAAGTTATATATATATATATATATATATATATATATATTGTGACAGTGTAAACCCCAGGGAGATGCTTATTTTAGCATCTAGGTACAGCTGCTATGCAGATTATACATATGGGTCCCTGGGGTGGAGCAATTGGAGAGCAGGGTGGGCCAATGCTCCGTTCCCCCATTCTGTGGAAAATCCATGCTGGCTTTTCCAGGAGGCTAGACGTCTGCAGGATCCGGTACAGGATTTCTATGAGGCCGGCATCAGGCACAGGTGCTGGGCATTAAAACCCCGGAGAGACTGTTGGGGGAAGAGGAAGTTCCCTGCGCTCCCAGAGCAAGGAGAGGCCCTGAACAATAGACCATCCCTGAGCCAAGTGAGGCAATACCTGCCTGGACCTTTTGTGTGCTGTGGGGGAGGTTTTCCAGAGCCTGGCCTAGCTGGGTCTGGCTGGGAGGTTGAGGTAGTGGGTGATTAGGCTGGTCAGTCTGGACCAGCATAATTCAGTTAGAGAGGGCTCCAATTGGGAGCTAGGTTTTCTTTTTATGATTTGGTTTTTTGGGGTTTAAGTGGTTAAAATAAAGTGCTGTTTTGTTCTGGCTGGTGTTCCCAACTCAGATTGCCCTAGAGGACTGTGCTTAGGACCCCTAAATGTGACATGTATGGCAACAGGGTTTGTCACAATATATATATATATATAAATATATATATATATATATATATATATCGTGTGTGTGTGTATATATATATATATATATATATATATATGTATATATGTATATAAGTATTATTTGTATAGTCTTCCACACCCCACTATCCTTGCACCTTTACACAGCTCACATCCTCACACCACACACTCACTCTTACACACAGGGGTAGGTAGCGCAAGCTTTATGGCAGACATTTCACTATACAATCAAGATATTTATACCACACTGACACCGATGTCATCTGCAAGCATTGTCATGGAAACTGATATCAGTATATGATATGATGTCAGTTTTCCCATCTCATATCCTCACTTATTCGCTAGAATGCTATACAGGGGAATTTTACTATCTGACCATCTGTGTGTCTCCTAAAAGTTTCCATAGGTTGCCATAGTTTCACAGTGTTTAAGATCCATTGGTCTAATAATAATCAAATTATAATGTATTTTTCCATTCTGATGTTTTTGCTCCTTTAACACTAATTCAGTTCCACGATGGTAACTGTTTAATCTACTATATTATTTTTTGAACCACCAGCTATCTCCCATATACCTGCAGAAACGTTGCCTCTCATTTCAAGTGCCCTTAGGGATGATGACAGCCTAGTGAGGATGGCGGCAGCTCTTTGTCACTTCTTTATCCAGGAAACAAATGAGGAGGCAAGGAAGGTCATGCTCACTGCCCTAGAGAAAGGTATCACTCCCTGCTCACGACCATCTTCTTCAGAGTTAAATCCGCACCAGTAGCCCATCTGTGCATTACCATAAAAATATAAATAACGTGTAATAATGCAGTAAAAACATGCAATTTGCAGATAAATATGATGTCAGGTCCCACCTTCCTTGTGATAATATGATATATTACCATATATTATTTACCTTATTACAAACCCATTTTCTTTGTAAAGCTGGATTAACCATCATAGTGGTGTACACTAGTAAACAATGAATGAAATACTGGAATAGAGAATTAAACTGTGGGCCATATCACAAATACAGCAGGTTATTATTTGGCGAGTCTTTGTGGAAATATAAATAAGGCAACCATTGTAAAAATAAATAAATACAAATAAATAAAATATATCTATATATATATATGTATATATATATTGTGACAGGCCTCCATTTTCCTTGGGATTTTTGTCAAGGATCTTGGTTGTTACTACAGTCTTCTAGGGTAAATGAAGCCCAGGATACATCCAGCTCAGTTTCAATATTTATTTTACAGGAAGAAACAGCAGCAGTTATAAGCAGCACAGGATAACAGTCTTTGCTTGAGCACTGACTTAGTACAAAACAGCTCCAAACATTCACCTTCCAACAAGTCACAAGTTTCCATCAAAATGGCTTTTCAGAGAGAAACCACTCCTCAGTTCCTCAGCTCTCCCAGCTGGAATAACAATGGCCTTTTTCTCTGATTCAGGCTCAGTTCCTTTTACCTTCTGCCTGCTAATTAATCAACCACAGGTGAGCTGCAACTTAGTCCATACCTGTGGAGCTCCTGTCCAGAATGCAGACTCTGGATTGGATCAATACAGCAATTAGTGCTGTTGGAGCACTGGCCCACCCTGCTCTTCCAGATGCTCCGCCCCTTAATACATTGACCCTTACCATGTTTTGCAAACTGCCAGTAATGCAGTTTGTAGTCAAACAACATCTTTCCCTGGGACTTTAATTTTACACATAAGGACACACAAAATTAGCCAGAGTAGGGCGTATATACCGCCCATCCACTACTGTACCGGCCTTTCTGTCACAATATATATATTTTTTTTTAGAAAAAAAGGCTTCCTTGGTTCTGGTGTTTGTCTTATTTGTCTCCTGCATAGCCATTATGTCTTTTCCAGGTAGTGATGCGGACAGTTGGGCCTCTGCCCAGTGTCTGGCTCTGGAGGGGAACCACGACTACCTGGTGGTAAGGAAGATCCTCGCTCAGCTTTTTGATGGGGGGAGAACAGAGAAACAGGCTTGTTATCTGCTGGGTGAACTCAGCAAGAGCACTGTGAGTACTGGGATGGGCATGCTGGACATCTACATAGAATCATTTCCTATGTGTTTTTAATATTCCAGTAGAATCTCCCTTGTTTAAAAAAAAACCAAGTGTTCTAAATTATTACAGATTACCCCAAAATCAAGTGTCTTTTAATATGTGTCTCAAGAGCAAAAGTAATTAAATAACGATTTACAATTCTATAAATCTGTAGGGATACTTCCTGGTTATAATGTCCTTTATATACTGTAGTTACAGTATATTAAAGTAAATTACTGTAACTAAATATAACAAAACTTCCTCCTCAACTCACCTGTAAACCTTCAGCTTAATGAATACACCCCAAAGAAACCAACATGATATAATAGTGAAGGTTACTGGTGCTGACTTCAACCAAAACATAAGGTTGTGCAGAACACTATGCAAATTGGGGCACACAGGACACCCCACTGGGGCTGCTGGTGGGCAATATTTCTGCATTTACCCCTGGTGCTCTTATTGTAGGATCTGATCCACGCCATGCTGGGAAGTGAGCTAAACAGCTGCAATTGGAAACACCGCATTGTAGCCTGCAGGACTATTAGTCAGCTTCATGGACCTGTAAGCCAGGTGAGCATGCTACTTTATAAACCTTCTATGGCACTTTTTAAATCACAACTAAGGTATTATTTTTCAGTTAAAATTTTAAAGCTTTTTTTCAAAATCATGTGAAAAAAAAAACAAATTCTCACTCAAAAAGGGTATAATGGACCTGCTGCCAATGATTCAAGTGATGGAGTAACTTACGATAACTGTTCAGGCCCCTGGGAATCAGCGTAGCTAAATGGACAGGGAGCATGTATGTGTGTGGGTGAGTGCACGCATAGGGCATTTGTGTTTTTGATTGGGGTATGTAAATGTAGGGGCGGGAGTCACTAGGGGATAAAGGGTGCCCTCTGGGTGACCCCGGTCACTGTCACTTTTCCAGAGACGGCCAACAGACTTACCTGCTTCCCTCAGCCACTATGCAAGCAATTAGTGATGTCCGGATCATGAACGAATCGTTCATTTGATCCGGTTCTTTTTAGTGATCCGGATGAATCGGTTCAGTAGAATGAACGATTCATTTGTAGCGGTTCAGTCTGTGAATCATTCAGCTATAACCTGATCCTAGAGCTGTGAGTCATCTGCAGAGCACTCAGACACAGACTCTGGGGTCAGGTTACAGCTCATAAATTCACAGAGGAACGATGACTCATAGAGTCAGAGACTCGTTCAATGATTCGAATGATCCGAAGACTCGAATGATCCGAAGACTCGAATGATCCGAAGACTCGAATGATCCGAAGACTCGAAAGATCCGAAGACTCGAATGATTCAATGATTCAAATGATTCGAATCTTACAGGGATCCGGATCTTACAAGGATCCGAATCTTACAGAGATTCGAATCTTACAGAGAATATTACTGATACCATACTTTTATAAATAAATACATTAATAATGTTCACACTGCCCCCAGGATTTAGATTCCCCTAAGTTTGCCCCCCTTTACCTATAAGTGCACCTACAGTTAACTTTATTAAATTAATTAAATTAACCCTCAGTCATCAGCATAAAATTAACCCTTATACCCCATCAACCATAACTGCCCCTGAAATTAACCGTAAAGATCCCATTAACCATAACGGCCCCTGAAATTAACCCTAAAGACCCCATTAACCATAACGGCCCCTGAAATTAACCCTAAATACTCCATTAACCATAACTGCCCCTAAATTAATTGCATGTACTCCAGATAAATTACCTAATAAATTGGTATGGTTGATGGGGTCTTTAGTGTTAATTTAGGGGCAGTTATGCTTAATGGGGTGTTTAGGGATAATTTAGGGGCAGTTATGCTTAATGGGGTCTTTAGTGTTAATTTAGGGGCAGTTATGCTTAATGAGGTGTTTAGGGTTAATTTGAGGGCAGTTATGCTTAATGGGGTCTTTAGTGTTAATTTAGGGGCAGTTATGCTTAATGGGGTGTTTAGGGTTAATTTGGGGGCAGTTATGCTTAATGGGGTGTTTAGGGTTAATTTAGGGGCAGTTATGCTTAATGGGGTGTTTAGGGTTAATTTAGGGGCAGTTATGGTTAATGGGGTGTTAAGGGTTAATTTTAGGGGCAGTCATGGTTGATGGGGTGTTAAGGGTTAATTTTAGGGGCAGTCATGGTTGATGGGGTGTTTAGGGTTAATTTAATGGTGAGGGTTAATTTAATTAATTTAATAAAGTTAGCTTAAGGTGCAGTTGCAGGTAAAGGGGAATGTAAATCCTGGGGGCAGTGATTATTAATGTATTATTTATAACAGTATGGTGATATTCTCTGAATGATTAGAATGCCAATGAAGGCACTGCAGAGAGTCGTTCAAAGATCCGGATCTTACAATGATCCGGATCACTGTAAGATTCGGATCCCTGTAAGATCCGAATCTTTGAACAACTCTCTGCCTTCATTGACATCACTGGAGGCAGGGGGGAGGATTCATAATGAAAGGGGCGGGGCCAATTGTAGTGTGCCTGCACGGAGTTACTGGAAAACAGTAACTCCGTGCAGGCACACTGAGTGATCCGAAGATTCGGATCATGAATCGGATCATTTCAGTGAACGAATCGAAATGATCCGATTCACTTTAATGATCCGAACTTCCCATCACTATTAGTTGTGTGACAGCGGAAGTTAGCTGTCATTTTTGTTTGGACGAGGGGGGAGGTGAGTACCTGTGGTCTGGATTGTACAGTGGTGAGCGGCCGGCAAGGACAGGGTTAATTCAGTTCCTGTGTTGGCTATGTTTGAATGTATTATGTATTATGTATATTTGTATTTAGTATTTATAGTGTGGTTTATTGTGTATTTATGTTTATTGGTTTATGGTGTTTAGGCCAACACAGTGTTTGTGGTTATTGTTAATAAAATACGCTGTGGCCTGTTTTATCCAATTTCAGTCTCCGTGTCGTTAATTGGTGGGGTTTAGTTGGTAGTTGGTTTGTGATGCACGGTACACACTACCTACATACATGAACCAAGGTGATGTTGATAATATATTGATAGCAGATTAACTATTCTGTAAACCGAATAACCTAGGTTTATTACGTTATACCAAAATGTTAAAGTTAGACAGGACAGCAACTTGCGCAGGGCAAGAGGGGCAGCTCCAAGGAGAGCGGTGTGCTTGAGCTGTCTAGCAAGGTGATCCCATTACTCTGATTGCACAGGACTGTCCTGTGTCTCAGCCAACCCCATTGTCATTTACCAGAGCGGACATCTCCTCTGTTTCTGCAGGATTTGAGGAATAAACTAAATCATGTGATGTGGGAAGACTGGAATATGGCTGTTCGATGGGCGGCTGCCAAAGCCTTGGGACAAATGGGTCATGGAAAGGAGATACATGATCAATTAAGGTAGGTCAACAGGTATTTCTAACTCCACATGCAAACTTGCAGCTTCCCAGTGCTTTTGAGATGAAGTAAGAAGCATGTAGCACATTGTAAATAATAGCATCAGCCCAGCTAATGATGAAAAAAAAAACAGAACAAAGTGAACATGTGAATTGTTATTGTGAAGGTGTTTGGGGCAAGTGTGCAGCGTTCGTGAAATATAGCTTAATTGTATAGAAAGTTTTTGAATTTCAACCAACTTCTAAAACTGTGTGTCTGCCGAGTAGCCTACTGGTTTCATGCATGAAGTAGCCTTATTGGAAGGATCCCTTTTGGATGTCACATTCCCATCAATAAACATGGTTTGACATACAGCTGATATTTTCTTAGGAAGCACTTAGAGAGCGGGAACTGGATGGACAAAGTGGAGTCTCTTTCTCTGATTGCGTGGCTGCAGTTTATGACGGCTCAGTTGCTCCCTGGATTTCTCCAGTGCTTTTCTGATGACTACATAGCTGTTCGCCGACAAGCCTGTCTGACAGCTGGCAGCCTTCGGATTAAAGATGAGATGGTGGGTGTAAGAAAAATCTCAAACTTGAACACAGATTGTTACGTCTGAATAAAGGGATAGTGAATTATCAACATGCAGTAATGTCCAGAAGCCAATGTAACAAAGATACCCATCTGCTTCCCAAACCGTACAAGGATTTCAGACACGTCATATCCGAACTTCAAACATAAAAAAAGCAAACTGATATATAGAGCGTATGGCATTATATCCACTGGCTCCAATACAGACCCATTGCCTATAAAAAATAAAAACAAAACTTTATAAAAGCAGGGAATGTTCCCCCAGCCCAACTGCCTTGGAAAGCTTTAATGAATAAAACCCATTATTATTATTAATTGATAATTATAGCACCTTCAAATCCTGCAGCGTTCATACAAATCTTTTAGGCTGCCATTGTTCCACATTCTCAGGACAGACAAACTACTTTTTATGATGAAGACAAATAGATTTCTTACATATAGTTATTTTATATCTAAATAAGTTTAGACCTCCCAGGCACCCTGCATTTTAGTGATTTCACCTCTCAAACAATACAACTTGGAGACAGAACGCCAACAACACAATCCATTGATTTTCACGTTTTTTTCTAGTCTGTTCAAAATAGTAAAGATAGAAAATTGCTAAGGTTGCCTTTGTGTTTGTAAGTTGCCTATTTTAGCAGGAGTTGCATACATCCACTTTAAAATGGCCTATTTTGTTTTAGGTACTGAAGTGCCTTCATCATCTGATTCAAAATGATCCAATCTGGAAAATCCAAGCATTTGCCATTAAAGGTCAGTCACAAGCTATTAATGGGCTTGTCAGGAGAACATGGTGTGACAGCACTAGCATCCGTAGAAGAACCACTGGTTTTGACATTGTTCTGTCGGAGCTGAACCCTTACACTAATATAGTATCTATTAAATGGGTAAAATTGTTAATCGCACACTATCCTACGGAATACATTGTTAGTACACATTATCAGACACACAGTAACCTTGCATTACAATGCCACTTATTTCGCATAGGAGAAACATGTAGATCTACTCACAAAGAAGCTATAGCACCTTGTAAGGCCACTCAACTAGTACGCCAGGCAAGAAGCTTCTCTAGCCTGGTACACACTCCATGTCTTATTTTATATTTAGACTTATTACAGACCCATTGTATGACCCCTTAACACATTGCAGAGACTTCTGTTGTGTCCCTGGCTGATGCCAGACCAACTTCCACTCAACAGAGATATTTTACGGGGTGTTGTGCCCCCTCCCTGTGACTAATTCCAAATGCTATTCCAAGATAATGCCCCAGCGGGGACAAGGGTAAGTTACAACTAAAAACAAACCAATCCAAAAATACCCTTATTATAACCCCACCCTAAAACATAAAACTTTTATTAATATCTTTGTTAAAAGGTATAACCAAAAAAAGATTTTTAAAAACATCAGTGTCACCAGTCCTACCATGGAAGGTATACATCACTGTAACATGAGGGCATATGCCCACAGTTGTATAACATTAATAATATCACATAATATACACTGTTGATGGCTGCAGTCCTAACAACAGAAATAATTTAATTATGACCAGTGATACAGGCTTATTAAAAGCTCAGACGAATAGCCCCCCTGACATGTTTCGCTCCTCAGAGCTTCATCAGAGGTCTGGGCTAATGATTCCAAATGCTACCACCTAAAATGGAGACCCTAATATGTGATCACTTCATCTGTTACATATTTCTTTATAAATTGTCTAACGTGGCCTTGTATTTTTATCAGCTTTAGGCAAGATTGGATATGTGACTCCTGAGGTGAAGGGTCTTCTGTTGAGAGCCGTAAGAAGTGAGGAGCCAGGTGTGCGTGTAGAAGCCTGTCGGTGCATTGCCACACTTGGCTTGGGTGATCCTGAAGTTCAGAGTGTCCTACAGAACCGGTTGGCCTTGGAATCTCATGAACTTGTGAAAAGGTCAATACATGTGTGTTAAATGATAGCAAAGGGAGGAATTTTGACAGAACTTTGTACTCCTGCAAAATTATTGTAGCATATATTAACAACAAATAATCATAAATCCCAGAAGTAGGTAGCTGGAGAGCATTCATCTCCAGAGTATATGCACTTCTGTTGACTGCAGCAGCAAGACTGTGGGCCAGGAGCTATACAGAACTGCATGATTTTTACTGATTTGTTAATACCATTCATATAATGTAAATGATATCCTGACAACCTAACAGCTATTTCTAGCATCCTTTAGATGCTCATTCCACCATGTTTTGTTGTTTTTTTGCACTGTAGACTAGTGATTTAGTATGGTAAGTATAGACCCATTAAAGGCAGAAACTGGAATAATGACCAAGCTAGGTTCTGCTTATGTGTGAATTTTCCCACCCTCAGACCAGTGTTCAACTTTAGAATGAATGCAAAGAATCTATATTGCACAGAGAATGTCAAAATCTAGAAGTCTGTAGAGGTCATAATTTGGCAATTTGCAGCCAATTGAAGATTTTCTTCCTCAGCTTTGTGTCCATTGGATGTCCTAATTTAAGCCTCAGCTAACCCATTACAGACATGTAAAATGTTACATCTGTAAGACTAATACATCTTTTTAGGGAGGTTGGTCGAACACTGACAGCTTTGAACATGGAACAAGATGGAAATGGAGAAATGAGAACATTGATCCAGAAGCAGGTAATCTTCAGCACAACAGATAAAATATAAAATACAAATTCTCAAGACATTACTAGAAATAGATATAACCAATGCATGCAAAGAAAAGTCAGACTGTGTGTTGCGATCTGTTACTCCAGATATCTAGATTATGCAAAAAGGATGTGCTGATCCCTAAAGTTCTGATGCTAACAGAGGTTGCAGATATTGGACAACAGAACATAGAACTGCTGACCCAGAAGACTCCTGGAAGAAGCTACAAGTCACAGAACCTCAAAAACGTTGACAAGGTATTTTCTGGTAAACCCGTTAGCGAATTGTTGCATCCAAATTTGTCTAACACAAAGCCTGTTTTAGTTACTTGGCTAAACTGAGAGGGTTCTAGATAAACGGAAGTGTCTTCCAGCAGAAATGGCCGAGGCTAATACAGTGAGGGAATTTAAATATGCATGGGATAGGCATAAAGCTATCCGGAATCTAAGATTAGACCAAGGACTGATTAAGGCTCGAGTCTCTACATCACAAAAATGGGAGGACATGGGCCATCAAATTCCATGTTTCTATCTTTAAATTGCTTCTTAGACTCAAGTGAATTTGGCCAAAGAAACTAGTCTAAATGGTCCATGTTCTAATCTACCTAAAGCTGGAATTCCAGCTTTACCCCTGTAAAGAATTATATAAATCCTTTGTAAGCTCCAACCAGAGATAAAAAAATGACAAATTTAAAATGACAAAAGTTAAAACTTACAAAATGATCCGAGCCAGGTGGGAGCATATGTGATACACTATATGGACAAAAGTATTGGGACACACCTGTTCTTCCTATATCAAGGGACATCCAAAACGAGTTCTCACACCAATACAAATGTATATAGAAATAATTATTAAATCCAGGTGTTTTAATTAGACCCATTGCTACAGATGTATAAAATCAAGCACCGAGCCATGCAGTCTCTGCATTTACAAACATTTGTGAAAAAAAAAAAAAAAACTTCTTCTGAAGAGCTCAGTGAATTAAAGCATTGTACTGAGATAGGGTGACATTTCATCCCTGCTAGATATTCCACGGTAAATTGTAAGTGGTATTATTGGAAAGCAGGAGCGTTTAAGAAGCATTTTGTGCTGATATTACCGTATTTGCTCGATTATAAGACGAGGTTTTTTTCAGAGCAAATGCTCTGAAAAATACCCCTCGTCTTATAATCGGGGTCGTCTTCTAATCAGACCTCAAATAGAGGTCTGATTAGGAGACTAAGATCCAGATCCCCCGCACCGCTGCAGGGGACCTGGATCCTCCTGTCGTCGCCCCCCCCCCCCCACACACACTTACCGGTGCTTCCGGAGGTGAAGTTGGCAGCGGGGGTTTGTATGCGTCCGTCGCAAATACCTTCCCCGACTGTCAGAGATCAGAGTTCAAGAGTTCCTGATCTCTGACAGCCGGGGAAGGTATTTGCGACGGACGCATACAAACCCCCGCTGCCAACTCCACCTCCTTCCGGCTGCCGCGGAATGAGACGTCAACCCGCTGCCCCGGCAATACAGCAGGAAATTGGAAGCACCGGTAAGTAAGTGTGTGTGTGTGTGTGTGTGTGTGTGTGTAGGGCATTTCTGGAATGCCTTATACCCCTATATGCCACTCTGGCACTTAGGGGGTTAAAAGGCATATTATGGGGCAGAGTGGCATATAGGGAGGTATAAGGCATTTCAGGAGGCAGAGTGGCGTTAAGGGGGCATTTAATAGTGCACTTTGCCTCCTGAAATGCCTTATACCTCCCTATATGCCACTCTGCCCCATAATATGCCTTTTAACCCCCTAAATGCCAGAGTGGCATATAGGGGTATAAGGCATTTCTGGAGGCAGAGTGCTCTATATAATGCCTTTTAACTCCCTTAATGCCACTCTGCCTCCTGGAATGCCTTATACCTCCCTATATGCCACTCTGCCCCATAATATGCATTTTAACCCCCTAAATGCCAGAATGGGATATAGGGGTATAAGGCATTTCTGGAGGCAGAGTGGCACATAGGGGGTCAAAAGGCATACCATGGGGCACAGTGGCATATAGAGGGTTAAAAGGCATATCATGGGCCACAGTGCCATATTGGTGTGGCAAGCCTGGGGGCAGATGTGCGTAACTGGGGGACAGGTTGGAAAATACAAGAAATAAAAAAAAATATATTTTTCTCAATCACAGCTTTTATTAAAAAAAATAGTTTACATGAATTAACATTTACTGGTAAAACTTTTTTCCTTTAGGGTCGTCTTATATTCAGGCTTTTTCTTTTTTTCCTAAGTTAATATTCAGATTTTGGGGGGTCGTCTTATAATCAGGGTCGTCTTATAATCGAGCAAATACGGTAATTAATTAGTGGTATTAATATCAGCACAAAAACTATGCGATGGGAGCTTAATGAAACGCTTGCTGCATGCAAGCCTCACATCACCAACTGTCCCAATACTTTTGTCCATATAGTGCAGTGATGGCGAACGCGTGGCACTGTAGTCACGGCGTCGGCTCCCGCGCAGGGCCGGCCTTTGGGGTGTGCGACCTGTGCGACCGCACAGGGCCCCACGCTCCAGGGGGCGCCGCCGCGGGGTCCGACGCCGCCGCTCATCAGGGGGGAGCCAACTTGCGGCACCCGGCACCCCTCCAGAGACGGACAGTAATGTCCGCCGCTGGAGGAGCAGGCTCGCAAGGGAGCGGTATCGAAGGTCTTTAACAGATCTCCGGCTCCCTTGAGTGATTTTAAGCCGGGTTGAACCTGGCTTAAAATCACTCAAGGGAGCCGGAGGTCTGTTAAAGACCTCCGATACCGCTCCCTTGTGATCCGCGCGGCAAAAGCTGCTGTGCGCCGGGGTTTGTTGTCAGATCCCGGCGCACAGCACTGAAGCCGCGCCCACCGCTGTCCGTGCCCTCTGACCCGGAAGAAGACAGAGTAGACAGAAGAACTGAAGAAGAGGAGGAAAAGAACCTGAAAGAAGAAAGGAAAGGTAGGAAAGCATTAAGTGAGAGTGGATTGGTATGTGTGTGGATTAGTATATATGTGTGGATTAGTATATATGCGTGGATTGGTATATATGTGTGGTTTGGTGTATATGTGTGGTTTGGTGTATATGTGTGGATTGGTGTATATGTGTGGATTGGTGTATATGTGCGGATTGGTGTATATGTGCGGATTGGTGTATATGTGCGGATTGGTGTATATGTGCGGATTGGTGTATATGTGCGGTTTGGTGTATAGGTGCGGTTTGGTATATATGTGTGGATTGGTATATATGTGTGGATTGGTGTATATGTATGGATTGGTGTATATGTGTGGATTGGTGTATATGTGTGGATTGGTGTATATGTGTGGATTGGTGTATATGTGTGGATTGGTGTATATGTGTGGATGAGTATGTGTGTGGATGAGTATGTGTGTGGATTGGTGTATATCTTTCTTGTACACTGGTGCCCAGTACTGTACACAGTATTCCATGTGTGGTCTGACTAGTGACTTGTAAAATGGTAGAATTATTTCCTTGTCGTGGGCATCCATGCCCCTTTTGATGCACCTCATGATTTTATTTGCCTCCTGGGCAGACAGCAACAGCAGCGCCCCCGTGTGGTGACTCAGCCTCTTACATCCACATTTTTTTCTGGATGTAAGAGGCTGACAAAACCTAGGCGACAGGACAACATTTTCTGTCGCCATGGCGACCTGGGATTTGTCGAGCCCTGATTTAGAGGTGTATGGTTTTTTCTCCTACGAAGCCTATCCCTATTAACTATTCTAACCCCTCCGCTCCACCCCCAGGTACATTTATAAGCCCCAGCTCTCTATCTATACTATCTTCCCCTTCTATATTGTAGTTTCCCTCCCCCCTTTCCCTAGTTTAAACACTCCTCCACCCTTCTGGCCATCTTCTCCCCGAGCACAGCTGCACCCTCCCCATTGAGGTGCAGCCCGTCCCTACCGTAGAGCCTGTATCCGACAGAGAAGTCGGCCCAGTTCTCCATGAACCCAAACCCCTCCTTCCTACACCAGCTTCTGAGCCACTTGTTTAGCTCCCTAATCTCCCGCTGCCTCTCTGGTGTGGCACGTGGTACAGGTAATATTTCAGAAAATACTACCTTGGAGGTCCTTGCCTTGAGCTTGCTACCTAAGTCCCTGAAATCATTTTTAAGGACACTCCGCCTACCTCTTACTTTGTCATTGGTGCCAATGTGCACCATGACAGCTGGGTCTTCTCCAGCCCCTCCCAGTAATCTGTAAACCCGATCCGCGATGTGCCGAACTTGAGCGCCAGGCAGACAACACACTGTTCGGCGATCCCGGTCTTTGTGACAGATCGCCCTGTCTGTCCCCCTAATAATAGAGTCCCCCACTACCAGCACTTGTCTGGCCTGCCCTGTGCTCGTCCTTCCCTCCTTACTGGAGCAGACACCGCTCTGGAGGTCAGAGGCAGTGACTTGCTGCAGTACTGCTAACTCTGAACTAACATCCCCCTCATCTGCCAACCGGGCAAACTTGTTGGGGTGTGCTAGATCAGGACTAGCCTCCCTGGCGCTTTTCCCCCTACCCCGCCTTCTAACTGTAACCCAGCTAGCTGCCTGACTGTCCTGTACCTCCATCCCGCTATCGTCCCCCACCTCTACCCGCGAGAGAGCTTGCTCAGTGAGCAGCAGACTCCTCTCCAAGTTGTCAATAGATCTCAGTGTTGCCAGTTGCTCCTCTAGACTCAGGATTTGTGCTTCCAAATGAGCAACTTGCACACATCTCGCACAGCAATATGCACCCTCGAAGCGCTGATCAAGGATTGCATACATTGAGCAAGATGTACACCTGACCGGATTGTCAAACATGGAGGACATCTTGGCAATGGGGATTGCTCAAATAACTGGCAAAAACAGACAGTAAGGTGCAAAATATATATAAATATATATGGAATAACAAGGATGTATACTTTACCCTCCTTTTTGCTTTTTAACTCCTTCTTTGCTTGTAACTCCTCACTTAGAGATGTCACTTAGGAGATTCGCCCCAGCTCAGGATTCGCTTGTGTGTCCAAGCTAAATGCAACTGCAAAAAGCCAAGCAGAACTCGCAGAGGCTACTTAATTAGCAACACACCTGAAATAGCCCTTAACCCCTTTTTTGTTTTTTCTTTTTTCAACAAAACTTTATTCTGAACACCACAAACAAAACACAGTGCTCAGGGTAGATAGGGCAGAAGGGAGTGAGAAGGGGTAGATAGGGCAGAAGGGAGTGAGAAGGGGTAGATAGGGCAATCATACTCCTATTATGCCAAGTCTGCGAGTACATCCTGGAATCTGGATATGCCTGGGCATGATAGGAACGTGATTGCTGTTCCGGCGCTCAGCTGTGAAGGGCGCACCCCGGGAAGACGGACGCCTCCCTCTCCCACCGCAGATATTGGAAAGAGCCAATACTTAATTCTCTGTTGGTATTATTTAAGCTCAATAGTTTGCATCTCTTGTTTCCCACAGTCCTCTGAAATGTCCCCTGGGTCCCACTGCCTTTCCTAAAATAATCTCTTTCTATTAATGTTATATTGATGCATACTGTTGTGTATAGTCATTTTGTACCGAAAACACGTCCTCTCCATGCAACTTGTTTTGATGCACAAAAATGGGCACTCAGGCCCAAAAACGTTCGTTGATGGTGTGTCATTAAGCAAAGTACTCCACTGTTATCCCGAAAATCCAAGCTGGGTAAATAGTTTGTTGCGGCTGTAATACTGAAATCCTGGCATAATGCAAAGCCAGACCTAACCATTATAGCAAAACTAAGCTTGCCTAAGAAAAGAAAGTGATTCAGAGTAGTAATTGTGTTGAAATAGTTAAGAACTACAGGCAGATGAAAGCATGCAATGCAGTTACTGCTAGACTATAAGTGCCATTGCATTGTACTTGGCCTCCTTTTCTAGAAGAATAGCCACAGTTCTAAAATATCAAAACGGCACAAAAATAAAGCATCAGTGCAACATCTAAGACTGACAAGTACAAACAGGAGGTTTTAATTTAAAAACAACACTTTCTTTATATTTCAGGCCAAAGTTGTCTTTTGATACTGAAAAAGGACAGATTCTGAACTGCAAGTATATCACATGGCCACTGGTAACTTTTGGCTAAAGACATCTTCGTTTGTTAACAGGTTAAATGGGGCTTAGTATATTTGTATTAACATCTTACACTCCTCAGGAGAATTTAATTTAAGAGTATAATTCAACTCCTTAAAATATAAAATAGAGGCACATGGAAGAGTTAAATTATAAATGTGACCACTTGATCACCTACGCAATCCATGAGATGTTCCTTTTGGTTGGATACTTCCGTTGGTGGCTATAGTGCATTAGAATAACAGCATGGTAGCCTCGCACAAGTATTGTTGTTGTCTTTCTAAGGACCTTCAAAGACCGAGATTTAAAAGGGTCTCATTAATGCGCAAAGCACAAAGTGGGCAAAAAAGGTCAGCCGTGAACCTCTACAATTGAAGGTTGGTTCAGACAGAACCAAGAAGTCTTGGTGTGAAAGAGAGTAGTGCTGCTGTGTTAAAGAAAAGAGTTACTGCAATACTGGGAGTGGTTCTCAGCCCCTAACAATTATTTATGTGCTAGGTATGTACGAAGAGTGCTCAAGCCTTGGAACAATTTTACAGATTTCTACTGAAGGGATCAGCCCAGATACAAGCCTGAGGCAGAAAGAAGAACTACGCAACAATCTGAACCCAAAGAGAGCAGAAAACCTGCATTACAAGGCAAATGCTGAAAAAAAGCTTGAAATGGAAAATGTGAAATCGTGCACAGCGGGCAAAATGCACACAAAAATAAACACTGTTAGTGATTATTCTTATTTGAATCTTTAAAGCCTTTCAAAATGGTTCAGCTATTGTTACTGAGTACTAACCGAGGGCCAATTTGTTACAGCTACTAAAATTCTGCTGCTGTAGTCTAATGTATACTGATTTGCAAGGACACTGGCTTTTGGCTTTGTAAATTAAAAATAAATCATTTATCCCTAAGCATTTTTGAATGCTGTTATTTCCTAATGTTTTTTTAGTTAACAGCAGCTAAAATACACTTAAAATAATGTAATAAAAATGGAAAAGTAGCATTAGTTTTATTACAAAATAACAATATTCTGTAAAGAAAAGTACTTGATAGGCCATAGGTACAAGTTACTATTCAGTGCAAATAATCCTTTACCGTGGTTTGAGCCAGAGAGGAAGTAAAAATATATCTCGGCTTGTTGCCATTGGTACTGTTGTGGTTCTATGACAGTAGGGGTGATATGAATACAGTTCTATATATCTAACTCCTGTTTTTGGGGGTTATCAATATCCCCTCTTGTAACTGAATCAAGAAGATTGTGATGACCCCAAAGAGTGCTGTCCAGAACATAAATATCCATAGCCTTGTGAGAGGGTGAGCAACGCACAAAGCGAGCAGATAGCTAGGGGTGAAGGTTTTCAATAGATAAATAGGATGTGTTTGCACTGATAGATCCAGAACTTGCTTCTCGATTGTTCCGGTACGTAGCCTGAAGGAGTCCATATTGTTCCTCTCTCCACAACAAGATCCGCTCAGTCACCTCCTCAATCTCTGCTTCTAGACACTCCATTTTCACCAAAGCATTATCCTGAAGCAAAACAGAGGGGCGTCAACCATGTATCTGCACATAATCACAGTTGCTTACAGAATTATTATTCCCTATTGTCCACATTCTCATTGGTTAAACCCATACTGAATTTACGGACATTAAAGATACAGTAGATGAAGACTAGATAACAGCAGGCTGAATTACAGCTCACAGAGTGATCAGCCAATAATATAATTAATAATACTGTTTCCAGATCACAGGCAGAATGACTGCAGTGATGAGACCCCCTTCCCATACCCTGACAAATGTCAGAAGAGACCAGGAACAGATTTTTTGGATAAAGTATACTTGGCAGTACAAGGGAGAATGGAAAGGTTTGTGCCTCCATTGGCGCCTCCAGTGTCATAAGAAATGGCCAAAATAATGCTTATTATTATATTATAGCACAATCATTGCTTAACACTCCATAGTTAAGCTTACCATGTTATTGGCACTCTCCGGTATCTTAGGAATTGCCTGGATGGATTGAAGATAGACTTCTAGCTTCTCAATGAAATTCACTGCTAAGGTTAACAGTTCAGCGGCAGATCTGCAAAGGTTCGATATAAAAGAAAATGACTGATATTTCTCATAGTGAGCGGTGTTCTGAAGTGTCTGCCTACAAAAATAACAGAGCCAGCGAACCCATTAAATTCATTACCTGTGGTACGATGCCTCAATTGGCAAATTCTCCTGGCACAGTGGCTTTGCCAGTCTCTGCCGCAACGTGCGTTTCTCCTTCAGCACGGCCTCCAAGTGACTGTTCATTACTTGAAGGACCTGGCATTTCTTGCCTGTAAGAGGTAAATGCAATTTAAGGAAACCCAAGACATACATTCTCTTAACAAAAATCACCACAAACACAACAAAAAGCTCAGATCGGTTGAACCTCAGGCCAGTTATGCACTTGATGTACTCAATTTGGATACTCAGCCCAGCAGCTTGTTAGAGAGAAGCTGTCACCTATACAAATTTTAACCCTGGTAATATACTTATGCAAAGTACATATAGCATGTGGAGAAAATATATGTATACAGTATCTTTGGAAGAATACAACGTGGATGTGTGTGGTAAGGGTCATTTAGCATTCAGAACATTGACAATATCATGCTAATTCACAGAATATTTAAGGGTTTAACACATCAAAGCAGAAATTCAAGCTTCAATAAAGGGTCCACTTACTAAGGAATACGGGGTGAGTGATATCTGCCGTTTTTTGCTCCAGCTTCAACAGTTCAAGTTCAAGACTTTTCTGTGAGAGATACATAGAATTAAACCGATTGTTAACTGGTTACGGTCGTGATCATGCACAGGGGCAGATTCAGAGCCTGACCTTGGGTAGGGGCACACACATCCAGAAACGCACGCTAATGCGCAGACACACACATATCCAGACACATGAGCCAACACACAGACATCCAGCCATGCACTTTACCACACACTAACATACCCACACTCACCAGCAGAGAAAGAGAAATGCATCTACAACCTACATATTTTGTGAAGACATTTACCTGGTTGATTTCAGCTTTAATATCAGATATCTTTGCCACGTCATCTACACGGCTGAAGCATACAAATTCTTGCTGCGTTTGATCCAGTTCATTCTATTAAATCATTAAAGAAAAAAATAGTGAAAGTACTGAGTGAAGCAAACAAGCTACACATACCAACCACATCAATTATTCTATAATGATAAAGTATATACTTTAAATTTGATTAAATTAAATAATTATAATACAGATATAACCTGGAGGAGAGTAACCAATTTAATGGAGGATGAAATGTAGATCCGTATGCAGAACGGTAGGATGATGGCAGAAGGGATGGGGAGATGTGGATTGTGGATGGGTTGTCAATCGGAAAGGGAGATGGAATATGTTTAAGGAGTAGGGAGAAGAGTAAAAGCATGTAAGGGTCCAAAGTAGGGAGTGGGGGGGGTCGGGACAAGAGATTAGGTGGGCTACCTGCTGATTGAACGGGGTGATGGTGTTGTGGTTTTTCCTCCAGTGTAACTCTTATCTGTCTACTTATAAAGAGCCCACTTGGGGTGAGGCCACAGCAGCTACATTACCAAGAAAGCTTGTTTCCAAGTGAGGCCTAGGAATTTATAGGGCTGCCTCACAAGTGGTCAGATGAGGTGATTGCATACAGGAGGCAGATGTGCGACATTACTGTGAAAAAGTCACAATAATGTGTATACAAAATAATGTCATGCAAAATATCGATGTTTAACCCCTTCGTGTCAATGGCTGATTTCATTTTTTGGCCCCTTTGTGACAATGGCTATTTTAACATTTCTGCGCTGCTCGTGTTTAGCTGTAATTTTCTTCTTTCCCATTTACCGAACCCACAAAAGGTATATATATATTTTTTAGGACAAGAAGGGCTTTCTTTAGATGTCATTATTTTGATTGCATCATATCACTTACTATAAAAATAAAGTTTTAAAACATGGTGAAATTTTTTTTTAACCCCTTCAATCCCCTATAGACGTACCGGGACGTCCAAAAAACGCCCACTAAGAAACCCCTACGGACGTACCGGTACGTCTAGCCCTTCGTGCAGCGTCAGGGACACATCCCTGCCGCTGCATGGGAGATCAGGCTGTCGTTTGACAGCCTGGACTCCCCCCTGGCAGCAGAAGCCAGCGTTGCTGGCTTTCTGCTGCCCGATCTCCTGTAACAGCTTCCGGCGCGAAGCCGGAAAGCTGTTACAGATAGAAATGCTCGATCGCGCGATCGGGCTTTCCCTTCCAGGTCACGTCACACACATTTTGCTTCAGGTGTGAATTTACAGCTCCTGGTAAATGTCACTGTCAAAAACCCTAATATGTGTTCAGCAACATCTCCCAAATACAGTGTTAGGGGTTCCATAACACATTTCAGGCAGGAGTTTAATGCCAGGGTTTACAGCCAAGCTCATTATGAGTGCCGTAAAGTGCCATGGCTGCACGCTCCCCTCCCCATGTGACACCAAGTGATTCCTAAAAGAATAGGATTCGGGGGGGGGGGGATTTAATTTCTTTATATTTTGTATTTTGTATTTTTTTATTCCGGTTTATTTTATGACGTTTTGTATGTCTTCCGCTATCATTCTGACAGCAAATATAAATTAATCAGTTCTGTCTTTGTGCTTATAGCTTTCGGAGTTAACACATTACTGATTTTATAATTTGGAAGATTTTTGCCCAAATAGGGTTTTTATAGAGTCTGAGTAGTGCAGGGGGATACTGACGCCTTCTTGGGTATTTTTACAACCTTAAACAGGGCTTGGTGGTGGCGGCAGCAAGTAGGGCAGTGGGATCATGGGGTGAACTGGTTTGGAGATAAGGTGTAGTCCCTCTGGGGAGAGCAGCCTGTGAAAGTTTCTTTCCATTAACACTTTCACGCCCACGTTACCCCTTAAAGCCACGCTCAGAGTGTAGTGGTTCCTGTTGTTGCATTTGGGGCTTCTGTGAATAAAACACATTCTGCATTGTCTAGATGCATTACTCTGTTACATAAATAACTATTTAGAGGTCACATAAAAAGTCTTGTAAACCCCCGCCCCCTAAACACATCATAAAGCGCAGGTGTCCCTTTTTGGCCATTTGAAACGTAAACGTTAAATCCATTTTCATTATTAAATACGGAAGAAGACCCTGAAAGTGAAAGCAGCCCTGTTGTTGCCACGGTTACACAAAATGCCATGATAACTATGGAAAAGGGTTGTAATACTACCTGTGTCAGGACTCCGCATCCCAAACACTTCTCTATCAGCGCAGATGCTGCCGTGGGCTGTACCGGATCCCAAGGATTTGCTGCCATTGCAGACCCGTTGATAATAGATACGGACCGGACCGATCACACACTATCCAATGCAAAGAGTGCGCCAAATAGCGCTACCCAATCAGGCGCCGCGGCTTCTGATGACTCATGAAGCCAACCAACCGGAGATAACTGTTCACCGCCGCCATATTGTGTATGGCATCATAACAACATTCACCCACCACTAACGCCAACCATAGGCTGGAGAAACCGAGCGAGGAGGGGATTGTTTCCGGAAGGAGTTATGTGATTGTCTTGGGAGTAACTGTTACCGACAGCAGGGCATGTTTACACCGCTCTGATCTCACCAGGATATCTGCGGGTATTGGAACAAGGTCACTGTCAGTTCTATAAGTGCGATCACAGGTAGGACTGTCTGCATTCTGCAAGGATTTAACCCAAAACTTTAAATGGGGGTTCAGCCTGGATGGAACTGGATAAGAAACTTTTAAGAGTTGTGGCAGTTTTTGGGACGGATCAGGACATTAGGAGAGTGTGAGAGGGCATGGTAAGGGATACTATGGGTATAGCACATAACTCCTATGGGGGCTATTAGGGGCTGCAGAAATATATTTCACGCATACCTACTTCTAAAGTTGATCCAACAGAAGGCAAAAAACCCTACTTGGGGCAATTACCAATTGTGCCACAACAGGGGAAAAAATTCCTTCTTGATTCCATAGTCAGATTTCTCCCTGGATCAACTTGCTAATACTACTGTCCTTTTGACAGTTGTAGCTGAACCAGGAAAGCATCCAGACTTTTCTTAAAAATATCCACAGACCACTTATTTTTAGTTCCAAAGTGCATTACCTTACACTTATCTATATTGAATCTCATCTGCCACTTATTTGCCCAGCCCCCTAGCAAACACAGACAAGTGACTCCCAATATCTATTGCAAGATAATTAGTAAATACGTTAAAGAGAACTGGACCCAATACAAACCCCGAGGCAGCCCACTTACTACAGTTGTCCAGCTTGAGAATTTACCATTAACCACAACTCTTTGCACCCTGTCACTAAGCCAATTTCTCACATGATTCATTTAAAAAGTACATTACACAAGAATCTTTTATGGTGAGAAAGCCTTGGAAGAAAGACTCAGGGGGAATGTTTCATAATTCAACTTGCAGCCTTAAAAGAATAACCTGCTACAATTAGAAGTAAATCCCCCCTCTTGTTGGGTTTACATTTTTATTTCAATATGTGAAGAGCGAGAATAGGGGCTATGGTGTTATTGTGTGATTTTGATGATATCCTTGTTTTAATGCCATAGCGAAAGTGGTTGTACAGACGGACTTTTGAGCATTTGAGGTGTGATTGAGCTGTCAGGAGAAGTTTTGCTGGTTGGAGAACACGACATCCCGTTGTACGCGATGGGAAACAGTGCCTTGAAAGCCCATCTAGAGACTGCACAGAAGACTGGAGTTTTCCAGCTTACAGAAAAAGGCTTAACCGAGGTAAGAAAAGAAAATGTAAGTTAAAAGGGCACAGTTCTGTGTCCACTATAGAAGAATGCATATTAAAGTAATACACAAAACAAAGAAATAAAGTGCTGCACAAAATTTACAAAAGACACCACAATAAGTGTGAAAATTAAACAATACTTAAATTTATCTTCAATAGGTCCACTTAGAAGGGTCCACTTAGATAAATTTAAGTATTGTTTAATTTTCACACATATTATGGTGTCTTTTGTAAATGTATTTCTTTGTTTTGTGTATTATGTTTTACACATTTGTGGTCAGTGTGTTGGTTCTGCAGCACCAAGGTATTATGCCTGTTTAAGTTGTGTTATTACACCAGATTTCTGGCATTTTTATTTTAAGCGCTGAATATCACTCTTTGTTTTCCACAATGCATATTAAAGTACTCTGTGAGCAATTTTAATATGCATTCTTCCAAAATGCAAATTAAGTGTCTCCCTGACATTTGAATTGCAGCCCTGTTGCTGCAGCTGCCCTTCTCCTCCATGGTCTTAAATTTCTTGCCACTGATTGGCTGCTTGAAGTAGCCATTCAGTGACCGGGAAATGCTGCCAATGTGGAATTTCCACACATACGCACTGGGTCTGAACAGACCCTGGCGTGTAGCATTCGCTGAGCGGAGGTGAGTGCATCACATGGTATTTATCTGGGGGTGTGGAATGGGGCAAATACATATGGTGGGTACAACACAACAATTTAAAGGGTGCATGCAGCTATCTTATGCATAAAAGTGGATGAAAGTGAATTACGATTTGGCACTACGTTTTTTGGACACTGCAGTGCAGTGAAAGCTTGAGCTAGCTGGTGGAGGTGTAGGGAGCATTATGGCCCCTTCCCTCTATCCATAAAGGGGTCTTTCCTCTCGGGATCTACCTGAAGTTCAAAGGGGTCCTACCCTTCGGGGTTTGACTCGAAGATCCGGCCCTCCCATGAGGGAGGGAGGGAAGGAATTTTGTCTGGATTCTCCCTTCGGGGAGATCCAGAATAGTTTGTCAGGCTTCCGCTGCCTTAATGCACGGAATGCGGCACCAAAGGAGCACGCACCTCGGGCTCCAAAAAATAAAAATGCATGAAAGTGGATATGATGGCTGCAGTTTACTTTGTGTGTTTGTGTATATATGTATATATGTATGTATATATATATATATATATATATATATATATATATATATATATATATATATATATATATATATATATATATTTTATTTATTTATTTTTTTCTTAATTTCTAGTTCCCGGAGGATCTGCAGAAGTTGTTTGGAAACCTCCGGACCATAAATCTCTCCAATAATAAAATAGAAGTGTTACCAGCGTGGATAGGAAAATTCAGCGCTCTCAAAAGCTTGTCACTAAATCACAACAAACTGAGTAAGGGAGCTTCCATAACATCACTTTTTTATTTTATACTCCTTTTTTAATTCTTTCTAATCCATCCATTACTTTAAAATTGTGTGCTGTGTAAGCAAACTGTATTGAGGGAACGCCCACCATTTTTTATTAGTATCAGCTTGAAATACATTTTCAACAATGTTATGCTTTTTTATTTTATAAACAAACAATTATTTTTGCATAATGCTTTCAGGCAGCTGCATTTTAGTCATTAGTATCTGTTCAAGGTCTGTTATATTAGTCCATTCTACTAGAAATACAACCAACTCCTTTTACTGCCTGTGCTAAACATGAGAAGGCACCACGTAAATATAGGAAATTATTTCTTGTAACTGTAAATATTGTAACAAATGAAAGAAAGAGAGGAAAAAAACAGCCCAATATTGTCTGAAAAAATATACCGTATTTGCTCGATTATAAGACGAGGTTTTTTTCCAGAGCAAATGCTCTGAAAAAGACCCCTCGTCATATAATTGGGTCATCTTATAATCAGACCTCAAATAGGTCTGACTATGAAACTAAGCTCCAGATCCCCCGCAGTGTTGGATCCTCCTCTCTTATGCCCCCCCCACTTACCGGTGCTTCGGACTCCCCGGTGTGTAGCCAGGGCAGCGTGTAGACGTGCGGGGAATTCTCTCTGACAGTCGGGGAAGGTTTGCGCGATGGACGCAGACAACCCCGCTGTTAACCGCACCTCCTTCCGGCTGCAGCGGAAGAATACACACCGGGGAATCAGAAGCACCGGTAAGTTTGGAGGGAGGGAGTGTTAAATGGGGGGCATAAGGCATTTCTGTGGGCAGAGTGCTCTATGAAATGCCTTTTAACCCCCTTAATGCCACTCTGCCTCCAGAAATGCCTTTTAACCCTCTATACGCCACTCTGCCCCCTGAAATACCCTATACTTCCCTATATGCCACTCTGCCCCATAATATGCCTTTTAACCCCCTTAATGCCAGAGTGGCTTATAGGGGTATAAGGCATTTCTGGAGGCAGAGTGGCACATAGGGGGTCAAAAGGCATATCATGGGACACAGTGCCATATAGGGGGTATAAGGCATTTCTGGGGCAGAGTGGCAAGCCTGGGGGCAGATGTGCATAACTAGGAGGGGGGGCAGGTTGTAAAATAAAAGGAAATAAAAACCAAAATATTTTTCTCGATCATAGCTTTTATTTTAAAAAAATAGTTCACATAGTTTACATGAATTAACATTTACTGGTAAAACTTTTTTCCTATAGGGTCGTCTTATATACAGGCTTTTTCTTTTTTGTTCCTAAATGAATATTCAGATTTTGGGGGTCGTTTCATAATCTAGCAAATACGGCAATTTAAAATCTCTCACAAAGGACGTTTCTTACAAATAGACAAGCTATAACGCCTGTTATAATTTGAGCCTGCTCAGTGTTTGTCCCGGTTGGGTTCTCACCCTCCTTCTGTATGCCAAAAAGAACCCTAGAGTTCATTTCATTATGGTCCCTGGGAGGAATCACCACGTGGAGGCAACGATATTCATTCAAATGAGACCCAGTTAGAAGCTAAAAAGGATACACCATAGGCAATCAGGTGATGAGTGGGAACAAGTGTTCCTTTGATGAGTGAGACGTTAATATATACAATCCTTTGTACAGACGAAGAAGAGCCCTACGTGTTTCGTCAGTTAGACCCGACTTCCTGAATTTGAGAACCCTGAATTTGAGAACGTGTGTTAATTATAACAGACATTATAGCATTTCTATTTGTAATATAATATTTTAAATATAAATTAAATTATATTATACTTTTCTTTAAAAATGTTTTGTTTCAGAAAATCTAGTGTTTTAGAAAAGTAGGATATGTTTTTAACAGGTTTCTCTTTTTAACAGCCAGACTTCCTGATGAACTGTGTAAATTGAAAAAGCTGGAGACGCTGCATCTGAGTAATAACCAGATTACGCAGCTCCCGAAGGACTTTGGTCAGGTTTCTGCATTAAAGACCCTAAACTTATCGGGCAACCAGCTGCGAGCCATGCCACCCCAGCTCTGCACCCTGCGGCATTTGGACGTGGTGGACTTGTCAAAAAACAGGATCCAGGCTGTACCGGACGAGGTGGCTGGCGTGCAAGCCATAGAAATAAATTTGAACCAGAATCAGGTTGGCAAACCCATGGACCAGCGGCACAGCATTAGCCACTAACAGACTGTTACAGAAATTAGAATGTAACGATAACGTGGTTTACTGGGCAGTTAAAACATTTTTACAAAATCAGAAAAATGTTCAGTTTTTGTAAAAAAAAAAAAAAAAATACATAAAACATAATTTGGAAAATAAATCAGGGAAATGTTTTCAGTAATTGTAAAAAAAAGAAATACATAAAACGTAATTTGGAAAGCCTCAGGCTTGTGAGGTGTTGCCTGATAATTTAAACCTCCATTGTGGCAACTAAAATACACACATGGCAGAGACATACTGTATAGTATAAAACCGACCATGTTGCCCACTTTAACAGGAATTGTGCACTTCAGCTATTTTACCTCCTGAAACATTTATGGT
This sequence comes from Spea bombifrons, assembly GCF_027358695.1. NCBI lineage: Eukaryota > Metazoa > Chordata > Amphibia > Anura > Pelobatidae > Spea > Spea bombifrons. The sequence goes on along the minus strand of NC_071095.1, from coordinate 40,085,919 downwards.
GTTTACATTTTATGGTGTCAAGCCATGTGAGGTGATGTCATAACGTTACAGGATGGGGGAAGCTTTTTAATGCAGGAATTTGCAGAGTGTAAAGGCGTTATGGGTGAAGTCGTTTTTGCATACTTCTAGTCCTTGCTCTGCCTACCTAAATCTTGCTTAAAACTGGGTTAACCCCTTAAGGACAATGAGCGGTCCCTAAACCCATTGAAAACAATGCATTTTGTCATTAAGGGGTTAAAATGAAAGACCACAAAAAGTCCCAAATATTACCCATTCTAGGGGGGTCCAAATGAGTCTAGTATAAAATGGCTGTTTTCCTTCGTATTAATGCATTTTGCTTTAATGCTTCCAGATATCTCAGATCTCCATACAGATCTCAAGCTGCCCACGTCTCAAGGTCCTGCGCATGGAGGAGAACTGTCTGGAGCTCAGTATGTTGCCCCAGAGCATTCTCAGTGATTCTCAGATATCGCTGCTGGCTGTGGAAGGGAACCTCTTTGAAATAAAGAAACTCCGAGACTTACAAGGATATGATAAGGTTAGTGTGTGTGTGTGTGTTTACATTATACAAAATACACCCCCACAAAAGGTATTTACCGTATTTGCTCGATTATAAGACGACCCCCCCAAATCTGAATATTAATTTAGGAAAAAAAGAAAAAGTCTGATTATAAGACGACCCTATAGGAAAAAAGTTTTACTAGTAAATAATAATTCATGTCTATTTTTTTTTGTTTTTAATTTCCTTTTATTTACCAACCTGCCCCCAGTTATGCTCATCTGCCCCCAGGCATGCCTTATACCCTCCTATATGCCACTCTGCCCCATGTTATGCCTTTTAACCCCCTATATGCCACTCTGGCATATAGGGGGTTAAAAGGCATATCATGGGACAGAGTGGCATATAGGGGGACACTTACATACCCAGACACTAATATACCCACCCAGACACTTCCCTACCCACTGAGACACTTCCCACCCAGACACTTCCCTACCCACTGAGACACTTCCCACCCAGACACTTCCCAACCCACTGAGACACTTCCCACCCAGACACTTACCTACCCACCGAGACACTTACCTACCAACCCAGACACTAATATACTCAGGCACTTCACTCACCGCGATGCCTCAGCAGGCGCTTGCTGCAGCTCCCACGGGATTTCAGCATGACGCTGTGTGACCCCGCTAGGCCCCGCCTCCTCCCGAAAATTGAAGAGGTCTACCGGATCTGCTTAGGGACGGCACAGTGCCGCCGGGTCCCGGTCCTGCAGCAATCTCCACAACCGGCTCTGCTTCCCCGCAGTGGGCGGGCTATCCCGGGAGCAGGAAGGTACGCACGTATGCAACCTCGGCTGCTGCCGGCACTTTCGCCGGCGCTCGGTGATAGACGCCGGCAGCAGCTGAGGTTACCGCACAGGAGGATCCAGGTCCCCTGCAGCGATGCGGGGGATCTGGATCTTAGTCTAATAGTCAGACCTCATTTGAGGTCTGATTAGAAGACGACCCCGATTACAAGACGAGGGGTATTTTTCAGAGCATTTGCTCTGAAAAAAACCTCGTCTTATAATCGAGCAAATACGGTATTTAAAAATTGCAAGTGGGCACAACTGTAGTCATATTGTGACCCCAAAGTATAAATGGGGTAGAGTTGGTTAATGACTAATGTAATAGCAGTTGGGAACTGGCATTGCTAATGTACAAATATAAAACAAATTAGGTTTTTCATTAACTTTTTCGTTATATGTTTTGTTCTTCAGTATATGGAAAGATTCACAGCCACAAGGAAGAAATTTGTGTGAATGGACAATTATTTGCTACGTTACTGATATACACTTTACCTGTGCAATAGGCTCTAAATATAGGGCCAGACGCTTACTGTATCCTTTGCGGGATTCACACTGTACAGCAGCGTAGAAGCGTATGGAGACGGCGCACCAAGATATCGCACATCGCCTAGTCTTAATCCACCTGTCATTATCCTGACAGCTTAAATAGTTAAAGCATTTCTTGCATTTAACAAGACATTTCAGCAGAGTTTATATAAAAAATTGTATATTTTCCTCTTATGAAACGTTAGTCTTGTAAATTTCAGCGTAATATGTCAGTAAGCCATTATTCTTACATTTTAATTACACGAAGCTGGTGTGATTACTGATTGGTTTGGTTCATGGTGGCACCGTAATTATATACCGACTACAACCGTAACGTAATTAATAGGGTTTACAATGTTTTGTCGTCTTTGATTATATAATGTTCTGCAAGTGGCTATTAAACTAAATTATTATAGAAGTATCAAAAGATGACAAACTGCTTTACATTTTAGGCTGATCATTTTATTATATAAATATATTAAATAAATATAAGGACCCTGTGCATACAGCCGTTTTATTTTGTTGTTGGCAAAATTCCATAAGAGCTCAACTACTAGTCTTTAAGGAAGGCACTATTTAATAAATAAATTGCTACCACTTTATTATTGGCCTAAAGCAGTGTTGCATGGGTTTCATTTTGTAATATATAGTGGCTGCTGTTCCTAATGCGGACGCTGGCTTGCCCGTATGGTGAGGGTTGGTGTTCTATACATGCACATAGATTACCAGGGAAAGGTAGAGTGATCTGCGTGCTGAGATTACTCTCCCATTAATATATTGGTAAGTCATGACCAGCAGCGTATACTAGCCTAGGCTAAAAGATCAGGGGCAACTCTGCTGCTAAAATTGATGTAGAACCTGTTACAGGACAATCAGGCTCCTGAGCGGGTAGGGAGATTGACATATCCCTTGTAAACAGGCCATTTGTACTATGGAGATCTATGCCTAGCCTAGACCTACCGTCTCAGGAACCAATTATTGGTAAGCTGTCACCAAAGGTTCTGGACCAAGAAGTTACAAACACGCCAGACAGAATTATTAGGACAAAACACAGAGCCAGGTCGTTGTCTGTAGCCAATTTAATAAAGATGTTAACACATTAAAAATATACATCTGTTCAAAGATATATTGGAAGGCACATTTGGTACATTGTTTATAATAAAAAACTTTTGATCTTGGTTTAAAAAGGCACATGGAAGCCAAAATTATTCTGCTGAAAGTATCCCAGTAAATTCTTACATTCGTTTGAAGGTCTTGCAGATGAAAGCATACATACATATTCTGAAGTACCAGAATGCAGTTAGCAAAGGCAGGGCAAACACCCCACCTCCCCCAATGTATTTAAAAGAATAAGTCCTGATATTATTTAAGACAATCAAGTGTTTAAAATGACCACCTCCTCAGGGGCTGCCTTACTGGCAGCAGACTGAGATACAATGACACTACTTTAAGTCATGTTTGCAATGTGAGATTTAACTTTGCCATTATGTGTCTATATAGCCCAAGTCAGTTCTTCTCCAATCCTCACGTAAGAACTGTTGAGTTTCACTGTGAGAAAGAAAAACAAACAAACAACAAAAAAAAAAAGACGCCATGGCTAGATAGAACGTTTGCAGACCGGGCATGTTGAGTAAGCGAGGCTGGCCTTATGAAGAGAAGAAATTGAGGTAACTGGTAATAGACTTCTGATAAGATGATATGGCTTCATCTTGCAAGATGAGGTGCTGTTTATTATTTTCTATGAAATAAACACTACATTTTTCTCCTAAGGGGTTAAGTACACACAATCCCATTTCTAAGTTTTTCACAGTCTTGTATGTCTCTGAAGATAAGGTACTAGAATATAACAAGCCAAACTGCAATTAGACATTGTGCATAATGACTGATACCGTTGGGATGCTCGGTAAAGAAGAAACCTAGGTTTTTACTTCTGTAACTAAGATTTTTTTGTTCCTTTGTTCTCTTGTTTCATTTAGTTAAGAAGCTTTGTATTTGAATGGTCTCACCTAGATTTGTTACGACCTCTAATTTTCAGTTTGCTTCTAAGTATATATCATTTATATATATTTACAAATGCACACTCAAAAAAGTCACATTGTATAACAAGAGGTGCTACAAGTGGCAAATACTCTACTCAGAAACTCCTTTGCAATGCCAACATTAAGAGTAAGCTAGATGGGAACCTTCAAAACCAATCCATGGACCTTTATATTTCAGATGTTTACACAATTCCCAGCACCTTATACGAGAAAGCATGGGCATGGGCATGGGCATGGGCTTGTTCTTATGCAGCAGGGAGACTTCCACAGCCGCTGCAGCCAGGTCGTATCATGACCAAGAGCCACCGCAGTAACGCAGAATAACTTAGAGCTGAAATGCCTGCTCCGAGTTACAAGCATCATGGAGCTTACATGAAGTAAAAGGGATTAGTAAATCGGGATTCATATGGATTTCAGAATCATTAAGAATACAATTTAATGAATAATTGTGCTATAGAAATAGCAATTTGTTTACATTAAATACTTAAAGTCTGTAGCCAGTGAAGGATTTGCATTGGTTTTATTTTTTGGGCAAAGGAAGCTCTTTCTGCCATGATAAAAAATATCTATTTTTGAGCACTGATGTTATGATTCTTTCAGGCCGATATCTCTAGTTAACACATTTTCGACCCAACACTCAAGTATATTATAGCTTCACCGTTCTAGAATTCCAATCCACTGTATCAAAAAGACAAAAGATAACTATTATAGCAATTTTCAGGTGCAGGTTTACTTTTAATTATTGTGACCTGAAATATTAGTATGGAAACTTGAATTGTTGCCTCTTCCATAGGATAATAAACATTGTAGCCAACTGCATCAAAAATAGTGGGTTTTCAGGATTTATTGGCATAAACGTTGGAAGTTTATTTTTCTGTGATCTTGCAAGGAGATCCACTAAATGCCCGGAGTTGGGGGTACCTGAGGATCAGCACTTGGAAGCTGATATAAAGTAAATTCCAAATGCTACAAATACATAAAAATAAGGCAGTGACCACCCACAAAAGGTCCTCAGAGCCACCGAAGATTTATGGAAAGCTTGTTGTCCAGTGTTCATGACCACTGAAAGAAGGCACTGTGCAGACAGAGGCTCATGGGAGCGCCGCAAATAAGAACGGTACAAAACAAAACACAAATATAGCTCCCTTAATCACAGTACTCTATTAGGGCTGAAATCTCCAAGACAATGCATTGTCACAGATTTTCATAGCTAAAACCATTTATTAATGACACCCGTATCTTGAACTCTTATCAGATAAGAGATATTTGGTTTAAAAGGGCAGATTTAACTCAAATGGAAGCCGAGAACTGCAGCAGCAAGTGGCAGAACTAGTAGAAGTTTCCTGCCAGGAAGGTGCATGCCTTTTTGTCACCGTTCCCCTTATTAAGTCGCAAAAATCAGTTGTAAAGGATGTACATGTTCAGCAATACACAAAGAGATGAAGCTGGAGCTGTGCCCCTTGCTAGCAAACCTAGCCTTGGGTGGGATTTAGGGCACCACCTGTCGGTGCTGAAACAAGACCACACGTCTGCATTACACCCTGTAGGAGGTGACTGGCTGTCATCTACTCCCCGTTCCATATGAGCGAGAATCACCTTTAATCCAGCAATTACTGAAGATTAACTAAAACTAAACAGACAGCACAAGTAGCCCCTCAATCCAAGACACAGAATTCCAAGAGGAGAGAGAGAAGCAGTAAAACAAACTCTGAAGATAGTTCTATAAAGGAGATGCTTATAGGACTGATTTTCATGATTGACAGATGGCAAAAAAACATCTATAGACTGAGAGGCCTTCTCTTCAAATACAGAAACTTGGATACGACACTGTATGGATACGGTATGCTCAACTCTCATGTACCAAAGTGTGCTCTAACACCTAAACGCTACAAAATGTTAATTATTATAATCTTCCCTGGTGTTTTCTCAGGTTTAAACTAACAATTTTAAATGGCCTTGTATTCAAAGCCGAAATGCAACCTACCAGAGCCTTCCAAGTGTCCACAATGGGCCTCTCCCAAAACTCACTAAGGGACTATACCCGTCAACAAAAATACTTAAAGAATATAAGAAAGGAATACATCATCTTTCATGACTACTTCATTTAAGCTGTTCATGATGTGCAGCCTCATCGTTGCAGGTTGCATGTCTGCTTTATAGAGATGGATTTAAAATAATCATAGGGGTCTGCAGACTTTACCTCGCATTGGCACACCCCATGTATAAATGCTGCAGTAAAAAGTATATACATTCACATGCACACCAAGCTAATAATGCTCAGCACTCCTATAAAAATAAAAAAAAGACTGACTATATGAGAGCAAAACACAGTTGGTGTTGGTGGGAAGGAGGATCGTGTTGCCTGTAATAGAAAGCCTTCAAGCCAATGTATTTCCAGACAGCAAAAAGGACAAAGCAGCACCGTGCTACTCTCTTCATTCAATGAGCTTCTGTGCTGTGGAGTTAGCCATATCGATGCGGGCCTTGTTTGTCTCGGCCTAAATTAAATAAAAGGATTGGACTTTTTAAAGAGCAACTGTAGATTATACACACAGATAATACAATAATACATTATAAATATGCAAACATGATGCTCCATCTGTGAGATTAACATTTCCAATGCGGGGGGGGGGTTTGGTGTTACATTCTATAGCATTGATCTTGCCTGGTAGAAGGTCAAAGGGTCCATACATTGTAGGCAGTTACACTTGCAGTATATGTTACAATTCACATGAAGTGCATCTCTTTGGTTTGTATATGGAATCCCACCAATAGAATATATATTATATATTGCAAGCTCACCTTCTCATTGATTTTATCAATCTGTTTGTTCTGGCTATCAATTTCATTCCCCATGTCTATGGCCATGTTCTTCAGTTGACCCAGTATGCTGCCCACTTCCTGCAAGTTTTCTTCCATCTCATCTTCACGGGCATCATTCGTTATCCTAGCAGAAAAAAAGGTTAAAATAACTCATAAAAGAAAGCTGGCAATACAATCAAATCATAATTCATAGGCACAGTGCAGCCATCATATGCACTCTAACCCCTTTATTTTTTGTACCCTTCGTGACAATGGCCGTTTTAACATTTCTGTGCTGCTCGGTTTTAGCTGTAATTTTCTTCTTTCCCGTTTACTGAACCCACACAAGTTATATATTGTTTTTTTCCCTTAGAGGGGTTTTCTTTAGATGACAGTTTTGATTGTATCATATTATTTATTTATTTTAAAAAAAGTATAAAATATGCTGAAAAATTTAGAAAAAAAATTACTTTTTCTAACTGAATGCCTCGAGGCATTACAGCAACACCGTTTGGGTGCAGAAAGCGAACATAGATCACTTTCTGCACCCGTTTAAAGTCATGACGGTCCTGGCACGTCAATTGTCGTTAACCCTTTGTTTTCAGGTGACGTGCCTGGACCGTCAATTGTCATTAAGGGGTTAATGTATACGAGAGATGTGTGGTCCCTTTGATATGCATTGTTATTTAGAAGGGCTGTCAGGGCCATTTAATATGCTTTTTTTTGCACCATGTCATTTAAAACAAACAAACAAACAAAAACTTTATATTCTATTATTCAGTTCATTCTTTGACTATTGACAAAAGAGGCATTTAAGTACCAACCACATTTATCATAACAGAAAACAGCATCCTTAACATTAAATGAGGAGACCTAGGATATATGTGTCTTTTCTTTAGCGCTGCAGCGCTGCTCATCACAAATAACACAAATCTAGTCAATGACAAAAAAAAAAAGCTTACCGCTTTATGTATTCACCATTCTGTCCTACACGATTTTGCTGTCCGTTGGCATATTTTGGCTGCTTTGAAATGACATCTTCTGAGGACTCCCTGCCACCCCAAGTCTTTTTATAAACATCTCCAGTCTCAAAACTCTTTCCCCTGCCAGAAAACAGTAGGGTAAAAAATTGGAAATCATTTTTATTGGTATACAAACTAGTACTTAAAAGTTTGCTGCCTTAAAACATTATAAGGGTTATTTCCTGCGACACTATCAGGCAAAACAACCGCCTAACAGCACGGAACAGTTAAAAACTACAGCAGAATCTTTTTTTTTTTCAGCTTTGCTACTGCTGAGCTTATTATTTAATTCACATTTTCTCATATCCAGAGGAATTTAACACGGAAAATCATACAGTTATTGGTTAATGTTATAAGAAGGGTCAACAACAACAGCAAGATAGCCAACACATAAAAACACAAACAAGAAAATAAGTTAGTTTTTCCAGACTCGCGTAAAATATTTTTTGGCACTCTTGTGTATATGCTTAACCCTTTTAGTGCCAACCCCATATGCCACATACAGTGTCCCGAACTATGAAGTGCAGGATCTGGGAAAGGTGACTGATTTAAAGTGGACTAGAAGCAGCTACAGCTAAGAAGGCTCAAAACGCCTGCCAATGTTTCAAACGTGCTGGTACCGAAGGAATCATGCAACTGGAAAAGGCTGCTGAGCCACACTGCACCCTCTCAACACCAACCTGCGATAGCCAACAAAATGCTGCTTCCAAGGAAACCTCCGGTTTAGTAAGCAAGAAGGAGAAAGACAAAACATATGTCACTGAACTTCATTTCCTGTGTAACTATCAAATTCAACCAAACATTCCAAAAGCTTACAGAATCTGCAGTATTGTGAACAGCATAATAACGTAAAAGGTTTATGCCAAGCATCATAACACTCAGCATAACAGGATGTTTAGCCAGACAGCTGCATGGAATGACCCCAGCTGGACTCTTCCCCCACATAGGGAATGTCCGTACAGTCGGCCAGGAGGACCAAAACAAGAGTCTGACCTTACTCGACACAGTTGAGACGAGTCAGCATTTACTGGGGCCTTTTTCACCGTGTCTATTTTCAGTTATTATTTTATACCAAGACTATATGTAAGCATGGCATGGCATGGCATGGCAAATCCATGGCGTTGACTTATGGCTCTTAATACCCAACTGGCTTGGAGCAGTTTCATAACGGAACACAATTCACTTTTAGCAAATATTTTGTTTAGATGGACATCACATAAAACTTTGCTTTACAAGGACTAAAAGAAGGCTTCCCGGACACAAACCTTTTCCCAGGGCAGACACAAAGACCACAACATTTATTCAGTTCTGTAAGGTTCTTTTCCGCCTCGCGCATGTCTTTATTGATCTGGTCCATGCCTCCCTCAATACGATTTAGTTGTTCTGGAAGAAAGGGGAAAAAAAAAAAAAAAAATCAGTTCTATGCTTTTTCTATGTTACACCTGCAAACAGACGCCCATCCATCCTTTGCATTAGTTGGATTCCATACATCATAAAATGGCACGATTATATATCTTGGCTAAGGAAATGTAATCCGTAAGCAATGAAACTGACGCACATTTGATTTAGTTAACATATGATATGCAAATAAATACATACGTTGTAAAAAGTAAACAACCAGCAAATATCACTGTTAGTTGGTATTTAAATGCAAACTTACCTCCTTGTTCATCCAGCATTGTAATTGTTTTTATTCCAGTATCTTGGCACTGAAACACAGAAGGTTTGTAAATGTAGAAATGAATATACATATACACACACACACACACACATATATATATATATATATATATATATATATATATATATATATATATATATATATATATATATATATATATATATATATATATTAGGGCTGCAACTAACGATTATTTTCATAATCGATTAGTTGGCCGATTATTGTCGATTAATCGGATAAAAAAAATGAATGTACAGTTTTCATTTATTTAAAATAGTTTAATAAACAAATGATGTTAAATACAAACAGCAGAATAAAAAAAAAAAACTTTGATAAAATGCATTTCTTGTCTTTATTTCCCAACCAGCCCCCCCAATTTATGCACATTTGAGCCCAGACATGCCACGCTGCCTCCCAGATATGCCACTTCACGCTGCCTCCCACATATGCCACTCCACGCTGCCTCCCACATATTCCACTCCACGCTGCCTGCCACATATGCCACTCCACGCTGCCTGCCACATATGCCACTCCACGCTGCCTGCCACATATGCCACTCCACGCTGCCTGCCACATATGCCACTCCACGCTGCCTGCCACATATGCCACTCCACGCTGCCTGCCACATATGCCACTCCACGCTGCCTGCCACATATGCCACTCCACGCTGCCTGCCACATATGCCACTCCACGCTGCCTGCCACATATGCCACTCCACGCTGCCTCTCACATATGCCACTCCACGCTGCCTCCCACATATGCCACTGTGCCCAATATGCCTTATACCCCCTGATACACCACTCCATCCTCCCCAGACAAGCCTGATAATATATATATATATATATATATATACACACACCGACCACAAGGCAATATGCTTGCATTTTATCAAAGTTATATATGCCTTATATACCGTATATGCCTTATACCCCCAGATATGTCACTCCATCCTCCCCAGGTATGCCTTATACCCCCCAGATATCTCATTATCCCCTCATAGATTCACAGCACACTGACACCATACTTTTATAAATAAGTACTGGGTTAATCTTCACTGCCCCCAGGATTTAGATTCCCTTTAGTCTGTCCCCCTTTACCTCTAACTGCGCCTTAAGTTAACGTTATTAAATTAACCCTCAGTCCTCATCATTAAATTAACCCTAAACACCCCATTAACCATAACTACCCCTAAATTAACGCTAAATACCCCGTCAAAACAACTACCCTAAATTAACCCTAAACACCCCATTAACCATAACTGGTTAACTGGATGGAGTGGTGTATCAGGGTGTATAAGGCATATCTGGGGCCACAGTGGCATATCTGGGGGTAGAGTGGAGTGGTATATGTGGGGAGGGCAGCGTGGCATGTCTGGGGAGGATGGAGTGGTGTATCAGGGGGTATAAGGCGTATCGGGTGGAGTGGTATATGTGGGAGGCAGCGTGGGGTGGCATATGTGGGAGGCAGCGTGGGGTGGCATATGTGGGAGGCAGCGTGGGGTGGCATATGTGGGAGGCAGCGTGGGGTGGCATATGTGGCAGGCAGCGTGGGGTGGCATATGTGGCAGGCAGCGTGGGGTGGCATATGTGGGAGGCAGCGTGGGGTGGCATATGTGGGAGGCAGCGCGGCGTGGCATATGTGGGAGGCAGCGTGGCATATGTGGGAGGCAGCGTGGCATATGTGGGAGGCAGCGCGGCATATGTGGGAGGCAGCGCGGCATATGTGGGAGGCAGCGCGGCATATGTGGGAGGCAGCGCGGCATATGTGGGAGGCAGCGCGGCATATGTGGGAGGCAGCGCGGCATATGTGGGAGGCATATGTGGGAGGCAGCGCGGCATATGTGGGAGGCAGCGCGGCATATGTGGGAGGCAGCGCGGCATATGTGGGAGGCAGCGCGGCATATGTGGGAGGCAGCGCGGCATATGTGGGAGGCAGCGCGGCATATGTGGGAGGCAGCGCGGCATATGTGGGAGGCAGCGCGGCATATGTGGGAGGCAGCGCGGCATATGTGGGAGGCAGCGCGGCATATGTGGGAGGCAGCGCGGCATATGTGGGAGGCAGCGCGGCATATGTGGGAGGCAGGTTTTTTTTATTCTGCTGTTTGTATTTAACATCGTTTATTAAATTATTTTAAATAAATGAAAAATTTACATTCATTTTTTTTATCCGATTAATCGACAAAATAATCGGCCACCTAATCGATTGTGAAAATAATCGTTAGTTGCAGCCCTACACGTGTTATTGTCCATCTGAGGCTGTATTTGCCTAATTTTTAGACGTGCTAAGGAACAGGTGATTGTTGTGTCCTGAATTCAATTTTTTTTTCACATGTCTGTAGTTTTAATAGATTTTTTACATTTTAGGATTATGGACCCCTATTGTATACTAATATGCAAAGCAATGTTAACTCGCATATACAAACTCCTCTTTTACAAAACAACACTTTTGGGTCAAGAAAGTTAATATCCCTCAAGATTGTAAGCTTGCGAGCAGGGCTCGCTCCACCTAATGTCTGTCAATTCTGGTCTTGTCATACCCCTCGAATATATGTATTGTATGAAGAGCTGCGTAAATTGTTGGCGCCGTATAAAGATAATATCATGAAACCTACATCTGTAAAGAATATAGTTTCTAATAACGAGTATAAATTAGATTAATAATACCTCATTTTATTACTAGCTCAGACATGTAGAAAGAAAAAAATGTCACCCTTACCTCTACTGCCAGATTGCGCATTCTGCGAGTACTCTCCAGAGACTGAGAAAGAGCAAAAGACCAACATTATTGTTTTAGACCTGAGTTACAGTTTTACCAACACAACCGCAAAAGTACGATCTCATTACAATGAACATTCTAATAAAGATATGTTCTTGTTACGCACAGAGGTTTTTGTGAATGCTTTCTTCCAGTTGCCTCCCAGCAAGTAAGGAATCAACCTTAACAGTCAGCGCATCCTGGAAAAAATCCCGTGTATAGAAAATGTATATAAATTACATGACCAAATTCTAATTATTGAGTTTGGGCGTTTTCACCATACTGATTGATAACAGGTGTATAAGATCGAGCACACTGAAAGTAGAATGGGTCGTCCTGAAGAGCTCAGTGACTTGAACACGTGGTATTGTCATAGGATGACATCTTTGCTACAAGTCAGTTTGCTAAATATCAGCACTGCTAGATCTGCCCCGGTCCACTGCTGTCCAGGAGTAACAACAGTTCAGCCATGAAGCGGTAGACCATGCACACTCATAAGGGCTAAATCGAGTAAAAAAAATGACATGTCCTCTGTAGCATCGCTCACTGCAGAGTTCCAAACTGCCTCTGAAAACAACATCGGCACAAGCACTGCACGTTTCCACATCCGGACAGCTGATCACTATACTAGTCTGACAGAATCTGGGTTTGGCGGATGTCAGGAGAACCCCAACTACCAGAATGCATAGCGGCTCCTGTAAAGCTTGGGTAATAAAGAATAATGGCCTAGGGATGTTTTTCAGTGTTTGGGTTTCTTAATGTCAGTGAAATGTAACGTTAATGCTACAGCATCCAATGCATTTTTACACAATTGTATGCTTCCAACTTTGTGGTACCAGTTTGAGGAAAGGCCCTTTCCCGTCCCAACATGACCGTGCTCCTGTGCGCAAACCAAGGTCCATAAAAATGTGGTTTAATGATTGTGGTGTTGAAGGAACTTGAATGGCCTTCACAGAAGCCTGACCTTAACCCCACTGAACCCCTTTGGGATTAATTGGGATGCCGATTGCAAAAATGTAAAAAATAAATAAATAAATAAAAACAGGGGGGAAAAAAAAACAAAAAAACTTTTGGCTGCATGGGCAAATGTCCAGACTTTATAGCCCAAGTGTGATGGTCAGGTGTCCACATACTTTTGGTCATATAGAGTAGATACAGCACATGGTATATACAAAGCACAGTCCATTACTTTAATGGTGAGATGGTAGATACACAGAATGACACTTTGTGAAAAATAGTAGAAGTTATTACAGGAAGGGAGTGTTAACATATTTGGCATCCACTTAAAATGAATGAAAGGACTCACTTCATCTGTGACCTGATTGGCTCTCAACTGGATATCTTCTACCGTCATGTCATCCATGGCGAGATAAGGTTGCTTTAGCGGCTAGCAGAAGAAAAGCTTGGAAATGTCTCTTATCAAGATCTGTAAAAAGAAACATCACTGCAAGACGACCAAGAGATGATTCTCACAATAAAGCCTGATAATTAATATATATATATATATATATATATATATATATATATATATATATATATATATATATATATATATATATATATATATATATATATACACACACCGACCACAAGGCAATTACTGCAGTACAGTTATTACACTTTGTATGTTCTTTCTCCCCTGCTCCAGTAACACGTCCAATAAAGTAAAATAAATATTATGAAAACAAAAGCTTTAACATTATGACATGGTGGCAGCATGTAGGACAACATTTCACGTATAAAAGTGCTAGATAATGTCTTTATGGAAAGCCTTCCTACAGCAAAGGTCTCAGTTTATATCCTTTGAAAATATGGTCATCTCACTAGCAAGTCAATGAATTGAATGAAAATTACTACTAATTACTATTACAATTATGTATCTCAGTTTTGTTGCTAAACGATGTGTAGTCAAGGGATTTACAAACCTAAATGAGGAATACATTCACTGTACATTCAGTGGTAATTTTGTGAAACTGATTACCAGTTAAAGATAAGGCTTCCGTTTAGGAGACTAATTTCCGATTGAGACATATCAGAAGCCGGCCAGTTGCAACCAGTTACTTTTCCCTATAGCTTCGGGAGTACACAGGAAGCACCAGAGGATTTAAATATAAATAGAATGCAACATAATGTGATAAACGTGAATTAGAGATGCATGTCGGAGGTAAGTACCAACGTCTAGCTTCTAGGGGACTACAAACAGAACTGGGTCAAATGAGTCCATTTCATAACAAACACTAACTCAAGCATAAAGTACACAAATGTTTGCCAAAAAAATAAACACATATAATATGGAGAGAGAGAATGTAGATCATTCAGAAAGGGACGGTTAAACATGTAAAGTAAGATCTCATTCCAATCTCTCTACAGGACACCAAAATATATCTAATATTTTGCCTTTCAAAATAAATTTTACCCCAAACAAAAATATATATTAAGGTAAGTGGGGCACACTTTAACATGAAACCAAAGCTCGTTTTGGCACTTCCAGAGATGTAGCCAGTCAGCTATTTACTACATCACAAGCCGCAGCATAGCCTGGGGACGTGCAACATTACCGGGGGTCGATTGCACTAATGGGTCCCACAGCGAGCTGGCGCTTAATGGATCTGCTTCGTAACCGGTCCATTTGCACTACGGAGGTCTGTGCCTAGTCAGGACTCTTCCCTCTGACCCCATGATTAGCTACGACTGGACTGGGAGAAAAGCAGCCGTGACATTTTAAGGCCGGCTGTTTGCTAAGTGTTATCTTACGGTATATGTGCTGCTGTCGGCTGGATGGTGCTGCTCGTGTATTAAAGCCCATGCATGGGCACCACTGGCCCCTGCACACTTGCCCTGTTTGCCAGTCCGGGCCTTTCTGGTGATTTTGAACATCCCTTAAAAGCTCACAGGTTCATTGTCTGGCTAACCTATAGCTAACTGGAACACTTACAAAGCACATGTTAGCATAGGCAACTGTGCCGACCTGAGTCCACATTATTTTTAGGTGTACAGAACACTTACTGTCCTTCTTTCCCCATCCATCTCTTTCTGCCACACATTTCACTTTTGTTAAGCTTCTTCTATATGCACCAGGAAGACATCATATGATGGTGAAATATTTGGTGTATGGAATATACAGCACACCAGCAGCCGTCCTGATGAAATCCGGATATCTAAAAAACTGATTCCTTAAGGGTGGGTGATTTTAAAGTAAAAGCTTCCTCTCACTTCTATATATTAAGGTAATTGAATCCCATGCCCTTTTCATAGAAGACACTCTGGATATTCATCTTTAATGTATATTTCTCTTAAGATACTTACATGCCATGCAAACAGCTCAGTACAGACCCACTCATCCTACAAATAAAAACTAACAGCAGCTCGACGGCTTCAGGCTTAGTAACCATTTTCTAATGGATGACCAACTTCTTGGAGCTCCATAGAGATGACCCAAGAAATGGCAAAGTTCAAATGTCCAAAGGTACAGAGTGATGTTAACAATTACTAAATCCAGCTCATGACCAGCTTAAAAGCAGACGCGCCAATGTGCCACATCTATAATGCATTAAAGACCGTGGAGACCACAGTCATCATCATCAGACCTTCTTCAGAATTAATAAAGGGACCTTTGGGGTCTTGAGAAGCTAAATGACTTTGCAAACCTTAGCTTATCACTGCCAAAGTCTAAAGAAGTTTGTTAAACCTTTTTATTGGTTTAGCGTTCATAGAGTAAGACGCTGACAGCTGAGATGGGGCTGCACAATGTATAGTAAGTATTGTATAGCAATGCGAGGGTCACCAATGCCTTTAGCATACATCGCCAACAATAAAAATCATCTGCAAAACATAATTCACACATTTGGGGTTGTGAAATATGGAAATAAAAGGAAATCCCCCAATTTACCGTAGAACAGGGTGTCAGGAAAGAGCAGATAACAGCACACAGGCACAGGGGAGGGGGACCGAGACAGAATCATTACAGATAACTAGAGACCACCAAGAGCCATGGTCTCGTACTATGCATTCGTGAACAATAATGTATGCATGTGTCTCTATTACTCATTGTGAGAAGTTTATCTTTGGCTCTTTATCTAGCCTGTCACTTCCAGTCACATGACTGCAGCATACATTAAAGCGTGCCATCACCCCCTTATATACGGTACATAAAGAGCATTACACATATATAGAGCAGAGTCTCAAAGGACAGATTTATCAATCCCAACTGTAAACTAATCTGAAACTAGGAAAAATAATATTTACCGTCATATTCACAAAAAAACACCAACGCAAACACTCCCTCTTTCCTACCAGCACCAGTTACCGCAACAGGCTATATGTATATTTATTACAGTATAAAGATATACTTCACTGTTGATATAAATTCGCAATCTAAAATGTTACGTCACAAAGTTAAATGATCTAAAGTCCTTTCGTAAGGACAGAGGAGCCTGGAAAGCACTTTATGCAAAGCATTATCGTGTATACAATATACTGATAAAAGCAGGTTGCAGTAGCAACATATCACGGTAACATTAATGGTTCAGTGGTTCTAATCAGAACTAAAGCCTTGTATCAAGAAATTGGTGGAAAAACATCATACGGGGAAAGGAGATATACATTTCTTTAATGCATCAACTACTGAACCACCGTCCTCCATATAAACCATGAATAACATTTGACTATTTCTGTTACAGCTGGAAAGCTGCAGAAACATACGCGATGCTCATCATACAAAAACATGTCCTCATCTGAACAAATGGTATAGAATATACAACAACCCATAAACCAATAAAAAGTGCGAAATCATCCGGAAGCACACGAGGTATTATACTAACAGCATGAGGTCATCACAAGTGAAGACATAAGAAAAGAAACACTCTGCAAACCATCACATTACAGAACAAAACAATATAAGCAATAATATGAGAATAAACTATACAGATCAACAGCTAAACACACGAAAAAGCCTTATGATTTTATCCAATGTTACAGGCAACGTAAGGACGTTTTATATTACCAAGATGATGGCAGATAAATGGAACAGCTTCCCAGCAGAAGTGGTAGAGGCTAATACAGTGAGGGAATTTAATTGTGCATGGGATAGAAATAAAGCTATCCTGAATCGAAGAAGAAACCAAGGACTGACTAAGGTCCCAGTCTCTACATCAAGGAAAACTGAGCAGATTGATCGGCTGAATGGGTCATATCTGCCACCAAGGTCGATGTTAAAGCAAATATTCTGGGACGCAACATCTGGCTCCATCCCCACAAAAGCAAACATACAATCGCTTGATGGACAACCCAGGAAGGACGGGAGGAAAAGGAAAACAGCCCGACATTCAAATTAAACACTGACGAGAGCTTCCCAATAAAGTGAATATATTTCAATCAGGAACACCATGAGAATAAAGACATTATAAAATTATAATAAAATACTATCTACTACGAAACTATAACTCACGCATATGACATCACTAAGCAGAACACCTGCAAATATGACATTCTCCTCAATATTAATGGAAAAAAAACTCCACAAGTCAACGTGAGGATCTGTCAGGAGTCCCAAAGCATGGAGTCCTCCAGCACCCTATATATAATGACACACTACACAAGAGAAGTTTACAAACATCTGATATCAGTATTTCCGGTACAAATGTAAACCGGTGACCCTGACTAACGAAGTGCACTCTCATAACTCTCAGCCAGAGTACGGCCACACTATAGCAGGCTGAAGGTAACAGTAGCTGTAATGTAGCTTCCCATGAGACTAAAACCAACCAACCCATCATGAATACTCCCGGACGTAACTCGAAGACTATGACCACCCAAAATAGGAACTCGCTGAAAAGTTTTGCTACCCTTTCAAACTCCCAGTCTCGCCCAGTGTCCCTCCTGTGGATAACACCCAGCGTGGGGCACTCCACGGATCGCCCACCCGCAGCTCCCAAACTTACCCCAAGAATTCGGTAAAAGCCGTCTCTCAAAGTCCCACCCTTCCCAACTTTACCAGACTCTACAACTAATGGCTGACGTTTCCTTACCACACGTCAGAATGGGGCTGTACGTCTGACGTCATCGCGTGTTTAGTATTCTGCCGACGGGGGCTTAGCCGTTCCTATAGCAACAAGTGAAAGAGGCACTTGATACATGCTGGGTATGTGGAGTAGCTCGGTAGTTGATTAGCATACCTGCGGAGAGTGTGGGAATGCTGCACGGGGATTAGCAGCGGGGTGGAAAGCCTCAATAAAAACACACACAAAAAATTCTAATCACACGTTCTAGATATGTGTATTTTGCCTTCAGTGGAATAACCCACTCCGATAACAGTGTGATATATTACTAAAGGGGTGGAAAGCCTCAATAAAAACACACACAAAAAATTCTAATCACACGTTCTAGATATGTGTATTTTGCCTTCGGTGGAATAACCCACTCCTATAACATTGTGATATATTACTAAAGAAATCGTTCAATCTGGAGGGAATCCGTTTTTAGCTGGTGGCCGTTAACATTTGCCTTTTGGATGCAGTATCTGTGAGAGAGGAAGCAGTTACCGGTATATAAAATGTATATTAAGATACTGGATCCAAACTCATCTGACTGACATCTGCCTCCTTCATCTGTTCATCTTGTCATCGAATTAAACGGCAATGGTGCATAAATCCCAGGGATGCTTTCTGGGACTCCATCCCTCTCTCATACCCATTTTCTGGGTATGAATCTATCACAGTGTACCGCAGCCCTAAAAGTCACAATAATGTGTGTAAAACAGCAGGAAATATGTATAGATAACATATAGAAATGCCTTATTCTGGCATGTAAACAAATATATATGTAAAACATCATTATTATTATCTTTTATTTATATAGCGCCAACAATTTACGCAGCGCTTAATACAATACATATATTCAAGGGGTATGACAAGATGAGAATTGACAGACTAACCCAAACCGGTACATTAGGTGGAGAGAGCCCTGCGAGCAAGCTTACAGTCTTGAGGGATGGTAAATGTTTTGTACTCGTGTGTCTCACCACACCCTTTAAATCAATATTAGCTGCGGAGCTCGTGTGGGAAGTGTACTTAAGTACACATCCTGATTTCGGAGGAGACAAGCAGGTGGAGAAGTCCCATACACTGTTCTGCAAATAAAATACATTGGCATCTATGTAAACTCCAATATACATTAAAATAAAGAAATACATGGATATTAGAGTGTCCATTTAAGATACTATAGCAACCTAGTCTGAGTAGACCATGTATTTCACTATTAGAGGGACGTTCTAGTGCCCCAGCGTGCCCACTCAACAATAAATGCATATGGAAGTCCTTTGCTTAGAGCAGTCAATCAATGTCAGGAAAGCACTCCCTTTCAAATCTATGGGAGCGCTTTCTGTTAATGTGCACAGAGTGTTCGCCAAACCAGTAATAAGGCTGACTGACAATAAGTATATCCATTATGAAGATTATGCTTTACTTTTTTCATTCTCTTCTGCTTTTGCTCAACTTCTTCTCTTATTGCTCCACATTTATCTTGGGAGTTTTTACATTAGAATGTAACCTTCAACTTCCTTTACCCCAAGAATTGTGTGTCTTCTGTTCTTACATTTATTTTTCTTCTAACACTTTATGGCATATACAAAAAAGAACCTACATACAATATTTTGTCCCTGCAACATTTCTGCAGGAATACTTGGGACTTGCTCTCATCACCAATCTGTATTGGATATATTTGTATCTCCTGTGGCTGCAGCTTCCTCTTTTCACTTAATGATAAGAAACACTATGACATTTTGTCCTCGATATGCTTTAGTCACTTTGCTTTGTTTGTTAAACTTATGTTTCATTATTTATTATAATTTTTCTCTGGTTTTTCTCCTCTCTTTCTGAAACATAATTCTACTTTGTATCCTTGTGACTGGTAATTTCCTGTTTTCTTGTAAAATCGAGTATAGTTCTTCTCCTACTCCATAGAAAAGACAGGGGGCTATTTTGGGGTGATAGCCATGGACCCCTTTAGTCCTGGGGTTTTCATAATAAAGGTCCAAAATGTTATTTTTTGTAATTTTTACCATCAGGAAAATTTAACACCGTAACAGTCAGCAGCAGCCATGGCACCAGGATTTAAATGTCCGTAAGAGCGACTATATTGGTCACCGGCAGGGGGCTTGCCTGGCATCAACCATTGAAGAGCAGCTGCCCTTCATTGTTGGATGCCAGAGGAGCCCCCTGCTGGCGACCAATAGAGTCCCTCTTACAGACCTTTAAAATTTAAATCATGGCACCGAAGCCATTGGTCTCCACAGGCAAAGTTGCTCCGAGGTGTACCTTGCCCTGCTTTTTGCCAGGGGGACTAAAATCCCTGTTCCTCCCAGGCCAAGTTGCTCAGCCTTTGGTGCCAGGATTCAAATTTTAATGGTCTGTAAGAGGGACTCTATTGGTCGCCAGCAGGGGGCTCCTCTGGTATCAACCAACCAGAAGGCTTGTTTTTCCCTCAGAAATCTCATGGTGCTGCCACAACCACAAGGGATTCTGGGTAGGCGCATGCAAATCAGTATACATATATATACCGTATATTCCGGCGTATAAGACGACTTTTTAACCCCCAAAAATCTTCTTAAAAGTGGGGGGTCGTCTTATACGCCGGGTACTTACCAAGCCGGAGGTTCCCACGAAGCCACCAATCTCTCTAATCACTACGCGCCGGCTATTGATCCCGAGCGCAGGGATGCCGTCATGTCCCGGCGCCCGGCATCAATTGCCGGCGCGTAGTGATGAGGGAGCAGGGAAGCCCGAGGTCTGGCACTTGAGACCTCGGCTTCCCTGCTCTCTAATCACTAGGCGCCGGCTATTGATGTCGAGCGCAGGGATGACGTCATGTCCCGGCGCCCGGCATCAATAGCCGGCGCGTAGTGATTAGAGAGCAGGGAAGCCGAGGTCTGAAGTGCCAGACATCGGGCTCCCAACAACTGGATAGAAGAAAGAAGACAGAAGATAAGGTAAGAGATGGGGAGAAAGGGACAAAGGGGGGAGAAATATATATATATATATATATATATATATATATATATATATATATATATACACACACACACACACACACACACACACACACACACACACACACACTGGTGTGTATATATATATATATATATATATATACACACACACACACACACTGGTGTGTATATATATATATATATATATACACACACTGGTGTGTATATATATATATATATATACACACACACACACGTGTGTGTGTGTATATATAAATATATACATACGTGTGTGTGTGTGTGTGTGTGTGTGTGTATATATATATATATATATATATATATATATATATACATATACATGTACATGTGTGTGTAAAGGCAGGGGTGTGTGGTGAGGGCAGTGTATAAATGTGTATGTATGGACAGGCATATGTGTAGATATATATATAGATATATATATTATATATGTGTGTGTGTGTGTGTAAGGGCAGTGCATGTATGTATATGTCAGCAAATCAACCAGCAAATCACCGGTAAGGTACATCGCTTGCCGTGATTGGCTGGTTGTTGTACGCTGGGTAGAGGGGTAGTCTTATACGGCGAGTATAGTCCAAACTCTATATTTGGACTGTAAAAGTTGGGGGTCGTCTTATACGCCCAGTCGTCTTATACGCCGGAATATACGGTATATAAAAAGTTTTTATGAGCAAGTCTTACAATTAGCGCTATATCTTCACAATACTTGTCGCATGGAAAGAGTTAAAATATTGGCATTTTCAATGCCCATGGGGTGCCTAGTTTTAAAAAATTTAACTATGTATGATTTGATGGGGTAAATCGAATTGGCCGGCTTCAAAGATGTCCCAAATATGGGACGTGGGCACAGACTGACCAGATGTCCAAATGCCAAAAAATGCACACCTCACAAAGGTGGCCTTTTACCTCCCAAATAACAAACAAAACCATGCATGGGGGGTATCGCTGTACTCAGGAGATGTTGCTGAACACATATTGAGGTGTGTGACACGGACACATACCAGGAGCAGTTAACTCATACCTGAAGTAAAATGCGTGTGGAAAAAAACACACAAGAAAATACTACAACAAACTGTAACAAAGGCTGGTGGTAAAATGTGTGCATGGAAAAAGTTAAAATTTGAAATTCCTAGGGGTGTATATTTTTCAAAAATATATGGTTTGATGGGGTAAACTGAATTGGCCGAGTTCAAAGATATCCCAAATAGGATATGTGGGCAGAATTTTTTACATGTCAAAATTCCAATTCCAAAAGGCATATCATGGGATAGAGTGGCATATAGGGGGGTATAAGACATTTCTGGAGGCAGAGTGGCATTTAGGGGGTTAAAAGGCATTTCTAGAAGCAGAGTGGCAAATAGGGGGTTAAAAGGTATATCATGGGGCACTCTGCCTCCAGAAAAGCCTTATGCCCCCCCGAATTACCACTGCTTCTGACTCTCTGGTGTCTGGTGGGGGTAGCGGGTGGAGGCCGGCGTTCATGAAATAAAAGGGGCCTTCTCCGGCCGCCGGCACCTAATGAAATTAAAGGGGCCGATGTGCACTCACCGCGCGGCCCAATGGCCGTGCCTCAGCTCTTCGTCCCACCCCTTTTAAGACGTGGGACGTAGTGCTGAGGCACGGCCATTGAGCGGCGCGGTGAGTGCACGTTCGCCCCTTTAATTTCATTAGGTGCCGGCGGCCGGAGAAGGCGGCTTTCAATCCCGCTCGCAGCTGCTCAGCGGCTGTTTTGAATGTTGGTCTGCCAGCCCATGAGGTGTCTAAAAATATTTGGTTTGATGGGGTAAATTGCATTGGAAGGCTTCAAAGATGTCCCAAATACCACATGAGGCAGAAAAAATGGTTTGAAATAGCAAAACACTACTTGTAATTATTGCCCAATAACTTGCAGAAATAAGCAAAAAAAACATAAAATCATTGGATATTTCTAAATTCAGGACAAATAGTAGAATCTATTAGGTTTTGCAGATGAGTAAAATATTTTTAAAATAAAAGGGAGAAAAGTCCTTTTTTAACAAAAAATCACATTTTATCATTTTTTTTCTTTATAGTAACTTAGATGATATGATGAAAATAATTAGACTTGGGCACCAGGGGGCTCTTCGTGTTCGTCTTCGTGCTCGTCTTCGGGGAAAAAAAACCTTCGTATTCCGCGAATATTCGCCCGTTCCTGTCTTCTCTTCGGGCGAATATTCGTGGACATTCTTCGTGCTCGTTAAATCTTCGTTTCCTTCCCGGTTGCCTAGCAGGGGTTAATACGGGGTTAACAACACATTGGAGCAGCAGCAGCTGCCGTGAAGGAACGTGTGTGCAACTCTATTGGTCGTTTCGGCAGGGGGCTGGTCTGGCATCAACGAGTGAATTGCAGAACGCACTTCATTCGTTGATGGCAGGCCAGCCCCCTGCCGAAACGACCAATAGAGTTGCACACACGTACTGAGGTGTACTGTACACAAAATGCTCCAAGGAACTTGGCCTCCGTTTATCATACACAATCACACATCCATAGATGTTTAATAAAAGAATAGGGATTATTTTAAATTTTTATATTGATTTTGGACCACTTGTAATACATGCCTAACATTTGCTACCTATTTACAATGGCATACTTTGCAACAACCCAACTTTTACTGGACAGGACTGGAAAAAAGCAGGACTGTCCACCAAAATCTTGGGTGTGTTGGCAGGTATGCGGATGGAAAAATGTTGGACAAGAACTAAAAAATAGCTTAGGGTTAATGTACGGTTATGTTTAAGATTAGTAGCAGTGCACTGCTTTGGTTAAAGATGTATTATGTCTAAATAATAATTTAATTTTAATTTTAATGGGTTTTAAAAAAAAAATTAGGGGTTTATTTAAATATATTTTAAAGTTAGATTTATTATTTAGTACTTTATTATATTTATTTAATGTTTATACTAGTGCTACCTACCGACCTATAACTACCAACGTGTATTTGCATACCTAGTTTAGCTAAATTAGATGGGACAGGACTAGAAAAAAGCAGGACTGTCCCTGAAAAAGTTGGGTCTGTTGGCAGGTATGTGGATGGAAAAATGTTGAAAAGAAGGCCAGGACAAATAACAAGAGGAAACGTCCTTGTGATTTGTGCATTGTACGTGTATGTGTTATGTGTGTTATGTGTGTTGTCACTTGTCACTGTGTTATATGTGTTATGTGTGTTATGTGTTATGTCACTGTGTTATTTGTGTTATTGTGTGTGTTATGTTTGGTTGGTTGGTTGTGTTTCAGAAGGAAAATAATGAAATGGAAATGGAAAAGGAAATGGAAAAGGCGAATGAGTGGGCAATTGGCGACCCACTCACCTGTTTCACCCCAGAGCAAAGCATCCAAACACTGTCAGTCCTAGACGTTTGGCAGCGGACTTCCAGAACTCAGACACAAGGCCATAGCGTAAGCTGGCCACTCCGGCGGAGGTAGCAGGCGTTGCTACACCGCAAACAGACGCAGCCAGGGGGAGAAACTGCCCTTACCACTAGGGACATTTTGGGCATGACTCTAGCCAGGAAGCGAACTGGCAGAGAAGAGATGCTGGCACCACCACCACCAGCAGCAGCATTGAAAAATGGGAAAGGCGAATGAGTGGGCAATTGGCGACCCACTCACCTGTTTCACCCCAGGGCAAAGCACCCAAACACTGTCAGTCTTAGACGTTTGGCAGCAGACTTCCAGAGCTCAGACACTAGGCCCTAGCGTAAGCTGGCCACTCCGGCGGAGGTAGCAGGCGTTGCCATACCGCAGACAGAGGCAGCCAGGGGGGAGAAACTGCCCTTACCATTAGGGACATTTGAGGCATGACACTAGCCAGGAAGCGAACTGGCATCGAAGAGACACTGGCACCACCACCAGCAGCAGCAGAATTGGGAAAGGCGAATGAGTGGGCAATTGGCGACCCACTCACCTGTTTCACCCCAGGGCAAAGCACCCACACACTGTCAGTCTTAGACGTTTGGCAGCAGACTTCCAGAGCTCAGACACTAGGCCCTAGCACAAGCTGGCCACTCCGGCGGAGGTAGCAGGCGTTGCCACACCGCAGACAGAGGCAGCCAGGGGGGAGAAACTGCCCTTACCATTAGGGACATTTCAGGCATGACACTAGCCAGGAAGCGAACTGGCATCGAAGAGACGCTGGCACCACCAGCAGCATTGGGAAAGGCGAATGAGTGGGCAATTGATGACCCACTCACCTGTTTCACCCCAGGGCAAAGCACCCAAACAGTCAGTCCTAGACGTTTGGCAGCAGACTTCCAGAGCTCAGACACTAGGCCCTAGCGTAAGCTGGCCACTCCGGCGGAGGTAGGAGGCGTTGCCACACCGCAGACAGAGGCAGCCAGGGGGGAGAAACTGCCCTTACCATTAGGGACATTTCAGGCATGACACTAGCCAGGAAGCGAACTGGCATCGAAGAGACACTGGCACCACCACCAGCAGCAGCAGCAGCAGAATTGGGAAAGGCGAATGAGTGGGCAATTGGCGACCCACTCACCTGTTTCACCCCAGGGCAAAGCACCCAAACACTGTCAGTCCTAGACGTTTGGCAGGGGACTTCCAGAGCTCAGACACAAGGCCCTAGCGTAAGCTGGCCACTCCGGCGGAGGTAGCAGGCGTTGCCACACCGCAGACAGAGGCAGCCAGGGGGGAGAAACTGCCCTTACCACTAGGGACATTTTGGGCATGACTCTAGCCAGGAAGCGAACTGGCACAGAAGAGATGCTGGCACCACCACCACCAGCAGCAGCATTGAAAAATGGGAAAGGCGAATGAGTGGGCAATTGGCGACCCACTCACCTGTTTCACCCCAGGGCAAAGCACCCAAACACTGTCAGTCCTAGACGTTTGGCAGCGGACTTCCAGAGCTCAGACACAAGGCCCTAGCGTAAGCTGGCCACTCCGGCGGAGGTAGCAGGCGTTGCCACACCGCAGACAGAGGCAGCCAGGGGGGAGAAACTGCCCTTACCACTAGGGACATTTTGGGCATGACTCTAGCCAGGAAGCGAACTGGCATCGAAGAGACGCTGGCACCACCACCATCAGCAGCAGCAGCAGCAGCATTGGAAAAGGCGAATGAGTGGGCAATTGACAACCCGCTCACCTGTTTCACCCCAGGGCAAAGTATCCAAAGACTGTCAGTCCTTGGCGTTTGGGAGCAGACTTCCAGAACTCAGACACTAGGCCCTAGCGTAAATTGGCTACACCGGCGGAGGTAGCAGGCATTGCCACACCGCAGCAAGTGCAACCAGGGGGAGAAACTACCCTCTCCATTAGGGACATTTGAGGCATGATTTCAGCCAGGAAGCGAACTGGCAAAAGATGCTGGCACCACCACCAGCAGCAGCGTTGGAAACGGAAAAAAGTAAATGAGTGGGCAATTGACGACCCGCTCACCTGTTTCACCCCAGGGCAAAGCATCCGAAGACTGTTAGTCCTTGGCATTTGGGAGCGGACTTCCAGAACTCAGACACTAGGCCCTAGCGTAAATTGGCTACACCGGCGGAGGCAGCAGACGTTGCCACACCACAAACATGTGCAACCAGGGGGAGAAACTACCTTAAACATTACAGAGAAAAAAAATTTACTTTCCAAGCTAAGAGCTGGGTAACCCAACTTGGGCAGATTGAATTTAAGGAAGGCAATCTGCTCCATCAGATGAGGTGCCATGCGTGAGCGCTGTGGACTCAGTATGTTTCCAGTCATAGAAAACACGCGCTCACTTTGAACAGTGGTTGGCGGACATGATAGTAGCTGCTGCGCAACCCATGAGAGTGCAGGCCACACACTCTTCTTTTCATCCCAGTAGCTAAGAGGATCAACATTAGGCGCAGAAGGAACTTCACAGAGGTAAAGTTTGACCATTTCAGCAGCACTACTCTCCTTTCTGCTGCTAGCTCTGTCAGATGGTCCAACTATACTCCCAAGTGCCTCTTCCCAAAACGCAGCTGCTCCACTCAGCTGTATTGTGCTGCTTGTGGCACTGCTGCTGATGCTGTTGCTAGGAGTAGCAGACCACATCATCTCTTCCTCCTCCTGCACCTCTCCCTCCTCGGACAGCATTCCCATTTTACGCTGCCAGTCACGCACCTTGTTGACCAATTGCTCCCGGTAGCTACTGAGAACATTAAATTTCAAAGCTAGCTTTCCCTTAATTCTTGGATCGCAAAGGCACACTAGCATCATTTCGGGACTCTCTTCCATTCGTTTGCGAAGGTGTACTTTTAGCAGATCCTTCAGCTTCCTGACTATGGCTGCTACGTCAGGATGTAGAGTGCCACCTTGAACAGCCTCACGGTTTCTAAGGAACACATCCATCTTGCTGCCTAGATGGGAGAACACTGGGATTACCTGGGCCAGACTGGCAGTGTTTGAGCTTAAATTTTCTGTGGCATCCCTGAATGGTTTAAGGACTGCCACTAGCTGGGCGATCACTGTCCAATCCTCCCTATTCAATGGAGAGGTAATCCCAATATTGTGCTCTGAGGCAAGATTATGGATTGCCCTCTGCTGCTCCAAAATCCTCTCCAGCATGTCTAATGTGGAGTTCCACCGTGTACTGACATCCTGACGTACGCAGTGTACGGGAAGACCTGACCTCTCTTGCTCTTCCCTCAAAAGTTGGCTAGCCTTAACACTATGGTGAAAGTGCCCAGCGATCTTTCTGCAGCGGGACAGAACTACTGCTGCCACATTAGTTCCTTCTGACATTGCTGCCTTCACTACAAGATGGATGATGTGGGCTGCACAGCGCACACCAACAATATGACCATCTCGCAGCGCTTTCACCATATTGGCACCTCCGTCAGTTACCACAAAACCAACTTCAACATTGGTGCCCGCCTCTGCTCCCACCCAAAGGCTAAACATTTTCCTCATTGCATGCAGAATATTTTGGGAAGTGTGCTTTTCATCCATCACTTCTGCATGGAGAAGGAAAGATCGGTAGCCTGCTGCAGCAGCTTCCTTAGACACACCGGGCTGCCACCAGTGTGCTGTCAAAGAAAGAAAGGCATGCTGGCCGCTAGGTGCACTCCACAAATCTGTAGTGAAATGAACAGACTGACCAGCAGCCTTGGAAAGCTCCTCTTTCACTGCTGCAACACAGGACCGATACAATGAGGGGACAATGTTCCTGCTGAAAGTGGAACGTGACGGAACTGTATATTGTGGAGCCACAGCCGCCATCAATTGTTTGAAAGGCTCCCCTTCGATCATAGAGAAGGATGCCCCTCCAACAGCAATGAACTGACCAATCAGTCGCGTTACTTTATTGGCCTGCTGTTTGGGCATTGACCTTTTGGATTGGAATGCCACAAATTGTTCCAGGGTGGGCTGGACATGCAGTGCTCCAACCTGCCTTGGTCTCTGGCTGCCAGCACTAGCTGCTGCTGCTGCTGCTGCTATTGGCTCAGAAGAAGAAGCTGTTGGGGGTTTTCCACGGCCACCAGCTATGCTGCCTGCACTAAGTTTTACTTCTGCATCTTTCCCCAATAGCACAGCGTTGTGTTGAGTGCTGAGGTGATTCTTAATGCTAGCACTGGTAAAATGGCCAGACACTTTCCCTCTGCTTATTAGCTTCCCACAATGTTTGCACTTTCCATAGCACCCTTCTTCAACATTTTCAAAGTGCTCCCAAATTGGGGCGCGCATAGCCTTGGAGTGTGCCTTGGGTGCTGCTCGTACTGCTCGGGGTGGATGAACAGAGGCAGAACTAGTGGTGGTGGGACTGGTGGTAACAGTACTGGCCATAGTGGGACTGCTAATTGCTTTAGATTTGCTAGGTTTTGCTGCTGCTGCTGGTGGTGGTGGTGGTGATGGTGATGATCGTAGCGGAGAAGGTGGAGGCTCAGGGGAAAATTGTGCACTAGTCATTTGGACACTGCTCCCTGAGGAATCTGATTCCTGACCACTCACCTCCTCTACTTCCTCTGGCTCATAGTCTAGCTCTTCATTAGCCAGATCGAATGGAATTCCTGCTAGGCTGGAGCTAAGACTGATATCGTCGTGAGACTCGTGACTAGTAGTAGTGCGAGCAGGAAGAATAGACTCTGCACTTGGCCTCTCAGTCTCAGGCTCCTCTGCTAC
Source organism: Spea bombifrons (assembly GCF_027358695.1). Taxonomy (NCBI): domain Eukaryota; kingdom Metazoa; phylum Chordata; class Amphibia; order Anura; family Pelobatidae; genus Spea; species Spea bombifrons. The sequence goes on along the minus strand of NC_071095.1, from coordinate 40,056,630 downwards.
CTCGCTAGGTGGAGTTCCACTATGTGTAGCCCTCTCTCTAACTGTCTTTACAAACATTTTGGGCGCAGCACTAGTGGTGGTAGAGGCGGTAGAGGTGGGGGTGGTGGTGGTTTTCCCTACAAAGGAATGAGATCGCTTTGGTTTGGGACCCCTCTGAGTCTTGCTGCTAATTTGGCTCTGCTTGGTACCATGCATGCTGCTTGTGGATGGGGAAGATGCTGCTTGGCAAAAGGCACTTCTTTTTAGTCACTGGGCTGGTAGTACTTGTGCTACCCTTTAACTTTGAACGTGCTTCTGGTGCTTTAGGCTTTCCGTAAAAAACCATAGAGCTTGTGGGCCTAGCCGCACTACTACTGCCTGCTTTTGGTGCCTTTCCTTTACTTGATGATCCTTCAAGCAATGCTTCCCCAAATGATAAGCGAGAGCTTGGCCTACTTGGCCGACTAGACTGACGCAAAGGCTGCATCTTAGAACTGGTGGTGGTGCTGGTGGTGGTGGTGGTGGTAGATGGAGCTTGTCCCTCCTTAGTCCCAAAAGGAGGATCCATTTCAAATTTTGTGTTGTGTGTGTAGTGTAGTGTAGTGTAGTGTAGTGTTTAAAAAACTATAAAAAAAAAATAAAAAAATAAAAATAAAAAAAGGAAAAACGAATTAAAGACAAAAAAATTAGAGGAAGTTCTCTTCAGTGCTACTGCCTAAAAAGTAAAACTATGCACTACTGCACTGTGCTGTTGTGTGCAATCTGCCAAAGTGCTAAAGTTATTTAAATTATTAACTCAAGATTAACTATTTAATAACTAGCAGTATTTTATTTTTAATTTGAATTTACACGGGTCTGAGAGCTTAGCCTACTACTATGCTAGCCTAAAGCTATATTTCCTTACTATAAGTCTACCTCTAGGCAGACGCTCTCAAACCCACTAAGCTAAAGTGAAGTTAAATCAGATTCAGTATATGATTTATTAATTAATATTAAGTTATATAATATTAATAGATTAGAAATAATTTACTTATATATTATGTAGTATAGATAGAAGAATATAGATTATGAATTAGAATTTAGAATTAGAATTACTTATATTATAGATTATGAATTAGAATTTATATTGTTATATATTATTTATAATATATGATAGATTAAGATTAAAGAAGATTAGAATTATTTTAGTACTACAGCTGGTAGCTTGAAGCTTTGCTTAGTACAGCTCATCACAGTCAATTTTTCTTGAAAAGAATTAGAAATAAAATAAAATGTCACAGCAAAACAGTTAGCTTCACTGCTTGCTGCACTCACTAGCCCAACAAGTTCACTTCACTGATGGACTGAGGTGAGAAAAACACTAAGGGTACTTTTAATAAAATTGAAATAAAATGTAAAATAAATGAGAAAATCTTTGCAAAACAGTTAACGTCACTGCTTGCTGATCAAAAAATAAAACACAGCACTTATGCAGCTGCACTCACTAGCCCAACAAGTTCACTTCACTGATGGACTGAGGTGAGCAAAACAAATGAAATAAAATGAAAGATTAATTAAGAAAAATTGACTTGGTCTCTTACTGTTGCTAAAACAAAGCACAAACTATAGAGCTGCAGCACCAGTACTAATAAGATTAGCTGAACTATACGCTAGTAGTAATTAATTAATATTATTACTTTTATTTATAGCTAATTTAATTAACTATTAAGACAAGAAAGAATTATAGAATTATTGATATTACTGATTTTAGATTAGACACTAGTAGATATCTTGAATGTCTACAGTACACTCTACACTAGTATACTATTACTAACTATAACTGACAAATATATATATATAATTTTATAATGAATTCAATTATTAATTATATTAATTAATATTACTGATTTTAAATTAGACACTAGTAGATGAATGTCTACAGTACACTCTACACTAGTATGACTGACAAATATATATATATATATAATGAACTATTAAATTATAGATTCTATTAAATTATTATTTATAAATTCTATTTAATTTATTTAAGCAGGACAGGCAATAGGCACTAGTGCCAGCCCAGGGCAAGGGCACCCCAGTGCCACTGAGGCACTGGGTGCACTGTCAACTCAACAGCACTTACACTACAGTTGATGACAAATTAAATTTAAAAAAAATTAAATTAATCAAATTATTATTGTTAATTATATTAAGTAGCACTGAAGTGAGGATGAAGTACACTGTGAGAAATGGCAGGCTAAGGCTTACCAGTCTCACACAGAACAGAACATTCTATCTCTGGAACGCTCGGATGCAGCACAGCAGCGTTGCCAATGGATCTCTCAGGCAAGCTCTGGTCTTATAAAGGCGCCTTCAGAATTCAAAAAACAGCAACACAGGCATTGGACAAGACCCTTAGCGTGACGTCACAAGAGTGAGCTGATTGGACAGATGAGATCAGCTCACTCCTGTTTGAAATTTTGGCGGCTGCGCGGCAAAAACGAAGACGATCACGAAGAATCTTCGATTCTTCGTGGTTCTGAGTCTTCGTCTTCTCCTACGTTTTGCCGGCACTGTATTCTCTTCGGCATGTCTTCGGAACGAACAACAAAACGGCCTCTTCGTGCTCGTTTTCATGTTCGCCCGAAGACGAATGCGCAAGTCTAAAAATAATGGCATCTAAAGAAAGCCCTGGTTGTCCTGAAAAAAACAATATTTAATGTCTATGAGTGCACAAAATGAGAAGAAAATTACAGGTAAACAGCAACACTGAAAAATGTTAAAAGAGCCTTTGTCCCAAAGTATACTACGAGTAAGAAACAGTCTTGTCATTAAGGTGTTAAATTCTTTAATCTCTAATGATATAAAATAACAAAATTGAAATGAGAAAGAAACAATGACAAACAAGGCTGGATTTAGTCTCTTAGCTTTGCTGACATATTCTAAATTCTTATGATCAGTAACACCTAACGTCATATCCTGGAGCTCAGCATCACAAGCATTCAGTGTTATGGAGTGCTGAAGCAGACATCTGAAAGAACAGACCTCGTGCTTCCTTAATTTTGGGCCAGTTAGAGGAAAATCCATAATCTCCACAGCCAGCCCTGCACCCAACACCTTCAATTCCAGATTTTCTGTGACATGTCCTGGGACACAGAAAGCACCAGGACAATCATTAGTTTAAAATACAATCAGGTCAAAGGTGTTAATGTTGCAGGTTTTATTTCAGCAGAGGAGCTACGGTTGTTTACAGAGTTGGGATATGGGGCACAGACAGGAGAATAACCTTGCGCTTGTCCAGTGTGCGACACTCTGCACATTGTGATGGAATTGGGGCACTGCTGGAAGTGCAGTGATAAATTGCAGGGGATTAGGGTTGGAGGAGCAATGCTTTGCAGTTACTTTTATTCGCCCTTACAGTGCACGCAGCTACTGATGGGATGGTCCCAGTGGAAGCCGATAGCGTCGATGATAGAACCTGAGCTGCCACTGAAGAAGCGCAGTACAGTGCTGGGGTAAAGGGGTACGGCGTTAAAGCTGGTCCCATAATCTTTGCCAAATGGAAACCGACGGCCCTTATCAGTAACAAACTCCAGCTTTCTGACGTAGCTCGAGTACTTCCCTGACACTTGGATCACGGATTCGCCCGGGTGCAGGAAAATCTCCTCCATATCTCCAGAAGATCCCCCCACGTACTGTGACCATGTTGTGCCATATCGGATCTGCAAGCTATGGAGGCAAAAAAGAGAACAGTTACCAGATCTCACCAGTCTGACCCAAGATCCTCAATAGTCTAAGACCAGAGTACCACCAACACTTGACTACCATCTGATCCTCACTAGTCTGGCACCGGAGCCTAATCAGAGTGACACCAGATCCTCCCCAGAATGTCAGACTTGCTGCAGCTCACTGTTTATTAAATAAAACCCAAAGCGTCCACATCCTGTCCTGAGGAACCTGCAGAATATGGTTGCTTGGCCTACAGAGCACACAGTGGGTGGCAGGATGTGGAACAATGCGATACATGTATTCAACAATCTAACGTTATATAGCTATGATCTTACCCCACAATGTAGTTTCTGTTGACGCGCACTCGCAGGGCTGTGATTGGTCCATCCAGTTGGTTCCCAGAGTGTGAGAAGCGCTTACCGCCACCTCCGCCATACTCTCCAGAGAAAGAGACACTGCGTGGCTGGGCTGGGGACAACAAGGCAAATGGATACACAAACAGATAGACAGTTGGATAAACAGTTAGACAAATGGATAGACAGACAGACATACAGATGGATACACAGATAGACAGACATCACTCACCTGCAATGACGCAGAAAACACTCAGCAGGATCCAGAGGAACATTCTGCAACACAATGCAGAGTATTACGCCCACCATACCCTGCAGAGTTTCACAGTGACCCTACCCTGCAGACCAGTATGCCCACCATAATCTGTAGAGTATAACACCAACCATACCCTGTGGACTCTCACACCCACCTGACCCTGCAGAGTATCAAACCCACCATACCCTGATAGTACTGACTGTGCTGCGCAATACCTCTTTCCTTACATTATAAACCTTTTCCATACACCAACCAATGGAAGCTCTTCAGTTCCCCATCCTGTAGAGCCTTGCACTATGGCTAGCTTGCAGGCTGCTGCACCTTTGCAGGGCATTGCATCCCAGTACATAGCAGAGCATCTCAGGTACTTACATGTCAGAGGATTTGATGTGTGGGATAAGTTTGGGGTTGGGACTGTATATACAGCTCAGGGCAGGTTTATGACAGTCCCCTCCTTATTAGCAAACAGCCCTCACAGGGGCAGACAGCTGTGGGGCAAGAAGAGAGGTCAAACAGGTTTATTGGCAATGCCTTCCTCTCCATCACTGATCAAGTTCTTATCATTGTTTGTTCTTTACTAAATATAACTGCACTATTACTGAGCGTCAGCTCCTCCAGTGTATTAATTTATCATATAAAGGTTTAGTTGCCCAACTGCCAGTTATATAGATCACTGCTATGTAATTTTCATGGATGTTTGGTCCTCTGACAGCCCTCTTGTATAGTTCCATCTTAACAGAATGGGTCTTATTGGGACATGTCTGGTTTAGGAGTCCTAGGGGAAGAGCATTTTACCCCATCATTAATCTGCCCCTGCACATTAATGACAGATATTTCTTATATTTTATAGATTTAGCCCCATAAACTGATTCAAGAGTGACAGTTTCCGGCTTAATCAACAAAAGTTTGGGAATTCCCAGCATTTAAATTGGGAACTTTAGACATTAATAAGCCCGGATGTGCTGGGCGACCTGGGTACTTTTTTATGATTTGTCATTGAGTAAAAAAAATAAGGATTGGTTTTAATGCCATTTGAAAGACAGATAAACACTACATAAAATACCTAGTATACAATAAAAATGGTTGTAAAAAATGTTTAACATCAGGTAAGCGAGATAAATGTTCTGAAAATAATAAAATGCATAGAATTAATTACATACATTATCCTGGTACACGTGAGTCATGTGTGTTAACCGCACATGCTTGTGGGATGTGATCAGTCTCACGCACAGCTGCGGAATATCACAATCGCCACATGGAAAGATTACGCTCCCTGCCAGCCAGCTGTGTTTAACACAGACCGGCATAGATAATAATAATAATGTATAGAACCTGACCCTCTAGTTTTAGATTATGGCCTCTTGTTATAAACTTCCCTTCTGACGTTTGTTAAATTCCTTTATGTATTTAAATGTCTCCCTCCAATCCACTCTCTCTTCTATCCCTCTAGCTGGACATATTGAGGCCTCTGGGCCTTTCCTTATAATATAGTACATATCAAGACTAGGGTGACCACATTTTATTTGTGCCATTCAGGGACACACTACGAAGCGCATGAGCATACCTGTGAAGGGGGATGTTATAATCATGGGTGAACTGATGTGAACTGGAAAACAGGTTGTACCCGGTTTTACCCGGAGTGCGGATATTCTAAACTCCCTACTGGGATTATCTTTAAAACAAGTAGTTGATGAACCAACTCGTAAGGGGGCCATATTGGATTTATTAACAGATATTTCTGTAGGTGAAAGTTTGGGATCTAGTGATCATCAGTCTGTGTGGTTTAATGTACGAACAGTGACTGAGTCACACCATATGTGTAGAGGAGTCATTATCAGACTGGGACAATTTAAATGGAGTCCAGGAGAAATGGGATTATGTAAAAGCTGAATTATTGAAGATAACAGAAAATTATATTAGGCTGGTCAGTAAGAGTAAAAAAATTAAAGAAACCGCTGTGGTACTCTGCAGAACTGCCCAAAATCTTAAAAGTTAGCCTTTAGTAGATACAAAAATACCCAAAGTGAGGAAGATAGACAGATCGATAACATTAGGCAGAAAGAAGCAAAGCAAGTTATAAGAGCTGCCAAATCACATGCAGAAGAGTGAACATGGAGATAAAGCATTTTTTAGATATATAAATGAGAAAAGGAAAGTAAAACAAGGATTAGTTAGACTAAAACCAAAAGGAATGTATGTAGAAGAGGATAAAGGTTTAGCTGACTGCCTCAATGAATATTTCTGTTCAGTTTTTACAGATGAAAATGAAGGAATGGGACCTCAGTTGGGAAAAAAGACTGAATCATTTGAAATATGTGAGTTTATCGAGGCGGAGGTTCTACTTCAGTTGTCTAAGGTAAAAACAAATAAGTCGATGGGGCCTGATGGGATACACCCCAAGTTATTAAAAGAGCTCGGGGGTGAACTAGCAAAACCGTTAACTGATATATTTAACGAATCATTGGTAACGGGAGTTGTCCCTGGGGATTGGAAAGTAGCGAATGTTGTGCCCATTCACAAAAAAGGCAGTAGGGAGGAGTAGGGCAACTACAGACCAGTTAGTCTTACATCTGTAGTGGGGAAATTAATGGAAACAATGTTAAATGACAGTATTGTTGAACATCTGAAGTCACATGGGTTTCAAGATAAAAAAAAACATGGGTTTTCCTCAGGAAGATCATGCCAAACGAATCTTATTGATTTGTTTGATTGGTTGACTAAAGTAATTGATCAAGGTGGTGCAGTAGACATTGTGTATCTGGATTTCAGTAAGGCCTTTGACACTGTGCCACATAAATAAACTGCAATCTGTGAGTTTAGATCTCAATATTGCTGAATGGATTAGGGAGTGTTTGAGTGACAGAAAACAGAGGGTTGTAGTCAATGGAGTATATTCAGAGCAAGGTCTTGTTACCAGTGGGGTACGTCAGGGATCTGTACTTGGACCCATTCTCATTAATATTTTTATTATTGATATTGCAGATGGTCTTGATGGAAAGGTATGTCTATTTGCTGACGACACAAACATTTGCAACAGGGTTGATGTTCCTGGAGGAAGAAGCCAAATGGCAAATTATTTAGGTAAATTGGAAATATGGTCAGAGCTGTGGCAACTGGCATTTAGTGTGGATAAATGCAAAGTAATGCATCTAGGGCATAAAAACCCAAGGTCAGAGTATAGAATATTTGATAGTGTCCTAACCTCCACATCTGAGGAAAGGGATTTAGTGGTAATTATTTCTGAGGATTTAAAGGTAGGTAGATAATGCAGATAATGCAACAGGGACAAAAAATAGGCCCGGGCATTTAAGCCTGAGCAGCCCATTTTTGTTTATTTATTTATATATTGTTAAAGCCCACCCTTCATGTACCATCTTTGCATTTACTCATTCACACAAATCATTAACACATTCATTAATGCAGTCTCACAAATCATTCAAGCAATTCATCCACACATTAATTCATTAATTGTCATACACATTCACACAATTCATCCACACATTTATTCATTCATTCTCATACGCATTCACACTACCCCCTCTCCCCATCTTATCTGCCCCTTCTCACTATGTTCCCCCTTTTCACTATGTACCCCCTCTCACTATCTATCCCCTCTCCCCATTTCTCACTATCTAACCCCCCCTCTGCCCCTTCTCACTGCACACCCCCTCCCTCACCCTACTTACCTTGTTGCCGGAGCAAGCAGCAACTGCGACCGGGCCCGCGGCAGGGCCGGATTGACTTAGGGGCTGATGGAGCTGCAGCTCCAGGCCCCTACCTTAAAATAGGCCCAGTCAGGACCAGACTGACTGGGCCTATGCGGCCTCTACGGCCGCATTAACGCAGGGCCCCTTAAGCCCGCCGCAACTGCGACCGGGTCCGCCACTCCAAAGGGCCGGGAAGCCCCCACCAGGGCCAGCCTTAGGGGTCTGCGACCGCACAGGGCTTAAATTAAAACATCAGGTTTTTTTTTTTTAACTTTATTTAACTTCCTCCATGTTAAATAAAGTTAACAAAAACTTTATTTAACATGGAGGATGTTAAATAAAGTAAAAAAAAACAAAAAAACCCAGATGTTTTAATTTAAACCCTGTGCGGCCGCACACCCGTAAGGCCGGCTCTGATGGGGGCTTCCCGGCCCCTTAGAGTGGCGGAGTCGCAGTTGCGGCTAGCTTAAGGGGCAGGTGCCCCTTATGCCCTGCGTTAATGCGGCCGTAGAGGCCGCATAGGCCCAGTCAGTTCGGTCCTGACTGGGCCTATTTTAAGGTAGGGGCCTGGAGCTGCAGCTCCATCAGCCCCTAAGTCAATCCGGCCCTGCCGTGGCCCGGCCCACCGGGCAAATGCCCGGTGTGCCCGATGGCCAGTCCGGGCCTGGCAACAGGTAATGCTAGCAGAATGCGTGGTTTTATAGTGAGAGGTATTAGCAGTAGATAAAGCTCATGCCGTTGTACAAGATAAAGGACAAGAGTTGATTTAAAAGGAGAAATACTACCACAACAAGAGGACATAATCTACAGGGGCAAAGGTTTAATGGTAACATCAGAAAATATTACTTTACAGAAAGGGTAGTGGATGAATGGAATAGCCTTCCAGCAGAAGTGTTAGATGTTACTACAGTAAAAGCATTTAAGCAAGCATGGGATAGCCATAAGGCCAAGCTAGATATAGGATAAGGGCAGGTACTAAAGGAAAGTACTCAGAGGTTGGGCAGTTAATGGCAGTTCCTGCTGACGTCGGGGGCAGGGCCGGCCCAAGACAAAATGCCGCCTGGGGCGAATTTTAAAATGCGCCCCCCCCTTATCTACCCTTCCTCTCCCTCCGTCCCTGCCGCCCCCCCATTATCTACCCTTCCCCCCCCCTCCCTTGTACTTACCTTTCAGCAGTCCTGCGGCCAGTCTCCCTGTTCGGTCTTGGTGCCGGCTTGTAATGCTGAGCGCCGGAAATCTTCCGGCACTCAGCATTACAAGCCGGCACCGAGACCGAACAGGGAGACTCGCCGCAGAGGAGAGAGGGGCGCCGAGCGGGTACTGACAGCTTCGTAAGCGAAAACCACTCGGCGCCCCTCTCTCTCTTTCGCTTTTAAAAAAAAAGGGCTTCAAAAGTGCCGCCTGGAGCGGTTGCCCCACTCGGCTCCATTGTCGGGCCGGCCCTGGTCGGGGGTGTTCTCGCTGACTTCAGGGGAGTTCCAGCTGAAGTTGGGGGCGTTCCCGCTGACAGCAGCGGGGAACACCCCCATTTAAAGGAAAATGGGCGAGGAGCGGGGCGTGTCAAGACTCCGCTCCCGCAACCCAGATACAGGTCTTTACCAAGAGAACCGGAAAAGCAGTGCTCACTCGATAATCTCCGGGTCAAACCCGGAGAGTTCCCAGGTATGCACATGAGATTACACACAAGTATATATATATATATATATATATATATATATATACACACACACATACACACTGATTCACATATACACACCATCACATACACATAAAATACATTTTATATTATATATGTATATATTTCTCACATACACACTGATTCACATACACATAAAATACATTATTATATATCTCTCATATACACTAATTCACATATACATAAAATATGTTTTATATTATATATATCTCACATACACATAAAATACTATATTATATATATATCTCACATACACTGATTCACACATACACACCATCACAGACACATAAAATACATTTTATATTATATATATCTCACATATACGCTGATTCACATATACTATTATATATTAATTATTAGGAAGCCTTGCAAACCATGTTGATTTCAGATTTATTAATATACATACACTCATTACAGACATGAGTAGATTCATAGTGTTAACCCCGCTATTACCAGGCATGAGCAGATTCAGAGAACTAACTCCTCTATTACCAGACATTACACACACCGTCACGCAAACACAGTCACACAAACAGACAAACACAATCACACAAACAGACAAACACACATACCTGGTGCTGGCTCCAGCTAACACTATACTTGGTGTGAAGGAGGGACGTAGCCTATCAGGCGTGGATTCTGAACTCTTTGCAGAGTTGAGAAGTCTCTCCTGATTGGCTGACACTTCCTTCACTCAGACTTCTCATTCCGGGACAATACATTGTCCCAGATTGAAGTCCCATTGCGGGACTGTCCTGGGCAATCCAGGACATGTGGTCACATTGGTAGCAGTATAAACTGCTTTGTGTGCCCACTATGTAGGAGGTGAGAGAAGGATCTCACCCTATTGAGAGTGTGCCTTGACGTGGCGGGTGAGCTTAATTATGCTTTGGCCAATTCATATAACCAAAACCTCTCATTTATATTATGTTTATATATTTGTTGCCAACTTTATTAGGGTGAGAAGCGCAGACAGTGTTTTGTTTTTTGTATTCATTGTACAGCCAACACACTGTATTTGCAGCATGCTCACACTGTTTGGTAGGCCTCATATTATACATTTGTATTTTTTGAGCCTGAGACTAGCTTAGCGCACCAACATTTTTTCTTTACTCTCTTCCTTATTGACAGGTACAGATATAAAAGTTACTCCTTTTTAGGATCAGAAATTCTTCTTTTGATTCCTTCCCTTTTTATGATTGACATTCACACCGGCAGAAACCTAGTACATCTACACAAAAAATCTCATTCATATGGAGCTCTAAATATAAAAACATTTAGAATAAGCCCCTAGTTGGTGCAAATTCCGCTATCCCGTATTTCAAGATGGTTTAAATTCTTACTGATTGTCCGTGCTGTTATTCTGACACGTGTGTACTTGCAGTACTTCCAGTGATTGCTTATTCATGAGGAGACTCCTTGTTTGCCTGCCGGTCCTTTCTGTTGTCTAACTCACCCTGTGCTCAGTGGGAGGCACCCGGGTGACCTGAAAACCCAGTCTGGTCTGCCCTAAACAGACTTTCATGGACTAGGGGGGACTCTACAAGGCGGAAATGCTCCATGGGCCTGGGACCTAGCCGCATATCTAGAAATAGCTGGATGCCTGCAGACATTTGGAAGTGAGTTGCTACAGATGTCTGTCGTCCTACCATGTCTCTCTTTTGGGGTTATACTGGGCTCTTGGGGGATCATAATCGGAGGTAGTTACAGAGAAGGAGCTCATTTGGGGAACCTGGCAACCCTTCCAAACAAACCATACTTCAGTCTATTTTTAATTGTAGTGTCATAGACTTTAATATTTAACATGCTAACTGAGGCCTGTAGATTCTGATATGTAACTCTGTTTTTTTTGCAATTTCTTTGAGCATTGCACGGTCTGAGGTTGGGGTGAATTTGCTGGAAAGCCCACCCTTGGGAAGATTGGCAACTGTCTTGAATGTGTTCCAAATTGTAATAATCTTTCTCACTGTAGAATGATGGACTCTTAACTTGTTTGGAAATGGATTTTATAGAGGTGGTCACACTTGCTGATGATCAATTAATCATGGGCATTTGATTACCATCTGCTACTTAGCATCTTAATTCCTATGGAATCAGTAAGGGTGTACTAAGTTTTCCACACAAGGCTTGTCCATTTTGGCTTTATTTTTTGTTAAATAAATCACGACACGGTGTAATATGTTGTGTTGTTCTTCATCCGAGGTTGTATTTACCTAATTTTTAGACCTACTAAAGAACAGATGATTATTATTATGTCCTGATATGTAAAACCATAGGACCCAAAGAGGATGCAATTTCTTTTTTCACATGACTGTAGGTACAATGAATTTCAGGGATTAGTATTTGAAAGGTTGTTTTTAAAGTGAGACCAGTTAATATGGAAATTCCAGTGCCAGAAATATAGTAGTTTTAATATGTTCAGATGACACAGTTGAGCATCAACCATATCATATTTATTAGTATTACACTGTTGCAAACCAGTATTAATAGTATTTCTCTGTTGTATTTTTAGTTTGTATTTTTACAGTTATTTTATATTATAGTCATGATAGTTGAGTCATGAAGATATTTGACACAAAACAAAATAGCACAATATGACAAAACATCAAAAATCAAATCTATTTATTGTAGTTCTACCTGTAAAGCCCTAAAATGTGGGTGAAACTATTTGCATGTTTTTTGTTTTTTTTTAATTTGCAGGTTGCTAACAAATAAGAGGCCAATAAATGAAAAATGCACTGATGCTCTCCAAAGAGACTTGCCAGTAGCTTTGGTGAAATGTGCCCCCCCCCCCAAACCAAGCTTTTAAGTATCAGCTAAAATGAATGAAGAATTAAAGTTACTGTTCCACCTCCTCTGTCAAACACCTTTACAACTAAATTCAACATTAGATTAATGGTTTTGTTTGTATTATTAACTTCCCAAGCCCTTCCCAGAATTAATGGTTTCAATCTCAAATTGAAATCCATGTGTTGTAATGGCTGTATAGATTAATCTGCTTTACATTTTTCAGCTGCTGGATGTATTGTGGCCATGAAGGGAGTAAATATATGAAAAGGCTAAGGTGTTAGAATGCCTTCATTACATTGGTTATAACAAAATAATATTGACTGTTAACTGAGCATCTTAACACAACAGCCTGGGTTTACATGGTATAAAAATGTTATATATTGTATATAAGTATATTCCCCTATAACCAGGGAATCATATAATTACGGGTCACTTTTCATAGCACATTATTGCCATTCTAAACACAAAATAAAATCAAAATAAAAATTCATCATTGGAAATTAAGTTTGCTGTCCATTCCACCATCTTTTCATCAAGTCCGTGTATAACTTTTTTCAGAAATATAATTCACAGTGCTGTCTGGCAGTGTCTGAGGTTTTGACACTCCTTATCCTGCTAATGATTGTTAAAAGTGGCATAGGGGTGCATTGTTTTTTCTTTGGAAATGCTGAAAATACCCAAGTGGTGGGACAGTACCCACACACCTCCAAGTCCAAACCTGAGTCTTCGCATCCCAGTATTATGCTGGGGTGCAGGGAGTCAACAGGTACTCTCCATAACCCAAGACCCGTATGTTGGGTTCCACAGGTTTTTGGTTTTGTTTTTCAGTTTGTGTGCCTCCTGGGGCTTTGTCTCTGTTAAGGAAATAGGATTTGATTGGAGCCATGATCCTCCTGTTGATTCACGAATGCATGGCAAATTTGGTGACTTAATGCTCCAACCCACCAAATTTTCTACCAGTATCTCCTGGGGAAGCTCTCCAAGTTTATATTCGTTGGCCTGTATGTCTAACAAAGGAGGCAGAGAGGGATTGCTCATTAGGGGTGTCAACCCATTACAGCTGCCTGGCCTCATTACTGTGCTTCCTTCATCTTCGGGGGCAGGCCCACTCTCAACGGGCAGCTCTGTGTTGATGACATCAGGATCCTGAAATTCGAGAAACATAATTAGCGACCTTTCATGTTTTTCATGGCAGCCCCAAACACAAGCTTCCTTAGTCAAAGGCCCGACTAGTGTGAAACTTTTTTTTAGAGGTGCTGCTAAAAGCATAACAAAGAGAAATTGCACCCAGTCCCATATAGGGACCATACATTTTTAGGCATGCCTTTATGTCTGCTTTGGCTCATACAGTGTTGAATTCACTCCAATGTTTTCCCCAAGAACCTTTCTTACATTTCTATTTTTGATGGGTAGCCTATGTTCGGTGAATCCAACACTGGTTAATATTATGGGCACAACGTAAAAGAGCACCTATAGAGGCTGTGTGTTAGTTACTATATATATATATATATATATATATATATATATATATATATATATATACATCTTTTTGTCATGAAAGGACCTACAGATTGGAAATATAGCATGCCAATGTTTGCAATCCTAGTCACACTAGTCACATTTAGAGTTTATAATTGTATATTGGCGGGACACACATAAAAACTAAAACCGTCATTATAGAATAACTTTTCACCCACGCATTTGCACAGATTAAATATATATATATATACAACATGTGTGTTTTTCATATCAATATATTAATATAGCATTTAAATTAGCATATGTGTGCTGTACCTGTGTGCAGTAAATAATCCTCTCTAGAATGGTGGAAAAGTTGGGTCGATGATCTGACGTGTGCTGCCAACACTGGGTCATTATACGATATCTAAGAAAAAAAATTATAACAGATACATTATTTGAGGCTCAGAGAATAAATCATGTTATGCAGGACAGCCATGATAAACATATGTTTCAGGATCCTGATGTCATCATGTCTTTGGAGGCACTGCAGAAGTGAGCGCTTTGATAATGTCCCTAATCTGCTGTGAATGATGGCTGTAATATTTTATTACTGAGCATATTCAATGTGTCTCATATACTTGGGGACGGACCCCTCAACACAGCATGCAGCTGTCCCTCATTTGTGCACAAAATGTTCACACTGTTAAGAGTTTCCACCTAGCCACATACTGCTAAATGTTTACACATTTACGTTATATAGAGTATTAAGTATCCTCACCTAGTTAGCTTCACATACTACTTAATGCTAATACTTAAAGCTTTATAAAGTAGCGACCATTCCCACCTAGCTTCACATACTACTGGATGCATTATTAGCTTCATACTGATCACCCGCACCTAGCTTGATCTACTAGTGAACAACTATTCTCGTTTAACTGCTCATTACTGAGGATGGTGACCACTTTTAGCCATTTTTTTTTCCAGGAAACATATCCATTTCAAATGTTGCTGATCAGCACACGTAAAATGCCACCCCTGCAATATGTGGGATGTGTAAACTCGCAGAACAGCATCAATTACTGTTATACATACTGGAGGGTGTAGCACTTTACATGTGCTGGTCAACAACATGTGAAATGGATCTCTGACTTTAAAAACCTAGATTCCCCCGTTACTGACTGTGCTCACATCTAGCTTCACACACATTAACTGCTTGCATCTAGTTTAACACTTTGACAATGTACTAAACACCCTTTCTAGATAAGGCTATGTCTTATCTTTAGTTTTAATGTTATACCAGCTCAACCCTGCCAAGATATTTGGTTGTAAAGATTATTGGTATGTGATGGAGTTACAAAAAACCCAAACCTAGTGCTGCGGGGTTGTCCCATTATGTTGTGATGAATATGGCCCAAAACAGAGTGTTGAACTAGTGAATTAAGCACTATTATTGTGGCTCAAATACTCACACAGGCCCTGGACAGTTTTTAGGAGGATCCATGCGTCCCCCACTTGTAACAAACTCCAGCACCTCTTGGTTGGTTTTGCATGGGTATGGCATGTAGCCCAGAGAAAAGATCTCCCAGAGCAGTACTCCGAAGGACCTGTTGAGAAGACCATCTGGGAGGTAAGCTTTCCCACATTGCCAAAAAACTTGCTTAATATATATGGAGGGTTATGGAATTAGAACAGAGTGTAATGATCTATTAGTAATAATTTCAGGAGAGGTTAAATAATGAATTACATTTTTAATATTTAATATTTTATGTCACTTTATTTCATTTGAAATCAAAGTAGTACTTTTAACCAATCATCATTACCAGGAGTCTGTTTTAGAGGTGAAGATTCCTTCTAGGAATGCTTCCGGTGGCATCCACTTGACAGGTAGCATAGCTCTCCCTCCTTTACGATAGTAACTTGCCCTAAAACACAATAAAGCCAATATTATCATCTTGTCAGCTGACCAGCATTCCATAGGTGGCACCCCATTCTTGCATCCTTACACTTACATATGGACAGACCTGTAAAGCGTGCATTAAATCCCACAGGCTAAAAGCATTAGTTTATGAGGCAATGGCTACCTAAACTTGGTTATATGATACTTTTGGAAATACGCTATCTTACCAGAATGAGAACTGTAGAGTTGTATAAGGTTATATATAAATTATACAATTCATAGGGTAAAAAGAGGAAGTTTCTTTTAGCATTTCTTAACCTGTAAATATCGCGAGCCATCCCAAAGTCTCCAATCTTGGCCACACGCCCGGTGCCGCTATATGTGAGAAGGCAGTTGCGGGCTGCAATATCCCTATTCAGAAAAACAGAGGAATGATAAAATTAGGTCAAATTAACACACAAAACTACACCAAGGCAATGAAAAGTGAAGGAGTTTGTTCTACAGCCTACTGAACATTTCTATAGTGTCTCGTGTTGTTTAAAACAGCTCCAGGACACCAGCTTTTGACACACCAGCTTTTTTCTCTCTTTAACAAGATGAAAATAATGACACAAACAGGCAGAGTGTTTCTATGTGTCCCAAACGTTAAAGGGGACTTGCCACCTAAATGGTACTTATGATCTGAGGCTTAACTAGGAAGCTAAAGTACTAATTCATATGCAAACTGCAAAAGTTGTAATAGATTTGGTTTGTGATGTTGCAGCGTAGTAAAGCAAAGGTTTTTTCATTTGATCTATACATCTGCTTAAGACTTTGCCACTTGTACCTTTTATAAAATAACCCTGTGAATTCCAGTCCTAGAACAAGACAGGGGTGTTTCTATAAGTGGGGGTTTAGATTTTGACCCCCCTCATCAGTAATTCATGTGTATATTATTTTGTATTTAAGCAGTTATTGTTTTAATTTGTACATTTAATCAATGTGAGCTTCCATTTGTACATTGTATCTGTTAGAATATATGCTAGAGGACTTTACATAATTAGTAATAATATTTCGGGTGAGTTTATATGTCAGCTGTGCCCCACAAATCTCTCCTCTACCTGTGGATGAACTGGTTCTCTTCCAGATACTTGCAGCCACAAGCTATATCCCTGGCCATATTCAACAGGTCCAGCATGGTTAAGGAGGAAGGCTGATTCTGGAAATGGATAAAGTCAGTGAGAATGGAGGGCAGATATTTGATGTCAGTACATAACCATACTTGTTGTTATTTACAGAAAAAGAAAGGATTTTATGATTTTATGTTTTCATTGTTGTATTGTTTGCTTTTCCAATTACACATGAAACGGAAAAATACATGCGGATTTGTAACCATTGATGAATAACGCCATGATGGGATTTTTTAATATGTTACTAAGAAAGTTCATATAGGTTAGGGGTGATGGATACATAAAAAAAGCTGTGAAATCCTAGAGCTGGCCTTCTTTTTTAATGCTTTATTTATTGGATATCAACAACTCATAAGCAACTATAAACTGAATTGGGTGGATTATTTCTGAGATATAAGTAACAAACAAATAGAAAGCAGAATGTCCCAATCATAGGACATTTGCTTGCTTTTTTCATACTTCATAATGAGTACTCATACTGAATAATGATATGCTCTCATTTATTAAAGAATAAGTCCACAATAAATTTTCATGCATGTTACATTTTTACCAAGTCCAGTTATTGAAATACAAAGCAAGAAACCAGCTGTGCCAATCTCCAGGCCTTGTTTATGGATAAAGATGAAGAATTCAAGGCCTGGAGAACATCCAATCTGAAAACAGACAACACCATGTATTAATGTAGACTTACCACCCAAGGCCGATTCCGCCTTAGAAAGGTTTTCATATCCCCACCAGACATAAGCTCCAGTAAGATAAAACGAGGTAGGGTTTGAAGACTCACTCCAATACAACGGACAATGTTCTGGTGACTGAATTTACTGGGTAAATGAATAAGATATGTTATACACTTGCCAAGTGTCATGACATCTAAGCCTCTTTCTTTCTGAGATTAGCATAAAACTAGACGAACATATTTAAAAACTAAAAGAGCAGCACAAAAACAATGTACTCAGAGATATGCTGAGTGCCCATCTTTATAATTAGTATTTTAGCATCACTGCTTCATGCATATAATGGCAATGTAATCAAATTAGGGAGGCACACTATAGCAGATTAGCTATGCTGGAGTTATCACTCAGAGGTAGAAGTTTGGACATGTTGTGGCACTTTAACCATTAAATAAAAATTGTATCAGCAATGTCTGACACATACAGGGTGACACCAGTGACTAGACAGGCTGGATGTAACATGTATTATCAATAACATAGTGAAGAGGCACACATATGTGTTTGGGAGGACATTTGTCATTGTACTATTAAAATTGGCTTAATTTGCACTAGATTTGAGAAGAACATTGAGGGCGAGCTGTCTTTATTTGAGCAGTGCAAATTTTGAACATTTCAGTAGTAAACATTGATTAGGTTATGAGTGCATCACAGTGCTCCATAGTCCTAAAAAGTCACTGTAATATATATATATATATAGAAACATCATATGTAAATGAAATTGTGTCCATAAAGTACACTCTTCCTCATAGCTGTCATCAGGGCTGGTCTGGAAATGACAAGTTTGCCTTGTCGATGGCTGTATATGACAGGCTCAATGTTACGTTAAGCCTTGCTCCCTAGTCTCTGACATCTACACTAAAAATGCAATTTTTGCCTTTAGAAGATAAGAGGATTGTAAGGGGATTTTTTTATTTGTTTCACCAGAAAGGTTGTTACCTGATTATAAGTGCCTCCATGAGAAAGTCCATCTCATCCTGTTCAGAACAGATTTCTGGAAGAGTCTATTAAATTTCCCAAGAATTGAAATAGAAAAACAAGGGAAAAAGTCAAACTATTAGTCGATGTATTAAGCCCATACAAATAAATAATGGATCACTTAAAAGTTGGATTCCTGCAATGACTCGAGGTTTGTGTAATTAGGAGCTTTACCAGAAGACATCAAAATTCAAATGTCATGTTTATACAGATGTATTGCATTGTTCTGTTTTTAAATACTTTCTTAAGTGTGTTTCAAACATCAGAGATCATGATCTTTTAGTACAATCTAATTATAGTATAATGAACAAATATGTTCTATGATGTTCAAATTTGTTCTATGTTGGGAAAGTTAATTACTATTACACGCATATATTTAGACTCAAAGGGAACTTTTGTGTAAAGCACATGATCAGCAAAGAACTAATGTCATAATTACATTTTCCTCAATGACTTCTTCAAGTGGTCTTCCCCATTGATGTTTTTTAACAGAACTAAATACATTAGTACAGCAATTCACTTATCCAGGTTAAATTAACTTTATGTAATCGATTAGATTTTACCAACCTAAATATGTTTTATTTCTTTTTTCAATATTCTCCAAACCCATTTATTTAATAACTACCCACCCCACCTTGTTTTTAGTGTGAATCCTCTTCAGCAGGCTAGTAAGTCAATGGCACAGATGGATAGGCAGAAGGAATCATTCCTGAGGCTTGATACTAGGGGAGAATTCATTGCGACTCCTGCAATGTCTATGTACACATGCGCAGCATTACCCTCATATGAGCTGCTGACCTAATGGTGCTACATAAGTGAAATCAGGAGGTGGTCCTTGGGAAAGGGTCCATCATTTCCAAATGAAATGTGGATTATTTTAAGCATAGAGGAGTATCAATGAATCTAACACTGTTTGACTGTTTTGGGAGTAAAACATATTTTTTAAAAACATACTAACCTTGATTGCAACCTGTAAAGGATTAGGATCTCCAGAAATCCCAACCACTAGTCCTTCGTACACTTCACCAAATGCTCCATGACCAAGAGCTCTAAAATTAGGAGGAGATGAAAAACAGAGTGGTTAGGTAAGACATCAATTAAATGAAAATGCTATAGTTTTAAAATGGATGAATCATACAAATAAAAGTAAGACTCTACTTTAACTTTTATTAGTAATAATTTAAAAAAAAACAATCTTATCTCTGTTTTATGTAAACACCCCACACACACACTAGGCTTCCCCTCTATCTTTCTAAGGCTAAGGCTAAAATAGTTACCACAGAAGGTTCTTTAACATAAGTTCTTGCCTAATCACAGAATGTTCAGAGGTTACTTCTACTCTAAAAACTAGACTGTTTTCTAGACCTGTCTGTAAAGAAATTCTAAGACAGGCTGAGAATTTCTCCTCGCAATTGTTAATGTTCCTGGCTACAAATAAAATGCCCAATGTGTGTTTCACTGACATAAATGCTGGCTAGCCCCTAGCCTGCCCCCATGCATTGTGCATTCTACTTATTTATTTTACTAGACATAGTGCTACCTTTTCCATTAGCTAGTGTGACTGGTTGTAGACAGGAACATCCATAAATAATAATGAGGACCAAACAAAGGTTCCTGCATGACTACGAAGATGTCATAGGGCCATCTGCCAGAGAGGAAGGAGTCTTATGGATTCTTCTCACAAGACACAGGGCAAGAGAGCTTACATTGGCACATCCAATTCTATGTCCCCTAAGCCAATGCCCCAGGGGCACCATCCTTGTTGCTCTTGTGTCTATTACATGGCTTCATGCGTAAATCATGCTAGGCATGAGTAGCAGCTTCTTAATGAGAGTTTTAATTTTCATTGACCTGATGATTGAGGTTTGGAAGTAGAAAGGCAGAAAGTACAATATAACATGCTTGTTCCTTTTCACTGGAATAACCATGCAGTGCTGAGCTCCAAAGGTTATCTTTGTTTGCCTCGCATCATTCTCCACTTCCACCTTAACTTGATATAAAGTAGGGCAGTCAGTGTGAATTTACACATACTTGAGCAGGGTGATGTTTTTACGTGGAACTTCCTTCAGTTCACTCAGACCAGCTCCCTTCCCAGCAAAGCAGTAGTTAGGATTGTAATCAGTCATGATGATTGAGCTGCGGATTTTACTCAGTTTATACTCTGTGCTCTGTAACCGAACGCGAGCTCCTTCCAGCTGCTTCTTCTTACGGTGGTAAACTAAGTAAAGGAAGAGAACAATTACAGAAGGGCATGTGATGGAGGGAAATTGACATTTACAGAATGTGGACCACCAGCATTTTTTTTATGTTTTAAGTTTTAGGCAATAGTTTTTCCTTTCTGTGAATGTTCAGACAGTTAACAAAAGGCTAGTAGCAAAGCCAGCAGGAACAATGTTTCACTATGACATGCGCAACCTACGTCTATGCTGATTTTTTTGCAGTGTGTGCAATTCACACAGAGTGACAATGAAAAATAGACACATACACACCTTATGGTTTGTGCCTTGGGATACTATATTCATCTAGAAATTGTTAATATCTAATAAAATCATACCACGGTGTCAAACCATTTGTTCTTATTAACACAAGTTCCACAGTACACAAAGTCACGCCAGTCCCCTTCTAGGACTACACTGCTTCTCCCTCTTACTGAATGAAGTTTTACAGTAGCTTTGCAGAATGTCATAGTATGCTTCTATAACAGACAGCAACCATTTAGACAAGATACAAGATACACGTAGCAAAGGGGCTGGTGGATATACAGAATGGATGTTTTAACTTATAAAAGGTCATCTTAAAATAAGTATTGACTTCATGGTTACATTTGCAGTGATTGCGTTGGTATTAGAATAAACCTTATCAATAAGAAACGATTACAGGGAAGTAATATGATGGGTGACAGTGAAGTATCTGAATATAAAAGCTATACAAGGTGCTTTCTATTAGATTTTCTGGGGCTATATTTGAGTACTTTCTAAGCTCTGTTTCTCACTTGGGACACAGAAAACTGAAAAATAAAATAAGTAATCTGATCAAGAAGGATCAAGTCATTTGAAATCTCTCCAGGGATGGAAACCTCCAAGCAGGAACGAGTGTCTTATCTTCCGGACATCTTCTGCTACAAAAGCCACCAACCATTTAGAAGACTGCATCCCAGCATACAAGTGGCATAGATGTTAGTGGAAATAACTTATGAGTCTGTATGAGTCTTTGCAAAAATGTTATAGCCTTTGAAATGTTACATTCATTTTTCCTTGAATTCTAGAAATGAATTAGATATTTTCAAAATGAATACATTTTATGGAGAGTTATTCTCTTGAAACACACATCCCCATAAATCTGTAGAGTGTAGATTGACCCATTGAGGTTTGCCCTTTGAACTTAAGGACTTACTTGATCTATTGATAGTGAAATGTTTGAGTTTGCATCATCTAATTCCACATTCTGTCACAGTGAAGTCATATTTTTAATACTTATATGCTTTGTCGACTAAGGGAGGTCTGAACAAGGAGCAAAACTGGATAAGCATGCATTATGAAGAGCAATCAAAGCAAGTTTCTCATGCAAAAGGGATCAATATCACCCTACCCGAAATATAGTTATGTAAGATATTTTAATGAGAGAACTAATTGTTAATACTATTTATTTCCATCCCACAAGCCATTGGCACTTAACTGAGTAAATAAAAGGGGTCAATTTCCAGGAATGTGAAAAAATCTTATCCCGCCAGCAAATCTATATTTTATTTCAAGCAGATAATTACAAAATGGCTTGTATCATTAAGCTCACAAATCATCTTTCACAAAAAGTCAATATGCACATTTTTCTTGCATTCATTTTCTTTGTCCCACGTCATCACGCCGAGAACGGAACACTAGCATGGAGTAATGTGTTTGTTGGAAAGGTTTTACTATGGAAAATGATTGATCTTATTATCTCATCACCTACTCTTACCAATATTGCCTTTTAAACTGACATAAGTAACTGTGCGTCTACACACATCTATAAACAATTTATTAAACAACCAAGTGAGTTCTGACAGTTTGTAAATAGTTCCCAACTAAGCTCGGAATTATAGTTTTTCTTAAAATACAAAAGAATTATGAAAAGTGGTACAAACCAAATGATAAACTTCCACAGGTGAAGATTAATCCAAGGATCACAGTGGCAACAAGGACAGCTAGGATGAGTGGCAGCGACAGCTGCCTTTCAGCAACAAGACCTTTCGGAGCTGCAACAGAGGAAGAGCAGAGTTTATTTGATGGGTCCTTCCCTTTCATAATAAAATGTGCTTTTTTAAAGGGAACTCTTCAAAAAAGCTAAAGGTCATATTTTCTCATGAACTGATTTTCCCACAAGGGTTCCCAAGTAGAACAATGAAATAATGAGTTTCACTGACAAAGCTTTCAGAATGTGTTCATTAATAATCTAATCTGAAATGTAGCAAAAAGATGGTAACCTTGTGTAAAAAGGAATTATATTTCTATTATATGTGATGACAATTCTAATGGAATGTAAAAAATGTTCCAGTGTTGAATATTCAACAATATGTTTTTATTTTTTGAAACATTTGAGTTAATAAAAGGGCTATGTTTCAAAGCCGCGCAGTGATTTAGTCCCTTGACCTATTTACACCTGAATGCAGTATTGCGGGACAGATCCTTAGCTATACAGGTAACATTGCCCTTTGCCATCCTTACCTATACATGCGATGTTGCGCTTTGCCATCCTTACCTATACATGTGATGTTGTCTTTTGCCAGCACAGTCCCAGGCTGACAAACACACACAGCTTTTTTGCGGCTTTCATCTCTCTTACAATTCCCAGAATTACAGTGACTACAGTTCAAGTTAAACTCAATGTGCACTCCTCCATGGTTCTCCTCAACTAAAGAAACCAAAGCATATAAAAACATATATTATTGAAATGAATGGATGACAGGAAATACTCAGACCAGCCCGTCTGGCACCAACAACCATGCCATATTCAAAGTGACTTAAATCCCCTTTCTTCCCCATTCTGAGGCTCAGTTTAAACTTCAGCAAGATGTCTTGACCACGTCTACATGCCTCAATGCATTGAGCTGCTGCTATGTGATTGGCTGATTAGCTATTTGTGTTAACAAGCAACTGAACAGGTGTACCTAATAAAGTGCCCAGTGAGTGTATGTATCCTAAGAAGCACAGTGTACATTGTTGGAGCTATATAAAAGATAATAATTATTGTACTAATTATAGGTTAACCTTAAATTTTTTTTAGGTGTATATATATTGATAACTATTTATGAACATGGATAATGCATTTAGAAGACTAAAGAATACTGATGAAATACTAATAATAATACTAATAATAATTTACACAAAACAACACAAGAATTCAGTGCGTACCCAGCAAATACAATTAAAAAACCACCCATCTAAAACATAAGTATTGGAGGGTCTATGAGTCTGTCAAACTATATGGCCATATATTGCTTAGCCCTCCACTACATCAAAGTACCACAAGCTTGGCGAGTCCTATCTAATTTTCGATGCCTATATTAAAGACTTCTCTTGGCACCATTAACAACATTAACTAATGTTAATGGTACCCCAAATATAGACTTACAGCAGTAAGCTTTTGCTTACTGTGCCGAAATGTTTAATAGCACACCCAAACATCATGCTGCCTTTATGTTTAAGAAAGTTATCTTACCTGCCAGGGGATGGATAAATATTTCTCCAGATGGATGAAAAAATGAAACCCCATCCTGTCCATCAGTGGTGATGTCGTCTGACTGAGACGCATATCCTCCTATTGCATACAAGATACAGATGATGTAGCATTTACCTTTCACATCTCAGGCTTTGAGTACATACACGTCATGGAGTGAATTAAAAGAAGCTGTGAGGTACGTCAGCCCAACTGTTCAAATCCATGTTTTTTTATCGTCTTTTGCTAGCTACACGCAAATAATGGGATAATACTCAGACATAGTGCTTTCAAATATTTATGTTTACATATATATACCGTATTTGCTCGATTATAAGACGAGGTTTTTTTCAGCGCAAATGCTCTGAAAAATACCCCTGGTCTTATAATCGGGGTCGTCTTATAATCAGACCTCAAAGACGACCTCAGAGACGACTAAGATCCAGATCCCCCGCAGCTGCAGGGGACCTGGATCCTCCTGTCTCCCCCCCTGCCCCACTTACCGGTGCTTCTGAGTCCCCGATGCATAGTCGGGGCAGCGTGTAGATGTCTACGCAATTCGCGTAGACAACTTACGCTGCAGCTGGAAGGAGGTTCGGGGAACTCTGATCTCTGACAGCCGGGGAAGGTCAGACAACCCCCGCTGCTAGCCACACCTCCTTCCGGCTGCAGCGTAGATATCTACATGCTGCCCTGGCTACATGACAGGGGAGTCAGAAGCACTGGTAAGTTGGGGGGGGGCATAAGGCATTTCTGGAGGCAGAGTGCTCTATGAAATGCCTTTTAACCCCCTTAATGCCACTTTGCCTCCAGAAATGCCTTTTTAACTCTCTATACGCCACTCTGCCTCCTGAAATGCCTTAAACCTCCATATATATGACACTCTGCCCCATAATATGCCTTTTAACCCCCTTAATGCCAGAGTGGCATATAGGGGTATAAGGCATTTCTGGAAGCAGAGTGGCACATATGGGGTCAAAAAGCATATCATGGGGCATATAGGGTTAAAAGGCATATCATGGGGCACAGTGGCATATAGGGGGTATAAGACATTTCTGGGGCAGATGTGCATAACTGGGGGGGGCAGGTTAGAAAATAGAAGGAAATAAAACCAAAATATTTTTCTCAATCATAGCTTTTATTAAAAAAATAGTTTACATGAATTAACATTTACTGGTAAAACTTTTTTTTTCCTATAGGGTCGTCTTATATTCAGGCTTTTTATTTTTTTCCTAAATTAATATTCAGATTTGGAGGGTCGTCTTATAATCGAGCAAATACGGCATGTATATATATCTATATATATCTATATATATCTATATATATATATAGATATATATATCTATATATATATATCTATATCTATATATATATCTATAGATATATATATCTATATATATATATATAGATATATATATCTATATATATATAGATATATCTATCTATATATATATAGATATATATATCTATAGATATATATATCTATATATATATATATATATAGATATATATATCTATATATATATATATATAGATATATATATATATATATATATATATATATATACAGGGCTGGATAAGGCCCAGGGGTGACATATAACATAAATTAAGTAAAAGAAGACAAATGCAGAATACTCATGCATATAAATAGCTTTTAGGGCTACAGAAGGTGAGGCATGTCTTCTGAAAATCACACTCAGAGAAGATGCGTCTCATTGACTTGGCTTTTTTTAGGGATGCTTTACCTTGGTACCCTCCTCCTCCACCACCAGAAGTGCAGGCACCGCCTCCTCCACCAAAGCCACCAGATGTGTCCCAATGGAGTTTGGCCATTGCATGGTAGCAGGACTGACCGCCTTCTCCTCCTTCCATAAGGGATCGTCCAGCCCATGGTAGTTCAGTGATGTCACTCCAACCACCTCCCCCTCCTAGGGGACAAAAATTGTAAGCTTACTATATTCTCCTATTTACTTCTATAGCAACGCAAGACCAATTTCCCACAAACTGCTTTTCACTGGTAATCTGGGTTGTTTCATTGCACGTACGATGTGAAAAATGATCCTAGCCCTGACTTTTTAAACATAACCCTAATCTTTCTTTAAGGCCACTGAAGCAAAAAGCCAATATTTTCAGTGGCCACAGGTGGGTAGTTTTGTTTAGAGCGTGCGCTTAAACAAGTTACCTTGGGATGGACTTCACCGAGACTTTTTAAGTGTATATATTGATAACTATTTATGAACATGGATAATGCATTTAGAAGACTAAAGAATACTGATGAAATACTAATAATAATACTAATAATAATTTAAAAAGGTAGCAGAAAACTAAATTCTGGCCTAAACATATTTCTGACCAGCCAAACAAACAAAATTTAAAGTCAGTTTTGGAGAATGCACAAACTATCTTGATGCAACCTCCCATACAATACTGTGTATATCTATATAAACGCTGATATAAAGAATAAAGGGATTTGTTACTATACCCAATATCCTACATTTTACAGTTCTTGTAAAATTAACTAAAATTAACAACTAAACTAAAAGTAGTTTGTCTGTTGGATAGGTACACCAAGTAAGGCCAAACTGTCCTTTGTAAACAACGAGGTTATGACCACAGAATGTGTGACCTGTCCCCTTGTCAAATAGGATGTATGACTCAAATATCATGGGATTCGACAATGAAGCAGACAGCACACTGAGAAACGGGCTTTTTGCCCCATGATATATGTATAAATAAAACTTGGTTGACGCTGGTGCATCTAACTTCATTTGACGTGCAGAGTATATATATATATATATATATATATATATATTCTTTGTTTTCTATTTTCTGGATTAGGTTATTGAATACTTTTAGAGCAATAACTTCCTCTTGTCTCCCAATCTTAGTTGATGTCTGTCACAGAAATTAACTTCACTGAGGTAAAATACATAGAACAAAGTTTCCTTTAAAATAAGGGCAGGGTCTGACTCAGGAACCAAGTCAAAATATGACATATATTTCCCAAGTTCCACCACAGATTGCCATTGGTACTCTAGTTCCCATCTACTATGGTTCCTCAGATAACCATCACACTTGCTAGGTGTCATTGTTTATGAGAGATAGTCCCTCTTGGGTACATAAATCCATTGTCCTTTTATTTCTCCTGATGCCCCATGTTCTAAAATGTTTGCTGGGTACCAATTTATCACAGTATTCTACAAACCTCTAGTTATAATGTACATAGGAGCATTATTCTTCTTCTAAAAGCCTTAATTACATAAACAAATATTAATAGATTACAAAGTCACATTCAAAATATTGTTAAAGTCACGTCCCCTACAGACCCTTCTAGCCACAAGATGTTCTGCATTGGCCATTTGGAATGTTGGTGGATTTAAACAACCTTAATTGTATATTGTTTGTATCAGAGATCAATCATGTCCATCTCTTGTTAGATTCAAGCCTTTAGTACCTGCTGCTCCACTCCTGCCATTGAGCCCAGGAACTGATGTGTTTTTCTCAAACTGCTCCAGCTGTGGGAAGCCATCTGGATTTTCTAAATAGGCCTTTCCTCCTCCACCGGCGGCCACCAGTAATGGAAAAAACACCCCATTTAACTCCTTTAAACAAAACCAGAGAAATGACAATTTTGCTGAAGCAATTGACTTGCATTCTTATCAGTTTAATTATGGGTACCATTTAGGATGCTAAACACCTGGGCTACAAATACTGAAATTACAAAAATCTGGCATTACAGGCCGTTACTCAATTTTGAGCCTTCTGTGTGCTGCAGAAAACAGCTCCTATGAATATCAATAAAGTCTTTGTGTTGGCAGCAAACCCAGTATGACTCTATTGGCAATAAATATGTCAAGGACTGCGTTTAGATGAAGCACATGCAAGATCCAGTATGGCTCCAGCTAAAAGTGAACCATCACACAAACTGATACATGTCATACACTACATGCATCACAACTCATGGTTTAGTTAATAGACCCTTTTGTGGATACTAACACCAGTATTGATATATAGCTGACACTTTTATATGTTGTTGTTTAAGATAAACATTCATACTATTTCTTGTCTGAATGTGTATACTATGGCGATATACAGATCACTTTTAATTCTTAAGCTTTTCTTTTACTTGGTTTTATGTTACCAAAGAGCAAATTCATCACTCATCATTCAAACTGCTTTCTGAGATCAGCTAAGGCCATGCCAAGTAGTAGAGACGGTCCCTAGCAGCCACAGGTAGCGGATTATGAAAATGCAGATACATTTTAAGCATGAAAAATAAGATACATTTAGTTTTCTCTTTGCTATGTGTTAATCATTTAATGATTTCTTAATAAAGTTTGCAAATTCTAAATAGAAAGAATATTAATAAACAGTGATTTTTCATCTAGCTTGAACCTCCATTTAACTGTCCATTAAACTATTTGAGAATCTCTATATTGTGCACACTGATGAATACAATTTGTATGCACAACACGAAAAAATATTTATACATTCACCTATATATTAGTTAGGTATGGCCATCGCACATGAGTGAATCCCATACATACCTATGTGTAAATAAATGAGTGAATTAATTAAATGCTCTGAATGTCTTGTATTAAGTAATTACAGACATTATTAGTAGTAGCTGTCAATGGGCCATTATGAAACAATCTGAGCCCCTGTTTCTCCTATGACGGACCCCATCCCCCAACATAATCTTTTATCTGAATAATCATTTGCATCTCCTATTTCTTTGGGAATTCACATTTTAATTTGTTAGACATTACAGATTGACTACTAAGCTAAATTATTCTCCTGTTATTAATACTAATACGAACAAAGGGATGGAAGTTTAATAATTAAACCCTTCATGCTAGTTATACAATGTGATTGATATCACATAAAGGGCTTAATAACCAACCTTAAAGATGTAGGTAGCTCCACCACCACCACCTCCTCCTCCTGCCCAGCCTGGTATAGTCTTGTTTTCTCGATCTTCATCCTCAATGACCGAAGACTCTCCCATGCATATCTCTTCAGTTGCTTTATTCTTCTAAGATATTGACAAATCGGGAGCTTAATTGAACTTCACCCTCTTATCCTCCGTTTTACTACTATATGCTACGTCTGCTGCAAGAATACACTAAGTGGAAATTGCAATTTTTCCTTAACAGACAAGTTTTATTCACATTCACTGCCCGCTGACAGTGGCTCACATAGTATAAAGTTATTGCCTCTGGAATATTAAACTTCACACTTTTTGTATATCCAGACACAAGTTCTTGTTATTTTTTAACATGCCTATATAGGATTACCTGTGCCATGCACACAGTTTTAATAACTATAAAAATACAGGAGTCTCAGGACTATACTCATGCAGAAAATGTTTTGGTTATGTTTTTTGTATTTCCTTTACTACTTTTCCCCCAGGTGTCTTGGATTTACATCTATCAATACACCTATCAATCACATTGAATATGCCCCATCTAAACAAATTTCTGGGGACCATGGTCCTTGGTAAGCCAGTAGCCCCACACAGGAATACTTTAAAGAATATGTGAAGGTTTAAGGTACTCCACTTCAAATAAAACATTTCATTTTCATCAGTTTTTCCCCCAAAAGTTATACAGGAAGAGGAGCAATTATCATTTAGCGATTTAATTAAAAGGACTATGAGTTACTTGTTCAAAAATTTTTAAAGAAGGTGTCCAACCTTCTTCCCATTTGCCACAAACCCACAGATTTTCTGGATGAATTCCTAAAACATTTCTCTGTGATAATGGTAACTGTTACTGGTCATGCATATTGTCCTTTTACTTAAAAAAAAATCAAGTTTTTGAGTGTTATTGGCACAGACAAGATTCCCGTAACCCAGCTGCTAGTGGGGGTATTAATTGGTTGAATGCACATGTCCAGAAGTGATGCCCACTATAAGACAGGAGCAGCCACTAGCAAAGAAAACCAAAGGCATTTGCGTGTGAAATACTGACAGAATAAGCTGACAGAATAAGATATTCTTGTTATTATCTTTTATTTATGTAGCTCCAGCAATTTATGCAGTGCTTTTTATATTACATATACACAAGGGGAATGACAAGACTAGGTTTGACAGACTAAGACAAACCAATATACTAGGTAAAGAAGGACCTTCTTGCATGCGCACAATAGTGAAATTTTAAACTTGAATTTAAGGCCATTTGTAAAGTGTTAGTTTGATAACAAGGGGGGTCAGATTCACAATGTAACATATCTAAATGTTTACCCCTGGGCAGGCGTCCTCCCCTTGCTGTCCCACCAGGATATAGAGAAGCTCATCTTTCTGGAGATGAAAAACTGCAGAGATGAAGATTCCTTGGCATCGTTTATTGTGGTTTTTTGCTCCTTTACCTCCTGCTGCTCCATAGGCAGAAATCCTGAAACAATATAAAGTCATGATTGGTAAAGAACAGGCTTTCCCAAGGAGAGCCGACAGAGAAGGCAATCACTGAGCTCTGTGATAAAATATAGCCAATGCAAGTCTGCAACAAGTGAAAAGGGATGTCTTTGTTGTTTCGAACGTAAAGGTTGTTAATCATTTCCAGGAGGATTGCAGGCGCCCCTCTGTCAGTAATTTTTCTTTTGACTAAGTTACATCATCTAATTTTGCTGCTTTTTAACAATTCTCATTTTCAGACACAGAGGTTGCATAGATCAGGATGGATTTTGCCTAGTCTAGTAAACCAGACTTAAGGCACACATTATTTTGCCACTGCATACTGAGTGGGGTAGGGAGAGGGTAGATAGTGAGAAGGCTGGGTAGATAGTGAGAAGGGGGGTAGGGGGTAGATAGTGTGAAAAGGGGGTAGATGGTGTGAGGGGGTAGATTGGGTTGGGGGTGGGGGGCCCTTAACAGATTCTGGCACCGGGGCCCTGAGGCTTCTAGTTACGCCCCTGATTTTTAGCAATATTAAAATACATTGCAGACTTTTAGGAGTTCACTTACTTGTAGACATTGGTAAAAGGGACCTTCCACATCTGTATTCCTCTAAAGAGGCCATCCTTTCCCACCTCCACAGATGTGTTGGTATTTCGGTATGCATTATCACACTGAGCCTGAGTAGGCCCACGGGGTCCACTAGCTCCACATGAATTGAACCCCCATTCAATTTCTGATGCTTCCTCTGTTTTTACAGTGGAAAATTAAACCAGGAATTAGGAATTAGAAGTACATTGTTATCTCCTGGACTTCTATTCTTAAACATCAGTAACAAAACACTGGAAAAAGTGCCAGTGAAGATTTGGCAATCCACTAGCAATTTAATGATCACTCAATCCAACATATTTTTGAACACTACATGTGGAAGAATTATGTGTTTAATACCTGTGTGATATGGAACAGAAAAAGGAGTGAAAATAGTGTCTTCCATTGGTTCAATTTCTAGTGGTTGTCCATGTTTTCTGTGTCTCATTTCTATTCTTCCTGGCACAAAATAAAAAAGTAAAAAAAGCATGTGCTTGCCTTATGCCTTCTAATTCTATTTCATAAAATACTACGTAGACAATCAACCATCAAAGATAAACATATGGATACTCTTCCAACAGAAGGGTTGGACTACTTGGACATGTGAATTCCCCATGGCTTACCGGTATAGAAGCAATCTACTGCAAAAGTCATATTATCAATAGCAATATGTGCAACTGAATTCCAGCCCCATGATGCCAACAACTGCAGGCGAAATCTGATTGGAAAAAAGCAAGAGAAAAAAGCTAGAAGGTCCCCTGATACACTGTGCATGTCAGAAAACTCTGATTAAACAACCCGTTTTTTTGTAATTATTTTATAGCCTAGAAGAATAGACAACCACTCTGTTTGTTCTATCTCTTAAATGAAATTGAACACCCAAAGGCAGATTCCTCTTTAAAAATAATGTTATTTTTTGGGTTATAATGGGTCAAATTTCTGCATATACTCCTCCTCCCTCCCTCTTTTTTCCTTCTGTATCCCTGCCCTCCCTCCCTCCTTTATTTTTTGAAAATTTCAATAAAAACCTGATTTTGAAAAAAAAAATTCTGCATATACTCTACATTCCATTCAAAAAATTACCTAAATACTTTCTGGCAAATTTTCTGCTCAAACAATAGTTAATTTAATGACATGACGTTATTACTGGTCATAACACCCTTTTTTATAAAACAAAGAATGGAAATCTTGAATTTATATTAGTAATATCAAAAATCAAAAAGAGTTTCTGAAAGTGGTTAAAAATCTTCAAAAGTTTTGCATATGTTAAATTTACTCCTTCAGGTTTGCACAACACATTCCATAGTAAGTAGATCAAAATATATAATTAAAATATATCAGTAAATACAAAACTGTTTAAAAAATGTATTTAAGAAAATGTGCAAGACACTTTTAATGAACTAGTGTATGATGTAAGCTTTTGGGAAATGACATGATTATTTTATTGAACGTTTAGGAAGGTCAAATCTTTTGTTGACATGGAATGTCCCATATCCATTTTTATATACTATTCAGCCTAACCTGTTCTGAAATCTTGGTACTTCTAATGTTGCGGATGACCAGTAGTAACTTGGCGTTCCATTTCTCTCCCAAAGCTTCAGTGGGTTGCCTACCCCATTTTCTTGCAGGGCGTACACAGCCAGGGTGCCATTTAGGAAGCCATATATAAAGAAGTTGAAACTGAACTGAAATTAGAATGAAAACTGATGTCACTAAGTTATGATTGGATTCACATGAGCCATAGAATAGCCATTTAACCCCTTCGTGACAAAGGCTGATTTTACTTTTTGTACCCTTTGGGACAATGGCCATTTTAACATTTAATTTAACTGTAATTTTCTTCTTTCCCGTTTACTGAACCCACACAAGTTATATATTGTTTTTTTTCAGGACAAGAAGGGCTTTTTTAGATGACATTGTTTTGATTGTATCATATTATTTACTATTAAAAAAGTATAAAATATGGTGAAAAATTTAGAAAAAAAGACTTTTTCTAACTTTTAGTTGAAAAATATTTTACTCATCTATAAAAGGTAATGAAAAAACCTGCCAAATAGATTCTACTATTTGTCCTGAGTTTATGGGGCAATAAGTACAGGTAGCGTTTTGCTATTTCAAAGCCATTTTTTCCAAATCTGGTAATTCTTCCCCCCATGTGCCATTTCGGGTATCTTTGAACCCGGCCAATGCAATTTACCCCATCAAATCATATATTTTTGAAAACTAAATACCCCAGGGTATTTCAAATGCTAGTATTTTAACTCTTTCCATGCACCATATCTACCACCAGTCTTTGTCAAACTTTGTGGTAGTCATTTTTTTGCATTTGTTTTTTCACACACATTTTACTTCAGGTATGAATCAACAGGTTCTGGTATATGTCACTAGCATAAAACACCCCGATATATGTTCAGCAACATCTCCTGAGTACAGTGATACCTCACATGAATGATTTTGCCTGGCTGTTTGGGGGGAAAACGGGCCACATTTGGGGCATGTGCATTTTTCAATGTTGACCTTTGGCATTTGGGGATCCACTGCCCATGCCCTATTTAGTACATCTTTGAGCCGGGCCATTTCAGTGTGCCCAATAAAACCATATATTTTTGAAAACTAGACACCCCAGGGTATTTCAAATGCTAGTATTTTAACTCTTTGCATGCGCACATTTTACCACCAGCATTTTTTCAAAGTTGCAGTAGTATTTTTTTGTGTGTATTTCCCCCCCACACACCTACTTTATGTATGAATTTACAGCTCCTGGTATATGCCGCTCTCACACGACACCCCAATATGTGTTCAGCAACATCTCCTGAGTACAGTGATACCCCACATGCATGGGTTTGTCATTTTTTGCATTTTTTGGGGGAACCAAAAGGCCACATTTGGGACGTGTGCATTTTTCTAATTGGAAATTAGATGTGTGGCCATCCTTCCCCCCGTGTTAATTGGGACATTGTTGAACCGGCCAATTCAATTTACTCCATCAGATCATACATTTTTTAAAAGTAGACACCCCATGGGCATTTAATACAGGGCTCGACAAATCCCAGGCGCCAGGTCGCCATGGCGACAGAGAATTTTGTCCTGGCGCCTAGGTTTTGTCAGCCTCTTACATCCAGAAAAAATTATGGATGTAAGAGGCTGAGTCACCACACGGGGGCGCTGCTGCTCCTGTCTGCCCAGGGGTCTGGGCAGACAGCACAGCCACTCAGAGCCCGCCCCCCGTGCCCACGGAGTGATCCTGTAGGCTGAAAACGCGGTTGCTGCAAAACCAGCAATCGTGTTTTCAGCTGCCACAGGCAGCTTCAAGGAAGTGGGTTGTGTGTTTATTGGGTCCCCACACAAGTGTGGGGACCTGACCCAACACCCCCCAGCTGCCTGATCGCTCCAGTGCAGGGTTA
The DNA here is from genome assembly GCF_027358695.1 of Spea bombifrons. Taxonomy (NCBI): domain Eukaryota; kingdom Metazoa; phylum Chordata; class Amphibia; order Anura; family Pelobatidae; genus Spea; species Spea bombifrons. The sequence goes on along the minus strand of NC_071095.1, from coordinate 40,021,831 downwards.
ACCCCTTCAATGCCGCGGCATTTAGGGGTTAATTCCCGTTTTGTATGGGGCTCTGCTGCTGGTGGTCTGCCTGGAAGCCCAGGCAGACCAGCAACAGCAAAAACGAGCCCCCACAAGCCCTTTGATGATTCCTGTAGGCATGGAAGCCTACAGCAGTCATCAAAGACTCCCCCCTGCAATGGCTGGTCTATAGACCAGCAATTGAGTCCCAGCTGCCAGAGGCAGCTTCAGGGACAGGGGAGAGGGTTCTTCGGTCTCCACATGAGTGTGGAGACCAGCCCCAACACCCCCCTGCTGCCTGATCGCTCCCTGAGAGCGACAGTGCAGCGTTAACCCCTTCAATGCCACAATTGTGTATGACACATTCGTGGCATTGCAGGGGTTAACATTTGTCCCCACAAGCATGTGGGGACTAAATATCAGTCAATGCTGTGCTCCAATGGAACATCAGCATCGAAAGAGTAAAAAAAAAAACAGCACTGACCTGAAAGTCCAGGGTGCTTCCAGGTCAAACGCTGTGAGTTTAGTAAGTGGGCTGATGATGATCAGATCACTCTTGACCAGCTGTTAGTTTAAAAAAAATCCTGGCTCCTAACTTTTTTACCTGGCGCCTAGATCCACAACAAATTTGTCAAGCCCTGATTTAATATGCCAGTATTTTAACTCTTTCCATGCGAGAATTGATTTTAACTCTTTCCATGCGAGCTAATGTGCTAATTTTAGGACTTGCTCACAAAAATATATTTTTTATATATATATTTTATTTTTTTTGCCTTTTTTTAAAAAAAAAATTACATTTTTTTCAACTTGAAGGTTCCCCTGATAGTGACATCAGTGGGAAATTATTTTTACATTTTACTGTTTTTTTTAACTATTTTTTTTTTAATTTTTATTACCGTATTTGCTCGATTATAAGACAAGGTTTTTTCCAGAGCAAATGCTCTGAAAAATACCCCTCGTCTTATAATCGGGGTCGTCTTCTAATCAGACCCCAAAAAAATGGTTGGGGCCATGCTGCTTACCGGTCGCGAGCAGCGTCTCTTCCGTTAGAAGCAGGAGGACAGGAAGCTTGTAGCTTCCTCACAGAACTCTATCTCCCCCTCCCTCCTCTGGGGGCGGGGCCAGAGCAGTTGCTCGTACAGCCGGTCCCTTGCAGAAGTCTTCGAGTGAGAGATCTGCAGTTCAGGTAAGGGGGTGGGGGAGGGTTTTTGGGTAAGTATGTGTGATTAATGTGTGAAGTATGTGTGATTAATGGAATGAATGAGTATTTAAATGTTTGTGAATGTGTGTTTGTGTGTGATAGCATGGATGTGTAAGGGGGGTGGGGGTTGTAGCATGGCATAGGGAGGCTGTAATCCCACTACTATCATCCCCAGGTTCCAGCATGTACTGGCTACCTTGGCTTGATAGGAGTGTGATTGCTGTTAGCAGCAATCACACTCCTATCAAGCCAAGGCAGCCAGTACATGCTGGGTTAAAAGGCATATCATGGGGCTGAGTGGCATATAGGGGGTTAAAATGCATTTCTGGACCTCCAGAAATGCATTTTAACCCCCTATATGCCACTCAGCCCCATGATATGCATATATACCTCCAGAAATGCATTTTAACCCCCTATATGCCACTCAGCCCCATGATATGCCTTTTAACCCAGCATAAGGCATATCATGGGGCAGAGTGGCAAATAGGGGGGTATAAAGCATTTCTGGGGGCAGAGTGGCATAACTGGGGGGGGCAGGTTGGCAAATAAAAGGAAATTTAAAAAATATATTTACATGAATTAATATTTACTGGTAAAACTTTTTTTCCTATAGGGTCGTCTTATATTCAGGCTTTTTGTTTTTTCCTAAATTAATATTTTGATTTTGGGGGGTTGTCTTATAATCGGGGTCGTCTTATAATCGAGCAAATACGGTAATTTTATTTTATTTTTAATTTATTTTTACTAATCACACTGTGATTAGAAAGCTAGGCTCCATTGACTTGCATGGTTGAATGCAGTACCTGTATTCAACCTGCAAGTGGAGCCAGAGTTCTCTAGAGGGTCTGGGGACCATCTAGCCAACTTTTTCATCTTTTTTTTTGTTTTTTCCCGGGCCACCGCCATCTTGGGGATGCTGAAGATTACTTGCAGCTGCGGCTGTGACCGTTCTCCGGAGTGAGTTGGCATAGCCAAATGCCATTCCCCTGCCTGAGGAAAGATAGAACTGGCCATGAGACCAGGGAAATAGAGCTTCCTCCATAGACTTTTGGGCAAATTCCCAGGTATGCCCATGAACAGTCTGCTCAAAAAATGCAGAGACCAGGAAGTGTGACAGGAAGACGTCCTTCAATAATATGATTCCAACACAGTCAACTTAGTGATGACAGGATATTTGAAAATACTACATTGGCTTTGGTGGATGTTACTATAAAAACTATTTACAGAACTATAAATAACTATGTATAGCTTAAAATAAATCTGCCTGTTTGGTTGAGTTATGATTGAGTTATGGCTTTATCTCAAATGCAACAGTTCCATTTCCATTTCATACCTGGCAAACTTTGTTGGTCTCCAGTCCTGGTAGGCTTTCACTATACATGTCAGATCTACCTTGACTGTGTTGACTCTCTATGTGCAAGTGTAGAAAATACCCTGGAAGAAAGCAAATTTAGCAAACAACTGGGTTTTCAATTGATTGCAAACAGAAAAGAGAGGTGGGGGTTTCATGCATAATTTAAGTATTAATGAGTTTTATAATTGAGGACACTAAGGATATAAACTGCCTAAGACTCCATGGGGTCTTATTTTGCTTTTGGCATGTCATGAAATGTTTATAATCTCTGGATTTGCCAGCTTGTCTACCCAGCTTGTCTACCCATAGCGTTATATGAATATTTTGAGTATGCAGCTTTTTTTGAAATTCAACAAGGCAGTGATGTATTCTGGCCTGAGCCTAGGGCAGGAAAACCTGAGGACTACAGTCCCTAGGCCACTGGGGGACTTTACTAGCTGCTCATCGGTAAGAGGATGAGCACCGGAATATGATGGGAGCCGGGTAAGAGACGACTGGGGGCATTGCCCATGGTTTAATACATCATTATCATTATGGTAAAGTTAACTTTAACTCCCTATTAATACTGTCTTAATTCGATTTAATATAACAAAAAAAGAAAAAATGGCTCTGCACTCAACTCCCAGGAAGCTGGGTACTAGCAAGAAAAAAGGGACAGCACAAACCCTCTTGAAGCACACGAACAAGCTTGACAAAAGCCCTGTTTGACCAAAACGTTGCTTTTTTTGCTTTCTCTAAATAAAGTATCCTAAAGATTGGAAGCTGTATGGAGTGCTGGGATTCCTTTTCTTTGTTAATTGGATTTAATGACACCTAACTGTTCCTGTCAATTATTCCTTGGATTTAAGTTCAATACTTTTACATTTTTACAAATTCCAAGCAAATCATATGAGGGGAGATTTTCCCACTTTCACAAGCCACTTTTATTGCCCAAGACGTCAGCTTTTTTAGTATATTACTGTACAGTTAAGAGTGAAAATGATTTAAGGAAAGATGACAACATAATTTTAAGAGCTTGGATACCTTTTGTAACTTGCAAAGTTGAAATCCTCTCTAAATCTTCATTGCCACTCTCACCAAGGCTTGTGTGAATCCATGAGGATTGCCCAGAACCATTAAAAGTCCAACCGCAGGTTCCTTCTTCAAAAGAACAATGAGACCCAAAAGGTAGGATTTCACCTAAAAACAAAAATGTCTTTCAATACATGAATTTAACAAAATGATTGTGCACTCCATTAAGCCATTGCCATACAAAGACAGTAGTGGGCCCTATGGAATACCATTGGATACACTTTCCACCTATCCAGAGCCTTAAAAAGCTAACTAGAAAATTAAATCTGATGTTTCGAAATAGAAAATAAATAGCAATGGGCTTTGCAACCCAAGTGTCAGGGTTACAGAAACACAGAGATTTCACGGCACATACAAACCATTTGTCTCATCTAGTCTGCCCATTTTTCCTGATGTAGAGACTCAGACCATAATCAGACCTGGGTCTTGTCTTAGATTCAGAATAGCTGAATGCCTATCCCATGAATGTTAAAAATTCCATCAGTGTTTTAGCCTCCGTCACTTTTGATAGGAGGCTGTTCCACTTATCTACCAAACTCTCCATAAAAAAAAATTCCTTACATTACATATAACGTTTTGACTCTCTAGTTTTAGATTTTGACTTCTTGTTCTAACATTTCTCCTCCTTTGAGGTGGAGAAAAGCAGCTGGACCCCTTCAAGTTCAGTGCATGGTTGCAGTTGTACCCCCAAGGACTGTTACACAGTGGGGATCTTAATGCTAAAATTGTGTGTTAGTTACTTACCACACACTGATCCTTCATCATTCCCTAAAGGACAATCAAACTGAAAGTCGCACAGCTTCTTACGATTGATGCAGCCTCCATTTCCACATATGAAAGATGATTCCCATGGACAACTGGATAAGTTTCCTTGCAAATACATAGTGGTAGTTATTTGTAGATTCTTGTGCATATACATTTCAAGTCATAGGCTGTACTTTTCTTTTTTTTTAATACATTTTAAAAAAGTTAAGCGCATTGTCTAATTTCATGCAGAACAATATACATTTTCATGACATACAATATTTATTTATATTTGATCCTATATATATATGTTTTAGAAACATAATCTTATCATGGGGTGTATGACAACAAGTCAGCTGCCTGGATACACAGTGTGGGTTGTGAGCAGAAGATAGAAGTGATGGACACCAGAGCAGTGGTTGGAAACTGAACAACATCATTGAATAGAATGAATAAGGTAGTAGTGTCAATGTTTTCAGATGAAGTAATTTTAATATAACAGTTAGAATAGTTGCTCTATGTGATCAACCACAGAGAAAGTGGCACCTTGTTACATGTTATGTATTGTTGGAAGAAATATGTCCTTTGGAGGTTTAAAACATCTAGTGTAGCCACATTCAGATCCATTTAATGTAAGGTGGTGGTGTACTAGCATTTGGTCATTTTATTATAGTGTAGTTACGAGTAGTAGTAGTGTAGTTACGAGTAGAGCTTTCTTTAAACTATTATCCAATTTAGAGACAATAGAATTCAAGGCATTCCACAAACCTACCACCAAAACAATTGCTGAGGCTCAGAGAATCCAGCACCAAAATCTTGTCTTTGTCCAGCCCACAAGATGTGTAATGCAAAGTGATCTGAAATGGGTCATCAATCACTCCAATCTTGGAATACAGGCGGTTCCAGCCTGGCCTTATGTAGAGAGACAGGACAGATTACAACCCAGTTTCTATACATATTACTATAACCTAAAGGGTTAACACTTATATGCTTATACCCACCATATGTTCCAAGCTCCTCTAAGGGAGGAGTATCAAGAGAAAAAAGGGGGGCTGAAGGATTTGGGTCCCAGGGAGGGACTAACCCTTCTAAACAGAGACAATAGAGAAGTATGAGTAAATCCTGATTACCAACACCCTGGGCTTTAGAGAAGCTATGTATATTCCAACATACTACACTCTCCAGATAAAACCAATGAACAAGGTATCACTTCACATAGGGGTAGTTACAGAGATATGAAATATTTATTTACAACTCACTATTTAGTTAATAACCCCCACACTGTGTGCCTCATCTTTGTAGCTGACATTATATATGGTGCTAGAATATAATCATCAGAAACAATTAAAATTAGCTTAGGTTTATTTCAACAACAAAAAACATGAATCTAGTATATCCAGACAATAAACATTAAATAGAACCCTGCATCAGACGGGTTTATTACCTGGTGCTAGAAGTGGAAGTTAATTACAGTAATGCAGCAAAAATATTGTGTGTGAAAGAATTCGCAGGCTCTGTGCTCGTAATTCATGGACACTCTGCAATTTGTATGCAGACTGTAATAATTTTATTATTTGTGTGCCAGCTTGTGTTTATAAAAATATTCATCTTGTAAATTTCAGTGTTATGGCCCACTTAGTAACACCAAAAATATGCTTCCACTAGAAACAACAACTACAGCAACAATCAGGATTATGCTTCTACAAGTCCATAATTAGTATTGTTCAAGAGAAGTTCTATACGCTCCTTATTTTAAATCAAGGGAATGTATCATACAATTATTTATTCATTTATATGGATTGTAATACCACATAACCTGTTGTTATACCAAATCAGATGTTGATGTGGAGTCAATGCATATGGGAATATATTTTGTCTTTGTAATGGTCATTCCAAAGAACAATAATTTGGATGGGTTTGGACATTTCTTGATCAATAAGAAAAAAAGAAATCCTCAAGACTAACAGTAAATAATTAAATGCACACATGAGTCAGAGGCTTAGATATACAGAGCCCTCCACAAATATTGGTGCCCTTGGTAGATATAAGCAAAGAAGGCTGTGAAAATTGTATTTACTGTTTAACATTGTGATCTTTTCTTCAAACAATACACAAAGATACTCTGCTCTCATGGATATCAAACAATTGCAAACACAACACAAGTTTATCCAAAATTTTTTTTTTTATATATATATAAATCTGTGGTAGAATTATTGGCAACCCTGGGTGACTAGGAACAGGAATTTTTTAACTGTGATTTAGGGGTATAAATACTAAGACCAAGGAATACGGCTGTGGTGTGCTGCAAAAGTTTGAGGAAAGCCTTGAAAATGCCCATTTTCACCATAAGGTCAATAATTAAGCCGTTCTGGTCAACTGGAGAACTGCAGAAAGCAGTTGGGTCTTGTGGTCAGAAAGTCTCCAAAACTACAATCCGACGTCAGTTACATCACCACAAATTGTTGGACAGACTTTGAAGAAAAACTCTCTACTCTCATCCGAAAATAAACTCAACAGTTTGCCATACACTACAATGGAATTGGGTTCTAGAGTCAGAAGAAACCAAAATAATGAACGGCCCTGGCGGAAGTGCCGGCAGCAGTGGAAGTTGTCTGCGCGCATCGCACAGATGTTCCCCGGCTGCCAGAGAGGAGGATACAGGTCCCCTGCAGCGCTGCGGGGGATCCTCATCTCTGGCAGCCTCTGCTGCTGCCAGCACTTCCGCTCGAACTTCTATGGTGGAGCACTGGAAGGTCATGTTACGCCGACGCTCCTTCATAGATGCTCCTGCGGAAGTGCCGGCAGCAGCAGGGTTGTCTGCACCGCACAGACATCCACCGGCTGCCAGAGAGGCGGATCCAGGTCCTCTGCCTCTGGATCCTCACCTTGCTGCTTGCCCGTAGCAGGGCTAAATGATAAAGAAAAAAAAACACCCGCCCGGCGCCCGGGACATGCAGTCGGGTGATGCGAATTACGTTAAACCCCGATTATAGACCGCACCACCACTTTAAGTGGGGGGGAAAGTTTGGCCTTTAATAGGGTAATTAAGAAACGGTTCGGTGAACCCCACCATTATATGTATATAAATATAAGATGCCAAAATATGGAGTATGCAATGATATCTTTTTTATTGGATTAATATAATACTTAAAAGACAAGCTTTCAAAAGTTTTCCTCTCTTCCTCAGGTATTGCTTCAGACTTGAGAAAGAGGAAAACTCTCGAAAGATTTTCTTTATAGTTTACAAATAAGTGCAGAGACAGAGCGACAAGCTTTCGCGCTGTCTGGTTGTTGTGAGCAGAGCCATAGCTAGCTCCTTTTGTGCCCAAGGCAAGAATTAAATATTGTGCCCAGATTTTATTGACACTGCCCTTATACACTGCCCTTACACAGACCTGCCCATAAACACACATATACACATACACAGTCCTTACACACTGCCTTTAAACACACCTGCCTATAAACAGCCATAAACACATACAGTAAGGTGGTTTTACTTTACTGAGAGGGTGGTAGATAAGTGGGACAGTCCACCAACAGAAGTGGTAGAGGTTAAAACAGTAAGGCAATTCAAACATGCATAGGATAAGCATATGGCTAGCATGACTCTAAGGTGAGAACAAGGACTATTTAACACTTGATTCTTTACATGAGAAAAAACAGGCAGACAAGATAGGCAGAAGTCTGTTCTTATGTCCTGTCAAACTCTATGTTTCTGAATCCATGATACTGAAATATGCAGTGCAGCTTGGGGCACGAGTACAAAAAAAAGTACAAACTGGAAATAGAAAGGGTCCAGAGAAGAGCTACAAAAGGATTAAAGGAATGGAAAATTTCAGCTATGAAGAAAGGCTGTCTAAATTAGGATTGTTTACTCTGGAGAAAATACATTTTCGTGGGGATATGATAAACCTTTAAAAGTAAGTTCAAGGTTAATACAGAGATCTTTTTGGGGATCTTTATATAACTTGTTCTTTCCAGACTATGCATGTGAATCCCTTAAGATTAGAACAAAGGAGCCTTCATCTTAAACATAGAGAAGGTTTCTGTACAGTTAGGGCGGTTAGATAGTGGAATAGAATGCCACCTGAAACAGTTTTGCCAATTCAATCAATGCATTCAATAAACGTTTGGTTGTTTTTCTAGATATGAAATGCATGCGGGGTTACAAGTAAAAGTGGAAAAGGTAATGTTTATCCTGATGGGGTCCAACTGCCTTGAAGTCAAGAAGGAATGTTTGTCCCTTTGAAATGACATTACTGTCTTGCCTTCTTCTTGGGGTTTGTGAAATGGCCGAATCTGATGGACTATATATCTTTTTTCAACCTAATTATTTATGTAACAATTATGTAGCAATTTTAGGCAGACACATCACATAGAACAGAATTCACAAACACCAAAAGGGCATAGAATATTACTTAAAATTGTTTCATGGCTAGGAGGGACATAAGGGAAATTTGGAGCCATTAAAGTAAAAAAACATCTACCGGTATGTTTTATTCTATTATGTGTTTCAACAAACTCTATTTTAATAAATATTAGAATATGTTACATTGGTTTGCAGTAACACATTAAGGAGGACCTGCTAAATGCAGTGCAACCTTTGTCAACTGATGTCTAGAAAAAGATGAATTTCAGATGCTTACTGCCCCATTGTACTTATTGATTCAGCAGTATAGCATGATGGATATTTACTGGAAAAGCAAATTATTAACTAAGGAAGCACTTACAACAATAGCTATCATAAAATACTGGAGACTCCTAAAGTTCAATTTAAAGTCATATCTGTCCCTTGACAATTAAGTCATATGTCAAATTCTTTAAGGCAATTATTTTATATGTCACTTTCTTTATGGTTTCTTAAAAAACTATTCAGTATTTGCTTCTGTCTTTATTGTGTCCAATTTATTTATGGGTTCATATTATTAAATAGACCATGGGGTTTAGTCACTAAAGGAGAGTTATCAGGAAAGTTGGTCAGAGAGTTATGGTTTTAACTCTTGTGCTTCACTATTCATTATTATGTGAATTGATTGAGGAAATCTCACTTATTTACCCATACATTATACAAGGCCAGCCAATCACTTCCTGCAGAAGACGTTCACTTTGGCTGACCTTTCATTGTATAACGAAGTCAAAGAATTCAAAAACACGACTCTCCTGAAAACCTCCCCTTTACTGAATAGACCTTAATGAGCATGGAATATATACTCACTGGCCTCATTCTTAGGTACACCTGGCTAGTACCGGGCTGGACCCCCTTTTGACTTTAGAACTGCCTTCATTCTTCGTGGCATTCTCTGCAAAGTGCTGGAAACATTCTTGAGAGATTTTGGTCCATATGGACACGATGGCATCATGCAGGTGCTGCAGATTTGTCGGCTGCACATTCATGATGCGAATCCCCCGTTCCACCACATCTCAAAGGTGCTCTATTGGATTGAAATCTGGTGACTGTGGAGGCCATTGGAGTAAAGGGATGGACATGGTCAGCAACAATACTCAGGTAGGCTGTCGCATTTAAACGATGCTCAATTGGTACTAAGGGGCCATTACACCACCAACAACAACCTGAGCCGTTGGTACAAGGGAGGATGGATCCATGCTTTCATGTTGTTTACGCCACATTCTGACCCTGCCATCTGAATGTCGCAGCTGGAACCAGGCAACGTTCTTCCAGTCTTCCATTGTCCAATTTTGATGAGCCTATGCGAATTGTATCCTCAGTTTCCTGTTCTTAGCTGACAGGAGTGGCATCCGGTGTGGTCTTCTGCTGCTCTAGCCCATCTGCTTCAAGGTTTGACATGTTGTGCATTCCTTGGTAGTAACGAGTTGTTATTTGAGTTACGGTTGCCTTTCTGTCATCTCAAACCAGTCTGCCCATTCTGCTCTGACCTCTGACATCTACAAGACATTTTCGTCCACACAACTGCCGCTCACTGGATATTTTCTCTTTTTCAGACCATCGTCTGGTTCTGCGTGGAAAGCCCAGTAGATCAGGAGTTTCTGAAATACTCAGACCAGCCAATCTGGCACCAACAACCATGCCACGTTCACAGTCACTTAAATCTCCATTCTGATGCTTGGTTTGAACTTCAGCAATTAGCTGTTTGTGTTAGCAAGCAATTGAACAGTTGTACCTAATAAAGTGGCCAGTCAGTGCAATTTTTGCTTTTAATGGGCATGGTTTTATGCGCTCCTAGTTCTCGGCATTTTAAAACTAATGTTTTCAAGCTACCCTATTTGCCCTGCCTTTGGGTGCCATCTATGAACCTATCTGTGATTGTTACCCAAACTTTGACAATCTTTCTCTACATTGCTCTTTTAAAGCTCTTGAGTTAATTTCTTGGGGAGATTATTTGAGAATAGAGGTAAACAGCATTGTGTTTATTAAAAGTAAGATTTGTACTTAATCTCTTAAATAATGTATATAATGTTTACTTAATTATATGCATAAGTAGTGATGGGCACTTTTGTTTAGGGTTGCAGTAGAGATGTAGCTAGGGGATGGGGTTTTCTAAAAACTTTTTTACAGCCCACAGATACAGTAGCGTTATGAACCTGAGTGTGGCTTGAGTTGCAGAAGAATGTAATTTACACAATTTAATTTATAAACACATTTTCGGTGGTTTGTCTACACATCATTATGAATTAGGGCTGTGTAACACTGTGATACACCTATACCCAGCAAGCATTTTGAATCTTAATAAATGAGGGATAATTTATTATATAAGAAGTCCAAGGAAACCACCTGGCAATTTTAGCTAAAGCTTTCTGTCCATTATTGTTTTAAATTGGACCTGTAAGCTACAAATTATGAGACTGATTTTATTAGGTTAAACAAGGTTTGCTCGCAGTGCTACCAAGATTCCTAGCAAATATACTTTTCATAATTCAAATAGTAAAGTAAAGTAAAGTAAAGTACAACGCTTTAAAAAAAAAAGCATTTCTGTTTACAAACGAATTATTGGTGGTGTAGTCATAACTTTCTTGCTTCACTTTATATTTGTTTTCATGCTTGTATACTGTTTTTACTTTATTATTAGTGCCTACACAGTTTTTTGTTCACTGGTAAAAAAAAATAATATTTATGCATTTGCTACCAACAGAGCGAGTTCCAGGAATTCTTGTTCTACGAATCTAATGAGATAAATTGTGAAGTCTTTAAAACATTTACGATTTCATGTCAAAAACATTTCTCTAGATGTTTCTTAACAAAAGAAAGTTCCTTTTTCCACACATTAAAATACTGGTGAGTTACAAAATTGGTCACCTTTGGTGCATGCATTTAGCCCATAAACAGCATTGGTGATGTTGACTGCTTTCCAGCCGCGTCACTCCTGAGCAAGTAAGTAAAAGCATCACACGAGACGTCAGTCCTTGAACACTTTGGTCAATTATGTTCTCATTGGTGCCAATTAATATTTTGCTCACATCAGAAACTTATGCAGCACAGAGTCTGCACTGCAGTCAATGGTACCGAGCAGCCTTTCTCAGCCAATTTAATTTTATTAATGGAGTCAAGGGCTTTGTCTCTTACATAACCAGCCAAGAATGATCACTGCAGCACTAAAAGGAAATTGTAAAAAGTAACGCAAAACATTGGCTATTGACTTGATGCCAAATATATGAAAAGCGGCAAACAATATTTTGAATGGAGTGCACATTCAGCATCTATATTTTCTGTGGTGCAAACCCTATCAATATATGTTGTTTATATTAAGTATCATTGGCTTTCTCTACTGGAAGCGGGTGCCCAATCATGCATTTGGGCATTGAAACAGTGAAGATGCACGGGCAAAGTACACAAATTTTAGATTTTGTGGTAGGTGAAAAATATGAGAATAAAAAAATCTGATTTTTGTAAAATGGCACAAGTCACAAATCAAGTCAAATTTTCCTCTGGCTTCATCTGGAACAAAAATATGGTCTATATTCTCACCTTGAATTTACCTCTCTCTCTGGTAGTAACCTTAAACTGATGTTCACTTTCATATTCTGGATCATAACCGTAAGTCTCTCTGATGTGGAGTCATCCTGTGTGTACATGAATAGCTCAAGCGAACAAGTACCAAGGCTTCCGGGGAACATCGGACTAAGCAGATGAGAGACAAGGCAGTCCTGTGATGTTTGACTTGTATTCAGAAGAAGTATCCCATCTACAAGGAATGAGATAAGGAAGTACAATAAGGAAACATCATATAGCTAAGGAATAAGTCCAAAGTATCCTTTGAAACTCACCTTTGGAACAGAGATGGCTTTCGACCCTCTTTCCTCCCCTTGTGTCCCTCTCGTTTTGCATGAGTGTATCACAGTGTTGTACAGCCATAAACCAAATCTCATATTTTACACTGAACCCCAATTCCTACAAACATTGTAATTATTAGACTTGTGCATTAGTTTTTGTACAAACTTTATTTTTAATGTAAATTGCCCATTTTGTGCATTCGTGGGAATCAACAAAAATGAGGGCGATCTCGGACAAAACCGAATTGCAAAAGTGATGAAAACTTGTATGGATTTGTTAGATTCGTTTCCACGTGTAGCCACCATTACAAGCCGTTTTGGCGCCATTACAAGCCGTTTTGGCACTTGTTGATGAGGTAAAGTGGGAGGGACTGTGTATTGGTAGCATACATATCAATGACTCATCGGTAGAAGTAGCCAAAAAATGTAGGTGGCCCCATTTTTCATTGATTGTTATAGCTGTGATTGATGGGTCCAACAACCTGTGGGAGTTTTCTCCTTACTTTTTTCACTCTGGCCAATCACCATTTACAAGGGGAAGGCACAGGCATTAGATATATAAGTGTACTGACTCCATTTTAACTTGTCAGCAGCAGCAGTTACAGACTGGTGAGAGTTGGAGTGTGACACAGTAACAGTTAGCTTAGCAGAGGCTGAGATTGATGCTCATTCATCACCCACCATACTGCAGGTGAATTAATAGTTTATTGTAGTGCAGAAAATGTACTATTATAGGGTGGATTGTGGAAGCTGTAGTGACTACTGTAGTACATTACAGGGACTGCAGCAGACATTTTCTCCTGTTCCTGAGTAGCGTTTAGTTCAGGGGCGTCCAACATGCGGGCGTCCAGCATTTGGCCCGCGGGACCTCGAGGTGCGGCCCGCGTGAGATCGGCAGCCAGGATCGCAAGAGCCCTGCTGCTTACTTGTGGGAGGGTCTATTCTCTGCTCCAGTCCTGCCTCCTCTGTGGGGAGAACGAGGGAGGCCGCGCCCCCTGCTGAGGTCAGTGATCGGCATTGAGAGAGCTGTAGTGCAGGTAAGGGGTAGGGGGAGTGTGTTTGAATGAGTATGCCTGATTGAGGGAATGAATCTGTGAATTAATGGATTTGTGTGTGTGATAGCATGGATGTGTAAGTGCTGGAACCTAGGCATGATGGGACTGTGATTGCTGTTAACAATCCCACTCCTATCATGCCAAGTCAGCCAGTACATGCTGAAATCTGGCTAGCTGCCCCCTTGTGTATTGATGCTGCCAGCAGTATGGGGTCTGCACTTACAGCCACCCTGTACCAGCATGTACTGGCTGACTTGGGATGATAGGAGTGTGATTGCTGTTAGCAATCACACTCCTATCATGCCAAGTCATATTGTTGATTTTTTTTGTCCAGTTGTGGTGTGTTACTTTTAATAAAAGCATGGTTACACACTAAAATTAGACAAAAAATACCGGTACAATGCCCAGCCAACCAGTACATGCTGGAATCTGGGTATGCCTGAGATTGCTGTTAACAATCATAATATATAATTTTTTGTACAATTTTGGTGTGTAACTTACTTTTATTAAAAGTGTGTGGGGGGTCATTTTCAGTTTCGGCTAAGTGAACCCTGAATTTTCAGTTTTGGTCCAAAATTTTCATTTTAGTGCATCGCTAAAATAAATAGAACTATTTTATTTTTACTTATCCAGAATCCTGAATTTGTAGTCACAAAACTTTCTAGGCCCAGAAATCAGTGAGAGGAAAAGTAAAGGTTTTATGTCATTTAATTTATTTTAATCTGCATATTTTATTAAAGGCCATATTTTCTCACAGTGAAAAATGAGTGCGGCCCTCGCACGTATACAATCCTGATGAAGTGGCCCACTGCAGAAAAAACTTGGACGCCCCTGGTTTAGTTGATTAAGACTGACTGATATTTTTGGCTGAAAAGCAAGTGTAGGATATTTTAGCATATTACACTCACACAAACACAAAATGGAGTCAGAGCCATCTTGTTTGCTTTAAATGATATAAAAGATTTTTTTCTCTCTGAGAACATATTGAGAACAAAGAAGCTTTAATGAAAATAGCTGCTTCAGCAAGTATTTCCTAATTAAATAAATTGTATTATGAGAAATTTTAGGGAGTAGAAGCTACTTATCTCTAAGAATGTAACGAAACCAATTCTACTGAGAAGGTATTCTCTTCTAGAGATACACTGGTCAAGGGTAAACACCAGATGTTTTCTTCCTTAGACCGGAGCGTGTCTCACCGGTTAATAATGGAAAAAACCCTGCAAATGTGCTATGAAATTTGTAATTATAATGAATAATATCCATAATTTTGATTGGAGGATTTAAAGCAATAGGTGGAGATTATGGTAATAGGCATAGTTTTTAAAAGTTATGTTTAGACAAAGCCAAAGAGAATAAGGCGAAGAGAAAGAAATTATTTTGGACTTCCGAGATATGGTTTTGGACCATATTTTTACTCTTATAATTACTTTGATTATCTAATAATGTTCATATTTGCTATCTTATCCTGGCTAACTCAAATTTTATGGCCATTGCCCAATTTGATGAACGTTATTTTTCCACTGAACCTGGAGATTTATGTCTACAGGGACCAGTTGGGCCACAGCAACAAGTGGTGGTAAATATAATGGTGTTCTATAACATAATATAATATAATGGTGAACGTTTTATTACCATTCCTTTTATTTGTGGTTGCTGAGTGGACTGGAAATGAACTGGTTTGATATTAACAAATGCTGTTCATATAAGGTGATATCATTCTGACAAATCGGAGATATTTATGCAATGAGCTGCTTCACCTGTTGCATTCTTGTGTGTTGGATTAATAAGTCAGTGATTCATAATTGATAACCAACCAATAATATGCTGCATTCTATGTTATGATTTATTTTGACATGTTTTGAAGATCATTTTTCTGTTTTATCTTTTTTTGTGATTTGAAAGGATTAAGAATCAGATATAAAATATTGGGTATCCCTTTAAATTCATATTGTGGTTGTGATCCTACAATAATTAAATGCGCCGGAATTTGTGTATGTGATAGAATATTGGTTTTGCATATGTTATCTCTTTAATAACAAGACACTTGCCCCTTTATGTTACTAGCCAAACCTCTAATTTGTGGACAAGTGATTTTTTTTATTATCTTTCTATTATATCACATATTATTCTTCACTGATAAATAAATCTTGGTCACAAAACTAGACATTATAATATATAATACTGGGAAAATGCATGTACCTATGATGTGCGAGTCTCTGCCTGCCCAGGCCCAGTGCTCTACTACCACTGTTGCACCTCTTTGACTGTCCTTAATCTGGGGGAACCTTTTTTAAAAACTTTCTATAATGAAAGGGGAGTCCAGAAGGTGTCAGGGACCTCCTCTTTGGGAACGCCCCCGAATTATGTTCCAAATAAAAAAAACTCCGAACCTCGTCCGAAACGGACGGCCAGGCAACAAGATTTGTTGCCCGAAAAAAAAAAAATTCCACAGCGATTTTGCTCGCCGTGCACATGTCTAGTAATTATCATACGTGATATACCATGTCATGCATTCAATGATTGGCATGGTGGCCTATATAAATACAGTAAATAGATAAAACATTATTTACAATTGTGAAATGCATATGACCTTTTATTGTTTGTTGGTATCAACCTATTTATTTATATGTTTACATTCGGAATTCCTTACTTGAATGAGGCAACAAAGTTAATAGTATATTCTTGGCAATTTAGAACCACAGTGAAGGTTAAAGTCATACATAAAAATGTACAGTGCCAATTTGGCAGCTACATGCACTGACCCTCATGAAATATAGTTTGATACGTATATACATATATACACATTACTTAGAAGTGTGTCCGGTAGAGGGTTATAAGAATAATAATAATGTAATAATTGACGGTTGTAGTAATACAAATTATACATTTGGCTCATATAATTCAACTTTCTCTTCTTTTACCTTTGACGCCTTTTGTGGAAGATTTGCTTTCCAGTAGCTGGATCTGTTCTTGTGATGTTAATGTTCCAATCCCTGTTGGCACCCAGTGTGGCTTTCCATCATTCCTTGTGGATGAGACCCAAGGGCAACTTGTTTCAAAGTCACATGACTGTCCTAGAGGGGAAACAAAAGAATAATCGGGTACCTAGTTAACTAGCAGAGAATGATAATCTTTTCGGAGGGATATCATGGCGTACTCATTTTCAATGCTGAAGATATTGATATAAGCCTTTCTGTGTATATGCATACGTAATACTATTTGTCTCAATGAACCACAGGTAACTCAGATAACACATGGCATGTCCATTAAGCATATAGGTGTCATACAAAATAATAATAAAACAAATAGGTACATATTCTGGCCTGGGCAATAAGGGTAGATTACAGTGAGCTGTACATATCCCCCACAAGAGCTCTTAGTAATTCTTAATTAGGTTCTCTCTTTCACAAAACGTACACGGCTAACTGTATTCTACGGACAGCCACATAAACAGCAACACAATTATTTCTGTGCAAAGCATCAGAATAAGAAGTCACATGCAGTTCATAAAAATTCTAAAGGTTTACCAGATGGCTGCGGATCAGTGAACCCAACATTCTTCTTGTGACTGACAGACATACTCTCTATGGGCAGTCCAGGGGTCAAGATAGATTCAGCATGAAGGCCAGAGCACCAATCAGCCACTATAGAATACAAATACAAGCATATGTGACAAAAGCATCTTACGTTCATTCCAGTTTAGTAAATGGTATTGAACAGACATGATTCAGCTGCCCTATATCAAATCATGCCTCGTGTTTTTAGTTGCTACATGATATAGGTTTATTTATTTCCCACTAGCTAGTCCCACTAGCTATACTCTAAAACAGGTGTCAACACATCCTTTCCACATGTTCTGATAACACGCCAAAGAATAACTATTTTATAGCCAATAAAATATTTTTTTAAAATGTATGTTGGCATTGTATACTTATTTTCTGGGGGGAAAACTGTTAATTATACATGTCCTGGCTATCTTAACTCCTGGGAAATTATGAAATTACATATAGACATGCCTGGGAACTCATGGCACCTTGGTGCCCCAGGAACTGAATTGCCTGTAGGGTCACGTAACATTACATTACATGACCCTGCAGTAGCATGGCAGCATGCACAGAAAGTGTGAGCTGTACTGAAGATAGGATGCTGGCAAGGTAAGCAAGACTGAATGTCTCTGTGTCTTTAGTGTTAGAGTGTGTGTATGTTGTTAATGTGTGTTATTGTGTGTTGTTAGTGTGTGTGTGCGTGTGGGTAAAAGCATATGGTGGAGAGTTACTGTGGCTGTTAGCATGTGTGTGAGCGCATTGTGCTTGCATGTGCCTGTGTATCAACATACAATGCTAGCTTGCGTGTGTTTATTAGTGTATGGTGGTAGTGTGTGGATGATAGGGTGAGCATATGCTATGTGTGAGTATATGGTGTTAGAATGAGTGTTAGTGTATGATGTTAGAACAAGTTTATGTGTTAATATATGTGTGTTAGCTACTGAAGGGCAATAAATACTCCACTTAGGTGCCCCTAACCCTAGGCTCACGCCTCCTTAACAAGGAAGGGGTAACACGGCATTTTGGGAGGTTTAAACACCACACCCCCACCCAGTGATTAAAGGCCGGCATGTGGGCATAGAAATCAACTCGGATTGCTGGGACGTACGGGTGAAATGGTTTTAATCCCTCCCTGCCCTGACATTGTCCACCTACTCTAGGTATATATTGCTTGATAGCTAATTAAAAGTTAGGAGTCATGGTTTTCTCATTGGCAAATGTTTTTTAAAAGCGAATTTGAAAACATATTCTGTCATTTCTGTTGAAAATTAGTTTGACTAATCATGTTATTCTATCCTGTTTCTGTTTGGATTGTAGTAGTTGCTGATTGATAGGCAGCTGCGCTAACTGGGCTATTTATGTGAAAAGGTGAATTAACTGTATAACTGTGCAGTCCAGTGTCTGTTCAGGCAAACGAAACAGAAAAAAGAGACATACTAAATCTCATCTTTCAAAATTAATATTTATTCCAAGAAACATATTGATCTTTAGCAGGTAACCCATCCCTAATACAGTGTATGAGTTGATTAAAGCTACATTTGAAGATTTCAGATGCCAGCTGATTAGGAATTATTTAGCATTGTCAATCAAAAGCAGAGCTGTAGAACTTTACGGGTCACTTCCATGAAACAGACGGATTATGACTTGACATATATGACCTAGAAGCAAATACAATCTATAAATTCTGTGAATTTCACATATTGCAAGTAGGACTTAACAAAGTCAGGTCATTTGAGACATTTTTGAGGGACACATATGCATTTTTCGTGTTATTGAGCAGTATATTCTTGTACATTGTGGTTTGTGGGATTCCATTGCATGAGTTTATACATCCCAAATGCTGCAGGGGCATCACTTTACACACGTGGGTCAAGAAAAATGTGAACTGTATCTGTCCCTCAAAAAATTGCTGATATATTAAGTCTACTACGTATCTGCAAGTAGGAGGTCCTGGCATCTTTGTCTTGAATTGTGTTAAAGCTTTAATGAGGCCATTAGAGAAACATTGTGATGGAGGCTCCAGAAATTAAATTAAGAAATAACCATGGCACAGATGATGCAGAATAAGTGCAGGAAGAAAAAGGAAAACAAGTTTGTATGCAAAGATCAAGTAAAATACCCAAATCTACCTGTCTTCTCCTGATCTCTCTCCATCTCTCATGTCCCATTTTACCAATTGCTTGTCTGCTATTTCTTCATGGATGTCACAACGCTACCTGAAACTTAATCTTTCTAAAACTGAACTCATTATCTTCCCTCCTTCCATCTCCACTCCACTACCCGAATTCTCTATCACCATTAACAACACGACTATCTCTCCTACTAACCAGGCCCAATGTGTTGGGGTCATCCTTGACTCTAACCTTTCCTTCATCCCTCACATTCAGTCCCTCGCCAGATCCTGCCACTTGCACCTTAAGTGTGAGTGTGATGGGTTTAGATACTCTATATCACCTATTGGCCTCTTTATCCATGCACTGTGCAGTGTGTCCCTATCAGTCAAGCATCTGGGACTCACTCACTGAGATGACTTCAAGAATACTCAGAAGGAAATTTACACATGTGTTATGTGTTGTCAGGTTACCAGAATAGTAGGAAAGAAATTATATCTATAGCGTACAATCTTGAGGGAATGGGGTGACAAACATAAGGCACAGAGAAAAGGTTCTAGCAGCTAAGATTATATCTATAGATGTTTGATGACAAGCTATATTTCCCAACCCAATGCGTTTTGTATTTAAGGTTTTCTGTTGCCAAATACGTTCTGCACACTTAACTTTCCTATGCTACTGAGAAAAGAACTCACATTTAATAGAGTGAAGACCAAGAGGCTGGCATGGAGGTTATCCTGGCCTATCTGGTGCCTGTGCTAGTGCTTGGCTAGATGGAGGTTTCCTATCCACTGCATTACACATATAGTCCCCTTTGCCATCCTGGCATTGTGAGTTCGAGCAAAGCTTCATTCATCACGATAAATGACAGGCTCTTGTCCACAGTCTCTAATAGCAATATGATTGTTATTAATCCTCCAACCAAAATAGATTTTCAGTGCCTTGATGACATGGGGTCAGTTTTTCATACTTGATCACAAACTAAACTTGACAAATATAAGGGTCCTCTGTAAGATGATATGACTCACTTCTAGCTCCTTTCCTTGACACTTGACAAATATACCAGGGAGAGAGAAAGAAAATAAATAAAGAAAAGATGCCCTGCTAAAGCTAAGCTGCACTTCAGTTTGGCACTGGGGATGGAGGGACATATTGATTCAAAACACAAATGCATCTAACAACATTTGGCCAAGTCAATAACTTAATACACTACTTATTTTAGGATTCAGATCATGCCGACTTACGCACTCAAGTAGCACAATACAATGGGACAGCATTAAAGACATCATCAGACTTTAAAAAACATTATACAATAAAAAAATATTATATTATACAATTATTTCCAAAAGCAAGCAATAACGATTAAAAAACCAAGACAACTAAATTAGCCATGTATTATTCAAAAAAGGAGAGTCCAATTAAACCAAACTGATACTGTATGTCACTCAAAAAACCATGTACACACCTGCCCAACTGTTATACTCTGTAATTTAAACATTAGTGAAAATCAATGCAAGGAGCATGAGTTAGGAACAGTAAGAGCAGGAAAATATTGGAGATAGCCGACAGCTGCTGTGGACTGGGACCTGACATGCCAGGGCATACATACGGACATGTGTACCCAACACGCGTAATTGAGTCACCTGTAGAATAGAAATGAGTCACTTCCAGACTGTGTGATCCTGAGAATCTGCCCCTTCACCCTGAGATTCTGGCATAAACCTCGAGAGTCAGGGTCAAATCTTTACAGTTCTTAGGTATGGTACCCGGTTTGTACCCTAAAGGGCAGCTGGACCAAATAACGTCATGTTCCCATATAAAAAAAAAAGTTGGTACCAACTAGTCATTGCAACAAAATAAAAAATATTTGCCTCATACCCTTTGCACATGGTCTGTGATGATATCTAATGGTTTTACAGCAACCACACATAAATAATAAATAACACATCATTTTTACCTTGGATGTTTACATTTAACCATTTATTATTTCGATTTCATGATTAAGCTGCTCTAAAATATAAACATTTTTGTAAAACATTTAAATTTCCACATTTGTAATGTATTTATGTATTGTTATAGTTCTAAAGCAGTATACATTTTACTTAAATATTTTTACTCAGATATATGTGTCAACCGTACAATATTCAAGCAAAATTGTAAATGTTTTTTTTCTTTATACATGCTGAATTAGTTTCAATATATAGCACACCCATCCCAAGCCCTCAGTCAATATGTGTAAAAATTAGATATTGTGCACCCACCATCCCTACTGATTATAAATCATACTAGTCTACACAATAAGTTTGATTGTTGAATCATACATATCATTACTGTGAAGAGAAGGCTGGTCGTTATTAAAAGTTGTATTTTTAATGTAACTTATATTCGGTGAGATAGGTCGGAACCTAAAGGTGGCGATGATGTCTTATTATTATTATTAATTGCTTTACATAGCATCATCATTTGTTACAAAGTCTTTATTCTGTTTTAAAGAAAGAATATATTTTTCTAATATTGAGAGTATTGTTGAACACACTTTATATACATGTTAGACACACAGTGGCATAAATAGATGTTTTTGGAAACACATATAAAGCAGCAAATTCCATATGTATTTGTGTTATTGATAAAGAGTTTAGAACAATAATTAAACAGATAACATTAATAACTCTCACACAGATAGACATCCTCACAAGCACGTGCATTGTGCTATTACCTTGTAATGCATGTTAGCTCCCAGTGAAAGATATTTAGTATTGTATGAACATGAACCTTACATTCCTGCATCAGCATAAAATTAAGCCATTAACATCAAAGTTTAGCAGACAGAAGGACAGTTTTAGTCCTTTGCAGATGAATGCTTCAAGGCCTGCGGGAGTTCCTTGCCTGGGGGAGTGTGAACAATGCCATTAAACATGGAATTAACATCTTTAACAAAGGGTGGAGAATAATATAAAGCCCTTATTATACAAAAAAACAATAAATCTGAAAACTTGCTATTTTGTACTGAACTCATTTCTTTTAAGGGAAAGCTGTCTTAGGTAAGGGATCAAGACTATGTAAAAATGTACACATTGATGTAGCTGCTACACTATTGTGTTCATTTCAAACAGGTCGTTTCTGAGTATAGTCTCTGCTATTTTAAAGATTGGATAATGGCCTAGCCACAGATCTTAGTAGTATAAATGGGCTAGCTACAAGGGAGATCCATATTTCCTAAAAGCCTAGTGAGCGGTGGCACACTGGAGAGCTTGATTGTACAGTAGAGTGTTCTGCTCCTGTTAATGGGGCAGAGGAGTATTCTGCCTCCTAGACTCAGACCTGCCACCTGAGGCTTAGGGCTGCTATCTTTCTCTGGTTCTGTGTCTTCCTTTTTGGCAGTGTGTGCAAAGTGATGTAATGGTAAGTGGGAAAAAGGGTATGGCTTAATCATACCTATGAACACTTTAGGTTTGACCCAGAGTCTGCAGGTGAAGTGCTGCTTCCCTAGGTCTCCGTGTCACTTTTCCCCTTCTCCAGACAGGGTAGCAGTGTTGGGCCATGTCCACTCAGTGCCCACTTCCTGCCCCAGTGCCACGCTAATTTGATGCTATTTGAGGCTAGATTGGACTCCACGTGTGACTAGCCCTGTCCCCCAAAGCCATTCCTGCAGAAGACATAAAGCTCCAGACTCCCTATGCTGGGAAGTTCTAAGGTATAGGTTTAATGATAGATCCTGCACACACCACCTCTTCCCAGATAAAAAAAAGAAAATAGTTTAAAAAAAAACCAACAGATTAGACACCACAGTGAAACCGGAAAACACAATTCAAGAGGTCAACACAGTGGAACTGGTACACAGGCGAAGCGATGTTTAGAGTTTCACACTGTCATGCATAAAATAGTTAGAAAAGAAGTATCTTCTACTTGTATTAAAAAAATGAAGAATTCTACCTCACGTGAAAGAGCTTCTTTTTACAAGGTAATTTAAAATATGTGATGCAAATGTGTTCCACTTCTTTTTTGTATGCATTTGTATCTATTTATATATCTTTACAATACCTCCCCTTCTCTTATCAAATTAAATCTACTAGGGAAAGAACACATCACTACTGCAGGAAGTGAGCGGATTATTTTAAATTGTTAATAAACACAATGCACCGTGAGCCTGCAAGGAACAGATGGCTTTCTACTTTTATAAACCATATTAGTTCAAATATTGGCCAATTACGCCTCCTTTCGCTTGTCAAACCATGCAGTATACCCTGAGTTCTTTCTCTCTAATTTATATTACAAAGTTATCGTGGATTCACCATTCATCAGGATTAATTAAGAAAACACTCAGGAATCATTAAAACAGCACCATTTCCCCAGAACATAATAAATAAAATTTTTCGTCCCAGTGGTTATTGAAAAAGGATGTTTGATTGCAATATAACTGGGTATTCATAACAAGCGA
The DNA here is from genome assembly GCF_027358695.1 of Spea bombifrons. NCBI lineage: Eukaryota > Metazoa > Chordata > Amphibia > Anura > Pelobatidae > Spea > Spea bombifrons. Next base: position 39,998,065 of record NC_071095.1, on the reverse strand, counting down.
ATCTGCCATAGTAGTTAGTAATGACGCAGGGCAAGGAATGGCAGGGGGTGGGCGGTTTGTTGGGGAAATTAGATACTTGGATGCTTGGTGGGCAAATGAATGAGAATCATTGATACCCAAATCATAGAAGCAAAGGATCATAAAATCTGACAGCAAGGAAGAAATTGTCAGCCTATCTAGTCAGCCCATTTTTTATAGTATGCCTTTTCTTGTCTCTGCCGCAATTAAAAATAAATTTGTTTTTCAATTTCTAAAATAAACAATTCTGCTCACAAAATTGTGACGTTGTGCCATATGGTAGAAACATGAGTTTTTTTCTCAGTAAATCCTTTTTGAGTATTTGCCCGCATCAGAAGAATTCATGTTATTAATAAAAAATATATTAATAAGAATTCCACATACAATTATTGGGTTTTTTTTTGTATTTCGGTTATAACATCCTTTGATTTACAAACTAATGATGACTAATATTCCTGTTGAAAACAAAACTTTTAGAACTTATATGTAGCCATTTATAGCTTAAACAAGGCATACCAAGCCAGAATTTAACCCCAAACTCTTAATTTTGTGGGGTTTAAACTTGATTATTCATTAATATACATTTTGGATAAAATGAATGTAAAATTACTCCCAACATATGTTTAATAGTTGGGAAATCCAAGGATCTGATATAGCATAAAATACGACATCACATCCCAGCACGCCATATCTTAAAGGTGCACACTGCACATTATCTTTTAATATGTGTAAATGATTTGTGTTAATTTGTGAGAGAATAAATGATTATGTGAATGAAAGTGTGAATTAGTGAGTGACTGTAAAAGTGTTTGTGTGTATCAGGTGTATAATTGTGGAAAAGAAAAAATGGCACAAGCAGGGGGTTGGAGCCATGGGGACCAAGATGGCACATCAGGGTGTTTATGGGACAAAGATATATATTAATATATATGGGCAGCAGGGTCTAATACTAATACATATCAGCAGCAGGGTCTAATATTAAAGAAACTGCCAGTTCAGCTGTTATTTTGAAATCATATTTCAATTTTAAGAAATAAATACTTATTATGTAGTTAAAAATGCATGTCTAATGCATATGTGTGATGGGGCCATCACAAAAATCAATAATAAAGGGAGGGGCTTGCAGGGGGCATTAATACAAATAGTGTTGGCTGGAGGCGATCAAACAAGGGTCTGGGGCACCACATTAATCTATACTAAAAAGGTGCTGGCTGAGGCATCAATACACAAGGGGCAAAAACACTAAGGGGGTATCAACGACAATGCGTGTGAAAAATCCATCCTGATGTAGATGTCCGTGTCGTAGATTGTGTCCTAAAGTTTGTATGTTTTTGGTTATCAGTCTAGCAGAGCCTGTCCTGGGTTGTGTGTTTGGATGTCGGTGTGGCAGAGCCTGTCCTGGTGTGTGTGTGTTTGGGTGTCGGTGTGGCAGAGCCTGTCCTGGCGTGTGTGTCTGGGTATCTGTTTCCTGGCACTTCATTTACAGTAGGAATTATTTTCTCCAGAGATAAAACACCCTCCTGAATTTGTAGTGACTTCAGGGTACAAAACATTCAAGGCCCTGAAATCATTTAGTGGAAAAGATAAGGTATTGTGTTATTTATTTCAAGGATTAGTCACACTAAATTGTGGCTTCAGGCTTCCCATGTTGAATGACAAAGTCCTATGTATGTATATGTATACATATATTATATATATTTTATATATATATATATATATATATATATATATATATATATATATATATGTTTTTTCAGCAATATGATTTAATACCAGTTTTGACTATGGTATCTTATGTGCCCCTGTATGGATTCTATTGAAGCCTGTCCAGTACAAACGGGACAATCATAGCCTAAGGGTGAAAGTTTCCTGCAGAACCCTTCAATGTTTTTCTGGAAGCCCCTGCACATAATGCTTAAACTGAAGTATCTGCTGAACTTCTACTAGAGTTCAGAGTGAGAAGCTCCTTTGATCCCACTTTCTACACTGAAATTCCCTTGACACAGGATGCAGCAATAGCGTTCAAAGTGCTCATGTCCCTTCAGGATGATTTTGCTTACAGCAGTTAATTTGTTGAATTCCTATAGACAGATCTAATGTAGCTGCGAAACCCCGTTAGTTTGTACTGTCAGTATGCACATGGATGTCCAAGGAAACTGTTCAGACATTTTTACAATAGTTCTCTGGTACTGATGTAAAGAAAGAGGGACAGAATGATTTAAGTCCCAAAGAATATGGATTGGATGTAGCTTTTTAATGATCCCCTTCCTGAGTGAGCCACATATGTCCCTGGACCATTAAGCTGTTTGTGCAGCCTCCTTCTTGTATGCTTGCAGAAATATCTAATGATAAATTAAGTTTCAGAATATTTAAAATTAAATTTATACACATTTCATGATGTTTTTTTCCCAGTTTAATTTTCAATTCTGGGTATTCCAATCCAGATTATTTGATCTGACTCTTCAGTCATGAAGTAATGTCTCCACATATGTGTAAAATTGGCTATTGTCTTGACAACAAAGTAGGAGATTCACTAACAAAGAGAAAACTTGTAAGGTAAAATCTCCAGTGGCTTTCTATTGAGTCTTTTCATTGTCAGATGAAACAGAAGCGTCATACAACAACATCATTGTTGTCTCTCATCATTTTAGCCACACACAAAGATTAGATTCCTTCAGAGACCACTGACAATTGAAAACTTTTTTAATACCATATAAAAAAAAATCACATTTATTAACATACAGCATAGCTCAAAAATGTTATCGTACAATCGTGATTTTATATTGTAATTCTATACCATGAGACATTATAATACCAAGGTGCTGTAAATAGTATGCAAAATTTCCATGAATGTATCCAATCTTACACCTCCTAAGAGGAGCAATTTGAACTTTAGTATATTAGTACTAGACTTGCGCATTCGTCTTCGGGCGAACATGAAAACGAGCACGAAGAGGCCATTTTTTTGTTTATTCCGAAGACACGCCGAAGAGAATACAGTGCCAGCAAAACGTAGGAGAATACGAAGACTCACAACCACGAAGAATCGAAGATTCCGCGCAGCCGCCAAAATTTCAAACAGGAGTGAGCTGATCTCGTCTGTCCAATCAGCTCACTCTTGTGACGTCACGCTAAGGGTCTCGTCCAATGCCTGTGCTGCTGTTTTTTGAATTCTGAAGGCACCTTTATAAGACCAGAGCTTGCCTGAGAGATCCATTCATTTTTCGCTGTGACTGCTTTGGCAACGCTGCTGTGCTGCATCCGAGCGTTACAGAGAGATTGTTCTGTTCTGTGTGAGACTGGTAAGCCTTAGCCTGCCATTTCTCACAGTGTACTTCATCCTCACTTCAGTGCTACTTAATATAATTAATAATAATAATTTGATTAATTTAATTTTTTTTTTATTTAATTTGTCATCAACTGTAGTGTAAGTGCTGTTGAGTTGACAGTGCACCCAGTGCCTCAGTGGCACTGGGGTGCCCTTGCCCTGGGCTGGCACTAGTGCCTATTGCCTGTCCTGCTTAAATAAATTAAATAGAATTTATAAATAATAATTTAATAGAATCTATAATTTAATAGTTCATTATAATATTATATATATATATATATATATATATTTGTCAGTCAAATATATATATACTATAGTATACTAGTGTAGAGTGTACTGTAGACATTCATCTACTAGTGTCTAATTTAAAATCAGTAATATTAATTAATATAATTAATAATTGAATTCATTATAAAATTATATATATATTTGTCAGTTATAGTTAGTAATAGTATACTAGTGTAGAGTGTACTGTAGACATTCATCTACTAGTGTCTAATTTAAAATCAGTAATATTAATTAATATAATTAATAATTGAATTCATTATAAAATTATATATATATTTGTCAGTTATAGTTAGTAATAGTATACTAGTGTAGAGTGTACTGTAGACATTCAAGACATCTACTAGTGTCTAATCTAAAATCAGTAATATCAATAATTCTATAATTCTTTCTTATCTTAATAGTTAATTAAATTAGCTATAAATAAAAGTAATAATATTAATTAATTACTACTAGCGTATAGTTCAGCTAATCTTATTAGTACTGGTGCTGCAGCTCTATAGTTTGTGCTTTGTTTTAGCAACAGTAAGAGACCAAGTCATTTTTTCTTAATTAATCTTTCATTTTATTTCATTTGTTTTGCTCACCTCAGTCCATCAGTGAAGTGAACTTGTTGGGCTAGTGAGTGCTGTGTTTTTTTTTGATCAGCAAGCAGTGACGTTAACTGTTTTGCAAAGATTTTCTCATTTATTTTACATTTTATTTCAATTTTATTAAAAGTACCCTTAGTGTTTTGCTCACCTCAGTCCATCAGTGAAGTGAACTTGTTGGGCTAGTGAGTGCAGCCGCATAAGTGCTGTGTGTTTCAGCAAGCAGTGAAGCTAACTGTTTTGCTGTGACATTTTATTTTATTTCTAATTCTTTTTAAGAAAAATTGACTGTGACGAGCTGTACCAAGCAAAGCTTCAAGTTACTAGCTGTAGTACTAAAATAATTCTAATCTTCTTTAATCTTAATCTATAATATATTATAAATAATATATAATTCTAATTCATAATCTATAATATAAGTAATTCTAATTCTAAATTCTAATTCATAATCTATATTCTTCTATCTATAATACATAATATATAAGTAAATTATTTCTAATCTATTAATATTATATAACTTAATATTAATTAATAAATCATATACTGAATCTGATTTAACCTCACTTTAGCTTAGTGGGTTTGAGAGCGTCTGCCTAGAGGTAGACTTATAGTAAGGAAATATAGCTTTAGGCTAGCATAGTAGTAGGCTAAGCTCTTAGGCCCGTGTAAATTCAAATTAAAAATAAAATACTGCTAGTTATTAAATAGTTAATCTTGAGTTAATAATTTAAACAACTTTAGCACTTTGGCAGATTGCACACAACAGCACAGTGCAGTAGTGCATAGTTTTACTTTTTAAGCAGTAGCACTGAAGAGAACTTCCTCTAATTTGTTTGTCTTTAATTCGTTTTTCCTTTTTTTTATTTTAATTTTTTAATTTTTTTTTTTATAGTTTTTTTAAACACTACACTATACTACACTAGACTACACACACAACACAAAATTTGAAATGGATCCTCCTTTTGGGACTAAGGAGGGACAAGCTCCATCTACCACCACCACCACCACCAGCACCACCACCAGCACCACCACCAGTTCTAAGATGCAGCCTTTGCGTCAGTCTAGTCGGCCAAGTAGGCCAAGCTCTCGCTTATCATTTGGGGGAAGCATTGCTTGAAGGATCATCAAGTAAAGGAAAGGCACCAAAAGCAGGCAGTAGTAGTGCGGCTAGGCCCACAAGCTCTATGTTTTTTTACGGAAAGCCTAAAGCACCGGAAGCACGTTCAAAGTTAAAGGGTAGCACAAGTAGTACCAGCCCAGTGACTAAAAAGAAGTGCCTTTTGCCCCAAGCAGCATCTTCCCCATCCACAAGCAGCATGCAAGGTACCAAGCAGAGCCAAATTAGCAGCAAGACTCAGAGGGGTCCCAAACCAAAGCGATCTCATTCCTTTGTAGGGAAAACCACCATCACCACCCCCACCCCCACCTCTACCACCACTAGTGCTGCGCCTACTGTTCCCACTGGTACCGCCACGCCATGTCCTCCTAGTACCTCTAGCAAGCCACCAAGTCCTTACAAAATTTTTATAACGACAGTTAGAGAGAGGGCTACACATAGTGGAACTCCACCTAGCGAGGTAGCAGAGGAGCCTGAGACTGAGAGGCCAAGTGCAGAGTCTATTCTTCCTGCTCACACTACTACTAGTCACGAGTCTCACGACGATATCAGTCTTAGCTCCAGCCTAGCAGGAATTCCATTCGATCTGGCTAATGAAGAGCTAGACTATGAGCCAGAGGAAGTAGAGGAGATGAGTGGTCAGGAATCAGATTCCTCAGGGAGCAGTGTCCAAATGACTAGTGCACAATTTTCCCCTGAGCCTCCACCTTCTCCGCTACGATCATCACCATCACCACCACCACCAGCAGCAGCAGCAAAACCTAGCAAATCTAAAGCAATTAGCAGTCCCACTATGGCCAGTACTGTTACCACCAGTCCCACCACCACTAGTTCTGCCTCTGTTCATCCACCCCGAGCAGTAGGAGGAGCACCGAAGGCACACTCCAAGGCTATGCGCGCCCCAATTTGGGAGCACTTTGAAAATGTTGAAGAAGGGCGCTATGGAAAGTGCAAACATTGTGGGAAGCTAATAAGCAGAGGGAAAGTGTCTGGCCATTTTACCAGTGCTAGCATGAAGCATCACCTCAGCACTCAACACAACGCTGTGCTATTGGGGAAAGATGCAGAAGTAAAACTTAGTGCAGGCAGCATAGCTGGTGGCCGTGGAAAAACCCCAACAGCTTCTTCTTCTGAGCCAATAGCAGCAGCAGCTAGTGCTGGCAGCCAGAGACCAAGGCAGGTTGGAGCACTGCATGTCCAGCCCACCCTGGAACAATTTGTGGCATTCCAAAACAAAAGGTCAATGCCCAAACAGCAGGCCAATAAAGTAACGCGACTGATTGGTCAGTTCATTGCTGTTGGAGGGGCATCCTTTTCTATGATCGAAGGGGAGCCTTTCAAACAATTGATGGCGGCTGTGGCTCCACAATATACAGTTCCGTCATGTTCCACTTTCAGCAGGAACATTGTCCCCTCATTGTATCGGTCCTGTGTTGCAGCAGTGAAAGAGGAGCTTTCCAACGCTGCTGGTCAGTCTGTTCATTTCACTACAGATTTGTGGAGTGCACCTAGCGGCCAGCATTCCTTTCTTTCTTTGACAGCACACTGGTGGCAGCCCGGTGTGTCTAAGGAAGCTGCTGCAGCAGGCTACCAATCTTTCCTTCTCCATGCAGAAGTGATGGATGAAAAGCACACTTCCCAAAATATTCTGCATGCAATGAGGAAAATGTTTAGCCTTTGGGTGGGAGCAGAGGCGGGCACCAATGTTGAAGTTGGTTTTGTGGTAACTGACGGAGGTGCCAATATGGTGAAAGCACTGCGAGATGGTCATATTGTTGGTGTGCGCTGTGCAGCCCACATCATCCATCTTGTAGTGAAGGCAGCAATGTCAGAAGGAACTAATGTGGCAGCAGTAGTTCTGTCCCACTGCAGAAAGATCGCTGGGCACTTTCACCATAGTGTTAAGGCTAGCCAACTTTTGAGGGAAGAGGAAGAGAGGTCAGGTCTTCCCGTACACTGCCTACGTCAGGATGTCAGTACACGGTGGAACTCCACGTTAGACATGCTGGAGAGGATTTTGGAGCAGCAGAGGGCAATCCATAATCTTGCCTCAGAGCACAATATTGCCTCTCCATTGAATAGGGAGGATTGGACAGTGATCGCCCAGCTAGTGGCAGTCCTTAAACCATTCACGGATGCCACAGAAAATTTAAGCTCAAACACTGCCAGTCTGGCCCAGGTAATCCCAGTGTTCTCCCATCTAGGTAGCAAGATGGATGTGTTCCTTGGAAACCGTGAGGCTGTTCAAGGTGGCACTCTACATCCTGACGTAGCAGCCATAGTCAGGAAGCTGAAGGATCTGCTAAAAGAACACCTTCGCAAACGAATGGAAGAGAGTCCCGAAATGATGCTAGCGTGCCTTTGCGATCCAAGAATTAAGGGAAAGCTAGCTTTGAAATTTAATGTTCTCAGTAGCTACCGGGAGCAATTGGTCAACAAGGTGCGTGACTGGCAGCGTAAAATGGGAATGCTGTCCGAGGAGGGAGAGGTGCAGGAGGAGGAAGAGATGATGTGGTCTGCTACTCCTAGCAGCAGCATCAGCAGCAGTGCCACAAGCAGCACAACACAGCTGAGTGGAGCAGCTGCGTTTTGGGAAGAGGCACTTGGGAGAATAGTTGGACCATCTGACAGAGCTAGCAGCAGAAAGGAGAGTAGTGCTGCTGAAATGGTCAAACTTTACCTCTGTGAAGTTCCTTCTGCGCCTAATGTTGATCCTCTTAGCTACTGGGATGAAAAGAAGAGTGTGTGGCCTGCACTCTCATGGGTTGCGCAGCAGCTACTATGATGTCCGCCAACTGACTGGAAACATACTGAGTCCACAGCGCTCACACATGGCACCTCATCTGATGGAGCAGATTGCCTTTCTTAAATTCAATCTGCCCAAGTTGGGTTACCCAGATCTTAGCTTGGAAAGTTATTTTTTTTTCTCTGTAATGTTTCTGGATCTGGGTTAGCTGTCCAGTATCCCTGTGACTCAGTCCCATCCACCCCTTCTGGGTCAACATCCTCAGGTGACCACGCAGTAAAATCAATGAAATCCATGGTCACTGGGGCATACTGTTGCACATGGTCAAATAACTCTTGATATGCCTGTTCCAGTTCCCATTCTTGTGTGACCAAATAATCCAGGTCAGCCCACAGTTTAGGCACGTATGGGATATCCTCCTCCCTTCGCTCCTGGATGTCTTCCTCCCGACACTCCGATGCACTACCGAAGTCGGGATCCTCTTCTATAATTTCCAATAATAATCCCGGGCCGCCGAAGCCATAGCCCTCTGTGGGACCTTTATCCTCCAGCCCCAGGCACAGCTGTGCTGCGTACCATCGCAGAGCCCGATATCCATCGTCCAACCTCAGCTCTGTCTGGACCAGCACCTCCAGCTCAGCCACCCATTCCTCTTTGGGCTGCTTCCCCAAGAACGGCATCCGCAACTTCCGCTGGAGCCAAAACCTTTCCTCAAAGGTTGGGAGGCTTTTCCCCTTGTACTTAATTTCCCAGTGGAGAACCTCTCTCCAGAGCTTCAGGCGTTTACAATTCCTCTTGATCAGCTCTGCGTAGCTGACTTCCATTCTCTTTCCTAGAGATAGATCCCAGTGCAAAGGAAGTGTCCCTCAGACTAGGAGGCAATCCCGCCGCTTGCCACCAATGTAACGGGTTCACCAAGAGAGCTGTAGTAACTCCCAGAGATCACCCAGTATCCTCCTGTTGTCCCCGGAATCACTTCCAGCACCAGTCAGCATGCGCACCTTGGAACCCTGCTATGTGTACCCAATAAGTAGACACAACTACCTTGAACTGAGTACAGCAGGAATGAATAGTTTATTGATGTAAAACATAGACTCATATAGCCACAGAACTTCATTAACATAAATTAACAGATACATGTATTCAACCCAACCTTTAATCCCCAATCAGCAATCCTATTGATGGGATTAATTAAACAATGGAGTTCCTGCCTGTTTGGCAGCCAGGCTGGAGCCATCTCTGAGTACCTTGGGCCCCTGTATGACAGGTCATTCTGTCACAGTATTACTTGATCACCTTTCTGTATGGGCGCATATAGTCTTTTAGTCTTTATGGCCAGACTTAGGATGATAAGGCAGCCCTGGCACATTAAGATATAAGTGCAGCTGCATGTTTTATGCTCACACACCACGTTGACTGGCATATGCAGTTGGTGGCTGCTCTTTGCAGCACCTGATCAGGAGCCAGAGTGGCAGATCAGGTGAGTATGTGGCTGAGGTGCAATATTTCTGGACCAGTTTGCAAAATTTTATCTCACGGCTTACATGATTAAGACAATATATAGATTATAAAGATTTGTTATCTAACCCAGTAATAACTAAAACCAGGTAAAGCAAGCCTAAGAAAGCAATTTTAAATGAAACATCTATTGGCAAAAATATCTATAAGCATTGCAGACAGGCTGAGGTTTGACAATTGAATAAGGTATATGATAGAGCCACAAGCATAGAGAGGTGTAAAATATTACTGCTTCATTTTGCTTCGTATTTGCACTTAAATACTTCCTGGAACCCTCTCTAAGCACATCCACTTACATTTAAAAAGAACATTAATACATATATTATTGAAATTTGTCCTTAGCGAGGACCATGCAGGTTTTGTTCCCTAAAAGCAATTTAGCCAGTCACTTAGCTGAAATATGGATCATAGATCGGACAAATATCCAGTTAAAAATTCTATTCTGAATGCCCGCCCTGAATCTAAATAAACCGCCCGCACGACCGCCTTCAATGTGATACAAAAGCCTGTGGCAACCGTGATCGCAGGGGTCGCAACCCCCCGTGATCACTTCCGCAGGGGCCCTGCTGCTTACCTGTGTGTTGCTCGCACACGCTGACATGATACTAAAGGAGGGGCATTCATTCACAAGGGGGTATGGGCATTAGGATGACAACATCAGCCATGTTTTCCAGGACACATAACTTTTACATTCTGCTGACCGGATAAAATGCTCCCCTGCAGTATGGTGGGTGTATAGACTAATTGAAGGAATTAATTAGTCAGATATACATCCCCCATACTGCAGGGCAACATTTTATCTGTGCTGGCGGCATCAATACACAAGGGGGCAGCTGGGGCCATTACATAAATCAAAAATGAGGGGCAGGCTGGGGGCATAAATACACAAAGTGCTGGCTGAGGGCAATACACAAGGGGCAAAAACACAAAAGGGGTGGGGGTCAACGACAAAGAAGTGTGGAAAATACTTTTTTCTTTTATTGTTGTAGCTTAGCCTGAATGGTGGGTTTCAGAGCCTGTCCTGGTGTGTGTGTGTGTGTGTATTTTTGGGTGTCGGTGTGGCAGAGCCTGTCCTGGTGTGTGTTTGGGTGTCAGTGTGGCAGAGCCTGTCCCGGTGTGTACTTGGTCATCTGTTTCCTGGCACTTTACTTACTGTAGGAATACATTGAACTATTTAATTTTACTTATCCAGAGATAAACCTACCTCCTTAATTTGTAGTCACTTTAGAGGGCAAAACTTTCTAGGCCCAGAAATGTTTTTGTGTTATTTACTCTATTTCGGCCTGCATCTTATTAAAAAGGATTAGTGACACTAAATTGTGGCTTCAGGCGTCCTGCGTATGAAGACCTTTTATGCCTTAGAAAATCAGGAAAAGATGGGCATGGATGGCTGAGCGGATTCAGTGGTGCAATGGGCCACTTGACTAGACTTGCCCCCCAAGCCTTAGGCTGCCAGCCCTCCCCTGGTTACCACCCCTGACTAGGGTCCCGGATTGCATGGGGCAATCCTGGAAACAGGGAATATATCCCATGTCATGGGTATTTTCTTTCCAGGACATTGCATTTAGAAGAAGGTGGCCTGGTCTAATGAATCACGTTTTATTTTACATCACGTGAATGGCCGGGTGCTTCGCTTACCTGGAGAACACATGGCACCAGGATGCATCCATGGAAGCCCCACCTCACAATTTACAGGGCTTAAAGGACCTGCTGCTAACGTCTTGGTGCCAGATACCACAGCAAACCTTCATAGGTCTACTGGAGTCCATACCTCGAAAGTTCAGGGCTGTCAGGGGCCTACACAATATTAGGCAAATGGTCATAATGCTGTGGCTGATTGGTATATGCGTGTATGCAATCATAGTAGAAAAGATAGGGTTTCTCAACAGAAACCACATTAACGTTCAACTGCAATCAATCTTGGATTAGGAAAAAAAATAATCAAATACATGAAGTAGTGAATAAAATACATAGTAGAGAAACAAAAATTTATAAAAAATACATTGCGGTCAACAGACCTCTACTGAAGCATTACTATGGGAACTTCTTGCACATAATCAGTAGCAGCAATTGAAGCAGCAATCAATTGCATGTACGCTACTGAAACATTGGAGTGCATACATGTGATTGGTTGTTGCTACTCACATTGATTTTAGTGGGCGTTCTACTGAGCATGTGCAACAAGTGTACTTAAAAAAGCTTCCTACTTTCAGTAGAAGGAGCTAGGGGAGGAGTTTAATGAAACAGAAAGCTAATTTTCTAACTCAAATGAAAAAATAATATCTGCACCAATGTTGCAGGCAGAAAAATACGCATTTAACATGAAAATACGATTGGAGCACTCTTTTAAAGACAATTTAATCATTCCCGCTAAAGGCATAAACCTGTTCCTGAATTTTAGTTAGGCAGTTGCCTATAAAATAAGGCTGGGCCTTTCAAATTGCATTGTTATGATCTCCCACCTTTGAATTTTTGCTATTTGAGCTAAAAATAGCTTTCCTACATGAAACAATCGGGGACAGCTGAATACTGAATTCACTGGAGAACAATGGCATAGAGCAATCGGAAACTTCCTGGGAAACTCAAGGAGTACAACTCATTGGGAAACCAAAGTTTCCCTTTAGAAGGTAATGATTTTTTCCGCAGGCCTCAGAAGATTGCTGGAGATTATGTGGGTTTAAAGGCAAAATGCACCACATCTGGTGGCAATGTGACTGTATATTATTATTCAATATTATGGTCTTAGAATTAATCCAGATGATAACTGGCTATGAATTAAAATTTTCCCCAAACAAGGGCTTACTAGAAATGCTCCCTACACAATTGCCAAAGCATGTCAAAGGGTTGATAACAAACATTACAAATGCTGCCAAGTTACACATTGTCATATCTTGGAAGACCATCAAATAGTCTACCTTCCTTTTCAAAAATATGGGAACCTTGGAATGACTGGAAACCCCACTCCAGCCAACATATAAATTAAAACAAATGGCTACAGTTGGTCCTGTCCAAACCTCCACCCATCTGACACCCCCCATCCTATACTTCCCCCTATTGATTTACATAGCACCATCATATTCTGCAGCATATTCTGAATCACTAAATAAACCTATGTAATAAAGTAAGCAGCATGTATATATGTATTAAAAAGCCCACCTTGTGTGTATACCACTGTATACCACTGGGAGCAGTCATCCTACATTTCTCTGGGTGGTTCAAGATGCCTTTGCAAAAGTGGGAGCAGACTTACAAGCAGTGAATATGATGGCACCAGTTCTGCCACCTTGTGTCACAGATTCCAACTTTTTAGGTAAAATAGTCTCTCACTTTTAAACCAAGTATCTTAAAAACAATGACACTAATTGACACTGACAGTGGATCTGCTGATGTTTTGGGACACATGCTATTTTTAACGGGTCGTTTGTACGGACCTTTAACTCTTGGAGCGGGGAGACCATGGTCTCCCCAGGCCAAGTTGTACCGTCAGGAGTTAAAGGGCCGTGCGAGTGAGTCTTTTGGTCACCTGCAGGGGCCTCCTCTGGCATCAACCAATTGGATTTAAGTCAGGACTTTGACTAGGCAACTCCAAAAACGTAATTTTGTTTCTTTTGAGACATTCAGAAATGGACTTGCTTATGTGCTCCAGATCATTGTCCCGCTGCATAACCCAAATGTGAGTGAGATTTAAGTCATAAACTAATGACTGGATGTTCTTCTTCAGGATTTTCTGGTAGAGAACAAAATGTATGGTTCCTTCAAATATGGCATGACTGTTGACATGATGTTCTTATTGTGGAATGCTTTATTTTACGCCACTTGTAACGGGACTCATGTCTTCCAAAAAGTTCCACTTGACTCTTCAGTCCACAGAATATTATCCCAAATCTTGGGGGTTCATCAAGATGGCAGATGTGAGATGACCCTTTGTGTTCTTTTTTGGTCAGTAGTGGTTTTCGCCCTGCAACTCTCCCTAGGATGCCATTCTTATTTGTGGAATTGTGAACACTGACCTTAACTGAGGATAACGAGGCCCGCAGTTCTTTACATGTTAGTCTGGGTTTATTTTTGAGTCGTTAATGCGCTCTTGGAGGTATTTTGGCATTAGCAGGTTTGAGGATACAGTGATGACAGTTTCACTCAATCGATGAAATCATACATCTCATATAAAAGAAGTATGGAACAGATTATGCTTACGTCCCTTCCTGCACAGTAAGACCCTTAAAGCTATATGATGTTTCTGTGTGAAACAGGCTGCAGGGCTAAACACCAGACACTATAAGCTGATCTTTGCAGAGTCTTTTCTCGTGCTGTAATGGCCCCAATCTTATAGCATTTAGCAATACAAAAAAGTCTTCATACTTATCAGTCTACACGCTCATAAATCTATTAATTAACTAGAACTTAGATACTCATAATGCTCTCCATATCCTGTCAACGACCCAAGACCTTAGGTTCAAGAACAACGTCAACTGTGTCCAGCAGCCCTTGCATGATATCATTCTATGTTACATCAGTTTGGAGTTTAAAGCTCCTAATATACTTCTTTGCAGAGAATAACACATAATATTTACCCTTTCTTCAAACATGCCTTAATCACACTATTAACCCTTTCAGGTCACAAATCTTTTTTGGGCATTATAGCCGGCCACTTCTGGGAAGGTTCACCACTGTTCCAAGTTTTCTCTGTTTGTAGATAATGGTTCTCATCGGGGTTCACTGGAGTCCCAGATACTTAGAAATGGTTTTGTAATCCTTTCCAGATTGAAAGATGTCAATGACTGTTTCTCATCTGTTCTTGAATTTCTTTAGATCACGGCATCATGTGCTGCTTTTTAAGACCTTTTAGCCTACTTCACTTTGCAAGACAGGTTTTATTGATATTTTTTACATTTAGATTCAACAGAGCTAACAGTAATCATGCCTGAATGTGTCTAAAAATTTAAACTCAATTATCAATTAAATTTGGTTAATTGCTTGATTGGTTGATTTAGTAACTAAGGGGGCAATTACTTTTTCACATATGGCCAGGTAGGGTCAGATAACTTTTTACTTTAAAAACTGCCTTCTGTGTTTACTTGGGTAATCTATCTAATATTAATTTAAAATTAAATTAGTTTTAATTTAATTAAGTTAAAATTAGTTTGATGATCTGAAACATTTAAGTGTGATACATATGCAATAAATTAGGAAGGGGCATATACTGTACTTTTTCATATCACTGTATATATATATATATATATATATATATATATATATATATATATATATATACCATTAAAGCATATGTTGAAAGTGCATGGGGTGGGACTTGAAAAAAGAATGAGCAATTTGTATGTCAGGGACTTCCATCTCAGTGTTTGAAAGACACAGTCTTCTGAAAGTATGAGGAGTCCTCTTATTAACATTGCACCTAGACTTGACTTAAGCCCAACACCTGGCACTGCCTAGCTCAGCTGGAGTGGATCTGTCTAAATTGCATTTTTTGAGCCAGCCAGTATGCACAGATATGTAAATTAATCAGTAGCTTAGGGATTCCACTGGTCAAGGGGGCCACCTCTGAATTTGTAAGAGTGGACAGAATTCACAAAAAGTCTTATCGCTATAATGAATGGGTTTTTGATCATATACTTTTGTTGCTTTGTTCATATTGTCATCTTTGAATTAAAGAAAGGAACTCCTTTAATATTTTTTCATAGGGCCCTTAAAGCCTAGAGCAACGACTACTCTCATATAGTGTATGTGTCTATTTAGAACAGATACTATCCATGATCACACACATAGAGGAGAAGACCAACTACAATAAATATGAGATCAGGTACAATAGGTCTGATGTCACCACACCATTTAAGGTCAAATCAAATTAATTTAATGGATCTTTTTTCTTTAAACAACACATAGTTAAAACGGGTTACAAACATAGGATCCACAAACTAATTGTTTAGGGTCCTATGTTTTCAGCATAATACCAGTACATGTTAATAAATTATAGTTACAATCTGAGAGTCGGTATCAATGGAAAACTGACTGTTTTTTTAAACATAGTGTCATTAGCAATTTGTATCGGACAGCGTATGGTCTTACAGGAACATCAGTAATTAACAGAAACATTCAGTAATTCAGTAATGTAACTAATTCAATTGATTCCTGTATTTTAAAATAAATGTATGTTTTCCTTACAAAAATAAAACGACCGCACAATGTTTTGTTTGCATTACAGAAAATATACCAATGTTTCAATTATGGAATATCATAGGTATCTATACACAGAAAACATAGGCACAACGTGCCACCCCAACTGCAATGGAGTAAAAATGTTTTGGCTTGATATACTGGGAGTTGAAGTAAACTGCTATAATAAAGCTTTAACCTATTCAGCAAATCCTACTGTGTATCAGTAACCAACCTATTGACTGCAGGACATTTGGGCTTCAAGAAACACTGAGAAAAGCAACAATACAATATCTAGAGAACCATTCTTCTATCAAGAAAACTGGAAGTTTAAAAAAAAACACTTTATATAGTTTGATGTACTTTTTAACAAATAACATATATTAGAGCTGACATACTGTCCCCAATTATAGCGACATTATAAAAAGAGCCCCTGGCAATAACTTCCAAAGATATTTTAGAAATCGGAAGTCCACCTTCCACCTTCATTTTATATTTAGAGTTTGATTTGAAATGCAGAATGTTACTGTGATGAATATGAAATATAAACAGTTGCTCACCCAGTAAGAGGGTCCAGAGTGACATCTGAATGATGAGATTGGAGAAGGGAGAGCCCATATCTGCATTTATAGCAATGATCCTCAGGTCTGTTCTCAGTAAAGCATCCCCCTCCCCAGTAATAGGGTATCCTCTGTTATCAATGAGGCTGACTCCTACCCAAGCAGGAAGCCAGAACTGATGCTGCTGTCTGGAACTCTTGCTGGCTTATAGATGAATGTACACCTCCCTATGCTACCATTCTCTGAGAGGTCCTAAAGCCCTCACTGTTGTGCGAAACCAGAGAAAACTGCATTTTCCTGAAGCCACTAAAAGGGATGGCAAACTATTTGCAAGGCCACGTTGTTTAATCGTTAGCACTCTAGTTGTCAGAACTCGCTATTTACCTAATTTTGTATGTTTATGGTCTGTACACAATTTATGAGAGTTGTATTTTACAAGGGGTCAATCTTTTTACTACAAATATACTTAACATTCTTAACAAGACCTGTATGATTTCAGTAACACTGCGGGCTGTGCATTGAAACCTCTGCACATGGTCTCTTTGGCCTGAATTCTAATTATGCTATAGAATACGCAGGTATAAATATGTAAAGTCATTGGGCAGGCTGGGATTTTTCGTTGTTTGATTTACAGCACAGCAGGGTAATGCATCTAGTGAGTGGCTAAGAAATAATGTGAATGGTACGCGTACAGCTCTAATGCTACTTACTGTAATAAAGTGCTAGACCCCATCTGGATTTAATTAATTCTCACTGCAAGCACCATTAAGAATGCTAGACATACGTGCAACTCCATTGAAAACAACACTTTGCTCACTACTAGAAAGAGCGGTTCTAGTTTGCGGTGTCATTTTTGGGGGTCGGGAAAAAGCATACACAGCATTGGTTTGTCTCTATCAGTCAAACAGAATTTTGAAATTTCCTTTAACTTAGCATGTGTAGATCGGGTTAGTATTATAAATAAATAATGCAACTACTACTACTATAAAAGGTATGTTGGTTTGTTATCCTCTGGGGCCCCTAAGTGCACTTGTGCACACACGTACATACATTCACGCTCACACACTAATCCGCTTTCCTCATGGGCAAGGCTGTGCAGCGGGAGCTTCCATTCTTGTACTTATCTGTCACTTACCCACATCCCAGGCCTCCGGTGTGCAGTTGCTGGCTGGTGCAGTGGCCAGATTATTCATTAGAGTGTTGGGAAAGGGGGCTTGAGCATGTCCCTAGTGTTCCCAAGGGATAATCAAGCACTGTAAGATGTTACGATGTAGGCCAACACTAGTTTTTTTCTAGTGCCCTAGGCAGCCCCATCTTACCTTCAATTGCTTGCAAATATAGAAAAGAATATCCTGGAGATCAGAGGCGTATCTACTGAAAATAGCGCCTATGGCAAGCACTGAAATTGCGCCCCGGTCCAAATATCTAAAACCCATTTACTAGCCCCTGCTGCCCATATATATATATATATAAATATTAGTCCCTGCTGCCGATAGCAGGTATAGATCAACACACAAACCCAGATCAATTGAAATTCACTTGTGATCTCAGCACTGAAGGAATATGTACCCTCCCCCTCTACCCACTATATACCCTCTCCCCCCCTACCCACTATATATCCTCCCCCCCTACCCACTATATATCCTCTCCCCCCCTAGCCACTATATACCCTCTCCCCCCTAGCCACTATATACCCTCCCCCCCAGCCACTATATACCCCCCCCCGTAGTTCTCTCACCTTGAAGTCCAGCGACGGGAGCACGATGCTGCTGTCATCCTGCACCGCTCGCTGGTGCCCGCTGCTTCACTGCTGAGCGCCTTAATATGACGTTATATTTCAGTGCCCAGCAGTGAAGCAGCGGGCACCAGCGAGCGGCTTTTAAACGCTGTCTTCTTTTTTTTTTGATGCGGGAGAGAACGAGGGGCGCCGAGCGGTTGCTAGACGCCCCTCTCTCTCCTCCGCATCAAAAAAAAAGACAGCGTTTAAAAGCCGCTCGCTGGTGCCCGCTGCTTCACTGCTGGGCGCCGAAATATCATGTCATATTATGGCGTTCAGCATGAAATGCCGGCACCGGGACCGGGACGGAGCGGTTGCTAGGCGCCCCTCTCTCCTCCGCATCAAAAAAAAAAAAAAAAAGACGGCGTTTGAAAGCCGCTCACTGGCGCCCCCTTCAAATGGCGCCTATGGCACGAGCCATAGGTGCCATACCCTAGATACGCCTCTACTGGAGATACCAGCTACCAGAACCTGAGGCAGTTGCCTACTTTGCTTATATGGTAGGGTTTGTCATATATATAATTTATATATAAAAAATAATGATAACAAACAGTACATAAGTGCATACTACTGTGACTTTTAGAGCAAACATTCTGAGCTTCTAGAAAAGAGGGACATCAGGGGAAGAAAGTGTGATAGAGGGAGACTGGCTCAAAATATGCATTTCATTTCAGAAGCTAGGATAGCCCAGAGGAAAAATACTATATTTCACAACAGAAAAGGCATTTTTAGCATTATCAACTAGGAATTGAACAGTTTATAAAATAGTTTTAAAATAGTGATAAGTAAAATCTATATAACCAAAAAAGAAAAAAATGCAAATGCAATGTTTATTCTTCTGGTTGCTGTTATTTAAAATATTAGTACAAATTGTAACTTTTCATGAAATATTTTCCCTATAATGGTTTTCTCTCTAAAAGGCAAAACTGTAGAATTTATGTGTCCAGAGCTTGTTCCTCTGGACAAAGATGGTGTTTGCCGCTGGTGTGTGAGCAGATACATACGCATATTGTCTTGTGTATACAACAACATACACGGTGTGTCTAACATTGTCTAAGATGAAGATCTGGAGACACCCAGCTGAGGTGTGGTGTGCCTCTATCTGATGCTTTATTTAAACCCACCAAGTCTGCCCTTCGCTGTTCTGTTGCTTCGGTATACAGAGTCTTTTCTTGGACTTGACCTCCCCTGTCTACAGCCTTTAGTCTGCCTGACTTTGCTCCTGTTTTCCCCTAATAGATTTGACTGATTCTGCTTTTGGATTGCCCATTATACCTATATCTAGACTAGTCTTCCAATGAGGATAGTCAGTTCTAGCAGGCCCTGGGGCATTACATCCTCTTACCTAAAGTCTATAATATTTGACAGCAGACGGGACATCACTGGTTTATGTATTTAGTCCATTCTATAGAAACATAGAATTTGGTAGCAGAATCTAGGCTGCCTGTTCTTCCTTGCTGTAAAAAAACCAAACCTTATTCTGTTCTTAGACAGGTCTTATATTCAATATAGCCTTTTGGCTATCCCATACAGGCTTAAATTCCCTCCATGTATCAACCTTTCACTCATTCATGTGAAACTTACTTACATTCACTCTAAAAAGATGGCTGACCTATAGAAACTAATCATGATTGACTGTTGAGACAGCCCCAGGACAGTCACTGGGGAATATCTCAGACGAAAATGCTGTTTCTCTACAATTAAGGCTTTCATTCAGGGACTCTCTTCCTGCTGTCTCCTACAACAAGATAAGCTATAATTGATGTTCCAACCCAGGCAAATGTTCAGCACTGGGGAAAGGTACCTATAAACATCAACCATAAGTAGCCTGGCCAATCTTTAATCAGCCTTCCCCACAACAACCATGAAAATAATTAAAACTCCCACCTAAGCCCTGTGGTTATCCTTTTAAATGCCCTTATACTCTGCCCCTAAAGAGTTTCCCCTTATTGTACATCCATCTAATTTTTCCAGCCTCCACATTCAAAGCAATGAACTGCTGCAGGAAATATCAACGAGGAAGGTAACATTTCTACCACGAAATGGCTGACAGGCTCTCTCCTTTTCTTTCACCTGTATGAGGAAGGTGGAGGGGAAGTATTAATAAATGGGAAAAGCCTCTGATAATCCCCATCATATATGACTGTGTATAAAACCAGATAAGGGTTTCCCACATGTTCGTCTCAACACCCATTTCTGTGCAATGAGATAAAGGGACAGCTTAATGTCCCTAATAGCCCCACAGACAGTGAGTACTTTAATGTGTAGTCTTCAAAAATAAAAATAATAATAAATATCACTTACCTGAGCAAAAAGCTGCAGTTGCGCTCCTCCTCCATGGTCCATCGATCCTTACCAACGAATGGCTGCTGGAAGTAGCCAATCAGTGGAAGGAAAGCTCTCCCATTAAATGTATGGGAACGTAGGGGTCTGAACAATCAAGCATTTGGGTCTGAACAATACAATGCTTACTGGGCCAGTGCTTGAACTGAATGGCAGTAAGTATATCACGTGAAAATATGGTCAAACATTCTGCAGTATGCAGGATTTTTAAAATAATATATATACACAATGTATAAAAGCCAGCCTTATATATACAACAACAAAACAGATATATATTCCGTATTAAGTTATTTCTCACTTTAAACTGATTTTACAATGTAATCAGTAAATCAGTAAACTAATTTATTTTTTGAACAAACTGTATATTTTTTATGTAAAAGCCTTTTGCCCCCCTTTATGCCACTCTGCCTCCCTGATTTGCCTTATACCCTCCTATACGCCACTCTGCCTCCAGAAATGCCTTATAGCCCCTATATGCCACTCTGTCCCATGATATGCCTTTTAACCCCCTAAATGGCAGAGTGGCATTTAGGGGGTTAAAATGCATATCATTTGCCACTGCAAATGATCAGTTTCTTTCAGGTACACCAGATCCTCAATTATAAACCACATTTATCTGAGATGATTATAGTGATCGAAAACCAGAAATCACAATCTATAGGTAGTTTCAATAAATGAATTTAATGACGATTAACAATGTCTACAGGAGAAGTTTTCTTCGCTTAAAGTCAATTTTCATTTTTGCAATGTTTTGTACAAAAGAGAGGGCATAAGGGGTGAGGTTAATATGATTGACAAATTGAGACCTTGTGATTTTGTTTTGATGTTGCGGCTTTTTATATATTGCTGTCGCTGTCTTTAGATAACAAGTCAAATAGGATTGGGTATTATTGTAAACATGAGCATTTTGGGGCACACGCATTATCCTCTGCCTAAATCACATTTCCTGCATTAGTGAAAATATCATATCAGCAGGGCCATAAATTGCTTTATCTACACAGAAATGACAGCAAACATGTTGTGAAAATAAACTTAAAGATGAAAAATAACATTAAAAATATCAAGAAAACACCTTGCGAGTCTTTTGGTTGTCTAGCTTATTATAGAATGCTTCAAGTGAAAGGTCTGCTTTCTAGATGCTAAGATAGAAAATGTTTTAATTCTAAATTATACATTTAAGCTAAATTAGATCTTAATGCAATGAATTTGTTTTTTTTTTGACTGTTTAGTGAAAAAATACAGACAACTTTGTGGTATGTATTAAATACGGTAGCAGAAACTACCGTAAGCCTACAATAGAAAAGTTAATATATGATAATATGATTTATTTTATTGGGACAATTGAGATAAAAATGTAGGCTTTTGGAACCTCAGGTGTCTATTCTGTGGATGGAATGAAAAGCTTTATATATGTTTCTGTACCGGCCCAATAGAAATATATAAACTTCAGACTCCATTAAGCCTAGAATCAAATTAGAAACAACCAATAACTGCCAGAAGTGTGTCATTATTATGCCTGCCCATATGTAAACTTTAGATGGGAA
Source organism: Spea bombifrons (assembly GCF_027358695.1). Classification (NCBI taxonomy): domain Eukaryota; kingdom Metazoa; phylum Chordata; class Amphibia; order Anura; family Pelobatidae; genus Spea; species Spea bombifrons. The sequence continues at coordinate 39,976,071 of NC_071095.1, read as the reverse complement.
CTTTTCTTCTAAGATATTACAAATATATAATGAATGGAGATAATTCCTGATCTGTAAATATTAACATTCTGAATTGTTTATTAATTCCAACAAGCTGGGTGAACAATACAGCAGCTGAAAAAATAAAACTACAAAGTGATTATTCAGACACAGAGACCTAGAGCTTTGACTATACCCAAATAACATTAGTCAACTAATTTATATATCTTTGCACATGACAGCATAATATAATTTTTCACATTTTCCTTGATGTGGTTTAACTTAGTACGTATCAGATGTCATCACTGTCAGCTGCCCTTGCCTCTTTTGTAGCCAAAATTAGATTATAAAATCCTAATTGTGCCATCTATTAAGTGTGTGAGGAATCAAGTTGCACTGTTAGTCCAAAAAAGGTATAATTTAGACCAATTTTGATTCTTTTTCTCCTTTTCCTCCTCTATAAATATTCTCTAGACAAAACAACCTCTAAATATTCACTTTATAACACAGTAGGATGACAACCTGTGCCTTAAGTGAAATGGTGGGAGATTTTTCAGTGGATTTAACCCCTTCATGAACCGAGTGGTACATTGGCATATGCGCAGAGAGGGATGGCAACATGTAGCCTGGGAGGCTTGTTACTCCTTATTGAAAAAAAAAATAACTAATGTTTAATTTGTATCAGGCTTGGTTAATTCTATTCCTCAGAACTATAGGATCTTTATAAAATCGGGTTAACCATCAGAATGAACTGCTCTCAACAGGGTTTGATCATATCTGTTGTATATACAGGAAACGCCATGTGGGCCGGTGAGAGGTCATGTGGCTTACATGGCAAATGTGGTCACAGGTTGGATACATGCAATTGAATGCTGTTTGAGTGCATTGCATGCGACCACCTGTGTCCAGCAGGTGGCCACATGTACATTATTTAGCTTCTGCTGGCCTTAAGTTGCCAGGGCTGCTTTACTTCGCCCGTCTGGCTATAAGTATAAATATACTGTACAATGGGTTTCAAAATCATTAAATTATCAAACATAATTTTATGAGTTTTTAATTAGGAACGCAGGCTCTAACTATTTCAGCTAATAACATTTAGTTCCTCCGGTGCCCTCCTGAATTCTCTTTAATGTGTTTCTAGGGCCCTAGTCTTTATTTAAAAAGCTGTGGTAAAGTAACTAATGACCCTTTACTACAATTACTCCATTTATTAATAGAGAATGTGGTGCCCACCTCAATCACAGCCCCCACCAGACTGCCTTATATTTTAGTGTTTTGCTTGTACAGATTGCAAGGTTATGGTATGCTTTATTTGTTTTTTCAAACATTCATGTCAAAGTTATCTCTCTTGGGGAACCTAAAATGTTGGGCTTATAGTGGTGGAACAGTAAAATTGTCTTGTTGCAGGAGTAGAGAAGGCTAATGCAATGAGATTTAAGCATTTGTGGGACAGGCATATGATTTGTTCATAAAACAAAACTGAAGACCAAGAACTAAATAGGCAAAGAGGGTAGGCCAAATGCCTTATCCGCCACCAAGTGAGAATAACAGCATGCATTTTATAATAAAATAGCAAATATTTTATTTTTAATATAACCCTTTGGTGAGTTTCTAAACTAATGCACATAGAATATAAATAATATTATAATAGTATAGTATATTGAAAAAAGACTTCAGTCCGTCAAGTTCAACCCTTCACAAATACCTACTTCTAAAGTTCTAAAGTATGAACATGAACATACATCGATACAAATGTTCAAAGTGAAAATAAAAGTAGCGTTGGAGCATATGGTCTTTACACATTATATTACCTTAACAATAAATCTGACTGCCATTTTGGGGTCAAGAAGGAATTTTTTCCCTGGTTAGTGCAAAATTGGAAAGAGCCAAACTGGGTTGTTTTGCCTTCTTTTGGATCAACAGCAACAAATTAACATATATAGGAAAGGCTATACTTGAAGGACACATGTCTTTTTTCAGCCTATGTAACTATGTAAATACAATGTACCCAATAATATATGTCTTGTTCTTCGCAATGCAAATTAAAGTCCTATCTCCTGCATTTTGCTAAACACATGTTGCTTTCTCTGGTACAAGTCTTTTCTGCTGTCTTCAAGTGGATCTGAGCCATTTCATGATAGATATTTGATATAATATCAATGTATTGATACAATGGTAGAAATCAACAGAAAAAAACAGATTCTGGACTACTGCCAAATACTTTTTTGTGTTTCCATTTTTGATTCTGCATAGCGTTCAAGAGTGACAAGAAATTGAGGCAGCATTTACCTCGTGATTGGGTCCTTTGGTACTGTTGTACATTTGATTTCAGGGCTTTTGATTTCATGTGCTTTAGGCTTTTTTTTTTTTGGTGCCACTTGGATTGCCATGCCTCTCGACAGTCTTAATCGAGCAGTCACCTGGTTCCAATTACAGAAATTACCGCCTTGGAAAAATATTCATTATAGTATCACCCTTCATACATAAGCAACAATGAAGACAACAATTTGTTGCTCCTTGCAACCCTTTTCACATATTCTTCCAAAGCTTTTTAACTTTGCTTCACAGTTTGAATTCCCCCAGTTCCAATACACCTGCCAGGAATTTTAGATGATCAATTCTCACCTCCCTACAGCACTAAATGTGTTAATAAACCATTGAGTGGATGCACACTAGCTGAGAGACATCTGCAAGCTATGTTCTAGATTTGTGCAAAACTAGAAGTTAGTTCTTCCATTAATTTGTGTAACTTTATGTATCTTTTTTTTCTTTCAATCATATTTATCGATTTTTCGTATATCAAAAAGAAATAACATATATTACATAAATGAACAGAAACACATAAACAAAGTCATAAACATATGATCTTACTTAGTTTAGTCAATATTATTGGAAGAACCTTCCATTTCACTTTCAAGTATGTATTATAAAAAAAACAAAAAACAAAAGTGAAACCAGGTATAGAGCTAGCCCCAATTCAAGTTCTTCATAATTCTCGTAGTTTTTTAATCCAGTCCTCGTAAATATCTGACTTCCTTTTGTGAGATATACTGATCCAACTCATACCTATCTCCATTTGCAACTGCAACATTTGGAACTGCAACATTAATTTTCTAACTGTATCTTTCTTATAGGTTTAATCTCTCTCCATGATCGTGCAATTACCGTATTTGCTCGATTATAAGACAAGGTTTTTTTCAGAGCAAATGCTCTGAAAAATACCCCTCGTCTTCTAATCGGGGTCGTCTTCTAATCAGACCTCAAATAGAGGTCTGATTAGGAGACTAAGATCCAGATCCCCCGCAGCGCTGCAGGGGACCTGGATCCTCCTGTCACACCCCCCCCCATCATACACACACTTACCGGTGCTTCCTGCTGTATTGCCGGGGCAGCGGGTTGACGTCTACGCGATCCGCGTAGACAACGTCCGCTGCAGCCGGAAGGAGGTGTGGCTAGCAGTGGGGGTTGTCTGCGTCCGTCGCGTAGACCTTCCCCGACTGTCAGAGATCAGAGTTCCCGGCACCGGTGCCGGGAACTCTGATCTCTGACAGCCGGGGAAAGTATATGCGACGGACGCATACAAACCCACGCTGCCAACTCCACCTCCTTCCGGCTGCAGCGGAAGGCGACGTCAACCCGCTGCCCCGGCTGGAAGCACCGGTAAGAGAGGGCTGAGAGGGAAGAGAGGGGTGAAAGAGGGGGAAGGGGGGTGAGAGAGGGGGAAGGGGGGTGAGAAAGGGGGAAGGGGGGAAAGAGGGGGAGAGAGAGTGTGTGTGTGTGTGTGTGTTAGTTAAATGGGGCTATAGGGTGTGTGTGTTAAATGGGGGCATAGGGCATTTCTGGAGTGGTGTTAAGGGGGCATTTAATAGAGCACTCTGCCTCCTGAAATGCCTTATACCTCCCTATATGCCACTCTGCCCCATAATATGCCTTTTAACCCCCTAAATGCCAGAGTGGCATATAGGGGTATAAGGCATTTCTGGAGGCAGAGTGCTCTACACAATGCCTTTTAACTCCCTTAATGCCACTCTGCCTCCTGAAATGCCTTATACCTCCCTATATGCCACTCTGCCCCATAATATGCATTTTAACCCCCTAAATGCCAGAATGGGATATAGGGATATAAGGCATTTCTGGAGGCAGAGTGGAACATAGGGGTGAAAAGGCATACCATGGGGCACAGTGGCATATAGAGGGTTAAAAGGCATATCATGGGCCACAGTGCCATATTGGAGTGGCAAGCCTGGGGGCAGATGTGCGTAACTGGGGGACAGGTTGGAAAATACAAGAAATAAAAACAAAAAATTTTTTTTTTCTCAATCATAGCTTTTATTACATGAATTAACATTTACTGGTAAAACTTTTTTCCTTTGGGGTCGTCTTATATTCAGACTTTTTCTTTTTTTCCTAAGTTAATATTCAGATTTTGGGGGGTCGTCTTATAATCAGGGTCGTCTTATAATCGAGCAAATACGGTAATAGCTTTGTAGCCACAAATGCATGTATAATTATTATTTTTCTTTATAAAGATACATTTTCAGGGAGGATATGTAACATAGCAGTCTTCATATTCTTTTTAATCAAATATTAATGATTTTTTTCCAATATTTCAAATGTCTCGTCCCAGAGGGATCTTATTTTTTTACAAGACCACCAAATATGTTTATAATCACCTTTTTCCGTGTTACACCTCCAACATTTATCCGATGAATTTGGGAAAATGATTTTCAGCTTTGTGGGCGTCAAATACCATTGATGTATAAGTTTAAAGTAATTTTCCCTAATTGTTATGCACTGTATAATATCGTATGTTCGCTTTATTGCTGTGTACCAATCTTGTTGTGAAATCTCTGACCTTAAATCTCTTGACCATCTAACCAGAAATATTTCTGGTGTAATCTCATCTATATTTCTAAACACTTCAAGGGATTTAGACATAGCTTTTTTTATACAACTCTTATTAAATATACATTCAAGTTTCCCCTGAATGTCTCTGTTAACCTTATATCGTGCTTGATTTAGAAATGATTTCATTCTTAAATACGTAAATATTTCCGAATTAGATAAATTATATTCCAAAAACCTGAGCCCAACACTTACCCGATCTGATGAAAAAATATTGAATGGCTTTTGTGGCCTAAATTTGACTAAACAACAGAGGCCAGGGGATAATTATCCATCTGCTTTATGGATTTTGAAAAATAATATGACACTTATAAGAGTTAATGGTTTTCTGAAAGTTAGATAGAGAAAAAACATGTTGTGTTAGGTTACAAACATACGCATTTAATTTTGCTATAGAATCTGCAAAAGCTTGACATCAAGCATCAAAGCAACGGCCCTTGATGGCTGCAGACACGCCAGGTTTTTCATGACAGCACTTGAAGGGGAAGTCTCATGGAAAAATATCTTCTTGAGCATAAAGAGTCCAATATACAGTAATGTATTCTTTATGACACTCTCTAGTCAAAGTGTAAGGCTGGGTGATTGAGATTGAGCTATTCTATCGTTTCGCACAAGCAGTACGATAAGGAGTCAGGCTGTCTAGTAGATTGGGCTAATATAAGAGACTGCTTGCACAGTGCGTGAGCAGCCGGAGAGGAAGCTGCGGGGACGGGATGTATGTATATGTGTTTGCATATATATGTATGAATGGATGTGTACTTGTGTGTGTGACAATGGAGTGTGTGTTAGTATGAGTAAGTGTGTGTAATTTGTGTGAGTGTGTTTAAATATGTTGTATATTGGAAGCGTGCAAGGGGCAAAAAAGGCACAGACCAGTTGTGTGGAGGCAATGATGGCACAGACTAGCTGTTGAAGTTGGGGGGGGGCCCGGGGCAATTTTTCGCACCAAGGCCCCGTGGTTTCTAGTTACGCCCTTGTTGTAGATAACATACATTGAAAGAGGTTGCAATTAGGGCTGCAACTAACGATTATTTTAATAATCGATTAGTTGTCCGATTATTTTTTCGATTAATCGGATAAAAAAATACATTATTTTAAATTGAAGAAAAATTGCAATAAAAAATGTACAATTTACACTTTCATCTCTTTATTGCAATGGCCTCTCTCTATTCACCTTCTTATTTTACTGACATAATAATAAAAGCTACAAGAACCCAAACACAGTGTTTCTCAAACTAGGTTTTAATACAAAGTTATTAGTAAATATTAATTCATATGTTAACTATTTTTCATATTTAATAAAAACTGAGAAAAAAGCCTTGTTTAATTTTTTTTTATTTACCAAACTGCCCCCAGTTATGCACATCTGACCCCCAGCTTGCCATTCTGCCCCCATATATGCCGTATACCTCTTATATGCCAGATTCCACTGTGCCCCCTGATATGCCACTGTGCCCCTGATATGCCTTATACTCCTTATATGCCAGTGATATGCAACTGAGGCCCCTGATATACCTAATATCGATATGCCTTATATCCCCTATATGCCCTGAAATTCATAATACCCCCCATACACCACTAAAACTCACCCATACACCACTCTGGCTCCTCCCCCTCCCATACACCACTCTGCCTCCTCCCCCTCCCATACACCATTCTGGCTCCTCCCCCTCTCATACTCCACTCTGCCTCCTCCCCCCTCCCATACACCACTCTGCCTCCTCCCCCTCCCATACATCACTTTGGCTCCTCCCCTCCCATACATCACTTTGCCTCCTCCCCTCCCATACATCACTTTGCCTCCTCCCCCTCCCATATACCACTCTGCCTCCTCCCCTCCCATACATCACTTTGGCTCCTCCCCCTCCCATACACCACTCTGGCTCCTCCCCCTCCCATACACCACTCTGGCTCCTCCCATACTCCACTCTGCCTCCTCCCCCTCCCATACATCACTTTGGCTCCTCCCCCTCCCATACATCACTTTGCCTCCTCCCCCCTCCCATACTCCACTCTGCCTCCTCCCCCCTCCCATACTCCACTCTGCCTCCTGTGAACCTCTGTTGCTGACAAGACACCAGGGAGCCGGGTAGAGAGGCAGAGTGGCGAATGGGAGGGGGAGGAGCCAGAGTGGTGTATGGGAGGGTGGCTCCCATACACCCCTCTGCCTCCTCCCCCCTCCCATACATCACTCTGCCTCTCTACCCAGCTCTGTTACTGACAGGCACTTTCACTGCAGCTTCCTAGAAGCCTCAGTGTAAGTGAAGGGCAGTAACGGAGTCTGTCTGTGCGATGCAGACCCTCACCGGCTGACAGAGAGGATGACAGAGAGACGGAAGTGAGAGACCGGCCGACAGTGAGGAGAATCCAGGTCCCCTGCAGCGTTGCGGGGGATCTGGATTCTAGTGTTATGATCCGATCTCTGTTTGAGGTTGGATTATATAAGGAGAGGAGTTTTTCAGAGCATGTGCTCTGAAAAAAAACTCTTTTTATAATCGATAAAAATCTATTCGATTAATCGATAATGAAAATCGTTGACAACGATTTTCATTATCGATTATCAATTTTATTGATTAGTTGTTTCAGCCCTAGTTGCAATATCATACAGCAGCACCAGCTAAGGCATTGCAAAGTGATTCATTAATTTTAACTTTACGTTTTTTCATTTTAAAATATTTTGTAAGACCACACATTAAATATTCAGAGGAGTTTTGGCCAACAGTTCTCAAAAATACATTGGATCTTAGAAACTTCATTGTGGTATGAGGCTCCCTTACATTGTATTGTGGGTCATAGACACACGATTTTCAATGAAAAAGAAATCTTTGTAACAATAATGGCCATTTCATCAAGAACATTAATTCATAGGACTTGCTTCTTAAAGTCGTTGTATTCAAGAAAAACACCCTGTGGTGTATTCAGTAATCTGGATTTTAGTGGATGACCATAACTTCACAATGGATAAGAAAGGGCCAGTCACAGTGGGCTTCTCCTGCTAGAATGGCTGAGCTGTACAATGCATAATTAGACCACTAAGATAAGATATATTATTGGTCCAATAAACAAAATGAATTCCATATTAATGATAGATAGATATTATTTTAATTAGCAATAAATATGTGGTCTTCTATATTACTAGAAAATAAAAATGAAAATGTTTGCTTTAATGTATTTTCTATCACTTCAAGAATATTTTTAGAGAATTATTTTTGGTTGCACTTCCTGAGCTTGTTTAGGGGTCTCTATGCTATCTGTGCTTACACAACAACTGTATTTGCAGTGCAGCAAGACACATTAAGCTGTTTCATACCAGTCATTAAGTGCTGCATTGGCTATTAGCCATCCAAGTGTGAATGATATCCCCATGCATCGTCTTCTGCCTCTTGTACTTACTACAGAATTTCAGATCCTGCCAGAGAGAGGAACACTACTGGTAAAACAAATCAAAGTCAGATGATAATTAAAAGAAGGGACAATTTTAATTGGATGATTAGGGTAAAAATACCAGTAAATCTATGTGAACATTTTAATGTATTGCTTTGTTTAGAGACTTTTGCCCAAGGGAGAATGTGTCATGTTGTCACATGTTTCCTGCATCTTAAACTGAAGAGCCAATACAGAATTATCATATGAAGATAAACAAGGCAACTCTAGTTGTGTCCAAATAAAATGTCTGATGTAGACAGAAGTTGAAAATCATTTTTCATAAGTCACAATTGCAAATGGCTGGAAAATGGCCGGGGTAATCATGACGTAGACCAGAAAGTATGGTCATCGTGTTCTTGTTTCTACCATGACACACTTTTAATCTAAGAACTTGGTAATCAACGTCTGCCATTCTGTGTCTCCCACTTCTCTTAGCATTTAGATAGACAGAGTAGTTCATGCCATATGCATTAATGATTATATGTCCTATAACCTATCAACAATTAAGGAAAGCATACTCTTTTCAAGAAGCCTATTCAGGTGCTAGCAAATGCAGGATGTCCTTACCTGACAGGAGACATGGTCTCAGTGAATATCTGTTGTCTAGATATTCAGGGAATGCAAATAATATACATAAATATTTATACTATACTCTAGAAAAATTTAATTATCTCATTTCATCAGTGAAGTTCAAGAATTTCAGGAAAAAAATATCAGGTCTTCCATTGAAGAATGGTCTTTATGGTGTTCGACATCACACAAAAGCCTCCTTTCCTTAATTAAATGGTTCAATGAAGATCCTAATCAAGGACTGGAAAATGGTTTACAATCCCCTCTATTTTTTACAGCAGCTATTCTGCTTTCTCAGGAAGACTGGCACTGTATGCAAAGAGTGATGTGTTTATGTATAATATGTAGATCTTTATTAGATTGCCTCTACCGTTTGTGAGCTGAAACATAGAATCCTTACTGCAGGAGCAATGGCAGATACAGCTGGTTTAGGATCAATTGTTGGGAAGCTATCATCACAGGACATGTTTGCAGATACCTAGTATCATTTAGAGAGCTACAGAAAGTAAGGTATTTCTCAGTATTTTTTTTGTCAGAAAAAACAACAGTAAAAAAAAAAAATAAGGTATATTAATTATTTAATAAGTGTGCAGGTGTGCTTTAAAATCCCCTGGACTCTTTTTGGTCTCAGTGTGGCCCTTTTGTGGTCCAGAACTTTCCTTTTTTTTTGAAAGAAGCATGCCAAAGCCATGTCTCAAGAGAAGATGGCATTTTACGTTAGAGTGTTTATTTATTTTAATGGCTACTCAATCTATTTTGTTCAAACTCAGATAATGGTCAAGAAAGTACCTAAAACCACTAAAAGCACTAAAACCAAGCAATATGTTGCCTCTAAAAATGTCTTATTTGGTTAGTGGCAGAAGTTAAATAGTCCTTTGGGGGAATATTCAACAAACACATGGTATTATATGAGTAGTTTCTTTTTGATGTATTGTGTAATTTGAATAATTGTTCTTATGTTTGCTAACTGTTTTATTCTCCTTAGCATCACAATAACAACCTCAACTGTACAGTTTCTTAAACAAAGGGCTAATTATCCAGTGACATATAAGGCTTCATTACAGATCACAGCCATGTTTTTTATGATGATGTACTAGATGCATCGGAAGAAGAAAAATGCTTGCATATTATACGTACATGAGTCATATCTATTGATATGTACACATAGAAACATAGAAAGTGACGGCTGATAAGAACCATTAGGCCCATCCAGTCTGCGCAACCTCTGAGTACTTTCCTTATCCTATCTAGCTTGGCCTTATGCCTATCCCATGCATTTCCCGCGTCTTTCTTCTAGGCTATATATGTTAAGATCCTTTAACCTGTCCTGGTAAGTGTTATCCTGTAATCCATAAACCATTTTAGTAGCCCTTCTCTGAACTTTCTCCAATGTTTCTATATCCTTCTGGAGATATGGTCTCCAGTACTGTACACAATACTCCAAGTGAGGTCTCACCAGTGCTCTGTACAAATATTCTATACTCTGTCCTTGGGCTTTTATGCCCTAAATGCCTCACTTTGCATTTATCCACATTAAATGCCAGTTGCCACAGCCATTTTTCGAGTTTACCTAAATCATTTGCCATTTGGCTTCTTCCTCCAGGAACATCAACCCTGTTGCAAATCTTTGTGTCGTCACCAACAAGACATCCCTTTCTATCAAGACCTTCTGCAATATCACTAATAAAATATTAAAGAGAATGGGTCCAAGGACAGATTCCTGAGGTATCCCACTGGTCACAAGACCTTGTTCTGATGAGACGCCATTGGCTAAAACCCTCTGTTGTCTGTCACTCAGCCAGTCCTTAATCCATTCAACAACATTGGGATCTAAACCCAAAGTCTTCTATGTGGCACAGTGTCAAAGGCCTTACTGAAATCCAGATACGCAATGTCTGCCGCACCACCTTGATCAATTACTTTAGTCACCCAATCAAAAAAATCAATAAGATTCGTTTGGCATGATCTTCCTAAGGAAGATGTTGTTTTTGACCTTGAAACCCTTGTGATTTCAGATGTTCAACAATCCTGTCATTTAACATAGTTTCCATTAATTTCCCCACTACAGAAGTGAGAGTTACTGGCCTGTAGTTGTCCGACTCCTCCCTACTGCCTTTTTTGTGAATGGACACAACATTCACTAATTTCCAATCCCCTGGGACAACTCTCGTTACCAATGATTCGTTAAACAAATGCTAGTGCTAGTATACCACCAAACTCTTTTAATAACTTGGGGTGCATCCCATCAGGCCCCATCGACTTATTTGTCTTTATCTTAGACAACTGGAGTCATGTGGTGGGAGCGCGAGGCCTCTGTCTCGCTGCCCTGCCACGGTGCACACGGCTTCACTGCTGAAGTGCTGGCACCAGGACAGAGGCCTCTCCGCTCCCACCACTGCATTCAAGGCAGCGCTGAGGCGGGTGGCGGCCGGGATCAGAGGAGACAGAGGGGTGTTGAGCGGTTGTTGAAAACTCTTTCATGAGCGACTGCACGACTCTCCCCCTCTCTCTCCTCCGCCTGGGTGCCATACAGCTTTTCGATTGGGGGGATTCCTATGACCCTGGGGGGGATTTCTTCATTATGGGTCCCCCTGCGCCTGATTTACTGGGGGGTCTGCCCCCCCCCCAGATCCTAAACCCATGTCTATATGCTAGGCAGAAAAATACTTCTCTGTTGTAGGATTTGTTGCAGCTTTCTACAATAATTTTCAGACTAGCTCCAGCCATAATCCCCCACACTTTTGCCAACCTGAAGGTACATGAAAATTGTAAAACTCATCACAGGTTTTAAGAAAAACTAATAAAAAGCATAGACACAGAAGTGCCTAAAAAGAAAAGGAAATACGATACGCTATCAGTTTTCCAGGTTCCATCTTCATTATTTTAAACAAAGATTATTGTAATTAATTAAAATAATGTCTTGGATTATAAAACATGGTTATTATTGGAGCCTACTCAGCACTAGTATTTATTGATATTATTAATTGGTATCAATGATCCCTGTAAGATGTGCGCATGTGCGTGCACACACATGTTTTACAACCAGCGCACAATGGAAATTAATTTTTCTCCCCTAATCTCCCCGTCTTCTGGCATCTGGTAGTCTAACATCATACACTTACCCATACAGTCCCATTCCAGTGAAATTAACCTTTATCAAGTGTCCTTTATTTACATGTCTAAGAATGTGAGTTATTTATGAACACCAATGATATTGCACATATGGCTAATACTTACAGAATGTTTCATTTATTCCCATCTGATCTTTCTTACCATATTATTAGTATTAGACTTAATTAATCAATTTCACAATGACTATCCTGTTATTGGTTATTTTCCTATTTTTTTATTTCTAAAATGTAGATATATCCATTATATCTTTTGCAGAAGTGTTTCTACCATATAGGCAGGTGAAACAGTTGCTCAAGGGTCTCATTCCAACCTCTAGGACAACCTCCTTGCCCCGCCACCCAAAGTCAATGACCAAATATATTTAAAGAATTATATTTTACTAAAAAATCCTTTGCAGACAAGCTCTCACAAGCACCCAGAGATTGGCAACATTTGGCATGCCAACCTTTGTGGAGTGTGATCCCCATGTGCTCAGAAACCCACGGGCCTGAGGTATCATGATGAAATTATGTCAGCAGCTGGGGTATTAGCAGTTACCATCTCTGCAAGCACTCACACAAACATGCCTCACCACATGTTTTCAATAACCCATGGACCAACATTTATAAAAACCATTATTTATACTCTTCTCTTCTGCTGAACAATGATTTTGGGTCTACCATAGGCACAATAGTATGTGGACACCTGGCCATCACATCTATATATTCCAAAACCATAGCCATTAATATGAAGTTGCCCCAATGTTGTGGTTATAAAAGCCTCTACTCTTCTGGGAAAGCTTTCCACGTGATTTTGGAGTGTGTCTATGGGAATTGGTGCCCATTCAGCCAAAAGAGCATCTGTGAGTTTTGGCACTGATTTTTTGATGTATAGGCCTGGCTAGCAATCAGCATTCCAATTTATCCCTAAGGTACCGTATTTGCTCGATTATAAGACGACCCTGATTATAAGACGGCCCCCCCAAAATCTGAATATTAATTTATGAAAAAAAGAAAAAGCCTGACTATAAGACGACCCTATAGGAAAAAAGTTTTACCAGTAAATGTTAATTCATGTAAACTATGTGAATAATTTTTTTTAATAAAAACTATGAGAAAAATACTTTGTTTTTATTTCCTTTTTTTTTTCAACCTGCCCCCCCAGTTATGCACATCTGCCCCCTGGCTTGCCACTCTGCCCCAGAAATGCCCCATACCCCCTATATGCCACTGTGCCCCATGATATGCATTTTAACCCTCTAAATGCCACTGTGCCCCATGATATTCCTTTTGATCCCCTATGTGCCTCATTTAGGGGGTTAAAAGGCATATTATGGGGCAGAGTGGCATATAGGGAGGTATAAGGCATTTCAGGAGGCAGAGTGGCGTATAGAAGGTTAAAAGGCATTTCTGGAGGCAGAGTGGCATTAAGGGGGTTAAAAGGCATTTCACAGAGCACTCTGCCTCCAGAAATTCCTTATGCCCCCCATTTAAGACCCCCTCCCTTCTCCAAACTTAGCGGTGTTTCTGAGTCCCCGGTGTTTCTGAGTCTTCCGAGCGGAAGTTGCATAGAGCTCTACACGCTGCCCGGCCTAAGCACCGGGGACTCAGAAGACCGGTAAGTTGTGGGGGGGGGCATAACACAGGAGGATCCAGGTCCCCTGCATCTGAGTCCCCGGTTTAAAGGGGATTAAAGGTTGGGTTGTCTACATGTACCTGTTTATCAATGTTAATTTATGTTAGTAAGGTTCTGTGGCTATATCAGTCTATGTTTTACTACAATAAACTGTTTATTCCTGCTGTACTCAGTTCAAGGTAGTTGTGTCTACATATTGGGTACACATAGCAGGGTTCCAAGGTGCGCATGCTGGCTGGTGCTGGAAGTGATTCCGGGGACAACAGGAGGATACATGTGAGTGATCTCTGGGAGTTACTACAGCTCTCTTGGTGAACCCGTTACACTTACCCTTATCCACCTAGATTGTAAGTTCCTGCAGGGACAGGGCCCTTCATTCCTCTTGTATCTATATGTCAATTGCTGTATTGTACTTGTTGTTATCTGTAAAAATTTCATCTTGTACAGGGCTGCAGAATCTGTCGGCGCTTTATAAATAAAGTATAATAATAATAAAAAAATAATACACTGCCCTTACACACACATATACACATACACTGCCCTTACACACAAACACATATACACGTACATTGCCCTTACACACACCTTACCATTAACATATGTAAACACATACACTGCCGTTACACACACACATACACATACACTGCCCTTACGCGCACATATACACATACACTGCCCTTACGCGCACATATACACATACACTGCCCTTACGCGCATGTATACACATACACTGCCGTTACACACACATATACACATACACTGCCCTTACACACATATACACGTACACTGCCTTTACACACACCTGCCCATAAACACACATACACTGCCCTTATACATGCCTTCCTTTACACACATACCCTGCCCTTACATACACCTGCCTTTACACACAGATAAACACATACACTGCCTTTACACACATATACACATACACTGCCCTTACACACACCTGCCTTTACACACACACATACACATACACTGATCTTACACACACCAGCCTTTACACACACATATACACACCAGCTTACAAATACCTATACTGCTCTTACACACACCTGCCTATACACACATACACAAGCTTACAAACACACACAGATATATACACATACACTGCACTTACACCTCTCCCATTTATTTCCTCATCCTCCATCCTTCTTTCTTCATCCTTCATCCATCATCCTGTGGTGGGAGCGCAAGGTCTGTCACTGTTCCGATTTGGTGGGACAGTCTTGATTTTGGGTCTGACGGACCTCGCTGTACTGCTCCCTAAACACTGTGCGCCGGCAAATGATGCAGAGCACCGTGATATAATGTCATCCCTGCGCTTTACATCAATAGCCGGTGCGTATTGATGAGGGAGCAGTAAAGCGAGGTCTGTCAGGGGGCATGCAAATTGGAGTTACCCGACAACCTCCGTATCCCCCGCTTCTTCCACGTCTCCCTGATAAAACATGTGATCTACAACAAATTCTCCCGTGCTCCTGTTTATCCTGGTCCCATAGCAGTGGAATCCTCGGAAGAATATGAGATCCAAACTATCCTCGACTTTTGCTTGTTTAAAGGGTCTCTTCAATACCTGGTACATTTGAAGGGTTATGGACCGCAGGAGAGATCTTGGTTACCGGCCAATGACGTCCATGCTCCTCGCCTCCTTCATCGATTCCATGATCTACATCCTGATAAACCCGTTGGCACCCATTTTCGCCCTAAGGCGAAGCAGCTTCCTCGCCAATGCTGCCTCCCGTAATTAATGTGACGTCTCGTCTACGCGCGGACTGGAGTGATGCATATTTGTGACCTCGAATGACCCCGCCTGACCTCCTGTGCCTCGTTCTCGACCCCTGCTGCCTATTTAAACACAGAACCTTCACCAATACTTTACCCTTGGTTGGTGTAAGACGTCTATTGTATTGCTGCTCTTGTTTGATCGTGTTAACCCGTTGTGACCCGGACTGTTTGACCTTGCGCCTTGTTTCCTAATTTTGGCTTATACCCTGCTCTCCTGTTATCGACCCGGCGTGTTTTTGACCTGCTTCTTGTCTCCTGATTTTGGTATCCTCTGGTCTGACCTTGGTGGCTTTTGCCAGTCCTGCCTGATGTCAGTAAAGCAGATTTATAAAATTGGTACTAACTGCATCCCCTATTCTTTTGAACTGCATTACGTATATGAAGCACCTTTATGCATGCCTAATAAATGCAAATGCTTCAAGTGGGCTAATTCCAATCAATTGAACTCATACTGTAATATGAAAAAAATTAGAAAATTCAATTGCAACCTTTGCTGGACCATACCTAAATGGAACAAATGTTATAAACCTAGCATAACCTTGCTTACAATTGCCCTCTGAATATAGCATTACAAGTTATTGCAAAGAGATTATTATATAATGACCATGTCCATGTCAGCAAAAAAATCCTTCCTCTTTCAAGGCTTCAACTTGGAACTTTGTCATAAACACCAAAGATGTAGCGGGTAAGGCACTTTTGATATGACTAAGGCACAGTATAAATTTGATATGTCATATTGAGCAACAAGATAGTTTTGCCAAATGGATAAAGGCATAACATGTACAGATGATAGAAACCAGATAGGCAGAAGCTCAAGGCTGCTAAACAAAGGTCAGGTTGACATAAATCAATGCAACATTTCAGGTAACATAATAGGAAAGTGGAAGTCTGAGTATATCACTAGACAGATGTGGTGACAGACGGTTATAGGCCAATGTTATATCACTACAGGTAGTGAGAAAACAAACAAGAAAATTAATATTGGCACCAGCTTCGGGACGTCTGCACTATGACACAGGATATTAATATTTACCAGAAGATGAAATGTCTGTGGCATTTGTACCATATTATAAAAATTTGCAAAATTAAATTAAGTGATGACACCTAATTTTTAATCATAGAACACTGGACGGCTCTGTTCAACATTTTATCTCACAATGGTTAGTCTGGCTTACCATTAGTTAGTGTCACCAAAAAAATATAAAAAGAAAAACTTAACAATAAAAAAAACAATACTAAAAATGACAATGTTAAATGTTTAAATACCATGGTGTCATTACAGGTATGGGAATCAGAAAATATGAAATGGGTTAGCGGTGTTTCTAAAATCAACTAAGCAAGGATTTTTTTGACATTGCATTCTTCATACATAGACATTAATATGTAGGTGGTCTCCCCGTTTTGCAGCTATAACAGCTTCCACTCTTCTGAGAAGGCTTCCCATAAGAGTTTGGAGAGTTTTGAGGGAATTTTTGCTCATTCATCCAGTAGAGCATTTGTGAGGTCAGGCAGCGGTGTTGGATGAGAATCTCGCAATCTCCGTTCCAGTTCATCCCAAATGTGTTTGGCCTTATGCTGGGATTCCAGAGAGGTCAACGCATGCAACAACGAGAGGTAGGATTCCCTGCGCAAACGCCTAAGCCGGGAGGTATGTTGTAGGAAATGGCCCCGGATAAACGCCTTATAAGCAGACCAAACCGTCGGAACGTCTACCTCAGGGGTATAATTACCGTATTTGCTCGATTATAAGACGAGGTTTTTTTCAGAGCAAATGCTCTGAAAAATACCCCTCGTCTTACAATCGGGGTCGTCTTCTAATCAGACCTCAAATAGAGGTCTGATTAGGAGACTAAGATCCAGATCCCCCGCACCGCTGCAGGGGACCTGGATCCTCCTGTCGTCGCCCCCCCCACACACACACACACACACTTACCGGTGCTTCCGGAGGTGAAGTTGGCAGCGGGGGTTTGTATGCGTCCGTCGCAAATACCTTCCCCGACTGTCAGAGATCAGAGTTCCAGAGTTCCTGATGTCTGACAGCCGGGGAAGGTATTTGCGACGGACGCATACAAACCCCCGCTGCCAACTCCACCTCCTTCCGGCTGCCGCGGAATGAGACGTCAACCCGCTGCCCCGGCAATACAGCAGGAAATTGGAAGCACCGGTGTGTGTGTGTGTGTGTGTGTGTGTGTGTGTAGGGCATTTCTGGAATGCCTTACACCCCTATATGCCACTCTGGCACTTAGGGGGTTAAAAGGCATATTATGGGGCAGAGTGGCATATAGGGAGGTATAAGGCATTTCAGGAGGCAGAGTGGCTTTAAGGGGGCATTTAATAGTGCACTCTGCCTCCTGAAATGCCTTATACCTCCCTATATGCCACTCTGCCCCATAATATGCCTTTTAACCCCCTAAATGCCAGAGTGGCATATAGGGGTATAAGGCATTTCTGGAGGCAGAGTGCTCTATATAATGCCTTTTAACTCCCTTAATGCCACTCTGCCTCCTGGAATGCCTTATACCTCCCTATATGCCACTCTGCCCCATAATATGCATTTTAACCCCCTAAATGCCAGAATGGGATATAGGGGTATAAGGCATTTCTGGAGGCAGAGTGGCACATAGGGGGTCAAAAGGCATACCATGGGGCACAGTGGCATATAGAGGGTTAAAAGGCATATCATGGGCCACAGTGCCATATTGGTGTGGCAAGCCTGGGGGCAGATGTGTGTAACTGGGGGACAGGTTGGAAAATACGAGAAATAAAAACAAAAAAAAAAAATTTTTCTCAATCATAGCTTTTATTAAAAAAAATAGTTTACATGAATTAACATTTACTGGTAAAACTTTTTTCCTTTAGGGTCGTCTTATATTCAGGCTTTTTCTTTTTTTCCTAAGTTAATATTCAGATTTTGGGGGGTCGTCTTATAATCAGGGTCGTCTTATAATCGAGCAAATACGGTAATAGCGAAAAAATCCTTAGTCGCCGTGATGAGGGTGGAGACAAGTTCCTTGTCATTAAGCAAAGAGTTGTTTAAACGCCACGTTCCGTATCCCCTAACCGCTGCCACCGAGGGCAAGTCCACGAACATCGGAGCATGGTCCGACCACGTGATATCACCCACAACGACCGATTTGACATCTTGTAAAGTAAGCTTATCTACAAATACAAAATCGATCCTGGAATAACTATTATGGGCCTCAGAAAAAAACGTGTAGTCCCTCTCTGTACCATGTAGGATGCGCCAAGAATCATATAACCCATGCTGTAACAAGAGGTCCTGAAAACCCGAACATAATCTACGTAGGGGCGCACTGCGAGCCCTGGGAGCCGAAGAGGATGTATCCCATACTGGGTCTAAGGGGAGGTTAAAATCCCCACAGACCAAGATGCGACCCTGTTGGACCTTAGATAATTTCTCAAAGCACATTGACAGGAACGGGAGTTGGTCAGCATTAGGCGGGTAGATACACGCCACGGTAACAACCTGTTGATTCAAGCGTCCCACAATAAAAAGAAATCTCCCTTGCGAGTCAGAAACCTTTTTAATCAATGCAAAGGGCCAATCTTTGTGGATAAGTATCGAAACCCCTTTCGTTTTAGTAGAGGCCATGGCTGAGTAGTGCGTAGGGTACTGGCGAGAAGAGAAGGACGGCGGGTGGGCATTTAAGAAGTGGGTTTCCTGTAGGCATACGACAGCGGCGTGGGCCCTGCTGGCCTCAGACAATGCCATACGACGCTTATGAGGGCTATTTAGGCCTTTTACATTCATAGACATAACCTTAAGAGTATCCTGAGCCATAATAGTGAACACTGAAGGGACAGCAAATTATGTGTAATAGAAACATAAGAACAGGAGCTGAGAGCGGGGCATAACCGCAGACACCGTGTAGAACAGAACATAGAAAATAAAAAAACAAGAAAAACCAGAACAACCAAACCAAAGCAGGTGATAGCAACCTATGTGTTCTCCATACAGCCCCCGTCACCAGAGAACTGGGCACTAGCCCCGGAGCGTGGCAGCCCATAATAGACGAGCACTAGGAGTGCAGTCGTCGTTCTATAACCCCCGAAACAGACAGGGTGTATATAATACAATGGACGCAATGGGAGAGGTACAAAATGAAAAGGTAACAAACGTTTCGGAAACCCCGTGCCCATCTGCACAGCATAGAAAATAACTCACAATCGCATTAGAGAAGAACTGTCCCAATCCACTCAGATGACCCATAGGGGCCAACGGAAGTAGCAGAAGTCCCGCAGACGATCATCCGTGAGTTGCAGCAACGGTCAGCGGTAAGAAAAAGGGCCGGGTGGGCGACCTATGGAGCCCATTCGCGCCGCATCTTGATCAGGCGTTTCTTGGCTGGAGGGATGGACACGTCCTGTGGAAGAAGGACACCCCAGGCACGCAGCCTCTCAGGACAGTCAGAAGGAGAATGAATCGCATGCGTAGCGCCGTCGATAGTAACCAATAAGTTTGTGGGATAACCCCACCTGTAAGGGATCTTATTCTTCTGTAGAGACTCCAAGAATGGTTTGAAGCTTCGTCTCCTGGCAAGCGTGTATGCAGAGAGATCAGCAAACAAATTGATGTGCTGAAATTCCTCCGGAATTTTCTGTTTCTGTCTCACGGCCCCCATGATGGCTTCCTTCGTTTTAAAAAAGTGCAGCCGGACTATAGCATCTCTAGGAACTGAAGCAGGAAGGTCTCGAGGTTTGGCCACGCCCCCCCAAATGTGTTTGATGGGGTTGAGGTCAGGTCTCTGTGCGCACCAGTAAACGTCTTCCACACCAAACTCATCTCAACCATGTGTTTATCAACCTAGCTTTGTGCTCTCAGTCATGCTGAAATAGAAAAAGGCCTTCCCAAAAGTTGGAAGCATACAGTTGTCTTCACAATAATAGCGCTTATAGTGGACCAGGGCAGACCTAACAAGGCAGAAATGTCATAAGCTGACTTGTGGCAAAGGTGGCATCCTATGACAGTGCCATATTTAAACTCATTGAGCTCTACAGCAGGACCCATTCTACTGCCATTGTTTGTCTATGGAGATGGCTTCATATGTGCTTGATTTTATATACCTGTTAGCAATGAGTGTCCACATAGTGTATCTTAAAAATGCAGAATGTATTTGTTCTAACAGCGTTTATTCATTAATGTAAAACTTTACATCTCAAAATGTAAATCATCAAAATCTCTATTTAGCAGAACCTTTTATATTTACACTAAAAATTTAGCTAAAGGTAAATGCAACAATTGAAAAAAATCATATTAGGCTCCAGTGATGTAAGGACACTTGATGGATTCTCATAAATCTGTTGGCTCATCTAGTTTGTTACAAAAAACTAAAACTGTCTGCGCTTCTTACCCTAATAAAGTTGGCAACAAATATATAAACATAATATAAATGAGAGGTTTTGGTTATATGAATTGGCCAAAGCATTAGTAAGCTCACCCGCCACGTCAAGGCACATTCTCAATAGGGTGAGAACCTACTCTCATCTCCTACATAGTGGGCACACAAAGCAGTTTATACTGCTACCAAAACCTTATTAATGTGTTAGGGGAGGTGCAATTAAACCTCCTCCCTATTAACCCCTGGACAGCAAGCTGCAACCAGACTGATGAGGAGCCAACAACCTCAAATATGTGCAAACAGGGAAAAGAAAAAAATGTTTGGTAGGCCTCGTATTATACATTTGTATTATTTGAGCCTGTGACTAGCTTAGCGCACCGACATTTTTTTTCTTTTCCCTGTTTGCTCATCTAGTTTGTTGAATATGAAGTAAATGAAAAACAAACCATTTATTTGAAAGGGAATTTAACCAACAATACCACACAAAACAAATTCTAATTCTTCTCACCTCACTTTTACTAAGGTTGCCAGAACCAGGAATCATGTAACAGCATTGAAGCAATGGGGAGTAATATCTATGCAGATTCTGAGAAACAGATACTTAAGATGAATGCCCCTATGGTATACACCTACCGTGGTTTTCAATAAATGTTAAATTAAATTAAACATTTCAATTAAACATTAACCCCTTAAGGACAATGGCCGGTCCCTAAACCCATGGAAAACAATGCATTTTGAGCCCGTACATGTACAGGCTTTGTCCTTAAGGGGTAAAACATTTCAATTAAATGTTATTTGACATGTTTACATAGTTACATAGTTAGTTACATAGTTACATAGGCTGAAAAAAGACATGCGTCCATCAAGTTCAGCCTTTCCTATATCTGTTAATTTGTTGCTGTTGATCCAAAAGAAGGCAAAAAAACCCCAGTTTCGCTCTTTCCAATTTTGCACTAAACAGGGGAAAAAATTCCTTCTTGACCCCAAAATGGCAGTCAGATTTCTCCTTGGATCAATAAGCTGTTTCCCCATAATTAAAGATTTTATCCCCGAATATTATGTTTTTCCAGGTATCCATCCAGTTTCAGTTTAAACGTCTGTACAGACTCCGATAAAACTACCTCTGCAGGCAGAGAATTTCACATCCTTATTGTCCTTACTGTAAAAAACCTCTGCCTCTGTAAAAAACCTCTGCTTTAGTCTAAATCTCCTTTCTTCCAGTCTAAACGCATGACCACGTGTCCTATGCATAGTCCTGTTTATGAACAGATTTCCACACAATGGTTTGTATTGGCCCCCGAATATATTTATATAATGTTATCATATCCCCTCTGAGGCGACGTTTTTCTAAACTAAACAGATTTCAATTTGTTAACCTTTCTTCATAACTATAGTGCTCCATTCCTTTTATTAATTTTGTAGCACGCCTCTCAACCCTTTCTAGTGCTATGCTATCCTTCTTTAGAATAGGTGCCCAAAATTGCACAGCATATTCAAGGTGCGGCCTTACCATTGATTTATACAGAGGCAAAATTATATTTTTATCCCGTGACTTGATGTCCCTTTTTATACACGACAATACCTTACTGGCCTTAGCAACCGCAGACTGACATTGCACATTGTTGCCTAGTTTGTTGTCTATAACAATTCCCAAATCCTTCTCATTTGTCGTTACCCCTAATTCACTACCGTTTAGGGTGTAAGTTGCTTGTGCATTCGCTACCCCGAAGTGCATAACTTTACATTTATCTACATTGAATTTCATCTGCCATTTGTGTGCCCAGTCCCCCAGTCTATGTAGATCTCTCTGCAGCACAGTAATATCCTGCTCGCCCTGTATAACTTTACCTAGTTTAGTGTCATCTGCAAACACAGAAACATGACTTTCAACGCCTACTGCCAGGTCATTTATAAATATGTTGAATAAAATTGGTTCCAGAACAGAACCCTGAGGGACGCCACTTACCACTTTTGACCAGTTTGAAAATATACCATTTATAACAACTCTCTGTTCTCTATCCCTAAGCCAATGTTCTACCCAAGCACAAGAATTTGCATCTAGACCAATTTCCTTCAGTTTGAATACTAACCTATTGTGTGGAACCGTGTCAAACGCCTTGGCAAAATCCAAGTAGATTACATCCACGGCAACCCCCTGATCTATGCCTCTACTTACTTCTTCGTAGAATGCAATTAAATTAGTTTGACAGGACCTATGTTTCATAAAACCATGCTGATTTTTGCTAATAATACTGTTCTTCCCAAGGAATGCTTGAATATTATCCCTAAACAGCCCTTCAAATACTTTCCCAACCAAGTTAAGCTCACAGGTCTATAATTTCCGGGCACAGAGTTTGAACCCTTTTTGAAAATAGGAACCACTTATTGTAAAGTGTAGGACTTGAGAAAAAAATATTATTTTGTATTGTATTTATTAAAACAATGCTATCTTTTTGTTTTTCAGCCATTTTCAGCCAAGTTATTTTAATTGAAATGGCTTTTCCCTGTCTCTTCCCTTTACTCTTGTTCTAAGGATCAATTTACTAAAGAATGAATAGTGATTAATTAGTGTGGCAACTATACTTACATCTCCAAACCTTGTGACAGCACCTTTTGGCTTTGGTGGCCAATCGTATACGCTATTGTTTTTTAGACTGATATTTATTTTTATATACCATAACAATAGTCAGAAGAAAGGCTAGTACAGAAGTAGGTGAGATGGTCATTTACATGTGTGAGTCACATTGAGCTTTGGCCAGACACCAGGCACAGCTTAGTGAGGCATGCATGAGCCAATCTGGACTTGACCGATGAATACCAGAAGGTGTTTTAGCCTGCAATCTTTTTCTGCTAATGCATTTTCACCAGAACCAGGAGGTTGCACAAATCTTTACGGGGGATAATTATTCTAGTGGAACAACGGCTCAGGAACTCGTAAGAGTGAATAGATCTTGCACTCTGCTATACTAGATGCTATAAATTCAGATGCTCTGCTTCACAAGGAAGCCATTCTACTCTTCTATACATGTTGCGTACACTCATATAAATTTTATACTAGGGAAATATAGTGCTTTAAGTTGCCAAACAAGAGAACTAACTAAATCAAGAAAGGCCTGTATAAAGAGTGGTTACAATGTTATCCTTCAATAAAAGGAACCCTTGCTTTTAAACTTAACATACGTATACAAGTATATACAAGGAAGGTAAACGTTATAAAACCTGCTGCTGTAGTTTACATGTATGGTGAGAATTCAACACTGCAAAAGCACCACGATTTGCTAAGTAATAGTCTGGACAGTTACGTAGTTATATGTCAACTACATAAAAGGCAGATGCTTAAGAGCAGCCCATGGGGTGCAGTTTACATTGGCCACAAGCATCTTTTCTGTCATTGCATTAGCTCTCTAGTACAGCACGAGAATCCCTGTGATGATTAGAAATGGCACAGTCAGCAGAGGTCATTCAAAATCCTTAACTTGCATTGACAGGTGAGTGCCATCTGTTCCATTATCATTTCTACATTCCATAGCTACAGCGTTCCATCAATAAAGAAATGGCCAAAAAAATCTTATCTTCCTAGTATCAGGGACATAAAAAAGCTTTGACCTGTCACCTGTCAAATCCATTTTGTCAGCAATATTCTGCTGCTGTTCTCTGCATGGTCTCTGGGGACTATACTGGTTCAATTAATTTCCTATTAAAATCTGTATTTTCAGATTTTCTTACTAATGTAAAATAATCTACAAAAAATATTTATAGACTATAACCAAGCAAAAATTATCAAATTTAAAAATTATCAAATTTTCAGAATGTAGTGTATAACCATGTAGTGTACTGGAAGCATATAACATATGAAATAATGTAAATTGTACAGGAAACATAAGTCTTGCATATTTACACAGGTAACATATTAATATACATTATTAGTGTACAGACATATAGCCTAGAGAAGTCCAGGGCAAATAATTATTTCTTTTTAATGAAATGTAACAATGAAATGGGCCACACACAGGCAGTGCCTTTCTATGGTAATCAGTTAACCAGAGGTTAACCAGATGGTTATATAACAATTTCCTCATTATACATGACCCTCAATGATGGTTATTTAAGCCACAAACATTGCTATATAACTGCTATATAACTGTAGGTCATGTGGAGAGGCATCTTCAAACATGCACAAACTAGAGATCACATCTACAGGGCCGGACTGGGAATGAAAAGCCACCCTGGAAACATTTGGAGACCAGCCTCATATATTGTATCTCATAGTCGAGCTCTTGTACCCACATTCACCCCTTATACATACCCGAGTCACACTACCGTATTTGCTCGATTATAAGACGACCCCGATTATAAGACGACCCCCCAAAATCTGAATATTAACTTAGGAAAAAAAGAAAAAGCCTGAATATAAGATGACCCTAAAGGAAAAAAGTTTTACCAGTAAATGTTAATTCATGTAAACTATTTTTTTTAATAAAAGCTATGATTGAGAAAAATATTTTTTTTTGTTTTTATTTCTTGTATTTTCCAACCTGTCCCCCAGTTACGCACATCTGCCCCCAGGCTTGCCACACCAATATGGCACTGTGGCCCATGATATGCCTTTTAACCCCCTATGTGCCACTCTGCCTCCAGAAATGCCTTATACCCCTATATCCCATTCTGGCATTTAGGGGGTTAAAATGCATATTATGGGGCAGAGTGGCACATAGGGAGGTATAAGGCATTCCAGGAGGCAGAGTGGCATTAAGGGAGTTAAAAGGCATTATATAGAGCACTCTGCCTCCAGAAATGCCTTATACCCCTATATGCCACTCTGGCATTTAGGGGGTTAAAAGGCATATTATGGGGCAGAGTGGCATATAGGGAGGTATAAGGCATTTCAGGAGGCAGAGTGCACTATTAAATGCCCCCTTAACGCCACTCTGCCTCCTGAAATGCCTTATACCTCCCTATATGCCACTCTGCCCCATAATATGCCTTTTAACCCCCTAAGTGCCAGAGTGGCATATAGGGGTATAAGGCATTCCAGAAATGCCCTACACACACACACACACACACACACACACACACACACACACTTACTTACTTACTTACTTACCGGTGCTTCCAATTTCCTGCTGTATTGCCGGGGCAGCGGGTTGACGTCTCATTCCGCGGCAGCCGGAAGGAGGTGGAGTTGGCAGCGGGGGTTTGTATGCGTCCGTCGCAAATACCTTCCACGGCTGTCGCGGGGAACTCTGATCTCTGACAGTCGGGGAAGGTATTTGCGACGGACGCATACAAACCCCCGCTGCCAACTTCACCTCCGGAAGCACCGGTAAGTGTGTGGGGGGGGGCGTTGAATTGGGGGGGGCGACGACAGGAGGATCCAGGTCCCCTGCAGCGGTGCGGGGGATCTGGATCTTAGTCTCCTAATCAGACCTCTATTTGAGGTCTGATTAGAAGACGACCCCGATTATAAGACGAGGGGTATTTTTCAGAGCATTTGCTCTGAAAAAAACCTCGTCTTATAATCGAGCAAATACGGTATTTGCCATACAAATAACATTCTTTTTATCAAATTATTTGTATTAAAATGCCAGAAAGCAAAAGTGTTAAAAGGCCCTAATACATTAAATACATTAGACATAATGGAATCAAAACATTTGCTACTGCAAAAACTTTAAGATTAAAAGTTCAATTTTATTCAGTGGAACAAAACAGTGATCACATTATTATTCACAATATTCTTGTAAGAAATGTTTGGCTATTAATACCATCACAGTTGTTCCAGCACTGCATCATCCAAATAATACCTCATCCCAGATACATTATGAATTTTTTAGGCCTACACCACATCAATGTCTGGCTCATTGTATAGTGATAGGTGTTATGCTGTACCACCATCAGTGCATGCCTCAGTATATAACAGGGGCGTCCAACCTGTGGCCCTCCAGCTGCTGCAGGACTACATCTCCCATAATGCTCTTTCAGCTAAGGAATATATAATGATAGTTATGCTGTACCACCGTCAATGTTTGCCTCAGTATATAATGATAACAGTTATGCAGCACCACTGTCAATGTTTGCCTCAGTATATAATGATAGCAGTTATGCTGTAACTCCGTCAATGTCTGCCTCGGTATGTAGTGATAGGTGTTATGCTGTACCACCATCAATGTCTGCCTTGGTATGTAGTGTTAGGTGTTATGCTTTACCGCCATCAATGTCTGCCTTAGTATATAATGATAACAGTTATGCTGCACCACCGTCAATATTTGCCTCAGTATATAATGATAGCAGTTATGCTGTAACACCGTCAGTGTCTGCCTCGGTATGTAGTGATAGGTGTTATGCTGTACCACCATTGATGTCTGCCTTGGTATGTAGTGTTAGGTGTTATGCTTTACCACT
Organism: Spea bombifrons; assembly: GCF_027358695.1. Classification (NCBI taxonomy): domain Eukaryota; kingdom Metazoa; phylum Chordata; class Amphibia; order Anura; family Pelobatidae; genus Spea; species Spea bombifrons. The sequence continues at coordinate 39,948,901 of NC_071095.1, read as the reverse complement.
GTCAATGTCTGCCTTAGTATATAATGATAACAGTTATGCTGCACCACCGTCAATATTTGCCTCAGTATATAATGATAGCAGTTATGCTGTAACACCGTCAGTGTCTGCCTCGGTATGTAGTGATTGGTGTTATGCTGTACCACCATCAATGCCTGCCTTGGTATGTAGTGTTAGGTGTTATGCTGCACCACCGTCAATGTCTGCCTTAGTACATAATGATAATAGTTATGCTGCACCACCATCAATGCTTGCCTCAGTATATAATGATAGCAGTTATGCTGTAACACCGTCAATGTCTGCCTCGGTATGTAGGTATAGGTGTTATGTTGTACCACCGTCAATGTCTGCCTTAGTATATAATGATAACAGTTATGCTGCACCACCATCGATATTTGCCTCAGTATATAATGATAGCAGTTATGCTGTAACACCGTCAGTGTCTGCCTCAGTATGTAGTGATTGGTGTTATGCTGTACCACTATCAATGCCTGCCTTGGTATGTAGTGTTAGGTGTTATGCTGTACCACCATCAATGTTTGCCTTAGTATATAATGATAATAGTTATGCTGCACCACCATCAATGCTTGCCTCAGTATACAATGATAGCAGTTATGCTGTAACACCGTCAATGTCTGCCTTAGTATAGAATGATAACAGTTATGCTGTACCCATGTCAATGTTTGCCCAACGATAGAAGCTATGCAGTTTTAAAGTGTGTGTGTGCCGCATACAGGATTCGCCCTAGGTGCCAAATACTCTAGGTACGCCCCTGGCCTCCACACAGCCCTGATCTCAACATCATTGAGTCTGTCTGGGATTAAATGAAGAGAGAGAAGCAGCTGAGGCTGCCTAGAAGATGTTTGGAACAACCTACCTGCCGAGTTCATTAAGAAAACTGTGTGCAAGTCTACCTAGAAGAACTGATGTAGTTAAAGGTAGTTTTGAAAGGGTGGCCTAAACAGTGATTTGATTTAGCTTTTTCTTCTGTTCACTCACTTTGCATTTTGTTAAATGATGAAAATAAACTATTAAAGTGTCATTCTAATTTTACTGGATCTTTCACACCTGCCTAAAATTTTTGCACAGTACTGTATATATATATATATATATATATATATATATATATATATTACGTATTTATTTATATACACACACTACTGTTCAAAAGTTTGGTTTCGCTTAAAAACATCCTTGTTTTTGTCCACTACAATAACATGAAATGGATCAGAAATGCAGTCTAGACGTTTTTAATGTTGTAAATGACAATTGTAGCTGAAAACGGCTGATTTAATGGAATATCTTTATAAGAGTACAGAAGCTTTTCATCAGCAACCATCATTTAGTGTTCCAATGGCATGTTGTGTTTGCTAATCCAAGTTTAAAAGGTTAATTTATAATTAGAAAACCATTTTACAATTATGTAAGCACAGCTTTCATGGAAATAGTTAAGGGACCCCAAATGTTTAGTAGTGTATATGGATAGATAGATAGATAGATAGATAGATAGATAGATAGATAGATAGATAGATAGATAGATAGATAGATAGATAGATAGATAGATAGATAGATAGATAGATATAGAAGTTCACAGCAGATAAGAATCATTTGGCCAATCTAATCTTGTTTTACCTAATCTAATCTTAATCAGTCTTTGGTCTGATTTTAGATCATGGGTAGCCCTATGCCTGTTTATCTACCACCCTTATTTCCTTACATCTAAGACTCTGATCTTCTAGTTTTAGATTATGACCTCTTTTTTAACATATCTGACCAGAGATCTTAAAAATGGCTTAACCTCTATCTGCAACTAATACCTCTAGTTTTGTTGTATTGCCTCAGATATATATATATATATAATATACATGCATATCATTTTATACACATACAAAGATAGCATTAACGTGTCTTTGCATTTTTTTTTTTATTTAGAAATGAATTTATGTTTAGCGGTTTTTCTTTTAACAGACTAGGGTGTTACAGAATCATCTAACACCTAATTTCTTTCTATTTTATTAAAACATGAACGGGTGAAACATGGGCAATTCAATAATGCAAAAAAGTACACGTTACAAACATGCCATTAAAAGTAGAGCACCCTTTATAAAGAGCACTCAGAAAATTACTAAAGGCAATAGAGATGTAAATATTCAACCATAAAATAGTAATTTCAAAGATCAAAAAGATCCTGGGAATAAGACATCCCTAGGCACATAAACAGGAATTAGTCATCACTCAATAAGGATATAACATAAGAGAAACCAGCCAAGATAAAAAAAAAAGTTAGAGTGGAAAAAAAGATGAAAGAAAAGATAAAAGATAGGAAGATAAGAAAGAATATATGTTATATATAAGAATTACAGAGAACAAAAAGAAGTCACGTTCACCACTGCTTAGTTCTAGACTAACCTTTAAGCAGGCACTCCGGCTAACACCTAATTTCTGATTGTCTTGACACTTTTATGAACATGAGTGTGCCCCTGACCATTAATATGGATGACAGCTTTCTGACAGACTGACAGACAGGCAGGCAGGCAGGCAGAAAGCATGATTGATAGATGCCAGATGAATAGATAAATAGATTTCTTCAAAATGATTTAACCCACCCAATTAACAAAGGACAATAGGAGTTATATCTAAAAAGTACAGGTCAAAACTTTATTATCCTGCAAGAAACATTCAAGGGTTGCAGTGGCAGGAATATGCACGGACAAGAACATCCCCGGAGGGAAAGAATTGGACAGAGGGGCCACATGAATGTAGTGCGGACGAGGTACCCATGGTCAAGCCGGTTTAAGGGGTTAAGGCATGACTAAGCGGAAATTTTGGCACTGAAAGAGTTAAGTTTGGTGGCACGTGCAGGGCCAGAAGGGAGGGGGTAATCATCCTCCCTGGGGGGTATATAAGGAAGGGTCGTGGCCTATAGGGGCAATTATTTTCAAGAGATTTTTCCCGCCCATCCCTCCCCTAATTTTGGCATTTGCCGGGTACTCTGGTTTTGTTAAGCTGGTACGGTGCAGGAGTTAACCATCTAGGTATGGTTACTTGTGGTGCACAGAGGTGTAAGTGCAGGACACTCCAGGGGCATGCGCCTCTGTGAATCGTAAGGTCATGTGACTGCCGCGCTAGGGGACGCCGGCAGTTCCAGCAGAGATACAGGTTGACACGCCCATACCAGCAGGTTATTAATTTGGTTATTAAGTGGTTATTAATGGTTACAATTGGTTATGTTGTCTTTCGTTTTGACAATAAATTATTGATATATATTGTGTCAAATTTGTGTGTTTATAATATTTGACACTTTGTGACATATTAATAAAGGTTGAGTGTCATGGTGCTGAAGTATTTTAAGTCCGGACAAATAATTCCATTCTGACGTTTAATAAAATTTTTAAATAAAGAAGTGTCTCTTGTTTTTATTTGTGAAAGAGGTACCTAAACTGGACGCTACTTCATTCATGGTCCATGGCAGGTACTGGACTCTGTGAAGGATACTATAAATTATTTTATAGATTATTTTTATTTAAAACAAATATTCCAAAACTCCCCTAGGTGAAAATGTTTTCCAATTATTCATTATATTGCCTTTAGAAACAGTAATAGCTAGACTGTCAAGATACATATATTTACATACACTTGCCCTTACTCACACCTACCACACATTCACACTTTCACGCTTTCACACACAAACATCCTAGCACGTATTTAGCACGTATTTACTCTTACAAGGCACACTTTCCCTAACATATATACTTTCCTTTACACAAACACACAAAACACTAACACACTCTGCCCTTATTTCCTTCCTTCCCTTTCTTTCTCTTCATCCTTTAATTTCTTTCCCTTCTGCCTCTCTCCTCTCCTTCTGTTTCCCACTTCTCCCTTTGCCCTTTCTCCTTATTTATTTCCCTTTCTCCTTATCCCTTCCCCTTCTCTCTTTTCCTTCCTAACCTGGTGAGCCTGTGGATGTGGCATGAGCTCTATTCATACATACATCATATTCCAGTGCTCAGCATTAATTGAGGGAACACTGAAACAACAGTATGTATGAACAGAATGCTTTTAAATGAACGTTCCAAGTGGGAAGAAAGTTGAAGAGTTACACGTTATGTTGTCTTGTTTAATCACTCCCCACAATATATGACAGGGATTGCCAATTCCCCTAAAAGTTGGCAGGATAGCAAGAACAACGTTTCCTGATTCTGATCACGTATATTCGACAAGTTCGTCCCAACCTGTTTATTCTATTTAAAAAGTAATGCCTGCAGGGTTTTTACTAATACCAACGTCATCTCTAAATAAGGGAGTTTTCTTATGTCATGATGAGTTCAATAATTTATTCTGTACTGGGAGAGCTAAAGCAATATGCCAATGCCTAAAATCCATAATGTAGGAATCAATGAAAACAAAGTACCTTTTTCAAACACAGTATGTATGATAAAGCCCTGATATTTTATGTTTTAGCAACATTTCTACTTTTAGTCAAGGAACACATTGTATAATGCAATAATAATTGCTTATTAGATCTAGATAATATAACTCGGAAGATAAACCAAAACTCACAGTTTCCTAAAGAATTGTCTCCTTCACATCTTATCTTTAGACCCGTTGCAATGAGATTATGTTATAAATGTTGTTGCTAACTAGCAAATTGGCAGGATAACAAGAACAAGGTGCAAGGATGGCCTTCTCTGCTCAATGTGTCCATTAACCAATCCATGGTTGTTATTTGAATGAATTAATTTGGATTGACATGAATTAATTTGGTTGACAGGGGGTTAATGCTGCATTTATATCATAACCGGATTCTTTTTGTGTTCACATTCAGCGTTTTCTGTACAGGCCCTTTAGGTGAACATGTGTTAGACAGGATTGAGCAGTGTGTGTGCATTGTCTTTCTAATATGTTTTGGGCACCTAACTCACTGAGCTTTGTCAGTGCCCGCTACTAGGTTGTCAACCGTCCCAGGGAAGGGATGGTGCTTGAATATAACGAAGCTTTCCGGAGTGTTTTATATGTAATCTACATATAGCCACCGGGGCTGGTAGAGTAGGATCAATTTTAAATGGCACTAAAATGGCACTTCTGTGATGAGTGTGTCTTTTTTATGCACTCTTTACAGGTTTTCTATGCATTCACAAATGGTAAATTAGCATTTTAGTGTCCTGTGTGAGGAAAGGACAAATACAAGGGATTTTGCAAGTGAGGCAGTAAGATTGAGTGCTTAACTGAATGTGAGATGTTGTTTGTGGAATTCTCAACTTGGATGGCGAATAAGGAATTAGAGGAGACATGGTAATCAGAACCTCAGTCACGAAGCTGTAGCTTCTGGTAGTGGGATGCCACACAGTGTGCAATTGGAGTGGGGGTGAGTTAGGAGAAAGGGCAAGAGGTCAGGAGAAGAAAGGCTGTAACTGTAAGGTTGTCATCAGCAAAATCATGACTGGCTTTTCCAACCATATTTTTTAAAGTACGGGTATATTTATGTGCTTCTATTTTAGGCAGTGACTTTCTAAATAATTCACAAATAATCCCTAATAGTCTATGATTCAAGATATTCTATAGACTAACTTCTTTAGAAATTAAAGTAGAAAGCAAAGCCGTTACCTGCACAGGTTAAGAGGTGGTCTTCTAGTCACTGAGGTTACAAATTCACAAGGAGGTAAAACAGCACCTCATTAAAAAAATAAGGTGTTTGAATGAAATGCACTGAAATCTGTGCAAAAGAATCTAGAATATTTACAATAATAGAGTATTTTATTATTTATCTTATTTTACAAGACTTTGAACAGTAGAAGAAAAAACATTTTATGTTGGCTAAGGCTACATTAGATGGTAAAGGAGGGGAAACGTTTGGGGCAAATACCGTTAAATAGCTCTTCCTATGTTCCAGAAAATGTATTTCACATATTTATTTTGAGAAGGCCAGCCTTGATTTGGTTGTACTCTTCTTTGTCTCATTTATTATGTCAATTAATAACATTTTAAAAGGTGTATATGTAAGCTTTTAGCTTCACAATTAATATATTTCAGATGGCTGAGTTTTGACATCTGTTGCATTCCGACTTGGTCTTCGTTAACATGGCTTAAAACAATTGCACATAATATTTTGATTATATGCTTAAATAGATGCTTATAGGTTTGTTCCATAAACTACTAAGCAAAAATGACAATTCAAGTCATTTTTCTGTTTCATGAGCATACCTTGTCTAGATATAAGATGTAGTTAACCCTTCAGGCTGTTACATTTACAGCCATGATTAATCTGTAATGTGATTCTGTGTTTCCTGTGCCCCCAGCTGTACTGGGGACCGAATGAATCAGGGCTTTAGGGACAGCCATGTGACCTCTGAAACAAGAGAGCACGAGCACTGTGATACTGGAGACATTGTGGATCCTGCTCATTATTAATGCTTCACTGAGAACAAGGGAATAAACTTGTATCCATTATAATTATTAATCAATTGTAAGAGGCCCATAAAAGCAACACACCAGAACTGACATAAATAATACAAACAGTTATCAATTTTCCAATACACTACAATCAAACTCAAAGTCAGTCCAATACAGAATTTTGTTTTTAAACCAGCTCAAGGAGGTGATGCACGTATGATCAGGGGAAATTTGGATTGTAACTGAAAATCATATTGGGCATCTCCCAAAATATTGAAACACAAAATGGATCAGTGATACAGTCCAGGGCAAATCAACTCAACAGTCTTTTGGATATAAATTTCTAATATGTATTGAGCATGTCTAAACGGTACAAGTGCATCCACAGCTGATCCAGTGCTGGTTTGACCCACACATAATGGCGAACTACTGGGATCACGACTGCGACCGGACCCTCGAGTTCTGACAATCAGGGGGGCCCAAGGGGTGCCGAACGGTCGTTTTCAGCAACCGCTCGGCGTCCTGTCTCCTCTGCTCCCTGCCGCTGCCTGCCTCAGCGCTGCCCCGACTGCAGTGGTTGGAGTGTGAGGCGTCTGTCTCGGTGCCAATGACGCCATATGCCGGCGCTCAGCAGTGAAGCCGCGTGCACCACGGCAGAGCAGCGAGACAGAGGCCTCGCGCTCCCACCACAGGACTTCAAGACGGTAAGTGTTAATAAAGAATGTTGATTAATGCTTGTCCTTTATATTTTCAGAACCACACCATCAATGGCTGTGACGTGTGACTTTTTCCTATCCTGAATGCTGCATTGTTGAAGATAAGTAAGTTGAAAAGTTGACAGATATGATTCAATATGTAATTTGTTGAAAAACATTTTTTGGGGGGGGTTGGGGGTGGGGGGGGCCCTTAACAGATTCTCGCACCAGGGCCCTGTGGATGCTGGTGCTTACCAATGGTGCTTCTGAGTAAGCACTAGACTTGGGCACCAGGGGGCTCTTCGTGTTCGTCTTCGTGCTCGTCTTCGGGGAAAAAAAAATCTTCGTATTCCGCGAATATTCGCCCGTTCCTGTCTTCTCTTCGGGCGAATATTCGCGGACATTCTTCGTGCTCGTTTAATCTTCGTTTTCCTCCTGGTTGCCTAGCAGGGGTTAATACGGGGTTAATAACACATCACAGCAGCAGCAGCTGCCGTGAAGGTACGTGTGTGCAGCTCTATTGGTCGTTTCGGCAGGGGGCTGGTCTGGCATCAACGAGTGAATTGCAGAACTGCAGAATGCACTTCATTCGTTGATGGCAGGCGAGCCCCCTGCCGAAACGACCAATAGAGTTGCACACACATACCGAGGTGTACTGTCCATAGATGTTTAATAAAAGAATAGGGAATATTTTACATTTTTAAATTGATTTTGGACCACTTTACATGCCTAACATTTGCTACCTATTTACAATGGCATACTTTGCAACAACCCAACTTACTTATTGGACAGGACTGGAAAATAGCAGGACTGTCCACCAAAATCTTGGGTGTGTTGGCAGGTATGCTGATGGAAAAATGTTGGACAAGAACTAAAAAATAGCTTAGGGTTAATGTACGGTTATGTTTAAGATTAGTAGCAGTGCACTGGTTTGGTTAAAGATGGATTATGTCTAAATAATAATAATTTAATTTTAATGTTTTTTTTTTAAAAAAAATAGGGGTTTATTTAAATGTATTTTAAAGTTAGATTTATTATTTAGTACTTGATTATATTTATTAAATGTTTATAGTAGCGTTACCTACCGAGCTATACCTACCTATGTGTATTTGCATTTTGCATACCTAGTTTAGCTAAATTAGATGGGACAGGACTGGAAAAAAGCAGGACTGTCCCTGAAAAAGTTGGGTCTGTTGGCAGGTATGTGGATGGAAAAATGTTATAGGGTGAAGTGTGAGTTATAGTGTTAATGTAATGCTATTAGTGAGTGAAGGCCAGGGCAAATAACAAGGAAAAGGTCCTTGTGTTTTGTGCATTGTAAGTGTGTGTGTATGTGTGTTATGTGTGATGTCACTGTGTGTTATATGTGTTATATGTGTTATTGTGTGTGTTATGTTTGGTTGGTTGTGTATCAGAAGGAAAATAATGAAATGGAAAAGGAAATGGGAAAGGCAAATGAGTGGGCAATTGGCGACCCGCTCACCTGTTTCACCCCAGGGCAAAGCACCCAAACACTGTCAGTCTTAGACGTTTGGCAGCAGACTTCCAGAGCTCAGACACAAGGCCCTAGCGTAAGCTGGCCACTCCGGCGGAGGTAGCAGGCGTTGCCACACCGCAAACAGAGGCAGCCAGGGGGGAGAAACTGCCCTTACCATTAGGGACATTTTGGGCATGACTCTAGCCAGGAAGCGAACTGGCAGAGAAGAGATGCTGGCACCACCACCAGCAGCAGCATTGAAAAATGGGAAAGGCGAATGAGTGGGCAATTGGCGACCCACTCACCTGTTTCACCCCAGGGCAAAGCACCCAAACACTGTCAGTCTTAGACGTTTGGCAGCAGACTTCCAGAGCTCAGACACAAGGCCCTAGCGTAAGCTGGCCACTCCGGCGGAGGTAGCAGGCGTTGCCACACCGCAAACAGAGGCAGCCAGGGGGGAGAAACTGCCCTTACCATTAGGGACATTTTGGGCATGACTCTAGCCAGGAAGCGAACTGGCAGAGAAGAGATGCTGGCACCACCACCAGCAGCAGCATTGAAAAATGGGAAAGGCGAATGAGTGGGCAATTGGCGACCCACTCACCTGTTTCACCCCAGGGCAAAGCACCCAAACACTGTCAGTCTTAGACGTTTGGCAGCAGACTTCCAGAGCTCAGACACAAGGCCCTAGCGTAAGCTGGCCACTCCGGCGGAGGTAGCAGGCGTTGCCACACCGCAAACAGAGGCAGCCAGGGGGGAGAAACTGCCCTTACCATTAGGGACATTTTGGGCATGACTCTAGCCAGGAAGCGAACTGGCAGAGAAGAGATGCTGGCACCACCACCAGCAGCAGCATTGAAAAATGGGAAAGGCGAATGAGTGGGCAATTGGCGACCCACTCACCTGTTTCACCCCAGGGCAAAGCACCCAAACACTGTCAGTCTTAGACGTTTGGCAGCAGACTTCCAGAGCTCAGACACAAGGCCCTAGCGTAAGCTGGCCACTCCGGCGGAGGTAGCAGGCGTTGCCACACCGCAGACAGAGGCAGCCAGGGGGGAGAAACTGCCCTTACAATTAGGGACATTTTGGGCATGACTCTAGCCAGGAAGCGAACTGGCAGAGAAGAGATGCTGGCACCACCACCAGCAGCAGCATTGAAAAGGCGAATGAGTGGGCAATTGGCGACCCACTCACCTGTTTCACCCCAGGGCAAAGCACCCAAACACTGTCAGTCTTAGACGTTTGGCAGCAGACTTCCAGAGCTCAGACACAAGGCCCTAGCGTAAGCTGGCCACTCCGGCGGAGGTAGCAGGCGTTGCCACACCGCAGACAGAGGCAGCCAGGGGGGAGAAACTGCCCTTACAATTAGGGACATTTTGGGCATGACTCTAGCCAGGAAGCGAACTGGCAGAGAAGAGATGCTGGCACCACCACCAGCAGCAGCATTGAAAAGGCGAATGAGTGGGCAATTGGCGACCCACTCACCTGTTTCACCCCAGGGCAAAGCACCCAAACACTGTCAGTCTTAGACGTTTGGCAGCAGACTTCCAGAACTCAGACACAAGGCCCTAGCGTAAGCTGGCCACTCCGGCGGAGGTAGCAGGCGTTGCCACACCGCAGACAGACGCAGCCAGGGGGGAGAAACTGCCCTTACAATTAGGGACATTTTGGGCATGACTCTAGCCAGGAAGCGAACTGGCAGAGAAGAGATGCTGGCACCACCACCAGCAGCAGCATTGAAAAGGCGAATGAGTGGGCAATTGGCGACCCACTCACCTGTTTCACCCCAGGGCAAAGCACCCAAACACTGTCAGTCTTAGACGTTTGGCAGCAGACTTCCAGAGCTCAGACACAAGGCCCTAGCGTAAGCTGGCCACTCCGGCGGAGGTAGCAGGCGTTGCCACACCGCAGACAGAGGCAGCCAGGGGGGAGAAACTGCCCTTACAATTAGGGACATTTTGGGCATGACTCTAGCCAGGAAGCGAACTGGCAGAGAAGAGATGCTGGCACCACCACCAGCAGCAGCATTGAAAAGGCGAATGAGTGGGCAATTGGCGACCCGCTCACCTGTTTCACCCCAGGGCAAAGCACCCAAACACTGTCAGTCTTAGACGTTTGGCAGCAGACTTCCAGAGCTCAGACACAAGGCCCTAGCGTAAGCTGGCCACTCCGGCGGAGGTAGCAGGCGTTGCCACACCGCAAACAGAGGCAGCCAGGGGGGAGAAACTGCCCTTACCATTAGGGACATTTTGGGCATGACTCTAGCCAGGAAGCGAACTGGCAGAGAAGAGATGCTGGCACCACCACCAGCAGCAGCATTGAAAAATGGGAAAGGCGAATGAGTGGGCAATTGGCGACCCACTCACCTGTTTCACCCCAGGGCAAAGCACCCAAACACTGTCAGTCTTAGACGTTTGGCAGCAGACTTCCAGAGCTCAGACACTAGGCCCTAGCGTAAGCTGGCCACTCCGGCGGAGGTAGCAGGCGTTGCCACACCGCAGACAGAGGCAGCCAGGGGGGAGAAACTGCCCTTACCATTAGGGACATTTGATTCATGACACTAGCCAGGAAGCGAACTGGCATCGAAGAGACACTGGCACCACCACCAGCAGCAGCATTGAAAAATGGGAAAGGCGAATGAGTGGGCAATTGGCGACCCACTCACCTGTTTCACCCCAGAGCAAAGCATCCAAACACTGTCAGTCCTTGGCGTTTGGGAGCGGACTTCCAGAGCTCAGACACAAGGCCCTAGCGTAAGCTGGCTACATTGGCGGAGGTAGCAGGCGTTGCCACACCGCAGCAAGTGCAACCAGGGGGGAGAAACTGCCCTTACCATAAGGGACAATTAAGGCATGACACTAGCCAGGAAGCGAACTGGCAGAGAAGAGATGCTGGCACCACCAGCAGCAGCAGCAGCAGCATTGGAAAAGGCAAATGAGTGGGCAATTGACGACCCGCTCACCTGTTTCACCCCAGGGCAAAGCATCCAAAGACTGTCAGTCCTTGGCGTTTGGGAGCGGACTTCCAGAACTCAGACACAAGGCCCTAGCGTAAGCTGGCTACATTGGCGGAGGTAGCAGGCATTGCCACACCGCAGCAAGTGCAACCAGGGGGGAGAAACTGCCCTTACCATAAGGGACATTTGAGGCATGACACTAGCCAGGAAGCGAACTGGCAGAGAAGAGACACTGGCACCACCACCAGCAGCAGCAGCAGCAGCATTGGAAAAGGCGAATGAGTGGGCAATTGACGACCCGCTCACCTGTTTCACCCCAGGGCAAAGCATCCAAAGACTGTCAGTCCTTGGCGTTTGGGAGCGGACTTACAGAGCTCAGACACTAGGCCCTAGCGTAAATTGGCTACACCAGCGGAGGTAGCAGGCATTGCCACACCGCAGCAAGTGCAACCAGGGGGGAGAAACTGCCCTTACCATAAGGGACATTTGAGGCATGACACTAGCCAGGAAGCGAACTGGCAGAGAAGAGACACTGGCACCACCACCAGCAGCAGCAGCAGCAGCATTGGAAAAGGCGAATGAGTGGGCAATTGACGACCCGCTCACCTGTTTCACCCCAGGGCAAAGCATCCAAAGACTGTCAGTCCTTGGCGTTTGGGAGCGGACTTACAGAGCTCAGACACTAGGCCCTAGCGTAAATTGGCTACACCAGCGGAGGTAGCAGGCATTGCCACACCGCAGCAAGTGCAACCAGGGGGGAGAAACTGCCCTTACCATAAGGGACATTTGAGGCATGACACTAGCCAGGAAGCGAACTGGCAGAGAAGAGACACTGGCACCACCACCAGCAGCAGCAGCAGCAGCATTGGAAAAGGCGAATGAGTGGGCAATTGACGACCCGCTCACCTGTTTCACCCCAGGGCAAAGCATCCAAAGACTGTCAGTCCTTGGCGTTTGGGAGCGGACTTCCAGAACTCAGACACAAGGCCCTAGCGTAAGCTGGCTACATTGGCGGAGGTAGCAGGCGTTGCCACACCGCAGCAAGTGCAACCAGGGGGGAGAAACTACCCTCTCCATTAGGGACATTTAAGGCATGACACTAGCCAGGAAGCGAACTGGCAAAGAGAGACACTGGCACCACCACCAGCAGCAGCAGCATTGGGAAAGGCGAATGAGTGGGCAATTGACGACCCGCTCACCTGTTTCACCCCAGGGCAAAGCATCCAAAGACTGTCAGTCCTTGGCGTTTGGGAGCGGACTTCCAGAACTCAGACACAAGGCCCTAGCGTAAGCTGGCTACATTGGCGGAGGTAGCAGGCGTTGCCACACCGCAGCAAGTGCAACCAGGGGGGAGAAACTACCCTCTCCATTAGGGACATTTAAGGCATGACACTAGCCAGGAAGCGAACTGGCAGAGAAGAGAGACACTGGCACCACCACCAGCAGCAGCAGCATTGGGAAAGGCGAATGAGTGGGCAATTGACGACCCGCTCACCTGTTTCACCCCAGGGCAAAGCATCCAAGCACTGTCAGTCCTTGGCGTTTGGGAGCAGACCTACAGAACTCAGACACAAGGCCCTAGCGTAAGCTGGCTACACCGGCGGAGGTAGCAGGCGTTGCCACACCGCAGCAAGTGCAACCAGGGGGGAGAAACTACCCTTACCATCAGGGACATTCGAGGCATGACACTAGCCAGGAAGCGAACTGGCATTGAAGAGAGACACTGGCACCACCACCAGCAGCAGCAGAATTGGGAAAGGCGAATGAGTGGGCAATTGACGACCCGCTCACCTGTTTCACCCCAGGGCAAAGCATCCAAGCACTGTCAGTCCTTGGCGTTTGGGAGCAGACCTACAGAACTCAGACACAAGGCCCTAGCGTAAGCTGGCTACACCGGCGGAGGTAGCAGGCGTTGCCACACCGCAGCAAGTGCAACCAGGGGGGAGAAACTACCCTTACCATCAGGGACATTCGAGGCATGACACTAGCCAGGAAGCGAACTGGCATTGAAGAGAGACACTGGCACCACCACCAGCAGCAGCAGAATTGGGAAAGGCGAATGAGTGGGCAATTGACGACCCGCTCACCTGTTTCACCCCAGGGCAAAGCATCCAAGCACTGTCAGTCCTTGGCGTTTGGGAGCAGACCTACAGAACTCAGACACAAGGCCCTAGCGTAAGCTGGCTACACCGGCGGAGGTAGCAGGCGTTGCCACACCGCAGCAAGTGCAACCAGGGGGGAGAAACTACCCTTTCCATTAGGGACATCTGAGGCATGATTTCAGCCAGGAAGCGAACTGGCAAAAGATACTGGCACCACCACCAGCAGCAGCGTTGGAAACGGAAAAAGGTGAATGAGTGGGCAATTGACGACCCACTCACCTGTTTCACCCCAGGGCAAAGCATCCAAAGACTGTCAGTCCTAGGCGTTTGGGAGCGGACTTACAGAGCTCAGACACTAGGCCCTAGCGTAAAATGGCTACACCAGCGGAGGTAGCAGGCATTGCCACACCGCAGCAAGTGCAACCAGGGGGAGAAACTACCTTAAACATTAGAGAGAAAAAATTTAACTTTCCAAGCTAAGAGCTGGGTAACCCAATTTGGGCAGATTGAATTTAAGAAAGGCAATCTGCTCCATGAGATGAGGTGCCATGCGTGAGCGCTGTGGACTCAGTATGTTTCCAGTCATAGAAAACACGCGCTCACTTTGAACAGTGGTTGGCGGACATGATAGAAGCTGCTGCGCAACCCATGAGAGTGCAGGCCACACACTCTTCTTTTCATCCCAGTAGCTAAGAGGATCAACATTAGGAGCAGAAGGAACTTCACAGAGGTAAAGTTTGACCATTTCAGCAGCACTACTCTCCTTTCTGCTGCTAGCTCTGTCAGATGGTCCAACTATACTGCCAAGTGCCTCTTCCCAAAACGCAGCTGCTCCACTCAGCTGTGTTGTGCTGCTTGTGGCACTGCTGCTGATGCTGCTGCTAGGGGTAGCAGACCACATCATCTCTTCCTCCTCCTGCACCTCACCCTCCTCGGACAGCATTCCCATTTTACGCTGCCAGTCACGCACCTTGTTGACCAATTGCTCCCGGTAGCTACTGAGAACATTGAATTTCAAAGCTAGCTTTCCCTTAATTCTTGGATCACAAAGGCACGCTAGCATCATTTCGGGACTCTCTTCCATTCGCTTGCGAAGGTGTACTTTTAGCAGATCCTTCAGCTTCCTGACTATGGCTGCTACGTCAGGATGTAGAGTGCCACCTTGAACAGCCTCACGGTTTCCAAGGAACACATCCATCTTGCTGCCTAGATGGGAGAACACTGGGATTACCTGGGCCAGACTGGCAGTGTTTGAGCTTAAATTTTCTGTGGCATCCCTGAATGGTTTAAGGACTGCCACTAGCTGGGCGATCACTGTCCAATCCTCCCTATTCAATGGAGAGGTAATCCCAATATTGTGCTCTGAGGCAAGATTATGGATTGCCCTCTGCTGCTCCAAAATCCTCTCTAGCATGTCTAACGTGGAGTTCCACCGTGTACTGACATCCTGACGTAGGCAGTGTACGGGAAGACCTGACCTCTCTTGCTCTTCCCTCAAAAGTTGGCTAGCCTTAACACTATGGTGAAAGTGCCCAGCGATCTTTCTGCAGCGGGACAGAACTACTGCTGCCACATTAGTTCCTTCTGACATTGCTGCCTTCACTACAAGATGGATGATGTGGGCTGCACAGCGCACACCAACAATATGACCATCTCGCAGCGCTTTCACCATATTGGCACCTCCGTCAGTTACCACAAAACCAACTTCAACATTGGTGCCCGCCTCTGCTCCCACCCAAAGGCTAAACATTTTCCTAATCGCATGCAGAATATTTTGGGAAGTGTGCTTTTCATCCATCACTTCTGCATGGAGAAGGAATGATCGGTAGCCTGCTGCAGCAACTTCCTTAGACACACCGGGCTGCCACCAGTGTGCTGTCAAAGAAAGAAAGGCATGCTGGGCGCTAGGTGCACTCCACAAATCTGTAGTGAAATGAACACACTGACCAGCAGCCTTGGAAAGCTCCTCTTTCACTGCTGCAACACAGGACCGATACAGCGAGGGGACAATGTTCCTGCTGAAAGTGGAACGTGACGGAACTGTGTATTGTGGAGCCACAGCCGCCATCAATTGTTTGAAAGGCTCCCCTTCAATCATGGAGAAGGATGCCCCTCCAACAGCAATGAACTGACCAATAAGTCGCGTTACTTTATTGGCCTGCTGTTTGGGCATCGTTCTCTTGGAGTGGAATGCCCCAAATTCTTCCAGGGTGGGCTGGGCATGCAGTGCTCCAACCTGCCTTGGTCTCTGGCTGCCAGCACTAGTTGCTGCTGCTGCTGCTGCTATTGGCTCAGAAGAAGAAGCTGTTGGGGTTTTTCCACGGCCACCAGCTATGCTGCCTGCACTAAGTTTTACCTCTGCATCTTTCCCCAATAGCACAGCGTTGTGTTGAGTGCTGAGGTGATGCTTCATGCTAGCACTGGTAAAATGGCCAGACACTTTCCCTCTGCTTATTAGCTTCCCACAATGTTTGCACTTTCCATAGCGCCCTTCTTCAACATTTTCAAAGTGCTCCCAAATTGGGGCGCGCATAGCCTTGGAGTGTGCCTTGGGTGCTGCTCTTACTGCTCGGGGTGGATGAACAGAGGCAGAACTAGTGGTGGTGGGACTGGTGGTAACAGTACTGGCCATAGTGGGACTGCTAATTGCTTTAGATTTGCTAGGTTTTGCTGCTGCTGCTGGTGGTGGTGATGGTGATGATCGTAGCGGAGAAGGTGGAGGCTCAGGGGAAAATTGTGCACTAGTCATTTGGACACTGCTCCCTGAGGAATCTGATTCCTGACCACTCATCTCCTCTACTTCCTCTGGCTCATAGTCTAGCTCTTCATTAGCCAGATCGAATGGAATTCCTGCTAGGCTGGAGCTAAGACTGATATCGTCGTGAGACTCGTGACTAGTAGTAGTGCGAGCAGGAAGAATAGACTCTGCACTTGGCCTCTCAGTCTCAGGCTCCTCTGCTACCTCGCTAGGTGGAGTTCCACTATGTGTAGCCCTCTCTCTAACTGTCTTTACAAAAATTTTGTAAGGACTTGGTGGCTTGCTAGAGGTACTAGGAGGACATGGCGTGGCGGTACCAGTGGGAACAGTAGGCGCAGCACTAGTGGTGGTAGAGGCGGTAGAGGTGGGGGTGGTGGTGGTGGTGGTTTTCCCTACAAAGGAATGAGATCGCTTTGGTTTGGGACCCCTCTGAGTCTTGCTGCTAATTTGGCTCTGCTTGGTACCTTGCATGCTGCTGGTGGATGGGGAAGATGCTGCTTGGGGCAAAAGGCACTTCTTTTTAGTCACTGGGCTGGTACTACTTGTGCTACCCTTTAACTTTGAACGTGCTTCTGGTGCTTTAGGCTTTCCGTAAAAAACCATAGAGCTTGTGGGCCTAGCCGCACTACTACTGCCTGCTTTTGGTGCCTTTCCTTTACTTGATGATCCTTCAAGCAATGCTTCCCCAAATGATAAGCGAGAGCTTGGCCTACTTGGCCGACTAGACTGACGCAAAGGCTGCATCTTAGAACTGGTGGTGGTGCTGGTGGTGGTGCTGGTGGTGGTGGTGGTGGTGGTAGATGGAGCTTGTCCCTCCTTAGTCCCAAAAGGAGGATCCATTTCAAATTTTGTGTTGTGTGTGTAGTGTAGTGTAGTGTAGTGTAGTGTAGTGTTTAAAAAACTATAAAAAAAAAATAAAAAAATAAAAATAAAAAAAAGGAAAAACGAATTAAAGACAAAAAAATTAGAGGAAGTTCTCTTCAGTGCTACTGCTTAAAAAGTAAAACTATGCACTACTGCACTGTGCTGTGTGCAATCTGCCAAAATCCTAAAGTTATTTAAATTATTAACTCAAGATTAACTATTTAATAACTAGCAGTATTTTATTTTTAATTTGAATTTACACGGGCCTAAGAGCTTAGCCTACTACTATGCTAGCCTAAAGCTATATTTCCTTACTATAAGTCTACCTCTAGGCAGACGCTCTCAAACCCACTAAGCTAAAGTGAGGTTAAATCAGATTCAGTATATGATTTATTAATTAATATTAAGTTATATAATATTAATAGATTAGAACTAATTTACTTATATATTATGTATTATAGATAGAAGAATATAGATTATGAATTAGAATTTAGAATTAGAATTACTTATATTATAGATTATGAATTAGAATATTATTATTTATAATATATTATAGATTAAGATTAAAGAAGATTAGAATTATTTTAGTACTACAGCTAGTAGCTTGAAGCTTTGCTTAGTACAGCTCGTCACAGTCAATTTTTCTTGAAAAGAATTAGAAATAAAATAAAATGTCACAGCAAAACAGTTATCTTCACTGCTTGCTGCACTCACTAGCCCAACAAGTTCACTTCACTGATGGACTGAGGTGAGCAAAACACTAAGGGTACTTTTAATAAAATTGAAATAAAATGTAAAATAAATGAGAAAATCTTTGCAAAACAGTTAACGTCACTGCTTGCTGATCAAAAAAAAACACAGCACTTATGCGGCTGCACTCACTAGCCCAACAAGTTCACTTCACTGATGGACTGAGGTGAGCAAAACAAATGAAATAAAATGAAAGATTAATTAAGAAAAATTGACTTGGTCTCTTACTGTTGCTAAAACAAAGCACAAACTATAGAGCTGCAGCACCAGTACTAATAAGATTAGCTGAACTATACGCTAGTAGTAATTAATTAATATTATTACTTTTATTTATAGCTAATTTAATTAACTATTAAGATAAGAAAGAATTAGAGAATTATTGATATTACTGATTTTAGATTAGACACTAGTAGATGTTCTGAATGTCTACAGTACACTCTACACTAGTATACTATTACTAACTATAACTGACAAATATATATATTTTATAATGAATTCAATTATTAATTATATTAATTAATATTACTGATTTTAAATTAGACACTAGTAGATGAATGTCTACAGTACACTCTACACTAGTATACTATAGTATATATATATATATGACTGACAAATATATATATATATATAATATTATAATGAACTATTAAATTATAGATTCTATTAAATTGTAATTTATAAATTCTATTTAATTTATTTAAGCAGGACAGGCAATAGGCACTAGTGCCAGCCCAGGGCAAGGGCACCCCAGTGCCACTGAGGCACTGGGTGCACTGTCAACTCAACAGCACTTACACTAAAGTTGATGACAAATTAATTTTAAAAAAATTAAATTAATCAAATTATTATTATTAAATATATTAATTAAGTAGCACTGAAGTGAGGATGAAGTACACTGTGAGAAATGGCAGGCTAAGGCTTACCAGTCTCACACAGAACAGAACAATCTCTCTGTAACGCTCGGATGCAGCACAGCAGTGTTGCCAAAGCAGTCACAGCGAAAAATGAATGGATCTCTCAGGCAAGCTCTGGTCTTATAAAGGCGCCTTCAGAATTCAAAAAACAGCAGCACAGGCATTGGACGAGACCCTTAGCGTTACGTCACAAGAGTGAGCTGATTGGACAGACGAGGATCAGCTCACTCCTGTTTGAAATTTTGGCGGTTGCGCGGCAAAAACGAAGACGATCACGAAGAATCTTCGATTCTTCGTGATTGTGAGTCTTCGTCTTCGCCTACGGTTTGCCGGCACTGTATTCTGTTCTACGTTCCTTCGGAACGAACAAAAAAACGGCCTCTTCGTGCTCGTTTTCATGTTCGCCCGAAGACGAATGCACAAGTCTAGTAAGCACCATTCTAAACAAGTGCAGTTCCTTTCTTCTTGTAAATACATTTAAATGTCTAAATAAAAGCCACACTCAACTGTTATTATGTTTCACCTATTTTATTCTATGCCACTACAATAAACCCAGATCCAACAAATTTTATCAAACAAGCAAACTCATCTTAGGATCTTAAATATATGACTAGTTCCCTATACATCAGCCAGCAGTACTTAAAAGTTAAGGCAGAGAAGGAAGCCATAAGGGAGCTATATATTTTAATTTTGTTTATGTGGCCATATATGGAACCGAAGGAATATTATTTTGGTCGTGGTTCCATTTCTTCAAAACAGTTCAATTTCAGATGCAAATGCCTTTCTATAAACAGCATGTTCCAAAATTCTATATGATTCAGATTAGATGAAAAATTAAATAACATGATTTTCCTGTTTATTAATAGACAAACTTGGAAAGACAGAAATTTCGAAAGCATAGGCCATATAGTCTACATTCCAGTATCTGAGTATATGATAACAGCCTTTGAAAAAAAAATGCAGATTGTATGCCTTTTACTGATGCTGGCCTTTCAATAAAAAATGTTAAGACATCCATTTCCTTTTTACAGGTAATTAGAACTGGATGTCTGCTCCCCAAACCCTGGGCAGCGGAGATGAGTCTCAGAAAATTCCCTTTATTAAATAAACTTTCTCTGTCTCGTCCTTCTCATCCCTAAATCATTCAGCAGCTCTGTCTGTCAAAGTACTCTTTGCATTGGGACTGATAATGAGATGTCAGCCTGCAGAACAGTTTTTCCCCAAAGCCTCTTCAATCTGGCCTTACCTTGCAGTGGTTATATCAGACCAATATTGCTGGTTCTAAAAATGTACCTGATAAAATAGCGCAACCCTGGGGATGGACAAGTTGCCTTACCCAACTCCTTGAACTATATTTCAGATAATGCTTATCGATATGGTTAATAATTTTGTAGTTTTAATCCAGTAACTTCCTGCTACCTTTTTGTTATCCAGTGTTATAAGCATTTACTCTTTTCATTTACCATGATACTGTTTGTTAGACTGTAACTACAAATTTCCAGAATTAAATATGAAAAACATTAAGAGAAAAATCTATTGTTAGGGCACATATAGCTCTGTTTTGCAGAGTGTTTTTTTAATAGGAATGTGAGGGTTATTCTACTTTACATAATGTGAATGGATATCCATTCATGAAGAACAATTGACTACATTTCCCGTAGGCATTAACAACATCCTTGTCAGGAAAGTCCTTCAGCTTTGTCATGGACATGGTCACTTGGCCTATTCCAAGTTTACATACCCATTTACAAGCAAACACAGATCTCCTTCATAGGTTGTCTACTCCCTACAACCTTCTTCTCCTAATTTGGTAAATATCTAATAAAAGATAACTAATCATATATTTCTCAACTCTCTTTCTCTCACTTTCTCTCTCACTTTCTCTCTCATGTTATGATTTTGACAATGTACTTTTTTTACTCATTTTTTGCAGAATTTGTACAAATATAATATATGTTTCAAGGGTTATTCTTACAAGTGATAATTTGCCATTCTGATGTTTGTGTACACAGTACACCCATTAGTCCTCCAGGTTCAAAGCTGTATTTTTTTTAATTATATGACATCCTGGCAGATGACTGTTTTAAATGAGAAACACTTGTCCTGTACATGACCCTGGGCAGCAGAGATTATCTCTAGAGTGTTTACAGCTAGCACATAAGGTTTATCCCAAAGCTAAACTATAGGATTATTCTCCTGTACTCAGTATATGTATTTGTATTTCTGGTACTACCACTAGTTCCATAGGTAAACAGGAGAACGTTTGTAATAAAGCCTCAAGTCCATAATGTGCCTATAGCTATGCCATAATGACATATTGATTGACTTTATTATTCCCATTTCCTGGGTTATTACCCTCACATCATAGCAGGTAAGTTGATTATTTAATTAGGTGTGTTATTTTAGTTTTTAAATTGGAGCTGGGCAGACAGCCTGTCCTTGTGGAATAGAGGTCACTAGAAACCTCTACAGTTTCATGTGTGATGGCTTCTTCTAGTATCCACAGACTCCAGTAGCAAAACTGCAAATATACATTAAATGGTTATGAGACATTAGTTATATTTTGGTTACAGCACTGGAGAGGGGCCAGCCCAATGTGCAGCACAACCACAGCAGGGACTGGTTCAACCCATTGACCAGTGCATGAGCTGAGCTCCTCACAAATATCCATATTGACCAAAACACTGACAGGAAAGTTGATATGGTTTGGCTCTTGATCATACTTCTTCACACTTCATGAGCTGGACCAAGCCATACAATGGGCTTGAGGTCCTGTTAGCTCAACCGTTTCTAGCCCATAAGATTAACTGGCATGTCATTTCACCACAAATCATGTTAGTAGAAAAAAACATTGTTGATCACATAATATACTGGATATGGCAAGTATTGCCGGAAGCAACTAAACGAATAAACAACTCTTTGTGATTTAATGGACCAGCCCATGCCAGAGCTTCCTGTCAGCCATCGCCATCCCCAGTGCCCTCAAGGTCGAGTCCGTGACCTCCAGAATATCACCCATCCATCTTGCCCTTGGTCGGCTGTTCTTCCTTTTGCCTTCCATTTTCCCTAGCATCAGCATCTTCTCCATGGGATCAATGGCAACTATACACCAGCCAAAGAAACCATGAAATGTTTCAAAGGAAGAGAAATTGGTGACAGAGGTTTATTTAAATATTCCTGGTTTTGTTATGCTGGAACCTGAGATGCATCAAATGACTCTAGCATGCAACTAGTATTGCCTTTTCCTCATGTCTACTACTGCACTCCAGCCCATGTGACAAAAGAGGAATTATCAACTGAACACTGGAAAATAAATACCTTGTTTAACATGATCACAGGTCTGTGGCTTTTTTTTATACCAACCAAATATTTTCCTTAAAATGCTCCTTGATGCAAAATTGGACGCTGACACTAATGACATCTGTTGCTAATGACTTCTGTAATAATGCATTATAATGCATGTGCAAAGTGATTTGTTAATTTTAGTGCAAAACAAACTGTGAAATTACACACAGCCATTTAGAGCAAATGGTTGGGGGGGGCATTTTCATTACACCTCTGGAAAAGGCATGAACATGATAAAGGAACATGGCAAGAGAAATCCTACTCTTGTTGACAGAGGTTTATCTAGAGGACCTCAGTGCAGAGGAAATTTGCTGAGTGACTTTCTAATAACAAATGCTAATTTGTAGAATCAGATTTTGACACAATCCATGTTGACTGTAAACATCTATGTATCAGAAACTTTTGGCATCAGCATCTGAAATTTAATATTTTTCAAGAGGACCTGAAGGAAAAACTTGTGAAATTATCCATGCCAAACACTGATTGCCTGCCTTCAATTACTTGTCCCCATGATTTCTGAAACACTAATGAATGAAATCTATTCATTGGCCGTATCTTGTTTATTTCTTTGAGAATCAACATTTGTTCACTGTCTTTTCTAGGGCAGCCAAGTTAAATTGTTACTGGGCTGACATTGATGAAATTACAGATCTATATATGTTACCTCTGAAAGAAATTATCTGATTTTAAAGGCATTGTAAGTAAAGAACTTCTGCAACAAGGGCTGTGTATTAAAGATGTCTTTAGAAAAAGGCTTACATTCAGGCCGGTATAATATTTTATTCACTTGTTGAGCTTAAGAACATGCCCACATAGCAACCTAACTCCTCCAAGGGCATAGTTCTTCCAAGAACTGTCCCATAGTGCTAGGGCTGTACTTTCCTTAATTACTGGGTGATGATGTCATATGATGATGATCACAGGCAGGCTGGTCAGGGGGACAGGTGGGCAGTTGCCCCCAGGCCCTTCTCAATTAGTCAATCAGGGTCAGTACAGATTGGGCTGGCACACTGGCACATGAGTTGGCTCATGTAAGGAGATATTGCAAGACCCCCTTTTATAGTAGAGTGAAAGTTTGCACATTGTGCAGATAGGATTTATTTGCACCATGCAAGGTAAGTTGATACATGTGTGTGAGTGAGAGAGATTATAATTTAGTGGGGACGTGCAGAGGGGTCACTTGACTTGTCCCCAGGGCCTAAAAGTACCAGACCTGATGCACCTTCAATTTGATCATGGTCTTTGCCAGAATGATAAACCAAAAAAGCAGAAATTGGCTGCAACAGGCTCTGTGATGGAGTAAATACACCATCGGTATAACTAGAAACCACAGGGCCCTGGTCCCCCAACTTCACCAAGCCACATATCCCACAATGTCACCTTTCCCCTAAAAAGCTTGTAATTGTCACTTTTGCCCAAACAGCTTGTGAGTGCCCTTGCCACAAACAGCCTGCCTGTGCCATCTTTGCCCCAGTGCATTGTAGACGTTTTTTTTTATAGAGAGAGAGTGAACAGTCTCATTCTTATCAGAATTATCATTTACCATTTTTTTCAGAAAAAGTGTCACGTGACAGAAAAACTGGCACTGAGAGGATGTTGCCATAGAAACCAAAAAAGGCTTCTTAAAAGTTTCTGTATTGTTATATGATACATACTTCAGAGGGAATAATAATATAAGGTATGCTATGGTTTATACAGCAATACTAGAGAGTGCAATTATTGAATCTTTGAAAACCTCAGTTTCTCAGAAAATAAATGAAAATCACCCGAAACCAGAGAAGACAAAACAATTACCTAGAAAAAAGGAGGGTGCTTCATAAAGCATAATCTAACCTTTGTGCATGAGTCTCAATATAACATGTTCATTTACGAATGGAAATACATTGAAAATTCTTTAGCATCTGCAAAAAGAAATTGAATCATCTCATTAGATCCAGGAAGGAAGGCTGCCTGTTATCCTTTAATTACATGTTACCAAGACAGTAAGTTAATAGGACAAAGCAAAAAGTTAAGGACTCGAAATGTGCTTCAGTTGTACGGAGCCTGGAAATGTATGGTTATGGTACAGCATAACTGTTATCATTATATACTGAGGCAAACATTGGCGGTGGTATAGGATAACTGCTATTATATACTGAGGCAAACACTGACAATGGTATAGGATTACTGTTATATACTGAGGCAAACATTGACTGTGTAGAATAACTGGTATCATTATATACTGAGGCACGCATTGAGTGTGGTACAGCATAACACCTATCACTATATACTGAGGCACACATTGGTGGCGGTACAGCATAATCCCTATCACTATACATTGAGCCAACTATTTTTTTTTTTAAATAAAAGCTATGATTGAAAAAAAAATGTTGTTTTTATTTTCTTTTATTTTGCAACCTGCCCCCCCAGTTATGCACATCTGCCCCCAGGCTTGCCACTCTGCCCCAGAAATGCCTTATACCCTCTATATGCCACTGTGCCCCATGATATGTCTTTTAACCCTCTAAATACCACTGTGCCCCATGATATGCCTTTTAACCCTCAATATGCCACTGTGCCCAATGATCCCACTCTGGCATTTAGGGGGTTAAAAGGCATTTTAGGGGGCAGAGTGGCATATAGGGAGGTATAAGGCATTTCAGGAGACAGAATGCCGTATAGAGGGTTAAAAGGCATTTCTGGAGGCAGAGTGGCATTAAGGGGGTTAAAAGGCATTTCATGGAGCACTCTGCCTACAGAAATGCCCTATGCCCCCATTTACCCCCCCCAAACTTACCGGTGCTTCTAACTCCCCGGTGTGTATACAGGTATACGTCTACGCGATTCGCAGACAACACCCGCTGCTAACCGCACCTCCTTACGGCTGGAGCGGAAGTTGCCTACGCAAATCGCGTAGACGTCTACACGCTGCCCCGGCTACACACTGGGGAATCAGAAGCACCGGTAAGTTTGGAGGGGGCATAAGACAGGAGGATCCAGGTCCCCTGCAGCGCTGCGGGCGATCTGGATCTTAGTCTCATAGTCTCATAGACGACCCTGATTATAAGACGAGGGGTCTTTTTCAGAGTGTTTGCTGGGCTTGTGTGTTCTGTTGATCTATACCTGCAATGCTACGTTTCCATACATTATTATTGTATACCTGCAAATACGAGGTTTTATGTCTTATTCAGTTGATCTATACATGCAAGTGCTGTTTACATATGTTGTTTATTACAATACCTAAACTACAGGGAGTAAGTAAAAGAGGCCTTCTCAATGTCACAGTAGGGTCAAAAAGAGGGTAGACTGCATGTACATGAGGAAAATAAACCTTAAAGACCCATTTGCCAGCTATACGCATTTATATATATATACTATCTTTTTACACAAGATATTCCTGATAGTAGCTCCATGTTTTGAATTTTGCTCCACATGTGCTCCAATTTACAATCTATGCTTTAATGAAGATGTCATTAAATGCGCATGAAAATATGTAATCAGTTCTTTCATTTTAGCTTTACCATTGGGTCCTGTATGTAATGAATAAATTTGGTAGTGGTCCATCCCAAAAAGATGCCCTTGTTTAATGAAAGTTACAAGACCTTTAAATATACTTCTGATGTCTGCCTCTGTGGTTTGATCGTTTTTTAACACCACTGGGTCAGTGAGCTTTACAGTGCAAGCTCTAATGTGCTGCACTCTCTTCATTAAAACCAGTAAACCACAGTGCTAATGGCCACTAATTGGTCTGCATGCAAACATACGCACGCTCCATTGGCTTTCAGCTGCAGGCAAATTAGTCTCATGATGAGCAGGCTTTTTAACGTTTCTCTTGAGGATTTAAATGTTAAATGTTTTAAATAATCTACCAACTACCCTATAGTCCAATGTTTTGTTTTTAACCATGTACTTTTCCCACAGCAGATAACTATAAATTTGGGAATATGGTTGTCTGTGGCATCATATTCCATCAGTGTTTGTTAAATTAGTAGCCACAGTTTGAACGTGTGATGTACACCCCAAGTAACACAACCCTTTGCAATAATCATGTAAGAGGTCTCGTCTATTTTATATATACTGTAGCTCTGAACTTGTTACTTGGTACAACTTGATATTTAAAGTTACACTGTTGCTTTTATGTAAGTATGAAACAAGTAGTTTTCTTAAGACTTTTTAAATACAGTATATATGGAAATGAAAAGTGAATTGCAGGAAACCTATTGAAGTGTGTGCATTATTACTAGACTTGTGCATTCGTCTTCGGGCAAACATGAAAACGAACACGAAGAGTGCGTTTTTATGTTTGTCCCGAAGAAACGAAGAAGCGAAGATTTTTCCCCCCATGAAGGTGACCCAACTAGCATAATCTAATCAGCCTACTTCCTCAAAGTTATCATAGAACCACTAAGTCTCCCCCTTGGTGTAAGGACTAAACTTATTTTTTCTAGAATCGGGATAGCCATATGCCTATCCCATAGATCAGGGGCATTCAACATGCGGCCCGTGGGCCAAATGCGGCCCGTCGGACCTTGAGGTGCGGCCCGGATGAGATCCGCAGGCAGGGCAACCAGGATTGCAGAATCGCAAGGTCCCTTTCCTGTGGGTTGCTCGCACTGCAGTGTCTTTTGTACCGCACAGAGGAAGCGGAACCCAGGGGAGTCACGTGAATTTGTCATATCAGATGACTCCGCTCCCTTCCTGCGTCCGCTGTTCGGCACAAGAGATGTTGCTCGGGAGCTACACAGGGAGAAGCAGCAGCCCCTGCGTAAATCTGCAAGTTAGAGATCTGCAGTGCAGGTAAGAGGGTGGGGGTGGGATTGAATGCGTGATTGCGGGAATGAATATGTGAATGAATGAGTATACTGGGGGCATGACACAGTGAGTCTGTATGTGACCCCATACACAAGAGTGCAGCTAGCCAGGTTTCAGCATGTATTGGCTGACTTGGAATCATAGTCCTATCATGCCCAGGTCCCAGCATTTACTGGTTGCCTTGGCATGATAGAAGTGTGATTGCTGTTAGCAATTATATATATATATTAATATTGTTATTGTATTTTATTGTCCACTTTTGGTGTGATAACACCATACTTTTATTAAAAGTAACACACCAAAATTAGACAAAAAATACAATAACCATATCAATTTATATATGAATAATCACACTCATAACACTCTCCTATCAGGCCCAGGCAACCAGTACATGCTGGGATTTGTGTGTGCTGTTAACAATTATATATATAATATTGTTATTTACATTTTTTGTACCATTTTGGTGTGTTACTTTTATTAAAAGTGTTTTTTTGTTAATTTATTTTATTTTTAAAGATGGGGGGGATAATTTTCTGTTTCGGTTTCGATCCAGACTTTTCATTTAGGTGCATCCTAGAATAAATAGAACTATTTAATTTTGACATATCCAGAGATAAAATGCCCTCCAGAATTTGTAGTCGCGTCAGAGGACAAAACTTTCTAGGCCCAGAAATCAGTGAGAGGCATTGTAAAGGATTTTGTGTAATTTACTTTATTTCGATCTGCATGTCCTATTAAAGCCGTTTTTCTGTGAAAAATGAGTGCGGCCCCTGAACATATACATTTCTGATGAAGTGACCCGATACAAGAAAAATGTGGACACCTCTGCCATACATGTTTAAATTTCCTCACAGTATTAGCATCTACTTGCGTATTTAATTTGCGTATTTTATTTATTATAAAGAACCGCAAAACAAAAGGTGTAGAAAAAGTGACAGATCCACTAAGATCCAGATTCTAAGATATCCCAGATTAATTATGAAAATATGAAGTAACAGTAAGATCAAGAAAAGTGCACAATGTAAGACAGCGTTGTGTCACACTGAATAAAGAATAAACTGCTGAGATAATACGTTCCTTGTTGCTCCCTTTCCCATTGAGCTGATTCTGGGACCTTTTTTTAACAATGTCCTGAAAAATGCATGTAACCCAAAGAAAGCCATAACTATTACACATCACTACGGTGCCAGGATATTAATAAATAAAGTAAAAAGCCCTGATGCGCAGTAGGCATGCAGAGATAGCTTATCAGGGTGCAGCCTCAGCAGTTTTCAAGTTCAAGGAAGATGGAAGCTAAAAAGTTTTAATTATAATAAATTTGTTGGTGGAGTTTAAAAACTGTAGTTAATATAGTTGTGAAATTATATATATAATTAAAACCCCAACCCCAGTGGCATCTCCAGCTTTCATATTTGGGGGGGGGGGCATGAGGGGACAGGGACCAAAGTAGGGGGGGGGCAATTCTAAAACAGTACATATACGATATATAGATGTGCATTTTTAACTACATAATATGTAGTTATCTCTTTGAAGTAAAGAGCGTGATTGAAATATGATTTCAAAATAAATCAGTAGTTATTTTTCATTCTTTATTATTAACCCCTGCTGCCAATATATATAAATATTAGCCCCTGTTGCCAATATATATATATATATATATAAATATATATATTAATATTAGGCCCTGTTGCCAAAATATATATACATATTAGACCCTGTTGCCAATATATATATATATATATATAAATATTAGATCCTGCTGACAATATATTTTATATCTAGGCAAGCCTTGAGCCCACGCTCCCTAGCATACAATCACTCCTTCCGCTCCCGCACCAAAAAAAAATTCCCACACTGACTGCAGATTAGGGGAAGACCATGCGAGTCAGTGCAGTGTTCCCTTCTTCTGACCCCACCGTCCTCTCCCCCGTAATCATCCCCAGAGTCCCTTTGTCCCCTCATTCTCTAAGCCACACCTCTCTTTTACTTACTCCCTGTAGTTCAGGTATAGATCAAATAAACAGAATATGACATACAAATCCTGTATTTGCAGGTATACAATAATAATGTATGGAAACATAGCATTGCATGTATAGATCAACAGAACACACAAACCCAGCATTGCAGGTATAGATCAACTTGACATCTCATGTAAACAGCACTACAGGTATTGCTGCACTGAATAAGACATACAAACCCTGTATTTGCAGATATACATAAACAATGTACAGAAACAGAGCATAGCAGATATAGATCAACAGAATAACAGAAAAACCCAGATTTGCAGGTATAGATCAACTGGAATTCACATAAAACAGCATTAAAGGTATAGATAAAACTCCCTAAATTACAGGCATAGATCACAGGTTGCACACCCCAAAGCCAGCCCTGGAGTCCACATTGCCCTCATAGAACCTGACCAGCACCCAGATTACACACATAGGCCATCTTTGTCCCCAAACAGCCCGCCCTGTTCTATCTTTGTCCCATAAACACGCTACCTGTGCCATCTTTGTCCCATAAACACGCTACCTGTGCCATCTTTGCCTTTCCACAAATCAATTATACATCTATGATACACACAAACACTTTTACAGTCACTCACTAATTCACACTTTCATTCCCATAATTCATACACACAATCATGTATTCTCTCACTCATTCATACATATTCATTAATGCATTCACACAAATCTTTCAAGCAATTTATCCACACATGAATTAATTAACCCCTTAACGACAATCCACGTACATGTACGGGGTTGCCGTGCAACGCGATAACGACAATGCCCGTACATGTACGTGGTAACGCTATTTGCCGTTTACCGCGGCGTTTTCGCCGCTATCGGCGGCTTCGCGGTTTTCCTGGAAGCCTCACAAGTGAGGCTATCCAGGCAAACCAAAAAAAAAAGTTTTGCAACCTTCCGATCTCCGCAATTCACGGAGATCGGCGGTTTAAACAACAGACCGGCGATGCAAATCACCGGTTTGTTAAACACGCCCCCCGAGCCCGATTCAAATCGGGTAAGGGGCATTCCAGGCTGCTTCTACATTGAGGCATGTCTGCAATGCCCCAGAGGGGGCTTCACAACCTCCAGATCGCTGTGATTCACCGTGAATCGCAGCGATCGGTGGGTTAAACGTCAGACCAGTGATTCAAATCACTGGTCTGTCAACCCCCCACCCCCGATGCAAATCGGGTGAGGGGCATTCCAGGCTGCCTTTTCATTGAGGCAAGCCTGCAATGCTCCAGGGGGGGCTTCACAACCTCCCGATCGCTGTGATTCACAGTGAATCACGGCGATCGGTGGGTTAAACGACAGACCAGTGACTGAAATCACTGGTCTGTCAAACCCCCCCCCGGGTGAGGGGCATTCCAGGCTCCCTCTTCATTGAGGCAAGCCTGCAATGCTCCAGGGGGGGGGGGCTTCACAACTTCCCGATCCCCGTGATTCACAGTGAATCACGGCGATCGGTGGGTTAAACTACAGACCAGTGACCTGGTCTGTCAGTCACTCACCCACCCCCCCATTCCAGCCTGCCTCTTCATTGAGGCAATGACGTTTTTTAACTATACACATTTTTTTAAAAATTACCTACTGTCACGAAAAAAGTGCAAATAGGTATATATGTATAAAAAATTTTATACACAATTCGCGCTACCTACAATTAGCGCTGTATCGTCCCAAAAAATTCCCACACGCAAAGAGTTAAAATATTGGCATTATAAATGCCCATAGGGAGTCTAGTTTTAAAAAATTAAGATTTGATGGGGTAAATTGAATTGGCCGGCTTCAAAGATGTCCCAAGTATGGGACGTGGGTACAGAGTGACCAGATGTCTAAATGGCAAAAAAATACACACCTCACAAAGGTGGCCTTTTACCTCCCAAATAACCCAACAAACCCCTGCATGGGGGGTATCACTGCGCTCAGGAGATGTCACTGAACACATATTGGGGGGGTGTTTGACAGGGACATATACCAGTTGCGGTAAATTTATACCTGAAGTACAACGTGTGTGAAAAAAATACAAAAAAAATTTACTACCATAAAGTTTGACAAAGGCTAGTGGTAGAATTAGTGTATGGAAAGGGTTAAAATACCAGCATTTCAAATACCTTAGGGTGTCTAGTTTTTAAAAATATATGATTTGATGGGGTAAATTTCATTGGCCGGCTTCAAAGATACCCGAAATGGCACATGGGGCATAATGACCAGCTTTGGGGAAAAAATGGTTTTGAAATAGCAAAACGCTACCTGTACTTATTGCCCCATAACGTGCAGAAAAAAGCAAAAAAAAAACATTAAAACATTGGGTATTTCTAAACTCAGGACAAATAGTAGAATCTATTTAGCAGGTTTTTTCATTCGTTTTTGCAGATGGGTAAAAGTTTTCTGTTTAAAAATTGAGACAAAGTAATTTTTTAACAAAAAATCACCATATTTTATCATTTTTTTTTAATAGTAAATTAGATGATATGATAAAAATAATGGTATCTAAAGAAAGCCCTGTTTGACCTGAAAAAAAACAATATATAATATGTGTGGGAGCACGAAATGAGAAAGAAGAAAATCACAGCTAAACAGTAACACTGAAAAATGTTAAAAGAGCCATTGTCCCGCAATATACTACGAGTAATAACCCCTATTGTCCTTAAGGGGTTAATTATATCATCTACCCACTCCCCCCTTCTCTTATCTCTTTCTACCCTCTCCCCCTTCCCTTCTCTCTATATACCCTCTCCCCCCTTTGTAGTTCACTTAGCTTTCTGAAGTCCTGCATTGCTCTGCCACGGTTCTCGCTGCTTCACTGCTGAGCACTGGAATATGATGTCATGGGTGCAGAGCAGTTGCTGAATACTTATTCATGAGCAACCGCTTGGCGCCCCTCTGTTCTCCGTGTCAATCAGTGCACATTTTTTTTTTTAAATGAAAGTATGGCGTTTCACTTGGGGGGGCACAGCATGATGTAGAGGGGCATGGCCCTCTCTGGCCCCCCCTGCCAACGTCACTGCCCAACCCCTTTACATTTGTATGGGGGTATGAAGGGAAATTTGCCATGGGAAAGGAGCATGGTGTGATCCAGTGACTCAGAGATTTCGACCTGTGAGCCAGAGAAGCAGCACTTCACCTGGAGTCTCCAGGCAAAATGCAGAGAGTTCTCACATATGATGAGAGAAACAATTAACAACAAGGTACAGATAACTTAATGGGGAGAAATAAAAATGCATTTCATACTTGGGAACATGTGTAGCTGCCCTCCCGGTGCTCTTCTGATCCTTATAGTGATAAGGCCTGCTTCCCCAGGTCTCTACCCACATTCTACCAAATCCCTGCCTACTCACCTCTTCTGCCCAGTTGTGTTGCCCTTCCCTGGGCCCATCTAGTCCTACCCCCTACACAAAGCCACCTCCACCGCCCAGAAGGAGAGCTCAGGGAAGCTTCCAGATATAGCTTACAGTGACCACATAAATGGTGTTTATCCAGGTTTAAAATGAGAGGTAGCACCTAAGGTAGTCACTGATGCCTTGTATTAGACCACTATGGATGCACTGGCGTGATGTGAGCACGGATGTGTACTTGTGTGTGTGTGTGTGTGTGTGTGTGTGTGTGAGAGCACGGATGTGTACTTGTGTGTGTGTGAGCATGGATGTGTACTTGTGTGTGAGCATGGATGTGTACTTGTGTGTGTGAATGTGAGCATAGATGTGTAATTGGGCGTGTGAGCATGAATGTGTAAGTGGGAAGAGATGGAATGTGTGTCAATGAGTATGAGTAAGTGTGTGTAATTTGTGTGTTTACATATGTTGTATGTTGAAAGAGGGGGCAAAGAAGGCACAGACAAGTTGTTTGGGGCCAATGATGACAAAGACCAGCTGTTGAAGTTGGGGGCCCCAGGGCTATTTTCGAACCAGGGCCCCATGGTTTCTAGTTATGCCCCTGTATTGATGTAAGCAATCATGGCGGCTAAAAATCCAACTGGTGCCTAAAAACATAGATTTATTCAGCCTGATTATAAATATTTCACACAAAATACAAATAATCTTTGAAATAGAACATCATTATTAAAGTATCATGTAGTCTTATCAAAATGACTGCAAGTTGTACACAAGCTGCAGATTAAGAATCCTGCTCTGAGGCAGAGAGTTGGTCCCTGCAATGGTGGAGGTTGTTGCAAGATTTTAGGATGGTCACCAAGACTTTTTAATGCACAATTTGGTCTTCCAAGGGGGCATTAATGACATTAGGTATTCAAGTCATCACTTTTAAACGCTACATCAGAAACAGTACTGGTGACTGCCCAACTCCTTCCCAGAAGGAATAATTTTGCCTTATTTATACATTGCCGAGGAATGCTTAATTGCCATGTGACAAACAAGCACTGGAAAGCCATTGTCATAGAAACTGGAAAGGGTTCTTTAAAAATTCTGTGTTTTTGTGTCAATAAACCATCATATGAAGCAATCAAATAACAGATCTACTGGGGTTTATTTACTTACTATGCTATGTTCTGTCTAACTGGGACAGTGCATTTTATGAGCAGGTATGTGTAAGGTGCTTGATATTTTAGTTTATATGAAATTGCAAGGTTGGCACCTTGATTTATTTGTTTAATAATATTACTGCTCCTAAGTTGCAATATTACAAATGTACAATTACATGTTCAGAGATGCAGCCACTCAGACCCAAAACAGGATACCCATTGTTTGCCTGTTTAAGGCTAGGTTTCCACTTGGATATTTTTTGCAAAAACTCCCATAATAACACCAATTCAGCCACACAGCGTTTTATTAGTGAAAAAACGCTGCGGCCAGATGTTAGCTGTTCTTCAATAGGAAATCGCACAATGCCATATCCACTTGGCATTTTTTTGTTTGGCGTTTTTTCAGTCCTCTTTGGCGTTTTACTGCTTTTTTGGGCTCTGTGGCAGTTTTTCAAAATCGCAGCATGTTGACACTCTGGTGTTTTTTGCAAGGAAATCTTGGCGTTTTTCTCCAATAGAAGTGGAGAAAGCCATGTGGGTTTTGCCTTGGCGTTTTTTATGGCGTTTTTTTCCACAGTTACAAAACAAGGGGCAGGACCCAGGAAGAGAAAGGGTTGCCATTTTCCCAGTACTGTGGTAAAAATGTTATCTGCTTGTACACTGTGTGCTGTCTCTGTGTAATTTATTAGCAGCATGGCACCCAGAATTGTCTTTGATGTGTCCAAGCTTATTCAACTAGTGAGTATCCCTTGCAATTTGCACCATCATTTGGGGCCAATCTTCCTAGAGGAGCAGACATTCGGAATAAAGCATGCCTTACAAACGGGGCGTGTTTAAGCAGAACTCTACCAAGGAAATGACATCGGGAGGGGGCAGATACTTGCCATTTATCCTAATCCCTTTTAGCTGGGTGAATTCTAACTTGTAAAGGCTGGCAAAACTGCCTAAGGTCAAAAAAGCAATTTCCACAGAAAGGCTAAAACGCCAGAAAAAACACCAAAACGCAGGAAAATGCAGTGGCAGTTTTCCACCCAAGTGGAAACCTAGCCTTAGGGTTAGACAAAATAGGCTATCTTTCCTGATTCTTTATTTACTTACAGAAAAAATGCATTAGTAATTAGCAGACTTGTGCATTCGTATTCGGGCGAAAATGAAAATGTACACAAAGGGTGCGTTTTTGTTGTTCAACCCAAATACAGAAGAAACAAACATGGCGGCGGCAAAACGTACACAAAGACGAAGAAACGCAACACGAAGAATCTTCGTCTTTTTTAGCCTACTAATCTCCCTGGTCCCTTCCCCATCTAGCCTACCTTTTCTACGCAGCAGCACGGGGGTTAATGAGAGCGGAAATCCGTAGGTTTGCGCGAGGAGTTAAAGGTCTGCTCGGACAGACTTTTAACTCCTGGAGTAGGCCCAGGCAGAGTTTCACGGTCAGGAGATAAAGGTCTGTATGAGCGACTCTATTGGTCGCCAGCAGGGGGTTCCTCTGCTAGAAGAGCTCCCTGCCGGCGACCAATAGAGTCACTCGTAAAGACCTTTAACTCTTGGAGCGTGGAGACCAATGGTCTCCCCAGGCCAAGTTTGGCGTCAGAAGTTAAAGGTATGTACGGACCTTTAAAATCCTGGCGCCAAACAGGAACAGGCAAATATTCATGGAATACAAAGATTTTTTCCCCCCGAAGAAGAAACCCGAAGAGTTGGCCGGTGCCCAAGTCTAGTAATTAGTATATTTTATGTACCAGTAGAGTCTCCTAAGTTTGTCATTTCGTTCCATCAGACATAAATTCCAAGATGCTGAATTGTTTCCTTAATGGTAGTGAGGGTTGTTATATAGGAGCACAAACTAACTGAATGAAAAGATCGCCAAAAAAACAGTTTTTCCTGGATGCATTTTTAACCTCTACTGTTGAAAGGCAAACTCCCCTTTAACTGTATTCAATTAGAGCCCTTTAGGTTGTTTAAGAAGGATCATGTAGCACTTTTATATTTCATATTTTACTTGGTTTCATTGGTTATGACTTTAATTGCAGGTTTCTCTTTTGCATATTCAACCGGATTTTCTTAAAAAATAGGTATGTTATTTTTCAGCCATGTCATAAAGATTAAATTACACCAAAATTTACAACATAATTTTCATAAGTGTTAGTTGTATGTATGTATGTATGTTGTTTTGTGTTCCTTCAGCAAAAATAGTTCTCAGATCATCTGCAATACTGTGAAGGGGTTGTTGCAAAATTGATTTTGCCATACTTTTATTTTAAGTCACTTTGGTCACTAATAACTAGAATTATTAAAGAGATCATTTGACCTTAGCCCATTGGTAGGCCTTTCTTATTTAAAATCTTTCCCTTAGGCAAATATCTAGTGCTAATCTGACCCTAATTACAATCACTCAATAACTCTCTTGTCTTTTAGTGCATTTAGTTAACAACAAAACTGTAACAATCCCCAGGGGAAGAATTAACTGCATCTCCTCTTAATTACACTTCTCTACAATATTTAATTATTTTTCTAAAAAGAAAAATGTTTTATGCTCTGCATTATTGACTGCTTCTAATGGGTAAAAACATTACCAGTCGTAGTGGAATAAATGTATCAGATTGGTTCACTCCTAATAGTTTAATGTGCGTACTAGCAATCAAAGCTGGAACATTGTGCTACTAAACCTTTATATTATGAAAAGAGGTGCGTTGTATATTTTAGAACTTTGGAAGGTGAAAAGTGGACATTTATGATTGGTAGCAATGAGTCTTTCAATAGAAGATATGTTTGGTTCAAATGAATAAACATCCTATTCGGTGAGCCAAAAAATTGCTACCTGTTCATTAATGAAAATTTATGATAGCCCAAGTTAACTAAAAACAGAGACAACTGAGCAAATGATTTCACTTGACTTTCTATAGCTTTGCTGTTGAAAACACTATGCTTCGGCTGGTCCTGTTTGGTGATCTCATAAGGTAAATCATTTGTACAGATGCTGTTAAAAAAGTCAATAGTTAATTTTATAATGTAAATCTGCATGGGAAGTGTCAAAAGATGATTATAGCCAACAAAGCCATTCACAGGTAAGAATTCAAACACCAATGTAACTAAGCTTTCACTGCTCAGAAGACCCGGTTCTGCTCATGTTTCCATTGACTATCCTCCTGTTGCTGAGTTAGGCCTTTTTCACCATTGATATGTCTAATATTTTATGACCTGCTGTTGGCCATTTTTTTATGACCCTGTAGTACCTGGTCTCTGGAATCTGACTGACCCTGGCTTTGACCTATCTCTGCTGCTACTTGGGTACATCACCTGATGTGTGTCCTCCAGTTCTGCCGTCTGCTGCTGGCTTCCAAACTGGATTCTGGAGGGGCCCTGGTCATTAGTGATCAACCAATGGCAGAGGAGCTCCCTTTCGGCTACCAATAGAGTCGCTCGTAGAGACTTTTAACTCTTGGAGAGGGGAGACCATGGTTCCACTGTCAGGATTTAAAGGGCTGTGCAAGCGACCCTATTGGTCAGGTTGCGGCACCAGGATTTTAATCGTCTGCCATCAATCAATGAAGTGAACCTGCCGGCGACCAATAGAGTTGCTCGTACGGAGCTTTAAAATCCTGGCGCCAAAGCTGCTGCGTAGTGCGTACCGCATTAATCCCCCAAAGACGAACACGAAGAGTTGGCCGGCGCCAAAGTCTAGTTTTTTTTCACTTTAGGTGTCACGTGCATGTGCAAATCTTAAACTAGGAGAAACAAAAACACGTGAGAATTTACCAGTAAAAACAGAAAGACAGTGCCTACTGTCATCAAGCATCTAAATATTACAAGAACTCTAGACACAAGGGGTTAATTTACCACGAGAAAAGTCTTCAAATCTAATCAGTTGTATGACCATGCAAAGCATTTTTAAAAAGATCTCCTTGTTCATCTTAAATAGGGAGCTCCTGATTCTAATTTCACCTCTTCCATTGACGGAATGTAGATATTCCAATCATCTCATTATCTGGTCATGAGTGTTTTGACACCAACAGACCAAGTAGGTCAAGGGTGAAAAACAAAACCGGATCCTGGTTTAAAGGGGAGCTACCACTATTTATTTGTTACTAGTATCAAATGAACCCCTCTATTTTCCACACTGAAACTTTTTTGCCATTTTTACAAAATGTTTGTTGAATTACAATTTATATTTAGTGTTTACACACAAGTGATAAGGTATATTGTTTATCCAAGGCCTTTTTGATACAATAATTATTTGTTTAACTCATCATTTCACATGATTAATTAGAAAATAATCAAAAAAAGTTTTACATTTTTGCAAATTAAAATGATTATGATTATTAAAGTCTTTGAAGACCACACAGGGCTCACTTGGAACCATACATTATCGCTTATCATTTGTCAAATACAGATTAGATTCCCCTTTTATATGACGTTTACTCGGTAAAGAGAGAGTTTACGAGGAAGTAGCTGTTTCCACTTACTTGCTTTACTATGCATTACAAAGAGCCCATCCCAGTTGGCCTGTAACATAAGAAACTATTCAATTATTTTTATTTTTATTTTTTTTCAAGCTCGCTTTGTCTGCCTGGATGAGTACGATAAAATGTTCTGGAGACGTTCACCTCTTAGCATTCTGCTGACATTACATCAGGATGTTACTCTAGTTGCAAGAAACTGTCACTGTCACGTCCTCGGGTCCTCTTAGCTGCGGGCGGGGGTCTGCTCGCAGATCACGGGGACCCGATACTTCTCTCTCCGGACCCGTGGTCGGCGAGCGGACTACCGCTCGCGGCGCACGGGCACCCGAGGGACGTACACGTTCTCTCCGTGCCGGCGGCGAACAGACCGACCGCCGACACGGGAGAAGGAAGGTCGGATCCGGGAACTCCTCGACGAGCAGATCTAAGGCTGCCCGTCTATGCAGGAGTTTCCAGAGGGGTTCCCTTACCTGCTGTCCGGCCGCCGGTCCGTCCACTAGGGGCGCAGCTACTCCTTCAGGCTGGTGCCGTGGGCGTGATGGACGTCTGGAGGCGTGGCCTTGACTCTGCTCGGAGGCGGGGTCTTCTGTTTGGCGCCAGATTTAAAATCCTTGCTGTCCTTTCACAGGCACCCTGTTGTGGTCTTTGCCTGTGACTCTGAGTTTTGCTGCTGATCTTTGTTTTTGGACCCTTGCCTGCTTGACCTCCCTTTTGCCTTTGTGATTTTGTACCTCTGCTAACCTGCTCCTGTGTACGGACCCGGCCTTGTCTGCTAACCTGCTCCTGTGTACGGACCCGGCCTTGTCTGCTAACCTGCTCCTGTGTACGGACCCGGCCTTGTCTGCTAACCTGCTCCTGTGTACGGACCCGGCCTTGTCTGCTAACCTGCTCCTGTGTACGGACCCGGCCTTGTCTGCTAACCTGCTCCTGTGTACCGACCCGGCCTTGTCTGCTAACCTGCTCCTGTGTACCGACCCGGCCTTGTCTGCTAACCTGCTCCTGTGTACCGACCCGGCCTTGTCTGCTAACCTGCTCCTGTGTACCGACCCGGCCTTGTCTGCTAACCTGCTCCTGTGTACCGACCCGGCCTTGTCTGCTAACCTGCTCCTGTGTACCGACGCGGCTTGCCTGGTAACCTGCTCCTGTATACTGACCTGGCTTGTCTGACATCCTCACCTGTACCTGTTTGCCATACTCAGTACTTACCTGCTACCTGTGTTCACGGAGAGTGTCTCACTGTTGGGATCATCTAAGTCCTGGATTACCACTGTTGGGGCTTCTCCCTATACAGCAGTTTTCTGGGCAGAATAACTCCTGCGGTGAGTACCTCTAGTGATACACGAGCGACAGAAACTAGCTCAGGAAACATGTGGAGCTAACACAGAGCTACTGACGTTTTTCTTTTTGGAAAACCTGAAAGATGTCAATAGCCAAAGTTGAACCTATTTGCATTCCTGACGTACGCTTAAGAATCACAGATGTGATTCATAAGTCCAATCGAGACTTCTTCGCTCGATGCCGCCTACATAAAATTTGTTTTAAGGTAGTCTTGTACATGTCATCCATGCATTTTTTGGTTGAACAAAGGACCACTAACATTATTTGGATACATTTCCACTGTATCATTGTACATAGTATTTCTATTATTAAGTGCATCACCACATTACAACTGCTGCAGATAGAAGGCTCAGAGATGACCATGTAACCATTAGGGCATTGCGAGTGAACCAATTCACACCGCAGTGAATTATTGAACATGCATGAACTACAGAGCTGACCCTGAGCTCCTATTGTAAACTACACACTTTAAGCTCGTTTGAGCAGGGGCCTTATCACCTTTTGTTTATTTTAATACACATTGTTATGAGATGCGTTACATGTTACTTTGCAATTAATGTATTGTACAATGTATGTGATGTAACTTTTTTTGGATGTAGAAATGAAACATTTTGTAATGTCAACATATTTACAGCAACTACATCTGGATGATCCACATGGGTACATGCCTATGGTAGATAGAAAAGTGTTGTCTCAAGGACAGGTAAACAACTTGGAGATAACATACATTGTAAAGAACATGCTTTCCTGGCTGTAAATCTAATTTGACATCCGTGACCAAAGAGTTTTCTCAATTTTTTTTTATCTGTTTTAAGAATGGGAAGATTCCTTTGTATAACCCCTTAATTTTATTAAATTCCGTATAATATACAAAACCACATGGTTAGGATGACAACTAGAATATAAATACCATTACCTTGTGACGATCTCCTTACTAACATTGTGTAATAACAAAAGAACCAAAATAGAGATTTGGTCTCTTAAATGATTCACTGTGAATTTAATTATTAGTGTTTAAATATTCTACATAATATTCTACAACCTGACCAAATGAACAGCAGGTCCTCTATATAGCAGCCATCCCATACAATAAACTGCCTGTATGGGTTCTCATCTCCAAAAATGTGGGGCTGCTACCACCATCCCAAAAAGAGATTAACATAGTAAGGGGCAAAACATGTCCCCATCGGGGTCCCACACTTTTGAAGATAATAAACTCCTTCACAAAGAGAAAAAAATATATGTGTAAGCAAAAACATATAGATTGTACCAAAAATCAATAAGATCAATAGAGTATCCACTAAAGTGTAATTGAAAGAATTCTGTAGCAGCTACACCATTAGAATGTGGAATAGACAAATAAAGAGAAATAACATCCATGTGTGGCCCGCATGTAATGAGGCTCTCAAACTTCAGTAAACCAAGTAGATGTTTAGTAGATGTTACGTATGTAACCTTTCAAATGTTTCACAAATGGCTGTAAGTGGTAATCAAGGAATTTAGAAAGACCCTCCTCTATAGAGTCATTGCCAGCAATGATGGGCCGCCCAGGTGGCTTAGTCAAGTTTTTATGAACTTTAGGTAAATAGTGAAATACAGGCACTATATGGCTGTTTTAAAACATAAAATTACATTCTTTTACAGTAATGATAGATTTATCTAAAGCATCATCTAAAACGCCAAATAATAAAGGATTGAAAGGTATGGTAGGATTAGATAGTAATTGTTAATAACTATCAACATCCAACTGATTAAGTGGTTCTGCACAACAATCCTCTTCATTCAGAATCACAAAAATTGCCCGGGACCCCCTGACTTCACAAGCAACATGTCCCACAGTTGATCAGTGCCACCTTGGCCCCCATACAGCTTACCAGTGCTATCTCTTATACCCCAAACAGCCTGCCTTTATCTGCATTGTGAATTACAATATTTGTATCAATTTTAAAATCCTTATAGGCCTGCAGTTCCACCCAACTTAAATTGTTATGACTATTAGATTTAAACCAAAACTTCCTCTCTAGATCAAGTTCTTTCTCCACTGCATTTATATTGTACCGGATAGAAATTCGATTTGGCTTTGAAGGTATCATTAGACTTATAACATTTAAGAAAATCTAGTCTGTCCGAATCCATGGCCAAAGATTGTGATTATACATTGATCTAAACATTCTCCACGCTCAGCATTTGAAGGGTTAATAGCTGACAACCATGTGCTTGAACCTTCTTTAGTTGTCAATTCAACACGAGGATTAACCAAAGTCTCATCAATTGTGTTACACATCAAGTCTTCAATGGCATTCCAATCCACACAAACACTGAGGTTTAAATTATCATCAACATTATAATAAGAACCACAAGAGAACTGCTCTGCGTCAACCAATTCCATTTTAGACGGAGTGTCGTGCGTTATATGCCTTCTCCTGTGAAAAAAAAACTTTTTAACGGTTAACTTTCTCATAAATGTGTTTACATCCCGATCCCTCTAAGTCAAAAGGCTTAGAGGGACACAATGATAAACCTTTAGTTAACAAGGATATTTGGCTGTCAGACAGTGTAGCATTAGATAAAATAATCACACTTTTGGTAGTGTGGTCAGTATTTTAAGTTCTGTAGGATAAAGTTACGGTCCTTCTGCAAAGCTTGTAACTTCCTCCTCCCTCACCTTGATTTTCTAAATGTCTGATGTAATTCATGATTTTACTCCTAAGCATCTAGTCTCAGCTGATGGCTCTTGGGAAGAAGACGGTAGTGTGGTCGAGAAAAAGTGAAAGGTTCCGCAGTCAGAGTAGTGGAGGAAGCCGACTTTGGCAGATTTACTCATTCGGGGTACTCAGATCCATTACAAGCACAGCATCATTAAACCTACGTGCAGCTTCAGATAGAGCTAAATTTGGGGATCTCCACTACCTTGTTCTATTATATTCTGGTGGTTTGTTTAGGAGGGGATTTCCAGCCAGCCTTGCTCCTTACTCCCCCATCGATAGCAGCCTGCTCAGTCAGCCCTAGAAAGGACACCAGGAGGTATCATTTTATGGTGACAAAGATGGTTGCTTAGGGTGAAAGCAATGTGGTGAATCAGTTCATGGTGAACAAGTATTGGGAACGTCCAAGGATCCATTACATTTAGTTGTTTGCTTATTGGGGAACCCAGCAGCTCCCTGTTTATGTCTATCAGGGTAGGCAAGGTCATAGAGCCAAGCCAAACAATATATCAGCTTTCCATTAAATATTGACATTGAAATGACTGTTCCTTTAAGAGTTTCCATTTTACAATAATCATAGGGTAGGCATATGTCAGTGTTTTCCACAACCAAATGTTTTATTCAAGAAATTGGTACAACTTTAACCTCTCAGCACAAGCTTTCAAGCGGACAGCAGATCACGCGGCTTGTTGTTACCTTCAAACTATGTTTTTTAATGATGTTCTGGAAGGTGAGAAATGAAAACAGGAGTAATCCTGCTGTGAATACCAACTGTCCTTTTACAGGGATTTTCTGTATAGAACAATCTGTAACTCTTTTTACGTTGGAATAGCACTATGTTCAATAAACTGTACGGTTTAATTGATCTGATTTATTTGGTAGATACCCAAGATTAGCAAAGGCATGGGATACACAAAGATAAATTGAGTTTTCATAGACAATGGGGCTTTTCACTGTCATAGTTCAGGTGGTATTCCCCAGGGGCGGGCTTGGGGGTAGGGGGACAGTTATCCCTTGGGCCAAGCCAAAACCATCAGAAAAGGGCAGGTCCAGCTTAGACCCTCCCACTCTGGAACATGGCATGGTCATATGAGCACGTGTTAAAGGATGGTTGTTCGCACACACTGTTAGAGAGAGAAGCCTCTGGGAAGATTAGAGTTTGAGGAGAAGGGGGATTTAGAGTATGTATCCATGCATGTATGTTACACCGGTGCATAACTAGAAACCACAGGGCCCATTGTGAAAATGTCCCACAGTTGATCAGTGCCACCTTTGCCCCCATACAGCTTACCAGTGCCACCTCTTGTACCCAAAACAGCCTGACTGTGCCCCAAACAGCCTGACTGTGTCATCTTTGCCCCACAAACACATCCATGCTAACACAAAAACACCTTTATAAGTACACATCCACATTCATGCTTACATTTATTCACGCATTCATGTTAACACACATTTAGACATAAATTCTCATTCTAAAATGCATTCATTCACTATGAATGAATGAATGCATTCTAAAATGCATTCATTCATTCATAGTCCTTTCAGCACCCCCTTACCTCAGCCTCATTTTTACCACAAGGCCACGTAATATGACCCCACTGTGATCCTGCTTCCCTTCAGCTGATCCAATTGCCTGGCTATTGATCAATCAGACTGATCAATGATCATGCCTGGGAACTCTCCGGTTCTCCAGGTCAAGACCCGAATCCTCCGGGTCACGGGAGCGGGGTCCTTGACACGCCCCACTCCCCGCCCATTTTCCCGCTGGGGGTGTTTCCCGCTGCCGTAAGTGGGAACGCCCCCAACATCAGTGGGACCGCCTCCGACGATATTGACGTCAGCAGGAATCCCACTGACCTCAGTGGGCGGTCATGGCCACGTTCTGCAAGGACAGTCTCCGGGTAGCCGGACACCAGAAGTTCCCAAGTATGTCAATGATCAATGTCTTAAGGGTCAATAATCAGTGGCCACATAAAATTTTATTAGGTTAAAAATGTTAAAAAATTAAATATATATTGTAAATTTTAATACAAATGTAAACTGACAGGTTTAGGCCACTGACATTAATAGAGTGTCACTAATAAGTAATCAGGTTGCAATAGTTATGTACTGGAAAAAAATGTTTGGGGTATTTATTCATAATTTGTGTGTTTTATTTTCCTTTACCTTGGATGATCCCTCTCTTTGTGACAGCAGTCACTTATAAAAGAGAGACATCAAGTGGCTATTATAACCCACTCCTGACTGGCTTAAAATGCTGCAGAGTTTAACTGAAAGCAATTGACCTAGAAGCACATTTGACTTCCAGGTCATTGCTGCTGAAGGCTTTTTTTTTTTACTCTTTCAATGCTTTTTTTTTCTTTTACTCTTTTGCGCCATAGAACCACAGCATGGACTATGATTTTGTGCCCTGAAGACACAGTGGCACATATATAATATGTATATAAGGACTTGCAGCAGCATCCAGATTGCACCCACAGGACTTACTGCCCTGTGCCCAGATTGCACCCAAAGTGGCCTCCTCTCAGAGTCTCTACTCAGTCGGGGCTCTTCTCAGTCCAGCTCAGGCATATCCTTCATTCTATTCAGCCACATCGTTATAACCACCTGCCTAATATTGTGTAGGCCCCCTTTTGCTGCCAAAACATCCCTGACCTGTTGAGGCATGGACTCCACTGAACCTCTGAAGGTGTGCTATGGTATCTTTCACCAAGACGTTACCAGCAGATCAGGGCTGGACTGGCCCACCGGGATACCGGGAAATTTCCTGGTGGGCCGGCAGATCCGTGAAAACAGCTG
Organism: Spea bombifrons; assembly: GCF_027358695.1. Taxonomy (NCBI): domain Eukaryota; kingdom Metazoa; phylum Chordata; class Amphibia; order Anura; family Pelobatidae; genus Spea; species Spea bombifrons. Next base: position 39,904,068 of record NC_071095.1, on the reverse strand, counting down.
CTGAGCCGCTGCGAGCGGGATAGGAAGTCTCCTCTGGTGCCAGGGGCGGGCTGGGCAGGGGGACAATTGCCCCCCAGGCCGCCCGAAATCTAATCTAAACGGCCGATGTGTGCTGATGCCGCCGGCCGGAGCTACTTTAATACTTGTATTAAAGCAGCGCCGGCCGGTGGCATCAGCACGCAGCGGGGCCGTGTGCGATGGCCGCCTAGGGATGGGAGCAGCGTGAGGGCCTTTCACCCCTCACGCTGCTCCCATCACTATGCGGCCATCAGATTGCTGGAAATCTAATCTAAACGGCCGGTGCAGCCAGCCGGAGCTACTTTAATACTTTTCTTTATTTATTTTTTTTTTACTTAATATGGCAACCCGATCCGGCATAGTAAATTTAAAAAAAAAAGTATTAAAGTAGCTCTGGCATCAGCACGCATCGGCCGTTTAGATTAGATTTCCAGCAATCTGATGGCCGCATAGCAGTGGCGACTCTAGAAACAATATATAGGGGGGGGCACGCAAGATACCACAGTCAAACTGGGGGGGGCATTAATAATTTCCACCATTAAATCATACCACTGAAAAAACACACACACACATATATATATATATATATATATATATATATATATATATATATATATATTGCCAAAAGTAATGTGCTAAATGTGCTATGGAATGATACTTTTGTTATTGGACAATACAATACTTGATCATTCAACATGGGAAGCCTGAAGCCACAATTTAGTACGACTAATCCTTGAAATCCTTTAAACAACACAATACCTCAACTTTTCCACTAAATGATTTCAGGGCCTATTAGTCCCTGCTGCCGATATATATATAAATATATATATAAATATTAGACCCTGCTGCCGATAGCAGGTATAGATTAACACATTAACACACAAACCCAGCTTTGCATGTATAGATCAATTGAAATTCACTTGTGATCTCAGCACTGAAGGTATATATCAAATAAACAGAATCAGACATACAAATCCTGTATTTGCAGGTATACAATAATAATATATGAAATGTAGCATTGCAGGTATAGATCAAATCAATACATGGAAACAGCATTGCAGGTATTAATCAACTGAACAAGACATACAAACCCTGTATTTGCAGGTATACATAAATAATGTATGGAAACATAGCATAGCAGATATGGATCTACAGAATAACACAGAAACCCAGCTTTGCAGGTATAGATCAATTGGAATTCACATAAAAACACGGCATTAAAGGTATATTTAAAACCCCCTAAATTACAGGGATAGATCACAGGTTGCACACCCCAACCACACTGCCCACATAGAACCTGGCCAGCACCCAGATAACACACATACGATTTGCCATCTTTGTCCCATATACACCCTGCCTGTGCCATCTTGGTCCCCAAGGCTCAAACATCCTGCTAGTGCCATCTTTGCCCTTCCACAATTATACATCTATGATACACACAATCACATTAACTCATGCTCTCCGTCATTCAGACAAATCATCCACATATTAACTCATGCTCTCCCTCATTCAGACAATTCATCCATTTTAAGAAACTACACCCCTTGGAGCTTCAAATGAGGGGCTACATGTATTTCTAGGACAAAAGTTGAGTGCACAAAAAATGATGGAATACGTTGCTTTGGCTTGAAAATATGTTTTTTCTAACCACAATGACATGTTCATTTGTGTCTTGCGCACTCCAGGTTTGTACTAGAAACACATGCAGCCCCTCATTTGATGCGCCAAGGGGTGTAGTTTTTGTGCCATAATTTAACTTCTAACGTGAGCAGTAATGCCATGTCAAGGCTTCAACCCTAATTACTGATCATTCACACGCCTTTCATATCTCCATTCACTCACAGAAGCACACGCCATTCTTTCCATACATTTACTCACAGTAGCACAACACCATTCTTTCCCCTTACAATCCCAAAGAAATGATGGTAAAGGGAGAAAAAAAAATCGCTTTTACAGCAAAAATAAGTTTTGCAGTAAAAATGCAAGGCGCTCCAGGGATGATATGGTTACTCACGTACCGCACAGGCTAAATGGCTGATTTTAATAATATTTGCAGTTCATCAGGATTTCAAAAATTGCCCTCCTCTACCGTTGGCTAAATTTAACCCCATGATCAAAGGGATCATAGGATTAAAAATTAGTATCGCCCATTTTTAAAAAGGGAATGTGACTTTTTAAAGCTATATGATCGCTGTGGTAACATTGGCTATCACAGTGATCATTTAGCTAGAATACTTAAACTTTTTTTTTTTTTAAAGTTAAACTACTTTATGTTTAAATAATTTATTTTGGGGGTCTCTAGGCAATTTTGATCTTTTTTTATCTGCCTTTAGAGACCCCCAAATAATTTTTTTTACATTTTTATTTTTTTTAACTTAATATTTTTTATTCTTTTTTTTACAATGTATATACCGTTGGAAAGGTGGGGCGATTACCTTTCCAATGGTATATGTTGGGGGTATGTAGCTCCTTAGATGCCTGAGATTCAGGCATCTAAGCAGCATGCCCCCATACCTCTTTAACTGACAATTGTCAGTTGTTAATAAAGTTGCGCGGTGACGTCATCGCGTCATTGCGCGAGACGTCACCGGGCAGATCGGATGGCCCCGGTGATGCCCTTCAGTGTGAGGGGCAGATCGCCGGGGTAGGTGGTGATGGAGGTCCACAGACCTCCATCAAGGTAAGATAGTGCTAGTGACGGCATGGTGCCGTCGTTAGCACCTGACTGGGACTGCTAGCGACGGCACCACGCCGTCGTTAGCAGTCAAGGACTGTCCTGGGTGGTTACAAATTCGGCGGGGGGGCAACAGGGGGGGCAAGGAATAACCTAGGGGTTATTGCACCCCTGTAGCGACGCCACTGCCGCATAGTGATGGGAGCAGCGTGAGGGGCGAAAGCTCCACCCCCTCGCACTCAGACTGCTGAAGCACCGGATGTCAGGTCAGTGACTTCCTGTTAGCATAGAAAACGGCGTCCTGCTGCTACCAGAGGACGGAGGACAAGATGAAAAATCCCCAAAGTGGAAGAAGTAGAAGGTCAGTAAACTAATTTATTTTTTTTAACAAGCTGTATAATATTTTTTTATGTAAAAGCCTTACGCCCCCCTATATGCCACTCTGCCTCCCTGATATGCCTTATACCCTAAGGCATTTCTGGAGGCAGAGTGGCATATAAGGGCTACAAGGCATTTCTGGAGGCAGAGTGGCTTTTAGGGGGTTAAAATGCAGAGTGGCATAAAGGGGGGCATAAGGCTTTTCTGGAGGTAGAGTGCCCCATTATATGCCTTTTAACCCCCTTTATGTGGGTATAAGAGCTCGACCGCAAGATAAACTATATGGGGCTGGTCTCCAAATGTTTCCAGGGCTGCTTTTCAGTCCCAGTCCGGCCCTGCAGCAGATATTTTAAATCACGTAATCCGATTGCCTTTTGGAAGGAATCCCCCACCCCGATGGCAGAATTTGAAGTAACATAAATAGGGTTTTTTGCCTTCTTTTGGATCAAGAGTAGGAAGGTTAGGTAGAAGGGTTGAACTTAGGTCTTTTTTCAACCTTATGTACTATGTAAGTTGTATGTACTACCTGTTTGGTAGGCCTCGTATTACATATTTGTATTATTTGAGCCTGTGACTAGCTTAGCGCACCAACATTTTTTTTCTCTTTTCCCTGTTTGCACATATTTGAGGTTGTTGGCTCCTCATCAGTCTGGTTGCAGCTTGCTGTCCAGGGGTTAATTGGGAGGCGGTTTAATTGCACCTCCCCCAACACATTAATAAGGTTTTGGTAGCAGTATAAACTGCTTTGTGTGCCCACTATGTAGGAGGTGAGAGTAGGTTCTCATCCTATTGAGAGTGTGCCTTGACGTGGCGGGTGAGCTTAATTATGCTTTGGCCAATTCATATAACCAAAACCTCTCATTTATATTATGTTTATATATTTGTTGCCAACTTTATTAGGGTAAGAAGCGCAGACAGTTTTTGTTTCTTGTATACATTGTGCAGCCAATACACTGTTTCTTGCAGCATGCTCACACTGTTTGGTAGGCCTCGTATTACATATTTGTATTATTTGAGCCTGTGACTAGCTTAGCGCACCGACATTTTTTTTCTCTTTTCCCTGTTTGTACTATGTAAGTTGCAAGGTGGGGCCTCCTGACTGGTCTGGTCTAAGCAGCCCCATACGCAGTAAAATGCAATGCACTGTGTGTTCTTACACCTTTCTATTAGAACCAGCCTTAACGTTTTCAGCAATTTGAGCTACAGTGGTTCATCTGTTGGATTTGACCACACAGGTCAGCCCTCGTCGCCCACATGCATCAATAAGCCTTGGCTGCCCATGACCCTTTCACTGGTTCATCACTTTTCCTTCCTTGGACCACTTTTGATAAGTACTGACCAATGCAGATCGGGAACACCCTGCAAAAGCTGCCATTTTAGAGATGCTCTTACCCAGTCATCTAGCCATCACAATGTGGTCCTTGTTGAAGTTGCTCAGATCCTTATGTTGGCCCATATTTCATGCTTCTAACACATCAACTTTGAGGACAAAATATTCACTTGCTGCTTAATATACCCCCCACACACACACCGACAGGTGCCATGATAACAAGATAATCAGTGTTATTCACTTCACCTGTTGGTGGTCACAATGTTATAGCTGATCAGTGTATACTCTACTCTTACAAATGCATGCCCATAAACCCATATGGTCAGGTATCTCCAAGGTGTTCAATGGGGCTGAGGTCAGGGCACCTTGTGCGAACCAGTCAAGTTCTTCCACACCAAGCTCATCCATGATTTTATGGACCTTGCGCTGGGGCACAGTCATGCTGGAATAGAAAAGGGCCTTCCCCAAATTGTTCCCAGAAAGTTAAAGGCATAGCATTGTCAAAAAAATCTTGGTATGTCCCTGTCTCCTCCTATTCACTTTATCTGTCCCCTTTTCTCCCGACTTCTCATTATCTCTCCCCCTTCTCATTATCTGCCGCCCTTCTCCTCCATCTCTCATTAGCTATCTCTTCCACTTTATCTCAATCTCTCTTCTTTCTCTTTATCTCTCCTATCTCATTATAGCTCTCATTTCTCCCTGTCTCTCCTCTTATTATATTTGGCATCCCCATCTTCCACTTGTCTCTCCCCCAGTAACTTACATATGAACTGGCACAATTTTTTACGCACACTCTCAAATTTGCAGACTTACACACGCATGCCAACATCCATGCACACATTCACTCACACAACATGCACTAACACATACATATCTATGCTCCTGCACCCTTACACATACGCATCTATGCTCACACATCCACAAGCTTGCACATACATATCTATGTTCACACACACATCTATACATCAATGCTCAGACACATACACACCCATGTTCCTCAAACAGACCATAGTCCTGAATGTAGACTCTGGGCTAAAAAAATTTTTAGCTTTATCCCCCTTAAGCATACTTTAGCCCCAGATTCTATGTATCTATGAAGGTGAGATTTGTGGCTTCAACTCCAGTAGCCTCCTAGTGACACCACTGAGTATATATGTGTAAGTGTATATGTATTAGCATGTGTGTTACAGTGTGTGTGTGTATGGATGTTTAGGTGTGTGTGTTTGTGTGTATGTGTCTGTTAGTGTAAATGTGTTTGTGTAAGTGTGTTAGTGTACATGTGGAAATGTATAGTCTAGGTATGTTTGTAACGTGAGTGTGTATATGTGTGTTAGTGTGAGTTATAGGGTAATTTGGCTTTGAAAATCACATATCCAAAATATTATTGCTTTTGTCAGCAAGTAAATTGGGGTTATATATGAGAACTTGCCAATTGAGGAAATATTCTTGCCAATTGGGTCATTCCACTGGTTACTGTGTTCATAAGACCACATTTTAAACATCGCATTAGAATCCATGTTGTATACATAACCAAGATACATTTACCCATTGGCCGTAAAATGAGTAAGTCTTGGTATGTAAACCAAACATTAGTAAAAGTGCAGCAACAATCTGTTGTTCATGTACTCTATTTTGTGGGCATAAGGCATCATCTCTTTCATAATGGTCTAAAATTCCATTATTTATAATTTCTCTTTCCTAACTGTTGTCAATTTAAAACATATTGCATGGAACTCTCTTTCTAACAGGGTGAGCCCTATGGTCTTTAGCACCCTAGCGCTGCATGCACTTGGTAACACAAGAAGAAACACCTCCTACCCAGCTCAGTGCCCTAGACAACTGCCTATTTTGCCAAATGGTAAGTTAAGAGCTGCCTTATAAACTATTTTAAAAAATCTCTCTTCCACCATGAGCACACAAAACATGTGTTCTATTGCCATCTTCAGGCACCCATTTGAAGTTACAACAAAACCAGCATCGTGATATTTTATTTTTGGTAGTTTTGATTGAGCCACAGAAACCAGTCCAGCTCCTGTTACTGTTGATGGTATATTTATGTTGCTTATGCCTTTTGTTCATCCCATGTATGTTTAAATCCCCTCATTGTGTTAGCCTTTACTTTCTCATGGGAAGTTGTTCCATTTATCTACCACATTGTCAGTAAAGTAAAACCTCTAACATTACATCTAAACTTATGATACACTAATTTTAGATGATGACATCTTGTTGTATTTTAAATATCATTTGAATTAAACTCCCATCCTGTGCTTTGTTAAAACTCCTTAAGTATTTAAATGTTTCAATCACATCTCCCCCCTCTCTTCTTTCCTCCAAGCTACACATAAGGAGATTCCTTAGTCTTTCCTGATCATTTTATTCTGCAAACCATTTACCATTTTAGTAGCCCTCCTCTGAACTCTGCCCAATATGTCAATATCCTTCTAAAGGTGGGGTCTCCAGAACTGTACCCAATACAGAAAACTATAAGGTGACCACCGCTCTCCTTCCATTGTCACTGTGATCAATGACACAAGTGAATTATTTTACATTTATCAAAATTAAACTGCAACTGCCACACTCTCAACTATTCTTCTAAATTAACCATTTGGCTAATTCCACCTGGAATGTCTATTCTGTTGCAGACCTTTGTATTATCTGCAGAAACATTAAGACCTTAAGTAATCCAGGTAACAAACATATTGAAAAGTATGAGTGCATTACATCTTAATGCTGCTTGGAAAACAGTCATGACATCACAGATTTTGAGTGCTTGCCTCAGTAGGATTTTCAACCCGGAGGGGCATCACACAGATCTACAGGGTCCTGTTGGCCAGTTGCTATGCTGCCTTCACAGAGAAATGGGACAAAATACTGTATAAATCATTTTCAGATCAGTGGGATCAGTAGGAGGAAAAGATCAACATTTTGACCCATAAGTGCTCTGTTGCATCTGAGAGCCAAGGGAATGCATATAAAATATTATCCCTTTGGAACAGGACGTCAAGTTACCTGAGGTAGACCTGAGTTGTAGGATGAGTTAGGGTCATTTATTTAAATTTACTGGGGTATTGCCTAATTCAACCCTGCATCGGATAATTGAGGGGGTGATGTCCCGCATGTGATGCTATATTGTCTCACTTTTATAAACATAAACTCTTACATCATCTTATAAACATTATTTAACCAAGAATTTGCTTGATGGGGCTCAGTGTTTAATTCCCATCTATTGGCCAAAAATATAAAACTCCTTCTTATTGGGAATGGGTTCATAAGGTTTGGGAGGTAAAATAAATTGATCCACAATGCTACAGATCACATGCGTACATATATTGAGATGTGATTTACTTGACAAACTGCTGTTTGGGGGCACTGACAACCTGGTGGGGGACAAAGGTGGCACTGTTGGACATGTTACTTGGTGAAGTCAGGGGACCCAAGACAATGTTCACCTGGGTTCTTGTGGTTTTTAGTTATGCCCCTGTATAGGGGCTGGAGGAACCTTCAGAGTTGTTGGTTTTCTCCTGCAACACCGCCACGAAGTTTGCACCACGCTGGGACAATGCTGCAAATAAGGTAAGATAAGCGGAATTCTATAAAAAGAAATACAGCTTCTCTGTAACATCTTTGTCCCTAAACAGTTTATCAGTGACATGTTTCCCTCAAAAAGCTTGCCAGTGCCATCTTTGCAACCAAACAGCTTGCCTGCATAATCTTAGTCACCCAAAAATATACCGTATTGGCTCGAATATAGGCCGCACTTTTTTCCCCCACTTTAAGTCTTTAAAGTGGGGGTGCGGCCTATAATCGGGGTCTGCTTCAGGCAGCAGGGTTAGGATACAGATCCCCGGGAGCGGTGCAGGGGACCTGCATCCTACTCTCCGAAACGCTCAGACAGCCTCCCCTGCTGGCACTTTCCATGGGGGGAGTGCCGGCACGGGAGGTTGTCTAAGCGCATCGCGCAGACGTTCACCGGCAGCGGCGACGTGTGTAAACAGCCCCCGCTGCCGGCACATCTGCACGATGTGCTTTAACAATCTCCCTTGCCGGGAATTCCCACGGGGGGAGTCCCGGCAAGGGAGATTGTTAAAGCACATCGTGCAGACGTGCCAGCAGCGATAGGTTGTTTACACACGTCGCCGCTGCCACAGTAAATACAAGTGTCTATAGCGACAATGTTCCAGGGTTCTCCAAAACGCTTAGCTGTATGCAATGTTAGGCCACCGGTCCACAGAAGGATATAGAATACTCTTTTGTCATTTAAGACAGATTTAATAAACATTGCAAAGTAAACCTTTGTTTTATTAGATTTTAATTTCAATTATTTTTACATTAACAAAGAAAATTACTAGGCAGAAAATACATTTTTATAGGAAGTTTGTTTCCATCAACATGTGGGTATGTAAAGTTTTAAGACATATACAGAAAAATATGCATGTTATGGTGATGTTTGACATATAACAGGCTTGGAAACTATTCTTGATGGATATAACACTATAACACAGAGGCAACTCTGGGCCTGAACATCTAAGAACAGGCCAAACATAAGGAATCTACTGCCTTTGCACTGTTTGGAGAGATAACAATATTATGTTTCTCAAATTGGACATAAGTGTAAAGATTATCAGAAAGTATTTAAAATGACAGTCACAATCAGTTCCATATGAAAATGAGCTATTCTGAATTACTGAAGTTCAGTATGAGCCACAAAGGAATATTTGTAAGGATCTTTAGGATTGTTACACACTGGAGTTTAAGGTAATTGACTTTGAAAGGTATACTGTTACTTGTTCAACATGATCTGCAAAGGCTATGTTTAAGTGTCAAAGTGCTCCAGTATTAAATACTGGTGGTCCAGTATTAAATTGCTTATTTTGGTTTCTGCTGCGGCTCTATCACCATCTTCAGGTATTTCAGTCTAATAGGTGGTAGCTGGTCATACAGTTCAAAGCCAACCTCGCTGTCACTAGATGTCTGTTTATAGTACAGGAGATGCTTCTTCAGTTCCTAGAAAATTAAAGACAGGGAGGTGTTATGGACAGTAAACTTTAACTACTACTACATCAACCCTACTTTCATTTTTTTTCATGTACTTCTGTACACCAGGTTTTAGCCATATTAGTGCATAAGCTTTTACTGCCAACCTGTTAGTGAAATATTTACATTTACATAATACAATAAAAAAATTAATTTGTAAACAGTTATATTTGCGACAAATGGCCACAGCAATACAGATGGGCCAGCTTTGGACAAAGATAAGCAGTACTCAAAATGTTAAAAATAGTTTTTCAAGTGGACTGACATACCTCATCAACAAGCAAATAAGCCTTTCTGAGCATGCTTTTACGTGCAGCGTCTACATCCTGCATAGAAAAAGAAAAACACGAAAATTGCTTAGATTTAACCTACAAACCAAGTTTTCACAAGATGCTCTGCATGCTTAAAGCTTTTCACAGTAATGCTGTGTTCTTTGTTATGGCTGCTTAAATGGAGGAATGCAGATTATGGCTCATATAAGTTTTTTTTCCCTAACTACCCCTACCCTAGCCACTAATGTTATCTTTTTTTAATAAGAAATCTATCTGCTGAGGAGAACATGTTCCATGAAGCTAATGGGTAGCATTGTCTTTTGGCTAATGGAGTTACAGGATTGTCAATCCGTGCATCTATAGTGTTCTATAAGAATTAAAAGATCATGACATTTTTCATGATTAGAGTATTATTTCTGTGAAATACCTGGGCATTCAACAGTACTAAATGAACAGGAATAATGTTCGTAACTCCACATTTAGTTATAGATGTCTTACATCCACCAGTGTTGATGGACCAGCATCTTAGGCAGTACTGTAAGGCTGCTGAATATCGGACAATAGCATGGAACAGCATGTAAGAGGAGTACTACATCGGAAGAAATCTAGAGCGCTCCAAATTTCTTCATAGCAACCCGCAGTCCTCAGTCCAGCTTAGAAGACATTTCCATACTGTTACACTTCATTTTTCTTACAAGTTTCAATACTAAGCCAGTAGCTGCCATAAGGTCGGTGCCTCACTACAGGCCCCCTATAATCTGTTATCCAAAGAGATCATGATGGGGTTGGTATGCTAGCAACATCTGGGAGTGTGTTGCCAAGCCATGTATTAATAGGACACAATGTTCTACATCCTATGCCACAATAAAAAGTGATGTTTTTCTTCTTCAGTCATAGATCACTAGCAATGATTTACTACTTCCTGATTTTTATGATTATCTCTTGTATTGGTATGCATTTTTATTTTGTTGCTTTTGCACAATTTCAAACCTGAGTCACGTGGTCTTGCGAAAAGATGAAGCTATTGACGTGAGCGATGGCAACTGCATAGAGAATGGGGCACCGGCCTTGGCACAAAGCTCCTGTCACCAAGGTCCTGAAGTAGAGTCGCAAAAGATCCAAGTTATCTTCAGGAGGAGAAGTGTACAGGGCCAGAGGAATTGGAAACTAAAGGCAAAAGACATCTGCACATTATCAAGTGACCGGTGCACAATTTTTGTATTGAGAAATCCTACTGAGAAATGCACCAGAGTTGCCCTTTTTTCATGCAAAGATAACTCAGTAAGAAAAAAAATAAATTTCACTTTAAACCATACTTTAGTAAATATAGAAAATATATCATAGCCATATAGAAAATGTATCAATTAGTAGGCATTATTAAGTAGTTCACTCTATAATAAAGGCAAACTCTAAATCGAAGTAATAATTTAACCACACATCATACAAGGGCAACTCTTCCTGCAGTAGAAGATAATTTAAGTTCTTCCTTCATAATGCATAAGTCAGGGAGCTGAAACTACAACTATTCTGCAAGTTCCCACTTTAGTGGATAAACCCACAAATTAGGTTTTAGGGGTAGGTGGAAAGGACCCTTTTCCTTCTTCTTGTTTGGCTAAATATACAAGTATAATCTGAACTCCACACCGTGTCACGTTAAGAGAAGCAATGGGCTAAAATATTCACACTCCTGAATGGTGTGATGCTCTTCCAGTACAATCAATATGGCCTTACACAGTAAGATCATTCAGAAACACTTGCTTCTGACAACGTGCACGCCAGTCTACCTGATGTCCCTATGTACATTAGGTAGACTATGGCGTGTACGTTTCACTGAACGATGAAGAAATTTGAAACCGGAGGTTACAATAATATACCACTCAGTGAGACAATTAATAGTCACAAGGACATTACCTCTTTTAAGGACACAGAGAGAGACCGCAAACTGCTTACACGCTCCCCGAAAACAGCCTGCTTCATTTTTACATCAAAGCGTCTCAGCAGAGGAAGAAGCACAAATGTTCCAAACAAGGAGTCACCAAATGAAACCCCCTCGAACTGGTCCAACAGGTCCATGTAGAAATCATAAAATGAAGCCAGACCAGGCAGAGGAACGTCAAGTACTAGCGATTCCAGACCCTTTGGTTGACAGTAATGAACCAGTAAGGCCGCGGTGTATGAATGGACAGGGGCCTCTAAGAAGAGGTCACCTCCTGTAAGGAAGACGCAGGCAAGACGGACCAACTTAGCAGCCGTAGGGATGTTCTGCAATATTCCAGGTCTCCACGTCTCTAAAAGAAGTATCCACTGCAAATTTCTGGTGACTGTATTCACCAGATCCGGTGGAAGGGTATTCACTATGTTCCCCTTTGTCTCTGCATTAGTCACTTTGTTGTAGAGGTTGATTAAAGGGAGGAATGGCCAGTCAGAAGGTAATATGGGACCCCTGGCTTCAGCTAGCATAGCAGATTGGATAAAACACGTCCTCTCTTGATAGATAAACTGAGAGTTACAGAGGGCTTGATTCATATAGGAAAAGTGAGCCAGATAGCAAGCTCTGATAGAAGGCAGGCATCTGAAAGCATCTTCAAGGAGCACACCTCGGCTGGGAGTAGCAGAAATCACAGCGGCAGACACAGGGGCTGTTGGTTTTGTTTCAGCGGTGATATGTAAGATGTCAGATAAGTCAGCTGCTTCTGGCCCTCCTTCCTTCCCTTCTCTGTGAAACATTAATGTGGCATGTTACAAGAATGAGAATAACTGACCAATGGCCTTAAGTAAAAATCTCAATTTAGGATTGTGCACTCCACACACTACGCGTTTCACCTTTCAGTTGGGTGAAATACCTGAAGAATCCCAGTTAAAGGGTTAAACGTGGAGGATCAGAGCCGATTTAGAGAGATTTTTTTTTTGTTTTATTTCTATAATTTTTTTTTGGTAAATTTTATTTTTTAGTCGTCATATAAGAATTTGCAGCCCTAACAATGGGAGCACTTCTTCGTTCAATGTGAGAACAATATTTTATATATTTTAAATAAATATACTTGTTATTTATTAACTCTTTTCCTGCCCGCCATTGAATATACATCCGTCCTGAAGAATTGGATCCGTAAAGGAAAGAGCACAGTTACCATAAGGGTTTTAAACTCACGTGGGTTTTATAAGCAGTGGCCATTAGCCACATTTAATTAAAGTTCATTCTTGTGTTAAATTTATTACACTATATTTTGTTTTATATTTTTTTATGTACATATGTGGAGTTTGCAAGGTGTCAATTTTGTATGAAGCGCACTATCCCAAATTAACTTGAATTATTCTATTTCTGGTTGAGACGACTAGAGGGAAGGTGCAGCTGTGTACACAATACCATTTCATTGTTATAAAATAAGAATCTAACATGGCCAAACCAGTCAGGCAATACATCCAGCTCCAGGGAGCTTTACATCAGTATATTGCAAATACTTACGGAATAAAGGCAGAGTTGAAAGCAAACACAGAAAGGAGTTTATGAGCCAAATTTTCGCTGCCCGGTAATAGACTGCCCAGCAGGGCCAGAGAGACGGAGTGACAGAGTGAGGCATGCTGGGAAAGACCAGGACATACTGCATTCTACAAATAAACAAATAAGGCATCACATAGTGGAAGATGCTTTTTGTTCTTCACTAGCTTATCTCTACTAGACATTATAATAAGATAAAGAAAAATTCTGAGTCTACTAAGTAGACGTTCAATCAGAGGCACTGGTGTCATCATATACCCTCGTAGCTTAGATCCTCTGCTTCTAGAATTCTTAGCCTTGGCCCCAAACATTATTCTCCCTCTTTACATGATCGTTTTAGCTCAGATACATACAAAAAATCCAAACCAATGACATCACTGCTTTTGAACCTCAATGTTAGCTGGACAAGAGCTCCAGCAGAAAGTCAAGAACAGATAATAGTAGGCATTACATAATTTGGTAACATGAGAAAGGGTATATTCCATTAAGAATGTTGTTACATGATTGTGAAAAGGTTACTTACCACTTTATACAGCAAAGATAACACAAAATATTGTAGGTGATATTCATGACGAAGAAGCCAACTGGAAGCAGGAGTCACGTGTGGAGTTGGAGCATTAGAAATAGTTTGCAGATAATCCTGCAGCCCTTTGTGATCCAGAACAAAGCAGAACTGTGTGCCAAAAACGTAAAAAGAATGAATATGTATACTATGAAATAATAACAAAAATCACTAACAATGGAGTAAACAAATACAGCATCCAAAACTTAATATCTGAGATTGGCAGAAGAAATAACCAAATAAGTGGGAAAATGCTCATTCTTAAAGGACATTATTATTATTATGTATTTATTATTTTATATAGCGCCATCAAATTAGGACATAGCTACATTTGTTTTCACTGTAAGTGAAACACAGTCCTATCTTAAGGAGTTATGTTATCCAAATTTAACTTTTGAACTTTTGAGTTCTTGTAATTGTTATTGATCCATTTTTTCTTGTTTAATTGTGTTGTCCATTAAATCACATAGTTAAAAAATTTACAAAAATAAAAGCTAGCAAGTTCACCTTGTTAACCAGCCCTTTATGGATTTTGGTGATTCTGCAGATAAGGTTCAAGACAGAGGTCAAGATGGAGAACGGGGATTTCTTCCCAGCAAGGCTTAAAGGGGGTTTATCACCTGTGCAACTCAATGTCACAATGCTGGGGACAGACTCAGGCAGAGGTGAACAGGAAAGAGGGTTACAGACCACAGAGCAAGATCTGTATTAAAAAAAAAAAAAAAAAAAAAAAAAGGAAAAAAGACTGAGAAATGCAGAAACTGGGCAAGAGAGAAATTACAGGTTTCATACAAATAAAATAAAAAATCACCTTACAGTAAAAACCCTTAACAATTATTTTATGAAGATTGTGGCAGACTTTGGATTTATTCCAAGGATTTTACAACACAGTACTTGAGCTAATATTTATCATCATGTATCTATAAAATAATCAATAAGCTGTAATTTCCCCTGGCACACAAAAAGATCTCCTCAAATACCAAGTTGTCCCGATTCATAAACGTGAGTTCATGTTGAGCTTTAGGGGATGAACTATCTGCTTAGGGTGGGATCCCAATGCACATAAAAGAGGTAAGCTCACCAGAGCCTATAAACTCAAAAGATTTCAAACCGTTGCGCCAACACCAATACAAATCCAAAACTTAGTCTATTCAAAGATTTGTAAGTTATAGACCTCAAAGAGTTTGGCCAGATCCCAGATTCTCAATTTATAAGCCACGAATGGAACTTGGTCCAGAAGCTATTTTATAGAAGGATTTGACTTGCTTTGGATAAATAACTTATACACCAACATGTTCATGTATAATAGTATATCTGCGAAAGCAGCAAACAAAATGAACTTGGGAACATAACAGCTTTCACCTGAGAAGGTCCCACATTGACTGTGTCGTTGGATGATGCAGGAATGGAAGAAAAATATCAGCAGCCAATCTTTCTATTTCTTCATTACATGTAACAGTATTCAGGGAAGGCTGTGATAGACATAAACATAGATCAGTTTTAGAGTTAATATGACTTACTGTCTGTTTTGTAATCATTTCAAGAAATATTGATAAAATTAACAGTGTAATGGTTTAGAATCATCAGACTATTATTTAAAGCTCCACTGTGTTAGCAAAAGTAGTTTTATTCTGGGGATTATGGTAAAAATGTGGCTAAGCAATCAAATACTCCTTTTGACCCACCTGCCGACTGGCAGCCTGGTAGAAGGATGCTACAAAGTTGATGGATGCCGTAGTGAGAGGTTGCAGAGCATCCCAGGAACTTGGGTTGGAAATCTCTTGTAGAACCCTCCTTAGGCTTTCTTCCACCAAAGGTAGGAGTCCGGTCACATGAGCCCATGATACAGGTGGAGGAGGGATTTGTTGGCCCGAGTCTTCTGGAGCACTAGCAAGTACAAGTAGCAGATATGTTTTCCTGTTTAACTGGATACAATTCTACTGTGGTGCCATATGTGGGTTCCTAAATCCAAGCTGTAATAGGTGCCACCCTCCAACTGATGCTGTCGGTTTTTGCTAATTATTACAATTTGTTTCATGTCAGGACTGAACAGCAGACATGATTTAGACACATTTTCATAAAAAGACAGGTAATGTTGTGTTTTAAAACAGACAGCAAGACATTATAATTCTTACCCATTAAACTTTCACTGTCCGCCCCCTCACCTGACAAGTGAGGTCTTTGTAGAATGGTTCGCAGAGGCCTATAGTTTCTCTGTTACCAGACATCTTAACCAATGATTTCTGAAATAGCTCTTTTTATTGAATTCCATGTGATTTTTAAAAGTGATTTATAACTTCAATTACTGTACAAAATGATTGTTACAGAAAGGCTGCACTGTCACATCTCCCAGAGTTTGCAGATCCTATAAAGTCCCTTTAAATGTTTTTCCCAATACCCATATTTCTGTTATCTGAGAATTTTATTGACTACACAAGGAGTACACGGGGATAAGGCCGCACGTGCGTTATTAACTGACTGTCAGCTACTGTACCTGTGAAGCTGGGCTTCCAGTTCCGCCGTACAACCTGCTGTTTGAGTCACATGGGTGAGCAAGACAACAACAGCCGCGGCCCGCTGAACTGAGAGCCGGGGTAAGGAGTCCTTTGTCCTCGAGGAGGCGATAAGGTGGGGCAGGGCCTGTAGGATCCTCACAAGGACCGGATACAGCTCCCTGACATTAAACACAGACATAGGAGAGAGATATAAGCAAAAGGAGTGCTTTATTACTTCACTCCATAAAGCAAAAAAAAATACATATATATATCATCAGCCATTATCAGCCTAACAGGAATTACTTTTTCTTTGACATTGTGCCAGGCTTGGAAATTAAAATGTAGTCGTCTCTCCCCCCCCCCCCCCACTAAACTTACAGCCCTACTTTTTTTTTAATGTTGAGAGTTGTAGCAAACCCTTAGAGATCATGGTCAGCTTTCGTATCTGGCTCTTCCTTCCGGAAATGGAAGGAATAAAATGTAAGCAAGCGGCCACTCACTGACACACCCAGAGGCACCCATCTGAATGCGCACACAGTCTGAAACCGTATTGGTGCTTTAGTATCTAACAGAGTAATCATATTGTAAGCAGTTCTATCATTACTGGATCTCAGCCCACCTGTACAGGTCACAGGCCTGACCGTAGCCTGCAGCCACAGCCCACAGCCGAAAGGTCTCCGTGTTCAGCCTCTCAGCTTCCTCTCTCGGCAGAGGAAGGTCTTGGGGTTCCTGGGCCACAAATCGGCAAAGGCGGCTCTTCAAGTCAAATGTGTTTAGCTGCAAGTCAATAATTCTGGTTAGCGGTGCACACCAGGAGGTTTTTTCCCCTCACAGACAGAGGTGAGATGCTTGGGTTTGTGACAGGGATCCAGGTGATCTAAGGGATCTTAGCAAACTGTGTTTAGAGCTGTGTCACTTTCCAAATGTTCTAAGCTGATGTATCTGTTAGCTACATATCATACACAAGATTTGAAGATATTTGTCACATGCTATTGCACTTAAAACAATCGAATATGTTTACAGAAAGCACATAAAGGTACAGGTGTGTGTCTATATTTCAAAATGCAATAACCCCAAAAATGGCTGATTTAGTTTCAGCTTCTGTATTCTTACAAGTCTTGCTGCGGCATGACGGCCAGAAGACGCCACCACCCTCAGGAACTTCATGGCAGCAGAACAAGGAACGTCATGCAGGCTAGGAGGTTGAGGGTCACCTGTTTCCATTTGCGCACTCCATTGTATAGGCAGAAACTCTTTTACTATGGTCTCTATCAGCCGTGGACAATCCAGAAGCTGTGGAAAGGAGAGAAGAAATAGTACATATTTGCATAATAATTGTACACATTAACCCATAGGATTATAGGAAGGACCAAGACTGGTGCAGGGATGTAACGCTAATAATTAAACTAGAGAGCAATAACAAAAACAATGAGTAGATTCTGGAGGAACTAACAGCAGTTCTTGATACATGCACTTTAGCATTTATACCAGGCAATTATGTTGACTAGAAAATAATAAGCAAAAGTTGTAAGCAGGCTTGATTAGATACAATACAAAACACTAAGCAGAAGTTTATATGACACAGTCATTATAACTTAGTCATTTTCATTGTTACCTGACTGCAAGCTGCGGCAGAGTGTCTGGCCACACGGGTAAGAATAGCCAAAATATCCAGAACTACAGAAGGATCTGGACGCACAACTTCCAATATGTACCTGAGGCGGTGAAGCAGCTTTGTCTTCAGAAGACCCTGAGAATCAGCAGAATAATGTTCATCAACATGTTTATATTTCTCCCCCACTGTCACTATTACGATCTTACTGTCTTAATTATGGGAAGTGAACTATTACATTTCATAGATAATGTGGCTCTGAAACGCAGCCTGAGATGGCAGCTACGGCCTTAGTTTTCAAGCAATGGAAAAGAGGTGTTGCTATTTCATTAGAATGAGATTGGAGGTCAGCTCTGTCTTACCTTTATAGCATCATAACGGGCAATGTCAGCATCCGACTTCTTTTCTTCTTTAGACTGTTTGAGGTGTTCTTTTCCAGTTCTTTTACCTTCCGCTACTTCATCTTCATCGTCATCATAGTCATCCTCTTCTTCTTGATTTGGTAGGAAAGGGAAGGTTTTAGTTCCTTGATACCATGAAAAGGTCATGTCTAGGTATTCCTGTTTGACAGAAGGATAATCAAACAAGTGTCTATAAATAAAAATATGTATGAATATAAATACATATAATAGATTGATATATGAATTTCAAAAAATGATCAGAATTGGAAAATTAGATGTAAACAAATAAAAATATAAAGGTCGAACAGCACCATCATATACCTTTAGGAAGGACTTTACTAGGGCTGCAACAACTAATCGATAAAATCGATAATAATCGATAATGAAATTCGTTGCCAATGAATTTCATTATCGATTAGTTGAATCGATTATTATCGATTATAAAATGAGGGTTTTTTCCAGAGCAAACACTCTGAAAAATACCCCTCATTATATAATCCGTTTAGTCTGACTCACAGCAGCAGTTTACCAGTCCCTCCCTGTAATCACTTTGACAACTGGCCCCGCCCCTTCCTTCTCCCAGAAGGCCAGAACCACATGGCTGTGACACTCATCTAACTGTAAGTATAAAATTAATATTTGGGCTACTGAAAGTTAGGGGAGGTGGGGGTTAATTTAGGGGCAGTTATGGTTAATGGGGTGTTTAGGGTTAATTTAGGGACAGTTATGGTTAATGGGGTGTTTAGGGGCAGCTATGGTTAATAGGGTGTTTAGGGTTAATTTAGGGGCTGTTGTGGTTAATGGTGTGTTTAGGGTTAATTTAGGGGATGCTGTGGTTAATGGGGTGTTTAGGGTTAATTTAGGGACAGTTATGGTTAATGGGGTGTTTAGGGTTAATTTAGGGACAGTTATGGTTAATGGGGTGTTTAGGGTTAATTTAGGGGATGCTGTGGTTGATGGGGTGTTTAGGGTTAATTTAATAATGAGGACTGAGGGTTAATTTGATTAATTTAATAAAGTTAACTTAAGGCGCAGTTAGAGGTAAAGGGGGGCAGACTAAGGGGAATCTAAATCCTGGGGGCCGTGAAGATATTTATTTATAAAAGTATGGTGTCAGTGTGATGCGAACGGGTCTGTGACTCTATGAGGGGACTATGAGATATCGGGGGGGGGTATAAGGCATATCTGGGGAGGACAGAGTGACATATCTGGGGGTATAAGGCATATACATTATATCAGGCATATGTGGGGAGGGCAGCGTGGCATGTCTGGGGAGGACGGAGTGGTGTATCAGGGTGTATACGGCATATCTGGGGTAGAGTGGAGTGGCATATGTGGGGAGGGCAGCGTGGCATGTCTGGGGAGGATGGAGTGGTGTATCAGGGGGTATAAGGCGTATCAGGCACAGTGGCATATGTGGGGGTGGAGTGGTATATGTGGGAGGCAGCGTGGAGTGGTATATGTTGGAGGCAGCGTGGCATATGCAGGAGGCAGCGTGGAGTGGCATGTGGGAGGCAGCGTGGCAAGCCTGGGCTCAAATGTGCATAAATTGGGGGGGCTGGTTGGGAAATAAAGACAAGAAATGCATTTTATCAAAGTTTTTTTTTATTCTGCTGTTTGTATTTAACATCATTTGTTTATTAAATTATTTTAAATAAATGAAAAATTTACATTCATTTTTTTATCCGATTAATCGATTAATCGACAAAATAATCGGCCAACTAATCGATTATGAAAATTTTATTATTATCCTTTATTTATATAGCACAGTTTACGCAGCGCTTAATACAATACATAAATTCAAGGGATATGACAAGACAAGAATTGACAGACTAAGACAAACCGATACATTTGGTGGAGAGAGCCACCAAATGTATGAAAATATGAAAATAATCGTTAGTTGCAGCCCTAGACTTTACCTTTGGATGTGTATGATTTAAGCTCGTTTGAGCTCCTCACCTGTTTCTGTACCCATTGTACAGCGCTAAGGAATATGATTACGCATATAAAACAATAAATAATAATTTATATAAAAAGTCTGTGATAAAAATGCACCTAGATTTTTTTGGTCTGGCATTTTAGTGTTCCAAATGTGTTATTAACCATTAAACAAAATATTTCTTCTACTCATGCTCCAAAGTGGATTTTTTTATGCAGCCAAAAAGTAATGTTTTCATAGTTTGTCTTAAAAAATGGCTACAGAAGAAAGTTTTAGCCACTGTGGAAGAAATACTGAACTGGTGGACTCTGGGTTTAGTGACTAGCACTAGTGGATCCATGTTTGCCCCTTTTACTAACCTTGTACATGGAGAGGACCAATAATGTATTTTGTCCTGAATTGTGTCACTTTTCACTTTATGCCAAATTGTGTAGAAAACATGTGTTATCTTATTTAGAATATATTGTATCCATCCTGAAATAGGGGCTGTCATTTCACACTTGCTGATTCTTCCTGTGCACTCAATAAAATACTCAATACCAAGAACCTCCAAGTCTCTCCTTGCTGTGTGTCCAGAGAAGGCTGGACCTCATAGTCTTCTTTGCTGTGTGTAAGGAGAAGTCTGCAATGACACCAGGGCTCGACAAATCCCAGGCGCCAGGTCGCCATGGCGACAGAGAATTTTGTCCTGGCGCCTAGATTTTGTCAGCCTCTTACATCCAGAAAAAATTGTGGATGTAAGAGGCTGAGTCACCACACGGGGGCGCTGCTGCTGTCTGCCCAGGAGTCTGGGCAGACAGCACAGCCACTCCGAGCCCGCCCCCGAGCCTGAGATCACTCCCACGGAGTGAGCCTGTAGGCTGAAAACGCGGTTGCTGCAAAACCAGCAATCGTGTTTTCAGCTGCCACAGGCAGCTTCAGGGGAGGGGGTTGTGTGTTGATTGGGCCCCCACACAAGTGTGGGGACTTGACCCAACACCCCCCAGCTGCCTGATTGCTCCATGAGAGCGACAGTGCAGCGTTAACCCCTTCAATGCCGCGATCGCGGCATTTAGGGGTTAATCCCCGTTTTGTACGGGGCTCTGCTGCTGGTGGTCTGCCTAGAAGCCCAGGCAGGCCAGCAACAGCAAAACGAGCCCCCACAAACCCTGTGATGACTCCTGTAGGCATGGAAGCCTACAGCAGTCATCAAAGACTCCCCCCTTGCAATAGCTGGTCAATAGACCAGCAATTGAGCCCCAGCTGCCAGAGGCAGCTTCAGGGACATGGGAGAGGGTTCTTCGGTCTCCACATGACGGTGGACACCAGCCCCAACCCTCCCCTGCTGCCTGATCGCTCCCAGAGAGCGACAGTGCAGCGTTAACCCCTTCAATGCCACAATTGTGTATGACACATTCGTGGCATTGCAGGGGTTAACATTTGTCCCCACAACCCCGTGGGGACTAAATATCAGTCAATGCTGTGCTCCAATGGAACATCAGCATTGAAAGGGTTAAAAAAAAAAATTAAAAAAAAAAAAACAGCACTGACCCGAAAGTCCAGGGTGCTTCCAGGTCAAATGCTGTGAGTTTAGTAAGGGGCTGATGATGATCAGATCACTCCTGACCAACTGTTAGTTTAAAAAAATCCTGGCTCCTAACTTTTTTACCTGGCGCCTAGATTCACAACAAATTTGTCAAGCCCTGAATGACACCACTAAACTACACCAGCAAGGTTGGGTAGTGAAATTGAACTCAATTATTTAATTTGGTTAATTGGTTGATTTAGTAATGAAGGGGGCAATTACCTTTTCACCATTAGGGATGAAAAACTTTTTTTCCTTCTATCCTTGAAATCACCATTTAAAAACTGCATTTTGAGTTAATGCATTTCTCACCTCATCTTCCGGGGACACCAAAAGAAAATGTAAAGTGCGAACCGAGGCGGCAATGACGTTCTCTGTAGCATCGTCGATGGAAAAACGCAGCAAGAACAGGAAGCCGGCGTCCAGCAGTAATCGCAGAACGCTCCCCTCCAGGGTGGAGGCGAAATCTCCCTGTTTAGCCTACCACAAAGTACACAAAATCAGTCAGAAACGTGGGGATTTAATAAGGCACAGGTGGTGCTAAGCTTTGAGTTTTTACAAATGTCCACCTTAGAGAAACAGCCACAGCAAATTACGTGTAGCATTTATGTGACGTGTATTCAGGTATAAAACACGATTTGTGCCAGAATGCTGAGTTTACACATAAAAAGTAATTCTGATAAAAAGCTTGAAATGAGGGTCTTTTCCCTGCAATCAAAGGAACTGACTACCAAGAATCACTTTTATACTTAACCCCTTATGTGTCAATGTTCTTAATATGGGCACCCACCTCCAAATGGCTAGATATAGACCTACACTCCCAGCTGGTCACAAGCATTCATCTATACCGCCAAGCGAATGCAGGTTATCATTCGGCTATAACGCTATAGCCGATCATATCACAATTGTACTAATAAAATATTTCTTATACACGTGCAAATTCCACTCAAATGTTTCACCTAATTGTAAACTTTCTAGACATATTGAAGTAGTTCAATAACATAATCTTAGTCTCTTCTGGGGGCTATACTACCAATTATGTATGGGTCACATCAAAGCAATCCAGACGGCTCATGTCGGCAGTATTTCACCTTATTTACCAATTAGCCAAATGAAGTCCATACATTGGTTAAAAGAAATGGGAAAAAAAAAAGTTTGATATGTTTTAGGAACCCTCTTAGGAGAGCCGATATTTTGCTTTGATATAGTTCTTTATGATATATGCTTTCTGGTCTGCAATTCTGTTCATTAGGCACAACCACATTTATTATTGCCACATAAATGACGCATATCAAGGCTGGACAAATCTCAGAAACAAGATAACATCTAACCTTTTGTGCAATCCGATACTGAACTCTTCGGGTACGTTCTTTCATGGGTCCTACAGCCATCAAGCTGCCTCCTAACATTTTGTCTAGCTCCAAAATTTTCCTTGCAATTGACCTCCACTGACGTATGTTCCAGTTACACCTGATCATTCTAACAATATCTACATTATTTGCCTCTTGATGCCTGGACAGCAATCTGTTATGTTGCTAAGCTTTGAACTTCTTTCACTTATAAAAAAATATATATAAAATAACATAGAAAACAGAACAAAAAAATAAACAAGTTCCTTTCTTACTTTGTGAACAATGCGTCCCAAGACCTGCAGAGACAGCGTCCTTTGCTGGATGAACTGACTGCGGGTGAGATGAAAGAGCTCCTGCAGGGAGTAGCCGGCTCTCTGTAAAAAGGAGAGAATCAGGAGGGGAACTCAGACATGTACAACCCAACTCATACAAATGCCACAATTAAGGATGGTGAGCCATCGCAAGTCTCCTGCTAATGCTGAGCCATAAGCCCTGTAAACTTCTCATGGCCCATTGAACCAGAATCTATGTATTTTCTCAGACTTGGTGGGACCATAAAATCTGGAAAGAGGTTACTGAGACAGAAGTGATAAATAAAACAACTATTACAATGCAAAAATACCTAACAAAACATTGACACCAATGTATTCATCTCTGAAGAGCCCCAGACCCAATATGCATCCTGGAGCTAAGAGAATATTAGTCTGGTTCTATTCTGTTTTGCAACTTAGTAAAAGGCAAGCCACTGATCACACAGATTAGAATCATTTTGATACATGAAAGCCAGTCTGAACTTCTACTGCCAACACTTTGAAACGGGACAATTTAATAGATTACTTTCTTTTCCTCCACCTGGCAGCAAAATAGGACATTGTCATATTCTAACACAATGATTTATTTCCTGTAGGCTTGTGTAACCCAGCATGCCGTGACCACGTAACATGAAAACAGAACATCGCCAATCTATCTGGGCACCAGAGGCAATCCACAACTGAACATAAACTGCATTCAAAGCAATGTTCTCGCAAACTGAATACGAGGACATGGGGTTTTTGTTTTGTTTTTTTTTTAATGCTGTTTGCTTAGTTGCGGTGTGGAAATATGGAGGGATTCAAACTGGACAAATCAAGTCTAACGTAGGAAATCAATTGAAAACAATACACACTAATCCCTTCTCTACTAAACCACATGCAAACATTGTACGCTGATAGCAGCACAATAATATCCAGTGGATGGCTGTAATGAGCCATGGGTTGGGTTTTCCGAAACAACTCAATGAACAAAACAACTCAATTTAACCTTTGCTGGGGAATTAGCTAAGGCAGCAACAAAAATATACATGATTTTCAGGTGAGACAGAAAAGAACCAATTGGCCCATCTAGTATGTCCTTTTTGAATCACTTTTTACTCATTAGTGTTATACACAGCACACTTTTTTTTACTGTTTTCCTGTAGTAGTCAGGAATTCTCTTCCAGGTATCTACTACCCTTCCTGTAAAATAGAATTTTCTCACCCATCGGTTTTTCATCCTCTAACTTTAAATCCTGCCTTCTTAGTTTCAGCACTCCTACTTTTATTGGTATGGGAGATTTGGCTAAACTAGGAGGCTGGAACTTGTTCTGGATTGACCAGTCCTGTAATAGCACCACATAAAATGTAGTATTTTTTCGGTGGCAATCAACCACCCCATTAAACCGTATACACATCATTTTGTCTCTACAAGACAGGTATTGACATTCCTTGAGCCACACATTAAGACAGTAGCAAGGATTTAGTAAAGTCTTTGAAGGTGCTATACACAAACAAATGTAAAAAAAAACAAAAAAAAAACAAGATTAGATCTCCTGTATAAATGTTTTCCATATGCCCACAGAAATGTCATGCATATGAATGAAAAGTGCTGCAAGCATATATTTAAGCATCACGCTTGAATGCTTTACCCAAATAAAAGTGGATCTGAATGGCAAAAAACTATTAAATATGTTTCATGAATATGACAGTATTCTCCACATGCTCCTCCACTTGGCATCCCATATACTGTATTGTGATAGCACGTTGGGTGTTGAGGATACAGAGATAACAATAACCAATGTTTTACCTCGGCTTCTTCTCCATGGTGGTGTAGGCCCATGTGAGTGGGAATTTCAGAGTTTGGAGGGATCAGTTCTCCCTTTAAACTGAACCTTGCTTGCATTCCCTGAAACAGAATACAAACATTAATTAGACAAGGCATTGGCCCCAACCTATCTGCTTGGTATGGGATATCGGCTTTCCATGGAACCATGTTACATGTATCAAGTCAGAAATCGAGCAGTTCTGGGGTAAAGTTATAAAGTGGAGCATTCAACATGGATACAAGTGTAATGTTCTGGTCACCTGCTCCACATGTAGCCCTGCAATTGTTAGATATTTAACCCCTTAAGGACAATGGGTGGTTCCTAAACCCATTGAAAACAATGCATTTTGAGCCATACATGTACGGGCTGTCATTAAGGGGTTAAATATGACATTTTTTAAATGTGATTATTAGTTCAAATAATCAAGGCTGAAAAAATTCAAAGAGCTGGGTAACTCATAAGTTTGGGCTATCTTCTATTGGCTTCATTTCATGGTTCCTAAAAGTAATGAATGAGCTAGCTAGACTTTAAAGTCTATGTTTTTTCAGGCCTGCAAATAACAAATCTGGTTTCAGCACTAGCTCTAAAACGAGACCCCCCCAAAAAAGTGCTGATTTCAAGATACCCTGAAAATGCAGGGGCTGCTCTTTTAAAGCACTTGTAGATCAATGAGCCATTGGAACAGTCGGTACTAAGGACAAACTATTTGGGGCCCTCAGGACTGGAGCTGGGAATCTATACAACTAATAGAAATACACCTTTTCTGTTTTCTTCTGCCTCAGTTGGGGAAGATCCTTCATCCACTCCAGCTTCTCAAACTCCACAACACCCATATTAACCCATTGCTTCTGAGGCTTGACTGGGAGATCATCCACTAAAAAATAAGCATAATAGCAAGATATTGCAAACAAAGGCTATACTGCAATGGAAATTACTTATATTATATATATTATATCAGGGCTTGACAAATTTTTTGTGAATCTAGGCGCCAGGTAAAAAAGTTAGGAGCCAGGATTTTTTTAAACTAACAGTTGGTCAGGAGTGATCTGATCATCATCAGCCCAGTTACTAAACTCACAGCATTTGACCTGGAAGCACCCTGGACTTTCGGGTCAGTGCTGTTTTTTTTTTATTTTTTTTTTTTTTTTTAACCCTTTCAATGCTGATGTTCCATTGGAGCACAGCATTGACTGATATTTAGTCCCCACGGGGTTGTGGGGACAAATGTTAACCCCTGCAATGCCACGAATGTGTCATACACAATTGTGGCATTGAAGGGGTTAACGCTGCACTGTCGCTCTCTGGGAGCGATCAGGCAGCAGGGGAGGGTTGGGGCTGGTGTCCACCCTCATGTGGAGACCGAAGAACCCTCTCCCATGTCCCTGAAGCTGCCTCTGGCAGCTGGGACTCAATTGCTGGTCTATTGACCAGCCATTGCAAGGGGGGAGTCTTTGATGACTGCTGTAGGCTTCCATGCCTACAGGAGTCATCACAGGGTTTGTGGGGGCTCGTTTTGCTGTTGCTGGCCTGCCTGGGCTTCTAGGCAGACCACCAGCAGCAGAGCCCCGTACAAAACGGGAATTAACCCCTAAATGCCACGATCGCGGCATTGAAGGGGTTAACGCTGCACTGTCGCTCTCATGGAGCGATCGGGCAGCTGGGGGGTGTTGGGTCAGGTCCCCACACTTGTGTGGGGGCCCAATCAACACACAACCCCCTTCCCTGAAGCTGCCTGTGGCAGCTGAAGACACGATTGCTGGTTTTGCAGCAACCGCGTTTTCAGCCTACAGGCTCACTCCGTGGGAGTGATCTCAGGCTCGGGGGCGGGCTCGGAGTGGCTGTGCTGTCTGCCCAGACTCCTGGGCAGACAGCAGCAGCAGCGCCCCCGTGTGGTGACTCAGCCTCTTACATCCACAATTTTTTCTGGATGTAAGAGGCTGACAAAATCTAGGCGCCAGGACAAAATTCTCTGTCGCCATGGCGACCTGGCGCCTGGGATTTGTCGAGCCCTGTATTATATCTTGTATAAAAGATTGTATTAAGAAATGTAATTATGCTGTGTAATACAGATGGAACCAGTGGAATAGCTAGAGTGGACCTTAAGCAGATAATTGATTCTCAGGATTACACAATCTGCAGTGGATTCCTTATCACTCTACTGTAGTTTGGGGTAGCCGTATTAGTCCAGTGTATACGAATGCAAAAAACAGAATGTTGCAGAATCTTGTAATACCTTTTTTATTGGCAAGGCATCATCCATAGCCAAGCCACCAGGTACCACCGCATCTGCTCCAACACTGATGACAGAGACATGCATCTAAAAACACTGTCTGAGACACTCAAACAAAAGGGATACAAACCCAGGATCATCAATAAGAAAATTAACTCTGCGCTACAAACACCACGCCAACACCTATTGCAATACAGAGACAAACAAACATCCTCACGCATACCTTTGGTAGCCACATACAATCCTGCCCTAGAAGAAATCCGAAAAATCATCAAGGATCTGCAGCCAATACTAGCAGAGGATAAGGTGTTAAAAGAAATGTTCCCTGAACCCCCCATCTTGGCCTTCAGACAACCAGCTAATCTCAATCACATCGGTGAAACCTGGCAGCAACTTAATAAAAGGATGAATCTGCACAGATACTCCATCAAACATCATGATGAAGAAAACCTTTGCATTCCAGTCGGGCACCACTTCACCCAAACCGGTCACTCCATACATGACCTTAAAATCAAAACACAGAGAGGTCATTTCCAAAACACCCAAGAAAGAAAGACATTTGAAGCCAAAATGATACATTTTTATGATTGTAAAAACAGAGGACTTAATGTGGATTTGAGCTTCTTAGCACACTATCAAAACTTCCTATAACCTGTGGTTTTTTTTTTTTGGTTTTTTTTCTTCTCTCTCTCCTACACGCTTACCCCTGCTCCCCCCCCTTGCCTTATCTGTGCAGTATATGCCACTATTTACTATTTACGACCCTCTTAGTTTTTTGTCTGCAAATTGTTTTAACCCCTTTTTTAACCCTGTATCAGAACATGTACTGGTCAGTTTTAAACTGTGTTTTTCACTTGCTTGGTCAGAAATGCTTTTGACTTGATAAAGGGAGGACTCCCGAAAGCTCGTCTATTTTTTTTAATACTGTTAGTCCAATAAAAAAGGTATTACAAGATTCTGCAACATTCTGTTTTTTGCATTCGTTATCACTCTACCAAAGTTTAATGGTATCTCTGCATCCCAAACAGAGCCTTTTTTACTGGAATATTACATCTGAAATCTTTGATTAAATAATGATGACATATGTAAGGAATGCTAATCGATGCCACCGCTGCATCACATTATCATGGCGGCAGGCTATTAAAGGAGTTCGTATGTAAATGGTTTCAGTGTAAGCTAATTCAGAAAGCTCTCAGATATGGTTATTATTGGTATATTAATATGGAAGAGTATGTTATATCTAATAATTTTCAGGTTCATAACAATTTCTGTTGTCTCTCTTCCTCTGTCTACTTTTGGGGTTAAAATGCTCTGTCTTTGTGGCTCTGTACTCCTCACTTTATCAACTCATTCTTGATGTACATATCCACAAAACTTAATATGCATTTAAACATTTTTTAGATGATTATATATGATAAAACAGATCCATATACACACACACAGAAGCCAGGGACTCAGTGCAGTGCATCGTTCAGCTGCTTTCCAAAGACCTGAACATAAAATGTCTTCTTCGAATGATGCGTCATGTCAGCAAGGTATTGATATAAGGCATTAGGCATTTGTGTGGGAATTGTGTCACTACAAATGCTTGCCCTACATTGGATAGAGTAATTCAGATTATTATTGAGAAGAGAATTATCTGTGGTGTTTGGTATTCACAGCCTCTCTCTCTGAACCAGAACTCAACCCCTAGTATTTCAGCGCTATTGATCCTCTCTGCAGAGGTCCTGTCACAGTAGCAATAGATTACCTGACACCGGGCTTTGTTTTTCTGCATCCGTTCTTGGAGCCAGGCCAGATGCAGCAGATGAAGGTTGTGGTCTCTCTGGCTGGACAGCGCGGGGCTTCACATGTACACCATGAAGGGATTTTCTGTCCTGCGTGGCTTTACCTTCCTTCTTGGACTTCAAAAAAGCAATCAACTTGGGGTCTTTATAAAACAAGCAGAAACAAAGCAGAAAAGCAGCTGAGAAATGTACAAATGCACATTTAATGGTGTATACCAAACAAATAGTATAACATATTTCTCTGGAAAAATCAGATAAAGTTACAAATACTGAGAAGCTGAGAAGTCACAGGTGAGAGTTTGTGGGTGTGCTAGATGGTTAAATGTTTAATTTCCCTGAAAACACGATGCATTATGAAGTATTAACACAGCCCTTGTTGCAAGAGAAAGTCACAATACATAACGTAAGTCGGGGAGTTAAACATCTCACCCTCTTACAAACTCCTCGGTTACAGAACGCACCCTAAAGACAACTCTTAAAATATCAAAATCAACATGTCAAATGGAAACAGAGGCGAAGATGGGGCTCGACAAACCCCGCAGGGAAGAGGTTTCTAGTCACCATGGCAACATGGTGCCCAAGCTTTTGCGGGACACGGGGGTAAAAATTGGCCAAGGCTACCTTGTGAATCAGGTACCATATGCTTTCCTCTGGCGGTGAAGTGAAGAGGGTGCTGTGAGGTGCCCAGCATGGACATATAATCTGCATTACATGACCCGTTGGGCCCTGCACGGCACCTGCTTCACCGCGCCTCCACAGGAAAGCATAGGGTGCTGGATTTAAAAAGGCAGAAGATAGGTAGCAGCAATGTGGGGTGGAGTAGTGTGTATACGAGTGTATGCTGTAGTGTAAGTCAGTGTGTATATGTATGGTGCTGGAGTCAGTCTGTGAGTGAGTGAGTGTGTATACTGTAGTATCAGTGTGTATGTGTGATATATGTATACTGCTAGAATCAGTGTGTGTGTAAATGTATAGTGCCATAGTCAGTATGTCTACTGCACTGTAGTGTCAGATTGAGTGTGAAGTGTTAAAGTGTGTGTATGTTGTTGGATAGTGTTCGCATGTGTATAAGAGTGTAGCATGAGTGTGTATGGTGTTGTGTATGTCACAGTATGGCATTAGCATGAGTGTGTATGTCAGCATGCATGTACAATGTTAGCGTGTGTGTGTTACTGTAAGGTGTTAGTGTGTGTATATGTAAAAATAATGGTTAAACATACAAGCTTAAGTCCTTGTGGAGTAAAAATACGAAGGGGTTAACTGCAGTACCATACAAAGTGGTGGATCGCTAGAGAAAGGTGTGTTTTATGTTGTATTGCCTTAATAAACATCATTTAACTCCAGACCAGGGGGTAATATATGAAAATAAAAACATGATTGGGGAACAAAAAAAAATGGCTCCTAATTGTAATTGTCTGGCTCCTAGATCCAAATCAAATGTTTCGACCCCTGGGCTAAGGCTTTATATGCGATTGTTTATAAGGAAGCATGAAAATGTATGCGCCTACCAAGCTGTGAAAGCAGCCTCCCTTGTTCCTGTATTACATCCTGCTGAGACAAGGCCTTCAGCTTTTCTAAATTTTCTTGATGTATCCTCTGGGCTTCTTCATGTCCAGAAGAACTTTGGAGACCCTCACCTGTGATGAGGCGGGGCTTGTCTATGTTCAATTCGCCTGAAACATGATAAAGAAGGGGTTAGGCACTAAACCAAGACCTTTTGATGTATTGCTATGAGTAGAAACAATTGAAGTTGTTTCACTAAATCTGTGACCACACACAGTTCTGTATAATGTATATAATAATGCAATATGCATGACCCTTCTTGTAGAAGACAAAATATGTTCATTAATGTCAAAGCCAGGATCATCAAAATTGTATAGACAATAAACCTGCCAACATGACTAAACAATGTAACAAAACACAACATACTTTGTTCATAATACAGATTCTTCAATAAGATATTTAAGAATGTTCTTAAAGAGAGCTCAATAGACGGAGGAAATATAGGAGCTACTGGAACACATACATGAGATTTCCTTTGAATAGCCACCCACCATATAGTATATTATATATATATATATATATATATATATATATATATATATATATATATATATCAATCTAGGAAGCTGTGAGAAGATATGTCTCATTCACCTTATCACTTGCCTTACCAGTGGGTTTGGATGGGCTGACTTCATCATCCAGCTGGGGATTTCTAACACTGGATAAAGGAAATCTTTGGGGATCTGTTGTGGGGACAGAAGTTGGTTTTGCTGCTTCTGCTGCCTTCTTCGCAGCCATTTTCTGTGCAAATATACTTATTTTCCCAGGACTCTGCATATCCTGAAATTAAAACATTTTTTTTTTTAAATCACACTTAATATTATTTATATTATAAAAATAAAGTAACCAAGCAAGTCAGCAACAAAAACAAAATCAAGGTAACATTGCATTAACCTGGGGCAGTGTCCTTTCCCAGAGAGGTTATGCCTTGAGGGACACCAGAAGAATGATGGAGATGTGAGGCAGTTATACACACGACAGTAATGAATCAGGGACAGGGTATGGAAAATCATAACATGAGGCTGGGCTTGTACAGAGCATCAGGGGTTGCAGATTAAATCGGGGGAAACCCAAGAAAGAAAGTCTTCTTACGTGATCATGAACACTGAGATCTGACTGCTCTTAGTATGGTCAGTAACTTGACCTCAGTTATGCTGGATTTCTGTTTTACCTTAAAATATGATTGCAGCCAAGCCTTATCCAGTATCGACTGCAACTGAGTCAGGACGTACGGGGACCTTCAAGGAGGTGAGTGCTGGAGCATAGGGGAGCTGCAGGAGCAGCCACCTCAAGGGTGCGCAGGTGTGTGGGACAACAATATGCGTATGTAGAAATAGGTGAACATATTATTTAAGGGGAGAATGGATGCTAATGTTGAGGTTGTTTTAGCTGGATGGAGAATAATATTTAGGGATTGGCTGCTATGAGATGGATAACCAGATGTTTTAAACCAACTATTTTACTATTGCTTTGCTGATAATTGGAGTCATGGATTGTTCCCACATGGGCTACCAGTAATCTTCCGTGATGGATCATGGGAATTGATGGGAATGTTGTATTAAAAATGCCTAGTTTATTCCTTCAATGGATATCACAGCTGGAAAACATGAACCTAAATCCCAGAAGTTCGAACAAATAATAAATAAAACAAATAATAAAACTGGAAGTTCATATGCTGTGATCCCTGCTATGAGGCATTTAACCCATATACACTTCACTGCTTCGTTAATTTATAATTGAGATTAATAGGTTTTAAAGACCATTCTTGCTTTGATTACCATGGAAGAAGAAACACCAAAGATACCAAAGATCTTAAAGCTATAGATACTGCATTTAACATCTTTTGTTCCAAACACCCAAACCATAATCTGTCAGATTTTTTGCTTGAAAAAAAAAATCAATATTTACCAAAGAATACACTACAAAGGCACAATGAGCAGAACAGTTGAAAACTCCAGCAGCAAAACGAAAACCATGTGGTTCTGCGCGAAAAGGGGTTCTAAGGTGTAACTTATAACTAGAGGGTTATTTTGTGCTACAATGATGTTTATAACCAATGGGTCGTTAGATGAAATTAACAATGTCTGCCGCAGCCTCTCCTCTGATTGCTTCCTTGGTAATGAGCTGTCTTTTCCAAGCAAGCAAAGAAATCCATCATGTTTTCTAGTTTCCAAGGAAACAGGAGTTCATTGTACAGCATAGTGGATTTCAAGGTTTTGCCACTGACATAAGGAAAATGGTTTTATCAAAATACACGGTGACGTAGATTTAGTGGATTTTTTTTTTAAGAACAGGTTAAAGGCAAATGTCACAAGTTAGGACAGGTCTATCTACATTGTTTATATTAATTGTTCCTGTTCAAACTACAGCAACACACATGCCAACACAGTACACTAATACACACAATCTAAGACTATATGCTGACAGACAGTCATGCTAATGCCATACTGTTGCTTAAACAACAGCATACACGCTAGCACCACACTCGTATACACCTGAACATGCAAACTGAATCGAGCCATCAAAGTAGACATGTCTACATACCGTAGACATATTGACTCTGGCACTACACATTTACACAGACACTAACTCTAGCACTTTACATTTAGCACACATACACACTTATAATATAGTATACACATACTCACAACACAATACACACACTGACTACAGCGCAATACACATACACACATGCACACTGACTCTGACACTATAGTATACACACACACCCACATACACCCTTTCCACGCCGCTGCCCTTCTGGCATTGCGCATCCAACACACTATGCTTTCCTGCTGTAGTAAGGTAAAGCAAGTGACTTGAGGCGCCAATTCGGGTCACGTAGTGTGCATTATGTAACCGGCTGGGCGCCTCCAGGCACACACTACACCAAATTCGTGATGGCAGCCCTGCAAAACCCTGTGCGCCACCAAGTGGTTTCTAGTCGCCATGGCAACTGAGGTATGTGGAGTCCTGTAATACACAGAGCTGAAGGTTCTGTGGACAAAAGGCAGTAACAAGTTCTTTGATATGGCTTCGAACCCAGCCCATTCCGTCTATGTTTCTATCTCTCCAGTAAATTGCCATTTTAGAGAATAATGCCTGTATAACTAATGCATTACATTCTATCTAATAAATAAACTTAGCCCAAAAGGGACAAACACAGGCAGCTACCAATTTGTGGTGGACAATAAATGTTCCATAGGCAATGACTTCCACAAGCTCTATGATGGCCTCACCTACCTCACTGGGGATCACAGATCGGTGAAAAACCTGAGGAAAGGCCTCTCCAGTAGGCATTGGAGCCGTGATAACGGCACTACTGGTGTCTCGTTCCTGGAACAAAAAAGACAGAACTTTAGCAGCATCTCTCAAACCTTGTAAAGTGATTTAGAAATTGGAAGTGCTCCAATGACAGCTACAAAAAAAACACATAACATGTAAACAAAAACATGATTTTGTACATGAGGGCTGGAGTTCTGCACCCCTGTTCTATACAAAGAGAGAAAAACTGCAGTCAAGGATACTTACAATGATTTTTGTGAAAACTGCCGTGATGTGATCATCATGCTGGTCCAATAAGTCCTCTGGGTCTTCATCTGCAAAATGGACTCTCTGGCCTGCAAACTTAGATTTCTTGGTTGGTCCCGGGGTCAAAATAGGAGGCAAATCAGGGAATTCTGCAACACAACAAAAAAATATTTAAAAGGAGTATTACTATGAAAAAAGGGTTTTGTTTATGCATGAAAATAGCCCAGAGGGGCTACTAGGAGCTACTTTCTGTTTTATTTTTCTTCTTTTCTGCTTGCCAGTGAACTACCAACTCAATTATGAAATGTCTTCTTATAGCTTTGGCTTTGTAGGAGTTTTACACAGAATGAAAGTCGAGGATACTCAAACATACACTTAACGTAAGGGATTCCGCTGTAAAGACATAAGCTTCCTACTTTCCAAGGTAATCTAGACATTAACCCCGTGTATGGCTTTAACTGGGGTGAAACTAGTCTGAACAACATTCAATATATATTGAGATGAAAATATTATTACATTAATTAAAGCTGTGATAAAAAGTAGGTTTGACTCCTGTAAAACCCACGCTTTGCTAAAGGAAGGGTTAGGTGGTATATACACAGTGTTTAATTCCATTATATATACGAAAATAGAAATCACAGACCCTTAAAACTTAAAAAATAATTTGTTTCCCAAGAGGGACATAGATCAGTAAGAAAACTGTGACAGCTTACCCGGTAGTGTTACAACATCTCTTCCTTGGTCTGCCTCTTGGCCTGGGGTGACCGTATGCTCTGTGGTTCCCTTCCTCTTATCAGCTTTTCTGACAACCTTGGCTGCTGCAGAAGCGCCTGCAGCTAGAAACTGGCTCTGGAAGTTCAAGAGATCCTCCTCGGACTCTCCAGGTTTAGGACGGGACAGCATCTCGATACTTCTTAGTACATCTAACAGAACACAATTATTTCACTACTAAAAGATCATTTTGTCACACGGATTGTTTCAGAACATTTCATTCAGTTGCGTGATACAGGTCACAAGTTACAAAGGGCACACGTTACCCCCAAATTCCCTGTAATATGGGATAAGCACAAAGCTCCGGAGTTATTCATGTACAATATCCAGGAGGTACATGGTACAAACCTCAAGACGATTATGACACCAGTTTAATATGATAAGACTTTATAGTGGATCAGTTACATTTTTTAATTCTTCAGTATTTCTTCATTAATTTCTGCAGTAATTCTTCCTTAAACAATTCTATGCAATACTGTTTGTGTCTCATCTACTCAGCAACAACCAAAACTTTATCAAACTATATGGTAAATTCCTTCAGACTGCATGCTGTCACGCAGACCATTTTACTTATTTCTGATTCACTTTTTTCTTAATGTGCAGCCTGTTTTATCGTTAGTTTAATTAGAAAAGCGTCCGTCCAGGTAACAGTTGGGGTAGTGATGTGTGTAAAGGAAAGACGAAATAAATCAACACAACAGGAGGACTGGCGCTCAAGGTAATCACGTGCCGAAGCATCAATGGAGGAGAAGCAGGACACATTAACTATCCTGTCATATCTAACTATACACGTTCCACTTCAGTGAGCTTATTTAATATATTCCAATAAATTCCAAGGGGGCAACAGCATCCGAAATATTATATACAATAACGTGCTACACTTCATACTGAGCTCCAGCGGAAACACCACCCGAGTCTTCTCAAACTCACCCGCATCGCTTCCTTACGAACTATAATCCACATGGGGTACACTTCCGCCATGCCCACTATGAATACGTCACTTCCGCCATTTGGAACGCAGATTCAGGTTTCATTGTGATGTAGGTGAGGGTTGCTCTAGTTTATATGATAACGTACATGTTTAGAGGTGGTGAATTTGCGCCTTATTTTGTAATTTGTCCCCCCGATAATTACATCATGATAAGTGTGAGTTATGGTTAATGTGCGAGCTGCATTTTACCGTTGCAGTTTATTATTTTAAAATGCTGCATACTGAGGGATGGAGAATGAGATAGAATATAAAATGTAATTGTAATATAGTGCAATGAAGCTATATGCAAATATATATCTGTTGGTGTACAGCTTGTACAAAGTTAGAAAAACAATTCTTATATATATATATATATATATATATATATATATATATATATATATATATATATATAAGTAGTAGAAGCATTATTAAACACTCTACAGACACCAGACAAGCCAGAAGGCTTGTTTTTCCTCAGAAATCTCATGGTGCTTCCACAACCACAGGGGATTCTGGGTAGGTGCATGCAAATAAGGTCAACAATATATGTATATACCGTATATACTACAAACAGGACACATGCATGCATAGAATGCATTGCTGCAAGACCTGGGAGTTGGATCAGTGCTTTAAGAAGGAATTTTTTTCCCAATACAGTAGTACTGTAGATACCTTTGTAGCAGAAGTTCAGTACAGTGAGGTGCACTTTTTACATACTATCACTTCCTAATTTGTAATGGATATATATATATATATATATATATATATATATATATATATATATGCCCCTGATGTCCACATCTTCAAGAAGCTTAGGATGAAAATAATGTATATGTAAACGTTATTAATGTGTTAATAAGTGAAGTGTATGTATTCATAAAATTGAAACATATAAGTCTGCTTAGCAGTTTGCGACTGGGTCCCACACGGGCCACGGGAACCCTTTTCTTTACTCAGGTTATTTTGTACGGTTTTTTATTAGCATTTCTCTTTTTTAATTTTGTGTGCACCCACACGCATTATATAATGCTTTTTTCAAGGACGTATAGAGCTTTCTTTTAGATGCATAGTGAAACATTTCAAGTAACGAAAATAGTTTTTGACTATTTTCCTATATAATTATCCCCAAACCAGTTCAGTTGACTAAAATACCTCAAATGTAAGTATTTTGAATTTGAAAATTGTTTTTTGTGAAGTTATGGGGCAGAAAATTGAACATACCTATGTCTTATTTAGGGCTGTTTAGCATCCCACCAGCTCAAAATACCCCTACAAAAGTATATTTATGGAGCGAAGACAAGTTGGGATATTTCACTAGGAGCATTTAGACACTTAGCATGCAACCATTTGGTCTCCAATCTCCCACAAAGGGAGCCGTAACATTAATTTTCTTTGATTTTTTTTCACCAAACGTTCCATGTTTTTTTAACACATATTATATACAACTGCAGAGAATCCCACAAAATGTATATTTAATCCGAGATGTTCTGCTTGAACCATGGCTTCAGTCTACGACATGAAGTACCTTGACTCACTACCTCACACACTCCTATGTGCTAGTTACCCTTATTACAGAACACAAAACTAAATAGATTATTGCATAGGAAGCAGAACAGTAGATTGTAGAGTGCTTTGAATATGATAGTTGTAAATATGATCAACAATACAGCAATCAGCCATCCTTCTAGAGGTAGTTGGACTGGTCTGTTAGACATACTATTTTATCTATTTCTATCTTGTGTAGCCCTTTGTCACCTTCCCTTACAAATTTGCTGCAACACCTTATATGAAGATCACCCATCTTATGGTCAAAGATTGTTTGACTGGGGTGGGATGCATTGTGCACTCATTTTGTTCTTACCCACCCCCATCATCCAGTCTGCATGGGAATTTTACATTCCATATGCTTTTGTCAGTAAAGGAGTAACACATTTATTAAAGCTATTTCCTATGATCCTGCAGTGAAGAATATGCTGGAATCCTGCTGTCAGCCCAGGCAGGAAGTTCTAACATTCTTCTTGTGTTCTCAATAGCAGACTGCTCTTGCGCGTGTAGCACTACAGATTGTGTAACAATGAAGTTGCTCTGTAAAGCTATTATATCAAATACATTGTTGGGCAACAATATATACAGAAAACATTAAGACATTTAATAACAGCCAAAATATTTATATGAAAAGCATGATAAATATGTTGATACATGTGTTTTGTAAATAAATCTCAGATTTGTAAATATGCACAAAAGTTACTTATGTAAATATCTTCTTTAAACAAATAACACCACTGGTCTTAACACAAGGTTAGATAATGTAACAATCCCATTGAAATGTTTTACTCCAATGGTTTAAATACTGACATCTGATTTCAATGTTAAGTTTACATCTGATTTTAAGGCAATCTATACCTACAAGGCTGGGTTTTTATATTATTATTTATTTTATTACATTATTATTGTTATTTGGTTATGACTATTGAATCTACACAACTATTCAGCTATCTTAACATCATGGGAATTGTAGTTACAGACAACTATAGCACAGGCTAGCTGTTTGCGGCAAGAATGGCACAGGCAGGCCATTTGGGGCAAAGATAGCACCGGCGGGATGTTTGGGGCAAAGATGGCACAGAGAAGCTGTTTGGGGGCAAAGATGGCAAGTATGCATCCAATCTAGGTGCTAGGCAGGTCCTGTGTGTACAATCTGGGTGCCAGGGTTGCTCTTTGGGTTGTGTGACCTGTAATGTACCTCTGCAATTTAGGGTTTCCATGCACTATTTATTTAATCTATACATTCAATGCTGACATTACATGATTGTAAGTTTATTTATACCTGCAAGGCTGGATGCGGATGAGTTGGTTGAGTTAGGATAATCTGTAGAGATTGTTGTCATTAAGATGGCTTGATTAGGACGCTGGCTGAGAGGGTTAGGGTGTACGCTTCTCGTAAAAGTGGGTTTTCATAGAGCTTTTAAAATTTGTGTATGAGGAAGAAAGTCTGATTGCGTGTGGAAGGGAATTCCAGAGAAGGGGTACAGCATGAGCGAAATGAGAAGAGGTAATAATGGTAGAAGAGAGATGCAGGTCGTTAGAGGAATAAAGAGGACTGTTAGGGGTGTATTTGGATAGGAAGGTAGAGAGATATAGGGGGTGCGGAGTTGTTAAGGACTCTGTAGGTCAGAAGTTTTAATTTGATTTTTGAGGGTATCAGGAGCCAATGGAGCAACTGGCGCAGCAGATGAGGAACTGTGACAGAGAAAGATTTATCTAGGAGCAGAGTAGAGGACATATTGGAGTAGTGAAAGGTGGGAGCAAGGGGCGGGCTGGGCAGGGGGGTAATTGCCCCAAGTGTTAATAAAACGTCTTTAATGCGGGACAAAAAACGTGATTGCAGGGGTCGCAACCCCCGTGATCACTTTCACAGAGGCCTTGCCACTTATCTGTGCATTTCTCGCTGTGCGAGCAGCGTCTCTTGTTCCCCCGAGGACAAGCAGTAAACCAGTGGAGTGACGTGACGTTATGTCACATGACTCCGTTCCTGCTTTCCCGGGCGGTACAAGAGAAGAACGCAGTTCAGGTAAGGGGGTGGGGGAGGTGGTATGAATGAATATGCGTGATTGAGCAAATGAATGAGTATCTGTCAATGAGTGAATGAATGAGTATCTGTAAATGATTAGTATCTGTAAATCAGGAAATGAATATATGAATGAGTGAATGAATATTTGGGAATAATAAATGAATGAATGTTTACATGTGTGATTGCGTGGATGTGTAAGTGGGGGGAAACCATTGCACAGGGAGGCTGTTTTAGGATACCACAGGCAGGTTGTTTGGGGAAAAGTTGGGAAGTCCTATGCTTCCATTTTGGTTGTGGGCAGATCCTATGAATGCAATCTGGGTGCTGGGGGGGGCATTAATTCATGAGAGGGTGCTGGCTGGGGGCATCACATAAATCAATACTAAATGGGGCTGGGCGGTGGGATAAATATACAATGTGGGGCTAGCTGGGGGCAATACACAAGGGTGTGGGCGCATTAGGGTGACTGCATTGGCCATGTTTTCCAGGACACATATAGCTTTTACATTCCAGCCCAGATAAAATGCTGCCCTGCAGTATGGGGGATATATAGACGCATGGAAGGAACAAACTAGTCAGATATACATACCCCATACTGCAGGGCAGCATTTTATATATGCTGGCGGCATCAATACACAAGGGTAGCAACTGGGGCTATTACACAAAAGGGGGCAAAAACACTAAAAGGGGGCTCAATGACAAAGCAGTGTGGAAAATACTTTTTATTTATTATTGTTGTAGCTTAGCCCATCTGGCGGGTGTCAGAGCCTGTCCAGGTGTGTGTGTGGATGTCAGGGTGTTGTTGTGGCAGAGCCTGTCCTGGTGTGTGTGTGTTTGGGTGTCGTTGTAGCAGAGCCTGTCCTGGTGTGTGTGTGTGTGTGTGTTTGGGTGTCGGTGTGGCAGAGCCTGTCCTGGTGTGTGGGTTTGGGTGTTGGTGTGGCAGAGCCTGTCCTGGTATGTGTGTTTGTGTGGCAGAGCCTGTCCTGGTGTGTTTGGGTGTCGGTGTGGCAGAGCCTGTCCTGGTGTTTGTGTTTGTGTGGCAGAGCCTGTCCTGGTGTGTTTGTTTGTGTGTCGGTGTGGCAGAGCCTGTCCTGGAGTGTGTATTTGGCTGTTGGTGTGGCAGAGCTTCGTTTGTGAGGAATAGCCCGTTTTTCTGGTGAAAGCGGTGGGATTTGATGAAGGACTAGATGTGAGGGATGAAAGCGAGAGCAGAGTCAAGTGTGACACAGAGGCAGTGACCTTGGTCAGTTGGTTGGATAGTGGAGTTATCAACAGTGATAGCGATGTCAGGTGTTGTGGATGGAGGGCATGGCGGGATAACCATAAGCTCAGCCTTAGGTAAGGAGACATTGGGGTGGGAGAGGGGAAAGCTGTGAAGGATATCCCAGGAAAAATCCTGCGGACACCCATGGCAGAGTGTGTATATGTTTCACTGTATAATATAGATATGTATCTGACATGATAGAATATGTTCCAGGCATATGAAGTGTGGTACTAACCTCGTTAATCTGCAGTGTAAAGTTTAATGACAAATGAATGACTTGGCACTGGTAACTAGACCACAGAGGGTTTCTTAGTTCCGTTGCTCAGCTGCACCCAATGAAATATTGGCTTGATATTACTAGTTGAAGAGTTAATGTGCCAAATGCAAATGGAGCATATTCTTCTCCTTGTAGAATAATCTAATAATAAAGCTATAAAATGTGTCAATACAGATAAAGGGAAGAAATGCTTTTAAGTAAGTACCAAGCACTGCACATGACTCAATGGACTGTAGGTGTAATCAACTTTTCAATGAAAATGTGCATGCTTGAATATCCCTTCTTGACAAAAAACCCAGTTTATTTGTAAAACCTTCCACGGTACTTATGGTGAACACTTCCAAAGTCAGTACATTCTAGAGCTTTAGTACCCTTGCCGTGAATGTTTTGAATATAGTACTGTGGCTCCTCTGATTGTAAACAGTCTTCTTTTGTTATCATCCTATGGGGTAGAGATTACCCCCATGAGTGCATTGCTGGATAACGAGGCAAATTACTCTCCTTCTTAGTAATTATATAGAAGATACGTAAAGGGAGTCCCAAGTGGGTTCAATGGTGTACATGAAATGATTCTGTGCCATCATCAATGCTGGATAGTGACAGAGGCTCTTATTTTAGTAAAAAAACAGGCAGCTTCTCAACTTTGCTAAGTCTTTCTCAAGAGACCACAGATATAGGTTTCTGACTACTAGACAAAAATCTAAATCTTTATATGCTAAAACGATGTCTCTTTTTTGTGACTGTAAGAAGGGGAATTATTTCTCAACTTCTCCCTTAAAAAGTCAGGAAGCTGAGTTTGTTTTACTGTTTGTAAGAGTTCATTTTGAAGTCTAGGCAGTCTCCAACACTGAAAATCAATCTTTAGTAATACCATAAAATTGCTGCATCAAAAGCATTAAGCTAAATTTGTTAAAGCAGCACAGATCATATTTAAGGTGCTATAATACATTTTAACAGATTACTCTGTAATCTTACACGTTTCTTTCATAGCGATAGATTCTGTTTTCTGGGAAATATTATTCATGCCTACAATAGATATTTTACTGAAATGCACTTGGGGCAGAAAAGCCAACTAGCCAAATAGCTCACGTGCAATCCTATTTAGACGAATGGAAGAATTTAAAGAATTGCCATATTAAACCTGTGAGGTACATTTTGCCAAAATATAAATTGACCAGATTTAGAAGCTGCAGCCCTGCAGCTGCCCTCCTCCTCCGTGGTCCAATAATTCTTGCCACCACAGCCAATCAGTGTCAGAAAGCATTCTGATTTGAAATTTTGAACTTTCCACACGTGTGCACGTGATCTGGACAGACCCCCTGCAGCAGTCACCAAGCCAGCATGGCATATAGTCGGGGTACGGGGGAACAAAGGCATATTGGGGAATGTTGCAGTATCCCCCTTTGCATTTCAATGCAGGCTGTGTTGACTCAGCAGGCTCTTTCATAGAGTAAATGGGCTCTCCCTTGTAACTAGTCGATTGAGCAGATTTCCCTCTCAATTCTGTGAGACCGTTGTCCTCCTGGACCTGACACAACTACATCATTTTTTTTCTGTCCTGCTTGCAATTAGACATGGACTTACCGGAGTGGGGATGTGCTAGAGTGACAGTGACAACATTTACATTCTTGGATACTTTCTGTGCTCTTTGCTTCTTACTGGGCCACTTGGCATTACTTGCCTCCTGGGCCAAATGTTGTCAGCACCCCTAGCCTGTAGTGAAGAGGTTCCAAATCAAAAGTTGACGTATTTTGCTGTATATTATAATAAAGATATTCATCTGATGTGATTAGATATGTTATGAAGTGTAGTTCTAACCTCTGTAATCTGCATGTAAAAAAACAGATGAAGGGCAAAAATCATTAGCAAGTGTAGCAGGATGGCCCGATCAAAACAAGAAACTCCGAACACCAGCAGAATAAAAACAAGATGTGGTTTATTGCAGATTTGTACAGTCCACAGCGATGCACTTCATAGTGTAAATAAACCAAAACAAAAACAAATCCTTTTGATACAGTCTGAGGGCCTCTGGCTTGCCTGCCTCTCACCCTATTCCCAGACAACTAATGGCTCTAACGGCCGCCCTTTTAACCACCTGAGTGCAGGTTAATTGGCTCCACCTTGCTGACCTCCAGCAATTAACCCTCCCCATGCTGGGAATAATGAGCGTTCCAATCTGCCACTTATGTAGACAGAGTCCATTACTTTGCCACACAAGGCAATAATAAGAATCCTTGTGTCAGATATGTGACAGGCCACCAGATCCCAACTTCAGGTTCATGCATGTGGCAGTTAAACACTTTTCATGTACTGTGCCAAAGGGATATTTACCCTTTTGCCATTTTTGACTCACTGAGACAGAAAAGGAAAATCACATTAAAACTATCTTCGCCTAAGTGCTATTACATTATTGATGTTATTTGCAGTTTAGCTTTTTTGAGAGGATATCAAAGCTCATTTGGATAAATTCTACAGACAGGTTCACTTTATATGGAACAGAACATGTTCTGAGCGTCCTAATTGCACTAGAGGATTGTGGGGTTCACACAAGAAAAAAGCAGAAGAATGTAGCTAGGAAGTTTTAGTATCTGAGGCATAAGGTTTAGTTGATACAACATTCTTTCAAGAGCTCACATACCAATGGGGATCCTCCAAAAGTTTACTGACCATTTGCAGTAAAGATGATACTGTTACAGGCGAGAAGCCCAAATTGTAGCTGCAGTAGCCTTGCTTTTGATGTGAGATCGTAATGGTAAATTTGTGTCAGGGGAAGGCCAGCCAAAGTTCCCATAATACAGTGTCCCATAAAAATTACCAAACAGTGGCGAGGGCAACGGTGCTCAATGTATATAATCTGGTCCTGTCCAGTACATATATGCCAACATTCCTGCATAGAAAGAGCACAGAATGTATACAGTAACGGTGAATTGCTGCCTAAAGCCCTGGTTACTCAGGCCATACATGCAATTGCCAGTGAAACTCGCAGGAAAGGCTTCTGGCAGCGGCCTCTGTCTCCAAATCAGGGACCATTTCCATTTGCCAGCCCTTTCTTGACTATTGTTGGTATCTACCAGAATTTGCATATTTTAAATAAATAGGATTTATATTTTAATACATTGTAGATCGCGAACAATCCTTGCAGACTTTGTTTTATAATATCTCTTTACAGATCTTTGATTTTAACTTTTGCGCAGATCTGAGTAAA
The DNA here is from genome assembly GCF_027358695.1 of Spea bombifrons. NCBI lineage: Eukaryota > Metazoa > Chordata > Amphibia > Anura > Pelobatidae > Spea > Spea bombifrons. The sequence goes on along the minus strand of NC_071095.1, from coordinate 39,859,650 downwards.
AAAAAAAAATAGCAGCGTGGCTTATTTATTTTATCCTACTCATATTTGTAGCTGCTCAGAAAGAATTGTATTGCGGATTTCTTATAAAGCTAATTATTGTTTCCATTGTCTTTTGATTTATGTCCCCTAAAAATCTAGAGCCTGTATTTCCATCTACATTTATGAACAAACTGACAGTAGATATCAATATTTTTTTTTTTATCTAAAATGTAATCAAAACTGAATTTGCTTTATCCTATTTCCAGAAATTGATATCTTTATAAAAATGTTGTAGTGCAGATGCTAAACATTTCATGAATACTGCTGGGAAGTGTACAGGTGAAATTCTAAAGTATTGTTAGATGGCGTTGAGGGTTACCCCGTGTACGATGCATTCTGGATTCACCACCAGTTCAGCTGAGGTTATTAGCTCCCAGCCAACTCTCCTGCACAGTGCAAGTTTCTATGTAAGATGATAACATGCAGATCTAAAGAGACAAACTATCATTTTACCTGTACGTTTGCTGTAAATGCATTAATAAAACATCTTATTAGGCAGCGCATACTGAATATTTTTATAACAGGGGAACTGTACACAAGAACTCATTCACATTAAAGAATTGCATAATTGGTAACCTTTTTCGTCGCTTTAGTGAATATGATCTATAGAAGTCTATATGCACAGCCATTATTAACATGCTCATTGCGAAGAAAACCCAGCCAGCTTATTGCTTCACAGCAAGTACATGAGTATCATGTTCACAAAGATAAGTGCTACCACTCCCTCGAAAATCAAATTCGAAGAATAGAGCAGCCAGAAACAGGGAATGTTTTGTTTGCAAACCATCATGTATAATAAACAGAAAATGACAACAAACATTTTTTTCTTTCTCTTTTAATTTCGAGGCAGGGCATTTACATTTGCGACGTCATTTCTATTTTTTCAAGTGAAACCTTAATGGCATTTCCTTGTGATCTCCTTCTCACCTTCAAAGCAAGAGAGCAGTTTTTTGACGTCTCTGTTCTTATTTCTAATTAGGCCTCTTTGTTGGTTTTAACCCATTTTAAATATTGTCTGTCGTATACTGTCTTCTGTCACCAGAATTGGGTACATAGGCACTGCTACCGTACAGGCAGGGAGGCCCTGAGATCCATGGTCACCTTTATTTACCACCCACTAGCCCAAAGACTTTCCCTGAGAGGAGAAAGGATAATGGGGATTACATGAATTAATCTAGATAAACCTTGAAGCCTCACGGAATTGATGAGTTCCTTGCAGTGTTGCTAACCATGGTGCTGAAACAGTTAAAGGCGCACACTGCCTCACCTGCTAATATTCTCAGGAGGAATGTTCTGTGCTCCTTGCGGAGTCTCTGAAGACTGACGGTGCAGTGTATTTCTATGCAAGAGGGTGTAACTACATTAGGTCACTGTCTGTAAGGCAATGCAGCATGTTTCTTTCCAGTAGGTAAACATGGAATACCCCTTTAAGTACGCTAGTAGCTGTAGTGTGTGTGTGTGGGTTTGTGTCTGTGTGTATGCGTGTGTGTGTGGTGTGTGTATAATACCTCCAGCCCTGTGATTTATTGCTGAGGAGGAGAGAAAGGGGGGTGTTCACACAACTGAGACATCAGAGGGAAAAATAAGAAAGCCTGTCTTTGCACTGCCACATTTCCAGCCTGTGATTAGCATTTAGCTGTCTCTTGCTTGCTTCTGTGCTTCATTGAAGTTACCTTCATCCCTGCAGTAAACAGCAGGCTGCCGGGCTACTTTATACATAGTGCCCTTTCTGCTCCTGCAGATAAGGTGACCCCTTACAGCATCCCATTGAGGCTGTGTAATGGAAGGGGTTGTGCCTTTTCTCCCCTTCTCTCTGCATGTGGACTGCAGGAGGGGGAGAGTCAGGGAGTGGAGAAGATGTGGAGAACCTGCTTTATCTGTGGGACTGATGGTCTGAGCTAGTAGGTATGGGGTGCAGTCTGCAGCATTGGCTGAGAGATCCCTGTTCCAAGTAATGCTTCATCTCCTGGAGAACAAGGACTTTCAGGCACACACCAACAGCCGGGTGACCTGGACAAATAGAATGGCAAAGAATGTCTGCTGAAGTAGAAAGTGAAGCAGCTGCTGAGACCCCTGCAGAGACCCCAGGTGCAAACCCAAGTACTACAGATGTGGATGTCACGGAGCAGGTGAGAGCTGAAGGTCATCCATACCCTCTCGGCACATACAGCCTGTGCTATATGGAACCTCTCACAGCCTAAACTATAACTTTATGTTTGCTAGTTATTATAATGCATGCTGTGCACTATTTATATATGATGTCTATCTCCCATACCTTATTACATCAATGTACATATATCACTAGATTTATAGTATATGGTGTGTGCATGCGTTCCGGTTCTGCATATACATTTGTTGTTTACAACACTTGGAACAATTACGTCAAATGTTTTGTAGATTATCACAGTGGGCAATAAACATCTGCATTGACAGTCCTTTCCATACAGCGAGTCAAGTCATTTGTAGCAAAGCATCCAAATCAGAGGCAAACAATCTGCATTGCTGTGCCTTGTTGCCTCTGTGCTCACTGCCCCGCAGATATGAGATCTCAAACACCAATGTGCTGCTGCGAGATAAGGTAGACACCCAGGGAATACTACTGAGCAGCAAGATACACAGAAAGGCTCCCAGCTCGCAGGCAGGAGGATGTGTTCAATGCAGAATCTTTTATCTTATCCTGTCTATCTGCAGGCTGTCAAACCCCATGTACAGTGCAGAGAAACACAACGGCGCAATACCCCTACTTTATCAAGAGGCGGAATCCCAGTAATTTCACCTAATTATTTGTTAATGACTTGATGTACTACTACAATCACATTTAGCACCAATGGGTTTTACAAAAGTGCTGCATTTTCTGGAAAATGTGTTTCGGTGAAAAACTGTCTAAAGAATTCCAACTACAGCCAAACAGCTGGTATTTCTTCTAACCAAAATAATATTTTTGTTTTGAAATTGATTTGTGCTTTGTATAGTCGAACAAAACACAGTTAACAGTTACAAATGTTATCTGTATCGCTACAGATCTATACATTTAGACCATTCTACATGGACCCTGGTGCATTTTACTCCGTTTAAATGCATTTAGAAAAGTGAAAAGTCTCTCTTATTCCTCCCCTCCTGCTTGTATTCCTACTGAAGCAGGTAGTGTACTTAAGCTCCGCTGTCTGTGCATGTACAGCAGCACACTACAGCTCCACTTTTTATGAAAGCACAATGTGCAGCACTCCAATATTGTTGATATAAATAATTGATATTTTGTCATGTATCAGTTCAACTTTCTTTAAAGGCCAATATTCAGTGCTCCAGTTTTGATATATAAATAAGGAATATTAGGACACACAATAGTCCCACCTGCTTACTTGAAACCAATTTAAATCTACTGCACATTGATGTACTTGAACTCCAGGTGATTTCATGGACATACAATATGCAAGTACTGAAACAGAACTATCACGCCCATGCCATGCACAGTACTTAAAGGGGTATCATATACAGCCATCGTATACAGTTGTCTATGGTCGCTCAGTGGTCCCTTTAAATTTACATTTTTTCTCCTTTGGACATGCATGGGGAATTCTGCAGAACCCCCCATATGCATTTGGCCCTTTCAGGTCTTCCCTGCTTGCTGCCTTGTCAGTGAACGTTGCGGGAGATGGGGTGTCTAACGAGAGCCCCTCTGCTTATGCATGGAAAGCGCTCCCATTTCAATGCAAGTGTTTTCTGACACTGCAGCCAATCAGTGGCGAGAAATGTCAGACCAGGAGGCAGGGAACTGAAGCTTCTACCTAAGGTAAATAATTGTTTTATACATTTAAAAGTATGCATATTAAAGTACTCATAAAGTACTTTAGTGCAGATTTTTCTTTGGTGTGGTTTAAGAATGCTGCTATAATACTGCATGCATGCATGTATGTGCATGTAGTTAAAGGCACTGAGGTCTAAGCAAAAGAGATCCCAACATGCACTAAAAAATGCAAGGACATTTAAGGACTGGAATGCCTCTTTAATGTGGTATTTGTCTATGATGGTTTAGATTATCAATACAACATTATTTCCAATGAAATAGAAAGCACGAATATTCTTTATTTATTCTCAGTTTATATCGACAAGCTTTAATAACAGTTATATGCAAGGGCAATTGGCTTTAAAGTTCAGTTCATCCCAAAGGCCTTGGCAACAACAAAAAGTAAGCAATCAACATATACAAACGTGTAGCCATATGTATAAGGCAGATAAAGTGGATTTTCAGGAAACATCTAATTGGGAATGGGATCTATTGGGAATGGGAATTTTAGTCAATGTTTGAAGGGCAGTATTCTCTTCAATCGCCTACCAAATGTATGTGCTGAATAAAGGAGCTGTCCACGGTCCTTTAACCCTAATGGATGGACTCGGAATTCTAGTGATTGGCTGTGTTTCCCTAGAAGAGCAGCATATAGAGCAGTATAGACAGTTATATAATACACTGTAAAGTAACTATCGAGTCTCCTGGGACGGAACATTTTAAGCCTGATCTATTCTTTTATTTGCAAAGGCATTAGCCATGTGCCATAGCAGAAAATAAATTGTGCTGTATAAAATCAAACATACTTCTGTCTACATGTGCTTATTTATATAGTGCTAATGCAAGGTGCAACATTGTACAAAGGAAAAACACAACAGGGCAATGCCGTGGTTTAGACACACTCCTGCCAACTGTGTATAACGATGCCTCGATGGTTTAACACACATTCACAGACTCTAATCGAGTGACAGTTTCACTTTCTGTGTCACATCTGCCCAAATGCAACTAAAGGTGATAAGCTCGGTTTAAATGAAATTACATTGAAAGATAGCAACATAGAATTTATCAGCAGATAAGAACCATTATCATTAACCATTATCATTTACTTTTTTCCTGCCGCATAGACTGAGACCTTAATCAGTCCTTGGTCTTGTCTTAGATTCATGATGGCTTTACCTCTATCCCTCACTGTATTTGCCCCTACCACTTCTGCTGGGAGGCTGTATTTGCCCCTACCACCATCTGTAGAGTGCATGTGTGTTTCCTGCTTTGTACCCTTCATGTGGTTAAGGTTACAGAACCTGTGAAACTACATTGGGCTTTTTAGCTATCCGTATCCTCCTGCTTTAGTTACACTACAATTACTATCACACGTAGCCAATTTAGCCTGGGAATGGAAATAAAGCAAAAAAAGCCCATCTGTAGATTCCACTGGCAAAATACAGCCTGTCCTCACATTTTGTCAGGCACAGAACAAAGCATCTGCAAATGTCGAAGCTAAACTGATTGATGCTGGCACACAGGGAACCAGCAAAGATTGGGTTAAAGTCCAGTGTCCGTAAAGGTAACTACTTTATTTGATGACCCATTGTAAGATTTCCTGAAGATGTTTTAACGCTATCACTTAATGTTTGTGAACACTACAAGTAACCTCAGGAATGTGGTATAGATATAGTAGATATGGTATAGAATACGGTGTAGATATAGATATAGTATAGAATACAGTGTAGATATATATAGTAGATATGGTATAGAATATGGTGTAGATATAGTGTAGATAATCACGCAGCACTGAGATGAGGACAAATCAACACATTACAGCAAAGCCCATGAAGTCTTTATTGTTTTAAATCCCTACAGTGATCTGTGGCCCTCAGCTTGGTAACTGATCTTAACATCCTGTTAAATAGTGCATTGTGTTAGGCGGTCATGTCTGTTTATTCTTTGTGGCCACGATAATCAGAAATCCTTCGCATAACCAGGGATCTCCCTTGATGTCCTTAAGAAACAAGTCTGCTGACACCTGCAGAAACACAATATTTATATCCGTCAGCAAAGACTGGCTGCAGAGAAAGCGTTGCTGCAGAGGCCAATGGGTCTCCCAGAATCTCTTCTCCGGTACATAATGAGAAGCCACTTCTCGCAGGCTGACCTATTGATCCTAAACTGATCACTCATGTGCAGTACATTACCTTTCTCTGTAGGGTATATATTATATATATCCAGCATTGTATTACTAAGTGACTATCGCTGTGTAGATCATTACTCAGCAATGCATTCATCTTCATCAGTTTTGCCCTGGAGGATGCTGCTGTGAGATTTTAAATTATTTTCCTATTCTTGACCCTTATAAAATAACTCCAGCGAAACACTGCCACATATTCGCTTTAATGTGTGTATGTGGTCATCCGAAAGTTGTTTTGACTCCAACTCTCATCATCTTCTTTCCTAGTCTACAAGTCTAATGTCCAAATATTGATGTTGCTAAAAGACATAGGAAAGAAAGGTGTTTCTTTCAGTGAAGTGGGTGTTTTTTAATTGATCATGCCATATTGTATTATAATTATCCTAATACTATGGCCAGACACATAGTGACATTACACATTTAGTCTTTATAACCACGATATTAGTTAATGGCCTTTGTTTAAATGTTTGCTTAGTTCTATAGTATGTATGTGGTTTAAATGGACAGTGATAATGGTGTGCTGCAGGGTGCATGGTATCCAGTGCTCTTCTCCTGTTCCCATGTATCAGTCTGTGCCATCACTGACTGTGAGCCCTAGAGTGGTATGTCACATCAGAGCACCCTTAGCTTCTGGGGCGTTAGTTCAAGCAATCAAGACTCATTGCATCTTCTGTCTCAATTGTTTAAATACATTACCATATCATTATCTATGTAAGCCCTGTTGCAAAGGCTTTTGCAGATTCTGTTGTTGCTCTGTAAATGAACCGTAAGAAGAGATAACTATGCTTTCGGTGGTATAGATACATCTGCAGCCTGATGCAATGCATGGCCAAAAGAGTAACACAGAACGCAGCCCCCTGTAAACTGTGTTTAGGGGCCCACCATGCATGTATACTGTTTTTGTTCCATATGGCTGTGACTCAGCATATCACAGCATGTGTGTGTGAGATGTGTAATCATCTATATATTGTTATTATATGGTAAGGTGCGAGTTTCACACAAAGATCAGCCAGTGGTAGCGAATTAGTCCTCTTCTAATTGCAGAGGATTTCATTAGTGTAAGAATAAAATGGCCCACTTGCCCATCAGGAAGTTTTGCCGCGACCACGTTTAATTAACCTACATTTTAAAATCTGGAGCAATGGCGGTTGTTCTGGATGCAGCTACCTTCACAGCTTCGGCTTCTACATGCGCACTCATTGCTTACGCAGGTTGTTTGCATGGGACTCAAAGGGCTACCTTAAATTATGCTAAAGTTTATGTACATAACATAATGTTATGGCTAAGTGGTACAGCATCTTTAGCTGCGATAAATACCAAATATACCACTTTTTACTACTTTAAGAGGGAGTTTATGGTCATTGACAGCCACAATAACAAAGAACTAACGTTAAAGAAGAATGCATGTTAATGTACTCTGTAACTACATTAATATGCTTTATTTAGGTTTATTCCTAAACATGAATTGCCATTTAATTCATAACTTTGCTCTTTTCTGAAGTCAAGCTCAGGTGTGGCCAGACTCCCTCCACTCAACACAACACTTTTAACCACAAATCTACATATGGCTTTTAAAGGTTAATAGTATGAAATACTACAAGCTGATCCAAAACAATCACAATCAAGAATTGAAATTTAAATTCACGAATAAGATAATATTTTTGCAGTAACCGCTGGTGTAGTACTTTATTCGCTTTGCATGCAGTTGTGTCCAATAAATAAATACAATTCTAATTACTTGCTGTATCTCTATTAAATAGGCCAGTCAGTTATTTCTGTTCATTATTCATAATATGTCTGCATTGTTTTTATTCTTTTGTGTTGTTTGTTTTCCTTCCTTCCCAGCAACTTCCAGAAAAGCAGTCTCTGAGTGCATCTATGTGCCGGGAGTCCCACTGGAAATGCCTTCTTTTGTCCATCCTCATGTTTGTTTGTCTTGGGGCAGTGACCTGGTGTCAGGTAACCCGTGTGACCAAGCTCAGCTTTGATAGCTCTCTAAAAGGGAGATCTATGATCTACCATGGCAGTCCTTGCTCTGATGGATATGTGTACATCCCCTTGGCCTTCCTTGCTATGCTTTATGTAGTCTACTTGGTGGAATGTTGGCACTGCCATGCTAAGAGTGAACTCCAGCATAAGGCTGATGTGAGCAGCGTTTATGACCAGATACAGCGTATGCGTCAAGCTACACCTTGCATTTGGTGGAAGGCAATAAGTTATCACTTTGTTAGACGTACTAGGCAAGTCACCCGATACCGTCATGGTGATGCCTACACAACCACTCAGGTCTACCACGAGAGGGTTAACACTCATGTGGCCGAAGCAGAGTTTGAATATTCCCATTGTGGTATTAAAGACATCTCCAAAGATTTGTTGGATCTGGATCGCCATCCAGCCACCAAATTGAAGTTCACCAAGTGCTTCAGCTTTGCCAACTTGGAGTCGGAGAACTCCTACCTTACCCAGCGTGCCCGCTTCTTCACGGAAATTGAAGGACTGGATGATTATATGGAAGCAAGGGAAGGGATGCAGCTTAAAAATGTTGACTTCAAGGAATTAGTTGTTGCTTATGTGGACCTAGAACGACTGCCTTGGTATGTTTCTCACTACGCCTTTTGGGCTTCTGCACTCCTCATGCTGTCCTGGCCGCTGAGAGTTTTTATTGAATATCGAACTGCTCATGTTCACTATCATATTGAAAAGTTGCTAGGGCTGGAATATAGGGCCCCTGCAGCATCAGATGAACCCATATACAGATTCAGGATGCCGAGGGTTAGCACCTTGGACAGCACAGAGCTTGAGTGGCATATCTGTACTAACCGACAGTTGATTCCTAGTTACTCTGAAGCAGTGTTAATGGACCTCACCGATTCATCGATATGTAATGGCTACTCTTCCTGTGGTGTTTTGCGTGGTTGTGAAGGCTGCAACAGAGCCTCCAGCAGTTCTTCTATCTTTTCCCGTCACGCCATGCATAGCTGCAGTGGGGGTCCTTCTCACCTCTCCCTCAGCACCAGCCGCTTCTCCCTCTGTCAGTTACATGGATCCCACAGGACAGGACTCTGGAGAAGTCGTAGTAGTAGTTTGGCAGAGAGAGCTTGCCAAGACGACCATTGCTGTTCTTCTTCTAGCCAGTTGGCCATCAACGAAAACCCACCAACTTACCATGATGCCCGATTCTTTCCTGTGCTTATAGTACATCGTCAAGAAGGGTGTCGAGGCAGGAACTTATGCATTCATCGTTCGTCTTGCATGGAGACATCCTTGTGATACAATATTCACAATGTCTTTTTGTTGTAACCCCACTAAGTAGTTGAGCAAGTTGGCATTTAAACTGTGTGACATCATATCTACAGGAAATGTCTGTAGATGACAAAGCCAGAGGCATGTTGAGATAACTAACGAAATTACTATACCTTGTAAGCCAAGATCTCCAGGGCCTAACTAATACATTAAATATTTCCATTGTATTTAAATGAAAAGAGAATGTAATAAATCAATATAATCTAGGACAAGTGGATGTAACTGTGACATGTAATATACTGCAGTGTACATCCATATGTTAATAAATCAAATAATGACAATAGATAAATATGTAAAGCTTTTTGGATGGAATTATTATTTATATTGAGCAATGCAAAATGTAGTCAGTGTCTGGTGCAGATGAAAACTAAGGGTTCTTTATATAATCAGTGGGGCAATTTAACCCCTTAAGGACAATGGGCGGTCCCTAAACCCATTGAAAACAATACATTCTGACACGGGTTTTGTCATTATGGGGTTAAACTGGCCTTTAGTACATCATTGGTGGTAAATCTGTAGCTATTTTGATTTTGATTTCAGCTTCCAATCATATATAGTCTGATTACTCGTGTAGAAATGTTCCAAGCTAGTTGTCTGTAGATTTTAGTATTATCAGAGGCTGGATACAGATGCGGAGAGCCTCAGTTCAACAAAAAACTGATAGAGTTACTATAAAGATTATGATTTTTGTTACAGGATGGTATTTATAATTTGCAGTACTGTGCATACCTCATATATATAATTTCTTGTTATGACCTCAAGGTACTTTCCACGTCTCCCTGATTACTGCACCTACAGAAAGGCTGGCTGTTGATCTAGTAACTGCATGGTTTCCCGTTCTTCACAATAATTATCTCTACCAGGCACATATTTAATTATAAGGCTCATTAAACCTCATAGCAACTTGTTGGTGATACCTACAAATATGAAGATTTAAACGTCCCATGTAGTGTTTGTGTGTAACACTTCTGTGCTACGGCAGCATGCAACCTAATCTTGAGGGGTAAGTCTATAGGGCAACACTGTTTTTCTTTCAACATAAGGACAGTTAGATAGAAAAGTATGTTTTTATCTATAGTTTTCCTATTATTCTTCATTTGGCTCATTTGTTCAGGTCGTGTTCAGAATATTAGAACTTTATGTGCAGATTAATACAGAAAGTACACGATACTCAATAAAAACCTCTTTGATGGAAACTGCCATTAACGAAAGTAAATGGTCGGAGATCAAATACAATAATACCATAGTGATGATTATTATTAACGTTATTTCGCTTAACTTAAAGCACAGCCTTTATTGCTGTAAATAATCTTCAGATCAATATGGATATGAGATTTCATAATATTATAAATTGTTCTTTTGCAGTAATTTTCATTGCTTTCATTTTGGCTCAGCCGTAAAATGCTAGAACCTTAAAGACATACACTATGAAGAAACTGAAAATATATATTTTTTACATTTGTAGAGTGATTATTATTAGACTTGTGCATTCGTATGAATTACAAATTTACAGAATTTTGGCAAAGAAATGAATGTGGGCAACAAATTTCATTCCCAATTTAAAAATGCCACCGCCTTTCAGCTGAACCGAATGGGCAGAGAACGTAATTCGTTAGCTGAAAACAAATGGGCCCCGAAACAAAGGTCCAAATCGTTCTTGGCCCATTCGCACGATCGTATCAATGCTGTAACAGAGGTTTTCTTAAGTATATTGTTCCAATAGTTAAAGATGTAGATGCATAAACATTTATAGGAAAAATATTCTATGATATGAACATAGTGCTTCTGCAAGGTATAGGGAAGAGTCGTAATCGGGAGTAAATAATACTGAAAACACTTTTAACTGTTAGCATTTTCAAGAAGTGTACATTAAAATGGAAAATCATTTGAAATACAGCCCTGATTACTTTTATCCATGTTATGTAGGATGCTAGGCTTCAAACTGTCTTACAGCAAAGGGGCAAATAAATACCTCTTACTGCAACATCTGTCAGTATGAAAAATATCATATGAATAGGTGCTAAATCATAATGTCATTAAATGCTAATCTCATGTCTGTTCTATATAAAACAGCTACAACTTCTTTATCATTATTTTTGTAACACTGCATCAACACAGTAATCCAGGATCACATCTCCATGACTTGAGTTTCATTTGTCTTGCATTTCCTCTTCATTAGGAAATTAGAAAAGGATTAAGTTGAAGCCGGTTATGAGACTTGACAGCCACTAGTCAAAGGCTTGCCCTTTGGCAACTCCCCATATGAGTCAAGTTTTTGCTATGTCAGAAAGAAATGTCATTATACCAGACTGGTCTGAACCATAAGAGCATTCAACAACTACAAGCTCCTCTGGACAAAAGGAACTGTACATGTAACTTTTGTCATCATCGGCTAGGTGCAGCTGGTACATCTCTAAGCATAGTAAAGGGGCTCACTTCTGGATTATAATTTTACTAGTTTTGAGTCCAGACTCCCCTTATAGTTGCCATCAGTCTGATATGCCTATCATAAACTAAGAAATTAAGGTTTGCTGGTTCTCACTTGAACTTGTTTTAATCAAAAACTCTTGGGGACTCTTTCTAAAAGGTAATCCAGATGTTGAACGCTGGTTAGTTTTACCCAGTACAATAACCATATGAGGCCCCAAAGCTGATATGTAAATCTTCCATGCAAAAAAAAATCCAGTATTTATGTGTCTGCTATCAGTAGCATTTTGCTTATAGCTATAGCCATGCAAAAGGGTTTGGTTTTAGTTAGTTTTTCAAAAACAGGCTGTGTATCCTGGCTAAAAAAAATGAAAAATGCAGCTTAAAATGAGTGCATAGTAACTCATTGATTCACGCATTGATTTCACATGGAAAAACAAAATTTTACCTTGAATTATATTACTGCAGTAGGTCAGGTCCAATACATAGTACTGGTGTGAGCTGTTTACAAATGCAGTGTTTAGTGTTCTTAGAAGTTAACAACTCATCTGTGTTTCTCATGGATCTCAATAACTACACTTTACACAGAACCAGAATAAACTACATTGGATTGAATTTCGGGTCCCATCTCACTTAATTAGCACTGTGTTTTGAGATCTTGGTTGTTAATAAGTCTTTATTTTTGGGTTTATGGTGCTGTTGTATTGAGGCTTAGTTTCTAGCTATACCTTGTGGCATCTAATGGATAGAAGACATCCGTCTATGGGCCACTCTTGCTCAAAGTTAAGCAGAAATGCTGTTCAGTTAGTTTTTTTTACTGTCTCCATAGAATAATCTGGTGTGACGTGTGTGAGTATATCGCATCATTACAGCAAAAGAGACTTCCAGAGCTGCAGCAAGTTATATACGGATGCTAGAGGCTCTTACGGCTTCATACTTAAAGAATCTAGAAATCACAATGGCAATAAATATGCTTATTATATATATGAGGGATATGTGCAATAACATCATGGAAATTATTTCTGTATTGGATGGTTTATGTATGTGAAAGAAGAGACACTATGTTTTCTGAAACACGGAAATCAAGCATGTGTTTGATTGTATGTACAATGGCTCTGACTGTTGCACCATAAAATACATCCTTTTTTAAACTGGTGGTTTGATTCTTTCTTGTTTCTCAATAATATTGATGTTTATTTCCAGAGTAATAAAGTCAGTATGCACAGAGTACATTATTAAATGTTTATTTAAAAGTGATAGGAGGAAAAAGGTATAATATGTAATTGCCAGGACATGTAGTGGTATGTTTTGCCTGTTCACACAGGTAGAAGTGCTTGGGGTAATAATACAAGCAAAGCTCAAAGAACATAATCTGTGGCCACAAATGAAATCTCTTTTTTCTCTTGGTCAGTATCAGCAGGAAAAACATTTGTCAAAGTAATAATTCAGTTCAAAAAAAATCCAATTTCTCATGTCAAACACAAAGCTCATTTTGACTCACACTGCTGTAAGTTATATAGTATGCAATATATTTAATAAGCAAAATAATGTATCATATTGTATGTTGTCCTATAAGTATAGGACAACATACAGTATATTACATACTTCGCACAAACTTTATTCTTAACAAAATTTGCCTGTTTAGTAATTTGAACTGCCGTTACATGCCATTTTGGTGCCATTACAACCCATGTTGGTGCTCTTTGGTGAGGTTTATTAGGAAGGGACTGTGTAAAGGAGGGTACATATAAATGACTGATAGGTAGAAGTAGCCAAAAAATCAGATGATGGCCTCATTGATTGTTATGTCTGTGATTGACGGGTCCAACAACCTGTGGGAGTATTTCCTTACTTTTTCCACTCTGGCCAATCAGACTTCCCAAAGGAGATGGGAAAAGCATTAGATAAATAAATGTGCTGACGCCATTTTAATGTCAGTAGCATTTACAGACTGATGCATGCCCCCCAACTTTCCTGAGTTATGCGGGACAGTCCAGATTTACGGCCTCTGTCCCGCTGTCCCACCTATCCCTTCCTCTGTCCCGCTTTGCAGGGGCAGAGGAAGGGTGAGGCGAGAGCGATACTCGCATCAGGTGCAGCCTGCAGCTGATCATGATCTCCCTATAGTAGATTAGGGAGCAGTAAAGCGAGGAAGAGGTAAGAGATGGGGAGAAAGGGGTGTAAGGGCAGTGTATGTATGTGTTTGTAAGATTGTGTATGTGTATGGGCTGGTGTGTGTAAGAGCAGTATAGTTATTTGTTAGCTGGTGTGTAAGGGCAGTGTATATGTGTGTGTGTGTAAGGGCAGTGTACATGTATATATGTGTGTGTGTAAGGGCAGTGTATATGTGTGTGTAAGAGCAGTGTACATGCATATGTGTGTAAGGGCAGTGTGTATGTGTGTGTAAGGGCAGTGTACGTGTATATGTGTGTGTGTAAGGGCATAGTACGTGTATATGTGTGTGTGTGTGTGTGTAAGGGCAGTGTATGTGTATATGTGTGTGTAAAGACAGTGTATGTGTATATGTGTGTTTATGGGCAGGTGTGTGTAAGGGCAGTGTTTATGGGCAGGTGTGTGTAAGGGCAGTGTATGTGTATATGCGTGTGTGGGGAGGGAGTGTTAAATGGGGGCATAAGGCATTCCTGGAGACAGAGTGCTCTATGAAATGCCTTTTTAACCCCCTTAATGCCACTCTGCCCCCTGAAATGCCTTTTAACCCTCTATACGCCACTCTGCCTCCTGAAATGCCTTATACCTCCCTATATGCCACTCTGCCCCATAATATGCCTTTTAACCTCCTAAATGCCAGAGTGGCATATAGGGGTATAAGGCAATTCTGGAGACAGAGTGGCACATAGGGGGTCAAAAGGCATATCATGGGGCACAGTGGCATATAGAGGGTTAAAAAGGGCAGGTTGGAGAAAAAAAAGGAAATAAAAACAAAATATTTTTCTCAATCATAGCTTTTATTGAAAAAAATGTTCACATAGTTTGCATGAATTAACATTTACTGGTAAAACTTTTTTCCTATAGGGTCGTCTTATATTCAGGCTTTTTCTTTTTTTCATAAATTAATATTCAGATTTTGGGGGGTCGTCTTAAAATTGAGGAAATACGGTAGTTAGCTTCGCAGCAGAGAAGCTGTATAAATAACTGCAGCCAGAGACTTTTTTTTTCATGTATTTTAGGGCTGTTTGTTTTACTTAACAATTAACTTGTTGAAAACACAAAACAATAACTCATTAAAAATATTGGTGACATATTATTAATTTGAATGCACAGTGTGTTTTAGTTAAAATACTGTACCAGAGTTGAGTTTAATAAGACAGTTGTACATTTATGCTCCAGCAAAATCTCCAGTTTGTGGACAACACAAAATTATTATTATATTCATTAATAAAAAATTGGTGGCAAAATGAGGCATATGAGTATTTAAAATTCTTGAGTAGGTTTAGACATTTTAATTTTTTTTTTTTAAAAGGTGAGTACAACACATTGGGAAATGTCTGTGAGGAGGAGTGATTCAAGTTTTTGTGGGTTGGGGAGAGCTGGCTGCAAGGGTGTATAAAAAAAAAGTAGTAGTCAAGTGGCCCCTAGTACCAGTCTCAAGTAGCCTGAAGCCTTCTTGCTCAGAGTCAGAAGTTGAACTACCACGAGCCGCATGCAGCAGCAGCTCCGAACACCCTCGCTCTAGTGGTTATCCAGGGTGAAGATAGCTTGAAAGCTAGTGCCTGCCCAGGCCACATGCTGTACTGCTGCTCCTCAATCCCCGCCTTACTCTAATGGATCAATTCTTTCATTTTTTTAATATTGGGGAAAGTCAGTCTTGTAGCTGGATATATGTGTTTGCCTGTGCCCTGCCTCTGTTGCTGCTGTGCCGTAGTCTCATTTCTTACTCTGAGGGATCAATTCTTTAAATATTTTTCTCATTTTTAATGAAATTCAGTTTCCTGTACCATGAAGCAGAATGTGTGTATCTACCGGTGTCTACTCAGTTCCCTACTACTACTGCTGCTGCATTATCATCTTCCTTGCTTTGAGGGATCAATTAATCTAAATGGTCCAGTTGTTGGTGAAATTCAGTCCCATAGCATGCTGATGGATGTGTGCATCCATTGGTGCAGCGCTGCTGTGACTCGTGATGGTCCTGTAGTCCCAAATTTCATCCGAATTGAACGGTCGGAAAACCAAGTTGGTTGCCTGCACAAGTAGTGTAGTTGAAAATACCTGTAGGATTTGATATCCTAACAAGAGATGTTAGGAATGATGATGGAGAGGACATGAGCCCTTAAAATACTCACTTACGAAGTGTTTGTACATTGTGGTAGAAGTGGCCACTATTTTTAAGTGCAGATTGGAGTACATTTTTAATTTTACCACTTGCAAATCAGACGTCTGATTAATTTTCCTCCTCAGCACCTCATACCTGAAGGACCCTTCCCTGGATCTCCAACTTAGTTTCTTCTTTCCCCAGGCAGGGGACATGTGTTGCCCTGCACCCCCCTAAGAACTGTGTGTCCTTATGCACAGCAAGCTGTACCCCATGCATGATAATGGGACATTGGTTGGGAGATACATGCAGAAGTACGCAAGCCTTACTCTCTCAACCATGTTTCTGTAGGCATTGGACTGGAGCCTTCATTAGGGGGAATGATCTGTCATTAAGGATTCTCTTAGGTGATAGGTTTATTATTATCTGTTTCAATATTTTCTTGGTAGATTATGTTTGCTTTCTAAAAGAGGGATATCTCTGAATTTTGTAATCACCGAACATGCCTTATAATGATGATTGCCTAATGAAATTGTTCTGTAAGCCGAGAAATGAAAGGCTACGTTATCAACCAGTACTTCATATTATATTAATTATGTTATTGATTTATAAAGTCAGCATATTCCACTGAGCTGTACAATGGGCAACCAGGGTTTAACAAGATGTACGTTGCATAATTTGGTTTTACAGAACATATTGTGTATATTGTGTGTATATTTTGTTATATACGCCCTCAGCTGACCTTTCTGAAGCCACTCTCAAAATGATTTTATTATACTTTAGCCATAGATTCTTTTTAATTGGATTTATTTTAATGTTTAATTTCTCTCATATTACAATAACAGTTTCTTATTCCCTGCTGGTTCCACCGTGCCCTTCTGTGTACACTGCAACCGAATATAGAAACATATCATTGGCAGCTATTTCTGTCACATTTGCAGACGTAGTCAGTTTCCAGAGCTGCGCAAGGAACGAGGGATCTCAGTCCTGTGTGTCTGTATCTGCCAATGATATCTGATACATCTCTCCATTACGCACAATTATATTTGTGATCTGATTACAAAAAATATTTTGTCACAAATACCTTTTTTGTTCACTTTACGTATATGTTCTATGATTTGAGATTGTAAATAGACCATAGGATCACAGAACTGAATGGCTGAAGGGGCGTGGGTTGTAGTCCATGCACAAAGCATAGTAGCTTTGCAGGTAGCCTGATGAAGGCTAACTACTCGACCCTAGCTTGAGAAGTTCTATCATCAGGTTATATGTAGCAGTTACATGAATCAGTAGCAGCACAGGTGACAAGAAGTAGGTGAGGTATGCATTATGAATGGCCAGTTGTTGATTTATCTCAGCTCACCCCAATGGCAGAACTTGGACATTGTTATTGAGAAACTCATGCGCTGACATGAGGCAGGCGCACATGCAATGAAGACAGAATTCCTGCAAAGACCAAGGAAGCAGCTTTTTCCACAGAAAATACCCTACAGTAACAGGTCACTAACTTCCATATAACTCTCTCTACCCTTTTGTTCTGAAGTGGGTGGTTTGATAGGACCTGAACCCAGCCACAACAGAAACCAAATGGGAGCCATGCAAAGGGCATGTGTGGCATGTTATTCCAGAGAACTTTCTAAAAGTCAATAATCTACTTGCTATCCTAGAGGCTTAACCAAGAAGGCTAGCACTGAATCATAAAGGAACAGTTACCATTGCATAGCATATAGTTCCCAGAGCCAACAGAATCCAGAACACAAAATAATCCTCTATTCAGTAAACCTATGTAATAGCAGGGTATGCATATTCTACCTGATATTTACAGCAAAGGTTTCCCATCTACAGAGTGTGTCCCACCTCTGAGAAAACCTAGGTGGTTCCAACAAGTCCTTCTCTTACTTAATACAAAGTGGAGACATAGCTTGATGAAGGCACTAAACAGGGTCAAACTTCTGGCCACCTGTTACCATGGGCCACAGATTCCTTGATATAAAATAGCCCCTATTTACCAAACCAAACATCTCCAAAACAATTACATTGCCTGAATCAGTTGCATTAATAAAAATGATTAATACCAGTATAGAGATGTAACTACATATGTAACCACAATTCATCGTTTACCCGGTCTTAAGCATATTCTCTCGCTCAATGTTTAGTGTCAGCAAAAGCTTGCTACTTTTCTTTTGATATGTTTGTCAAAGTCATTAATAAACAAAAAATATTTTGACAACATTGTTCAAATATTTGTATCATTTAAATTAATTTGTAAGTTTATATTTAGCCATTAACTCAGCACATTTCATTTTCAGCCAACCTTTTTTAAATAAGTTGAGATACTTCATAAAAACCTCATATCCTATTAATACAACAGTCCCAGCATTCAACTTTATAAAAGGTCTTGAAAATCGTTCCAACACCTTTGTTTATGTTTGTATTTATTTTTTACAGAGAAGACAAGAAGAATATCAAGGTGGCTTCAACTGATAATATTTTTGTAATAAAAACCAACCTTTTCCATAAACTGTAACTTTATACTGAGATTATATTAGTTTTCAGGAGAAGGTGCCACGTCTAATTTCAATCGATCTAGTGGCACTTCAACAGATGAAAGATCCCTTCAACGTTCATTGTAGTCAGTTACTGACATACGTACCTTGAGCCCAATTTGAGCGATATCTGGTGCAGGTGTTTGGTTTTAACAATGTTTTTATATAATTTATTGCGTATCAGGCAGAAACATTCTGTTGGTTGACTTGAGGTCCAGAAGGCTACAAAAACTCAATATGTGTTTCATATGACAGAAGCTTAATAGTAAACAACGCCAAGCACAAACATCTATAAGAAAAAGGAAGCAAAATTAAAGTCCATAAAGTACTATAATTTAGAAAAACAACAAAAAGAAAAACTTTAAACAATCAACATTACTGGCCGATGCACATGTTAGCTAGTTAGCATGTTTGGGACGTGATATCACTCATATGCAAGCAGTCATGCAACAGAAGAAATGCCTTGCTGGACTTTTTAGAAGTGGACTACAGCAGTGTTTGTAATGGTCACTAATCTCAGTGTTGGGTGTCTGGAAAATTTAAATTGTTCTATACATCTGTGAATTTTTTACAAAAAACTGTAGTTATATAGGTGGTAGCAGTTGGATCAATGAACCCATTTATTCTGCAATATCCGCATCAGGTTCAATCACCCAAGAAGATCCCCAAAACCATCTGAGGTACATGAAGGTTTGCATACTTTGATCAGCTTCCAGGGATGATTTTCAGCAAGCTGATGGCCCAAATGCTTTTAGGGACAGGTAGGCTGCAGTAACACAAGGAGTACATAATTTCACTGTGCATAGGAAATTAGTGATTCCACTTCTTGTCCACTAGACCAATACGTACTATTGTAAAATCATCCCTATAGCTCTCTGACATCCAGAGAGGCATACTTAACAAATATACAGTAAAAATGTCACTATATTAGTTACTCGTAATGTTACATCAGATAAATGAAATTCACTCCTGTGTCCCAGGCAGCCTACCGAAGGAATCTTTAGAACCTCCCCCATGTACTTGCAAGGGGGGCGACATGGAAAAATTTCCCCTTTTAGTTATAAACGGACCCTGACAGCCAGGGCGCAATTACATGTTTCTAGACACAGCCATTAAGATCTAAGATGCATACGTGGGATGGGACCACATGTCCCGGATTGTCCGGGACAGTCCCGCAATAGGACTTTAAGTCCCGGATCCCAGGAATTCTCAATCCAGGACAATGCATTATAACAGAATGAGAATTCTGTGTGAAGGAGGTCTCAGCCAATCAGGATAATAGAGGGGTTAGTTCTCTAAATTTCCTCATGTATGGTGATAAAGAGGTTAATTATATGAAACTGCTCATCTCTGGTAATGATTGTATGTATATTATAATATAAACATATTATTAAATCTGAAATCAACAAGGTTCTCAAGGCTTCCTAATAATTAATATAAAATGCATTTTATGTGTATGTGATGATGTGTATATGTGAATCAGAGTGTATATATGTACACTCTGTATATATATATATGTACACTCATGTATATATATATATATATATATATATGAGATATATTATATGTATACAGTATATACATTAATATGAATATAAGACTACCCTATAGGAAAAATGTTTTACTAGTAAATATTAATTCACATGTAAACTATTTTAATAAAAACTATGAAAAAAATATTTTTTATTTCCTTTTATTTGACACTGTGCCCTAGTTATGCACATCTGCCCCCCAGATATCCCTTATACCCCCTTATATGCCACTCTGCCCCCAGATATGCCTTATACCCTCTATATGCCACTCTGCCCCCAGATATGCCTTGTAATCCCCTATTTGCCGCTCTGCCTCACAGATATGTCTTATACACCCACATATGCCACTCTGCCTCCCTGACATGCATTTTAAGTCCCTATATGCCACTCTGCCTCCAGAAAACCATTGAACCCTGCCCCCATGCCACTCTTAACCCCCCTGCCACTCTTAACCCCTCCTTGCCACTCTTAACCCCTCCCCCCCGACTTACCAGTACATCCCTTTACTTTACTTGTGACCCCTGTTCAGAGTCCCTGGTGTCTAGTGGGGCAGCCGGTGCGATGTAGACCTCCGCTGGTGGTGGCCAGTACTTCTGCCGGGGCTTCTATGACGGATCGCCGGCATCACATGACCTTCCGGTGCTCCACCATAGAAGTTCCAGCGGAAGTGCCAGCAGCAGCGGAGACAATATCCGCTGCTGCTGCCGGCACTTCCGCCAGGGCTTCTATGGCACCCCAGAGCATTTGCTCTGAAGAAAACCTTGTCGTATAATCGAGCAAATCCGATATATATATTTATAGATATATATATATATATATTGTGATTCTATATACCCCAGGTAGATGATTTGTTTGGCATTTGGGCACAGGTGCTATAAAAGTCATGCATATGGATCCCTGGGATTGAGCAATTGGAGAGCAGGGTGGGCCAATACTCCAATACTCCAAGTGAAGTGGCCAGTTGTGCCATGAATCAGCCCATCATACATGCCCATCTTTTCCTGAACGCATATTCATTATAAAAATACAAATATGATTCAAATGTGGTTCAACATAAGTAAATTTAATAGCAACAAAGGATGGTAAAAAAAAAAAGAGCAAAACCTAATGTCCCCCTGAAGTTAAATGCCCCCCATAATACTGGCTGAGGATTATGGGAAGTATAGTACACAGCAGCAGGAAAATTGTAAAGGCTAATATGAGTACCCTACCAGGATCATACCCTAAAGTGGGCTGATTGGGGACAGAGCTGATACTGAAGAGCTGATTGGGGACAGCAATGACACGGGGGCTGAAGGGGGACAGAGGTGACACTGGGAGGGGCTGATTGGGAACAGAGGTGACACTGGGGAGCTGAATGGGGCCAGCAATGACATGGGGGGTCGAAAGGGGACAGAGGTGACACTGGGAGGGGCTGATTGGGGACAGCAATGACATGGGGGGGCTGATTGGGGACAGAAGTAACACTGGGGACACACTTACACACACACACACACATACCTTTTTTTTTAACGAATACAAAAAAAAATATTATATAGCTTGTACAAAAACAAATTGGTTTAGTAACCTTCTACTTCCACTTTTGGGGGGTTTCGTCTAGACCTCCATCCCCTGGTAGCTGCAGACTGTTTTCTATGTATACAGGATGTCAGTGACACGACATCCGGTGCTCCAGCAGTCTGAGTGCGAGGGGGCGGAGCTTTCACCCCTCACGCTGCTCCCATCCCTATGCGGCCATCAGATTGCTGGAAAACTGATCTAAACGGCCGCTGGGTGCTGATGCCGCCGGCCGGAGCTACTTTAATACTTTTTTTAAAAAAATTACCGTATTTGCTTGATTATAAGACGAGGTTTTTTTCAGAGCAAATGCTCTGAAAAATACCCCTCGTCTTCTAATCGGGGTCATCTTCTAATCAGACCTCAAATAGAGGTCTGATTAGGAGACTAAGATCCAGATCCCCCGCACCGCTGCAGGGGACCTGGATCCTCCTCCCCCCCCCATCATACACACACTTACCGGTGCTTCCTGCTGTATTGCCGGGGCAGCGGGTTGATGTCTACGCGATCCGCGTAGACAACGTCCGCTGCAGCCGGAAGGGAGTCAGGCACATAGCTGGGTGACAGTAAGACGTGGTTGCAGTGGGGAAGGGAAGAGGAAGAGGCAAGCCAGCCCAGAGTCTCTCCCTCCCAACAAATTTGCCCTTTTAAGTGAGCATGTTGGGGAGGCAGACTCAGAGGTAGGCTTTGCGGAAAAAGCTGTTCTCCCTAACAGCCGGGAGAGCAGCTCATCCAATGTGCAGGGGATCCGAAAGGAAGGAATGCCCAGGCAGGTTGTGGTGGTAGGGGATTCAATAATCAGGAAAACAGACAGGGTAATCTGTAGCTCTGATCGCAGCAACCGAATGGTTTGCTGTCTCCCGGGTGCCCGGGTTCGGCATGTTGCGGACAGAGTGGATAGATTATTGGGAGGGGCTGGTGAGGATCCAGCTGTCTTGGTGCACATTGGCAGCAATGACATAGTAAGAGGAAGATGGAGTGTCCTAAAAGATAATTTTAGGGACTTGGGTAGTAAGATTAAGAAAAGGACCTCCAAGGTAGTATTCTCAGAGATACTACCTGTGCCATGCGCTACACCAGAAAGGCAGCGGGAGATTAGGCAGCTAAATGCATGGCTGAAGTCTTGGTGTAAGAAGGAGGGCTTTGGGTTCTTAGAGCACTGGGCTGATTTTGCTTTGGGGTACAATCTCTATAGTCGTGATGGATTGCACCTAAATGCAAGAGGGTCCAATGTGCTTGGGGAGAGAATGGTTAGACAGTTGGAGGAGATTTTAAACTAGGAATGGGGGGGGAGGGAATAAATACCGGGTTAGACAGTATAGAAAGGGAAGGCGATTTACTTAGTAACCAGGTGGGTGGATCTGGGGGCTTGGTCTATAAAGATAATAGGGAGAAGCATATGTTTTGCCCCCCAAAGCAAGGACAGAAAGTGATTGCAGCATCGGTGTTAAATGACAAGCTAAAGGTCATGTCTACAAATGCTCGCAGTTTAGGGAATAAGATCCATGAACTTGTAACAGTTGTGGCAACTGAGAATGTTAATATAGTGGCTGTTACTGAGACATGGTATAATGAGAAAAATGACTGGGACATATCAATACCGGGGTACTCTTTATATAGAAAAGATAGAAAGGGCAGGAAAGGGGGAGGGGTGGCCCTATATGTGAAAAATAACATAAAATCTAACTTAATACAAGTTGGTGAAGAGAACTTAGAGTCGGTTTGGGTTACAGTACAATTTGGCAAAAGTAAAGTAACTCGCATAGGTGTGATTTATAGACCCCCAGGACAAGTAGAAGAACTCGATAATCTACTAGTGGAGGAAATAGCTAAAATGACAGTGAAGGGGGATGTTATAATCATGGGTGACTTTAATCTCCCTGATGTGAACTGGAAAACGAAAGTAGCTGGTTGTACCAGGAGTGCGGATATTCTAAACTCCTTATTGGGATTATCTTTAAAACAGGTGGTTGAGGAACCAACTCGTAAGGAGGCCACATTGGATTTAGTGTTCACAACTGGAGATTTGTTAACAGATATTTCTGTAGGTGAAAGTTTGGGATCTAGTGATCATCAGTCTGTGTGGTTTAATATACGAACAGTGACTGAGTCACACCACACAAAAACAAAAGTTTTAGATTTTAGAAAAGCTGACTTTTCTAAAATGAGAAAATGTATAGAGGAGTCATTATCAGACTGGCACAATTTAAATGGTGTTCAGGAGAAATGGGATTTTGTAAAAGCTGTTTTATCGAAGATAACAGAAAATTGTATTAGGTTGGTCAGTAAGAGTAAAAAATTAAGGAAACCGCTGTGGTACTCTGCAGAAGTGGCCAAAATCGTGAAAGACAAGAAGTTAGCCTTTAGTAGATACAAAAATACCCAAAGTGAGGAAGATAGACAGATCTATAAAATTAGGAAGAAGAGGCAAAGAAAGTTATAAAAACTGCCAAATCACAGGCAGAAGAGTGAATTGCCCTATCAGTAAAAAATGGAGATAAAACCTTTTTTAGATATATAAATGAGAAAAGGAAAGTTAAACAAGGATTAGTTAGACTAAAAACAAAAGGCATATATGTAGAAGAGGATAAAGGTTTAGCTGACTGCCTCAATGAATATTTCTGTTCAGTTTTTACAGATGAGAATGATGGAATGGGACCTCAGTTGGGAAAAAAGACTGAATCATTTGAAATATGTGAGTTTATCGAGGCGGAGGTTCTACTTCAGTTGTCTAAGGTAAAAACAAATAAGTCGATGGGGCCTGATGGGATACACCCCAAGTTATTAAAAGAGCTTGGGGGTGTACTAGCAAAACTGTTAACTGATATATTTAACGAATCATTGGTAACGGGAGTTGTCCCTGGGGATTGGAAAGTAGCGAATGTTGTGCCTATACACAAAAAAGGCAGTAGGGAGGAGTCGGGCAACTACAGGCCAGTTAGTCTTACATCTGTAGTGGGAAAATTAATGGAAACAATGTTAAAGGAAAGGATTGTTGAACATCTGAAGTCACATGGCTTTCAAGATCAAAAACAACATGGGTTTTCCTCAGGAAGATCTTGCCAAACAAATCTTATTGATTTTTTTGATTGGGTGACTAAAGTAATTGATCAAGGTGGTGTAGTAGACATTGCGTATCTGGATTTCAGTAAGGCCTTTGACACTGTCCCACATAGAAGACTTATAAATAAACTGCAATCTCTGGGTTTAGATCCTAATGTTGTTGAATGGATTAAGGAGTGGCTGAGTGACAGAAAACAGAGGGTTGTAGTCAATGGCGTATATTCAGAACAAGGTCTTGTTACCAGTGGGATACCTCAGGGATCTGTACTTGGACCCATTCTCTTTAATATTTTCATTAGTGATATTGCAGATGGTGTTGATGGAAAGGTATGTTTATTTGCCGACGACACAAAAATTTGCAACAGGGTTGATGTTCCTGGAGGAAGAAGCCAAATGGCAAACGATCTAGGTAAGCTGGAAAAATGGTCAGAGCTGTGGCAATTGGCATTTAACGTGGATAAATGCAAAGTAATGCACCTGGGGCATAAAAACCCAAGGGCAGAGAATAGAATATTTGATACTGTCCTAACCTCAACGTGTGAGGAAAGGGATTTAGGGGTAATTATTTCTGAGGATTTAAAGGTAGGTAGACAATGCAGTAGAGCAGCAGGTAATGCTAGCAGAATGCTTGGTTGTATAGGGAGAGGTATTAGCAGTAGGAAGAGGGAAGTGCTCATGCCGCTGTACAGATCACTGGTGAGACGTCACTTGGAGTATTGTGTACAGTACTGGAGACCATATCTCCAGAAGGATATAGATATGTTGGAGAAAGTGCAGAGAAGGGCTACTAAAATGGTTTATGGATTACAAAATAAACCTTACCAGGACAGGTTAAAGGATCTTAACCTATATAGCCTGGAAAAAAGACGGGACAGGGGGGATATGATAGAAACATTTAAATACTTAAAGGGAATCAACAAAGTAAAGGAAGAAAGTTTATTTAAAAGAAGAAATAAAACCGCAACAAGAGGACACAAGCATAAACTAGAGGGGCAAAGGTTTAATGGTAACATCAGAAAATATTACTTTACGGAAAGGGTAGTGGACGCATGGAATAGCCTCCCAGTGGAAGTGGTAGATGTTAATACAGTAAAGTCATTTAAGCAAGCATGGGATAGGCATAATGCCAAGCTAGATATAGGATAAGGGCAAGTACTAAAGGAGAGTACTCAGAGGTTGGGCAGACTGGATGGGCCTTCTGGCTCTTATCTGCCGTCACTTTCTATGTTTCTATGTTTCTATGTTTGTCTGCGTCCGTCGCGTAGACCTTCCCCGATTGTCAGAGATCAGAGTGCGGCACCGGTGCGGGGAACTCTGATCTCTGACAGCCGGGGACAGCATACGCGACGGACGCATACAAACCCCCGCTGCCAACTCCACCTCCTTCCGGCTGCAGCGGAAGGCGACGTCAACCCGCTGCCCCGGCTGGAAGCACCGGTAAGAGAGGGCTGAGAGGGGAAGGGGGTGAGAGAGGGGGGGAGAGAGAGTGTGTGTGTGTGTGTTAGTTAAATGGGGGTATAGTGTGTGTGTGTGTGTGTTAAATGGGGGCATAGGGAATTTCTGGAGTGGCGTTAAGGGGGCATTTAATAGAGCACTCTGCCTCCTGAAATGCCTTATACCTCCCTATATGCCACTCTGCCCCATAATATGCCTTTTAACCCCCTAAATGCCAGAGTGGCATATAGGGGTATAAGGCATTTCTGGGGGCAGAGTGCTCTATACAATGCCTTTTAACTCCCTTAATGCCACTCTGCCTCCTGAAATGCCTTATACCTCCCTATATGCCACTCTGCCCCATAATATGCATTTTAACCCCCTAAATGCCAGAATGGGATATAGGGGTATAAGGCATCTCTGGGGGCAGAGTGGCACATAGGGGGTCAAAAGGCATATCATGGGCCACAGTGCCATATTGGTGTGGCAAGCCTGGGGGCAGATGTGCGTAACTGGGGGGCAGGTTGGAAAATACAAGGAAATAAAAACAAAAAAAATATTTTTCTCACTCATAGCTTTTATAAAAAAAAAAATAGTTTACATGAATTAACATTTAGGCTAGGTTTCCACTTGGGTTTTTGTCCTGCGTTTTTTTTCTTGATGAAAAACGCCAGGAAAAACGCCAAGAAAACTGCCACTGCATTCTCCTGCGTTTTGGCTTTTTTTCTGGAGTTTTTTCTGGAGTTTTAGCCTTTCTGTGGAAATTGCTTTTTTTGACCTTAGGCAGTTTTTCCAGCCTTTACAAGTTAGAAGTTTCACCCAGCTAAAAGGGATTATTATAAATGGCAAGTATCTGCCCTCTCCTGATGTCATTTACTTGGTAGACCCTTTTGTCTCTTTTCTGTGGTTTGTAAGCCATGCTTTATTCCGAATGCCTGCTCCTCTGGGAAGATTGGCCCCAAATGATGGTGCAAATTGTTTGCTGTTGCTTTTGGCACGCAGGATCCGGTCGCGTATGTTTGTTTGTAATGGCATGTTTGTTCCAAATGGTGTAAAATTCAATATGAACCAGTCCAGGACTTTGTTTTGTGTGAAACTGTTTGTTTTCAGCCTATTTCTCGTAGGACACACAGATACTGGGTCCATCCTCTGCATTGTAACTGTGGAAAAAACGCCATAAAAAACGCCAAGGCAATAAACCCACATGGCTTTTTCATGGCGTTTTTTCTCTCCCATAGACTTCTATTGGAGAAAAACGCCAAGATTTCCTTGCAAAAAACGCCAGAGTGTCAACATGCTGCGATTTTGAAAAACTGCCACAGAGCCCAAAAAAGCAGAAAAACGCCAAAGAGGACTGAAAAAACGCCAGACAGAAAAACGCCAAGTGGAAATGGCATTTTGCGATTTCCTATTGAAGAACAGCTAACATCTGGCTGCTGCGTTTTTCCACTAAAAAAATGCCAGGTGGCGCTATTGGCGTTTTTATGGGTGTTTTTAGCAAAAAAAAACCAAGTGGAAACCTAGCCTTAAAGTAGTTTTCCAGCAGTCTGATGGCCGCATAGTGAAGGGAGCAGCGTGAGGGGTGAAAGCTCCGCCCCCTCGCACTCACCTTTCACACCTCACGCTGCTCCCATCACTTGGCGGCCATCGCATACGGCCGCTGGGTGCTGATGCCACCGGCCAGCGCTGCTTTAATACTTTTTTTTTTCATTTAATAGCCAGATCGGCTTGCCATATTAATTTGTTTTTTTTAAACGGATTAAAGTAGCGCCGGCCGGCGGCATCAGCACCCAGCGGCCATTTAGATTAGATTTCAGGCGGCCTGGGGGCAATTGCACCCCGGCCCAGCCCGCCCTTGCTGGGAGGTCTAGTTAGTGAGTGTTTAGGCTGGTCAGTCTGGGCTAGCATAGTATAGCTAGAGAGGCTCCAATTGGGAGTTCAGTTTGATTTTTATGATTTTGCTTTGGGGTGTTTCATTTGAGTAGTTGAAAATAAAGCACTGTTTGCTAAAATTCAGTGTTCCTGAGCCTTATTGCCCTAGATGACTGTGACACTTATTGCCCATAGATAGTGTGTCCCTGAATGGCAGAAATCAAATGTGGTCGCCCCAGTCCCCCAGCACCATGTTTTGCCATCTTTAATGATAGTAGAGCCCTTGGCAAGTCTTGGTTAGTGATACCCCTTCCCTGTCATACATACCATCCACAGCTCAATTTGATGATCCTCCAGCTGCCACGCACAATGTTCATTTATGCCCTAGGTAAAAGTATGCCCTACATTGTTACTAGAACTTTTGTTGAGGTATTGAGAAACTCTACATTTATCTACTGCAAAAAGATCCAATGATTCACAGGACAACAAAACATGTTGATTTTTGCATGGAGAAAGGCAAAGCATTTCAACCTTCCAAATTGTCTTCTTGATCTTCTAAACGCCTAGATTTATCACAGTCCAATAATATAGGTTATTAAATTACACCTATATATCAATTAAATTTGTTGCCAAGTTTACGTACTATGTGCGTTTAATAATCAGTCTGCCAATGTGTGCACTACAAACTCACAACCCGCATTCATTGTGTATCTGTGCAGACAATTGATCTAAAATCATAGCGGCTCCAACAATGTGTCATATTATAAATAGAACACCAGAGGGCGCCCTTTGCAACCGACGCCTGTGGAGCAGTATGAGGATTGCACGCCTCTTCCTGCAAACCCCACTCCCAGTGCTCAGTCCTCCTTGAGTAGCGCTTTGTATTGCTCAGGAAAAGGAGGAGACATCGGGGTATTAACGGAGAAAGATCTGTATCTCTCCGTCCCAAGCCGTGAACGTGGATCTCATGCTCAAGTATTTAGGGAGCAGACCAAAGGATGCACATAATGCGGACTATAGTGCTGTTGTATTAGGGAAGGGGTTTCCCTCATTAAAGTGAATAGAGTAGGTTTTCAGACTGGGTGGTCTGCGATTCCATACAGCTGGAGGCTGGCTGGGACTATAAGGATTCTGGCTGCTGTATTCGGTAGAAGGCATCAACTGTTTTAAATTGGCGACCGGTGGGATTCAGGATGTTGGCACGCAGGTGACCAGCTGTCCACGAAGTGTCAATAAGGTCTGCGAAGTTGGGTTGTGAAGAGACAGTGTGGTCAGTTGGTCAAGATCTCCTCTGTAGCCCAGGTGGGTTTGCTGGTCTGGAAGAGGACATCTGCTGCGTTGGAAGGTCTGAAGAAGCGGCGGTCCGTAGAGTTGGCAGCTTGGTGTGTGCGCAGCCCGTGCTGGAGACAGTGAAGCCCCGGTACACGGGCATGGATAGGCGGTAAAGAAGCATGGGCTCCCCCGAGCTGGGCAGCCCCGTCAAGGGGCTCCTTCTGGCAGCGCTCGCTCTGGGATTAGCAGGTAAGATGAGGACATGGACTGGGTCGGTCTCAGGGAGGGTGACCGGAGGCATCCAGTGCTCTATTACCCCATGTCGTTAACCTTTACTCTGCTCCCTGCACGGGTTGGGCGCAGCTGGGTGCAGGTAAAGGTAAGAAACTGGATGAGGAATCGGCACAAGCTTTAAATGAGCGATCACAGACCCTGCACACAAACTCAGGCACCGGGTGTATGATATGCTTTGAAGTCACTTTATCACCATTGAGAACGTGGATTTGTCTTTTCGTAATTATGGTTCCGATCTGTGCTTTGTGCAGCAGGCAGTGACAAGTCCTGCATTCCATGGAATGATGAAGGTGTGTTTTCAGGTTCGCGTGGGAGACCTGCAAGTGGCAGAGAGGCAGGGGCTGCCCTGACATCACCCTGAAGACACAGCCCTCTGTCACTCGTGTCAGAAGTAGAGGCTCTGCTGGCAGTGGTGGGTGGTAGAGGGCTTGGGACACGCAGAGGTGCAGGAGGTGGCATACTACCCTTTCACAAGTGACACTGGGAGGGTAACAGATGAGTGGGGTAACCCTCATGTGTGGCAGAGGCTGAAGTAGTGGGGTCATCATCATGAGAGTGAAAGATAGCCACATTGTTGACACCAGTGCTTCCTCAAATATTTAGGGGCCCACGTCAAACTTAAATGAAGGCTTTATGAACAAACTGAGGAACAGAGTACTCACAATCAATATGTCTGTTTACCCCATCCTCTCCATGTCCTCAAAATAGGGACACTAAGCAAGTCCTTATTTCCTCATGTACCAGAAACGGGTGAAGAGAGGAAAGAGGGTCTCTAAAATGATGGCTAATCCAGAGGTAGCTATGATTACATGAGTGACAAACTTTGAGGTCATTACCTCATCATAAGTGATAATGTGAAAAGGTCTATAGTGACAGGTAAACTATGTTGAATGGTTGCCTTGAACAAGCTTTACTAGTATTTTTTGGCAAAATCCTAAATTCATATTGAATGTGTCTGGCTATTTTAGTTGGAGAGTTGGTGATAAATCATCTTCACCCTCTATCATATTGACATTTCATTCTGATTGACATGAGGCGCCTGGTGCAAAATATTGCACTCATCGTCTTTGTCCGTAAGGGATAAGATCTCCATGAACTGTGTTTATACCTATACGTGTTTATACGTAACAACCCTCATGTGCCCCTCAGGATGTAATGGAAATGAATAATTGGTGGAAAAGTGTCAGTCTTTCAAACTATTTTGGAAAGAGCTGGATTATGCACAAGGAAGCCTAAGCACCTGGCCAGGACTTGAGCTGCGTGGAGGGCTGGATGTACAAATATGTTATTTTAATGTTTGTAAAGCCACTGGGAAAGGGGACCCTAATTTGCACCTTGCTTAGGGATCTACTGATATTCTTATTCTGAATTAAGTTAGAGGAGTCCAGAACATACACAGGACTAGAAAACGGCCATGCACCCTAACCCCTGTTTGCATATTACATGGAAAAAAATCAGTGTAAAGTGTGAAAATGTAGCATGTGCCCACGTGTATCCAGTAGCTGGCCACACATGTCATTTTGTTGGCCATTGGCCTTAAAGTGCCAGGGTGGATTTTAATCCATAGTCTGACCCTATCTTGATATGTTGATCTGCAAATTAACCACATAATGGCTTCAGGTAAGGGCCCAAAAACTATACATCATAGCAGCCTAAGTAACAGCTGCCTTCCTCTGCTGGGGTTTTATACACAGGCTTAGACTATAAACCTTAAAACCACACATAGAAAGAGGCATCCAGATTTGTGTCTCATATGTTTGGGGGGAGGGGGTTCACGGGGTGTACAGTATTCTGATGCTCAGAGTGCCGTATTTAGCACCCTTTTCTATTAGAACGCTGAGCATTTTGGAGAGTAGTATTTTCTAGCGCCTGTGTAGATGTTAGCATTTATGCTTTCTTAGCGATGGTAACATGATATAATATTAATGCCTGCATCCCCAGATCGTGCTATGAGTCATAGTCCTGCTGGGTGCCTCTTGTGTCAATACGGTGTTTCAAAGCACTCTGCCTGTGCTGATGAGTGAGTTGGAAAGGGTGATGTGCGCTCTGATGTCTTCAGCTCGGTGATGAAGTAGGATATTTCTATCTATAAAATAGAACAGTGAAATAAAATTGATCATGAGGTGCTATAGTGTTGATCTTCAGCTTGTGTCATGTTTCAGTGAGATATATATATTTTATATAAAATATATATAATATGTGTGCATTTGGTAGAGATATCACAAACGCTACTGTGATTTCGAGTGACGTCAGTGTGAGATTCATTTTCAGTGCACGGGAAGGGTGAGTTTAATATTTCTGGGATGAGTACATTTTTTGATCAAAACTAACTATAGCTTGCGATTATTTCATTTTTTTGCTTCTTCGAAAAAGTAACTTTATATTTATTCTAAAATTGATTGGAGATTGCCGAGAGCCAGTTTTCACAATTTCCTGTCGTGTAGTTATTTCCTCTTTGCCTTGTCCCACCTTTCTGGCCAAACCAATCAGCAACTTCAAAATAGAGAAAGGATAACTTAATGCGGAGGAATAATTCTGCTCCTTCATGGTGTTCACATAACTTTCTAAAACATATATGTTGCTTTATTTCAATCTGCAACCAGTAATATATGGGTTTATAGACCTGTCAACTGTAGAATCTGTAGAAGTATAGAATTTGACAACCAATCAGAACCGTTCAGCCTGTTGAGCCTGCCTGTTTTTCCTGACTCCTTAATCAGTTCTAGGTCTTGGAAATTTACTGATATTTCCAACCCTTTGACATGCGAAATACAAAGTTATTAGTAATAAAATCAAGGGTGTTGTATAATATGAAAAGGTGTGTCTATGTCTTGCCCTAAATTGTGAATGCTTACCAACAGAAGTGTGTCCTGTATGTTTGAAGGGGGACACAATACTTGTCAACGGTTTTTTAGCATTGACCAAAAAATGCTTCTTTAGGTATAGTGTTTAAAGGTGGGCTTACAGCTTGTGCTTAATCTTCTGAAGGGTGGAGGGCAATCCTGTGGACCAAGGCAGGACATTTCAAAGACTGCAATGAACGGGCATCAGATGTTTTGAGCTGTATTGTATTGGATCTGCAAATACTAAACAGTCAGTCATCATAAAACCATTTAAACCTGTGCTGTGGGGGATACTAGAATACATCCACTGGAGGAGTGTGGGCTTCAAGGCCATGTTATACAAAAATTAGAAGCGGTTCTGACATTTCCCGGGATCTGGGATACCAGAGAGAGAGAACTAGATGATCACAAAGCCTCATTCATGGTAATTACAACTCTGTGTTTTGTAAATTGAAAAAAAAAAAGTCTAATAATTCTGTCTGGGTGGAAGTGCGCAGAAGCAATGCTTGAAAAACAGGATGAGTCATTTCTTTTTAAAGAGACAGAAATACAAATGAAAAATAGGTCATTTCTTTTTCAGTGCCAGAGAATGATGGAAATAGGGAAAATGGATATAGCAACCAGGGCTGGCCTGGTGATGATGAGACGGCCCTGGCACTTTAAGGCAGGAGGCCGCCAAATGATGTAAGTGTGGCCGATCATATCCAGCCATTACGTTTTCATACTTATCCAGCTGCTGCAGCATCTGATGTGCCCTGGGTACGTATGGAACAATGTCGGCAGGTCCAGTCCACGTTGGTCCAAAAAACTGACAGGTCTTTTGTCAAAGGTGATACTTTCTCATTGGTCTAACACAAAAAATGGTCATAAGCTTTTGGTCTGTTTTCCAGATAGAATCTACACAGTACAGATCTCTCTTGTGCTCAAAGGGTTAAATACGCTGTTTTCCTTTTGTCCTATTCCCAGCGGTGCATGCATTAATTGCAAAGGAAACGTGTCCCTAGCCCTCTGGTTTCTGATGCTACAGCAGTCATATGGTCTTTTCATAAACTTAAAGCTCTGTGTTATTTCTCATATTATTACTTTAATGTCTGATACGCGGTGGTTGGAAAATTCACCGGAACGTGATGTGTGTTTTGTTTCCGAAGGTATACTTTAGAGAGTGTAACTTTTTCTAACAAACGTTCTCAAAGAAACTGTTTTTGTGGATCCATATGGCTGCCTGCGTATTTACAGTCTCACTTTATGTGATTCCTTTCTGAGTTTGAATTATATAGATACAGTGCATCTCCTGCAACAGAATGTTCATAAATGTTGTAGAATTGCTACATTATGGTGTTTTTATTAAGCTTCATCTATTTAAGTCTGGGAAATGCTCTAGCGCTGTGAGCAGTAGCGAGATTGTTGCCAAAATCAATGTTGATTTATTTGTGTAATGTTACTGTGAAGAGCTTTTGGTCCAGATAGCAGAAAGGCTGAAGACTGTATTTAAATTGCTATTTTAAGTAATACAGATGTGTAGTTGGGTTTTGTACTGCCAGTGTCAGTGTATGGGGCCCACATGCGCACAGGGGTCTGGGCAGCATTCATCCACCCAGCACTGGAGGTCACTGGAGGTAAGTATTCACATATAGGAAAAGGTATATCACATATAAGAAAATGTGTTGGGTATGACCAACCTTGTGCATGGAAAGTAACTGGGAGGTGGGGAAAAGGCAAGTGCATATGGGGTGATTTAAAGGGGACGCACAGCTTTCATATGCATTAAAGTGCCTATGATGGCTGGAGTGTCCCATTCAAAAACCCCAGGACCCATTGGCACATGGCTTTTGAACCAGCACTCTTGCAAAACAATACACACTCACTCCCGTGTCTACTACTGTGCGGTCACATCAATGACTAGATGGCTACTGCTATGAGGCCGGATTACATCCACTAGATCACTGGAGGTCCCTGGACATGCACATTAGTGTTTCTACCGGAAACCATTCTAGTTTCTCTTTTTAAACAGTGTTGTTAAGCTCTGTTTCACTGGGTATTTTTCTTTAACACGGGTGTAACCAGCACTCCATATTTAATAGTTCAACAGATAGATACCAGAGGAGCAATTCCCATAGCCTCCCCAGAAGAGCTGTAATTACAATAATGCTCATTTCTGCAAAGAGTTTTCTTTTTTTTTTCTTTTTTGAGTTCGCTTTCCTTTTTCACTCGTTTCCAGCAAGGCTGTCAAGTCTCCCAATTCTTTATTACATTTGCAGAGAGACATTTGAAGCATAAGTAAGGTTCATTAACTTAAGGCTGGAAAATGCACAAGAGTTACAGGCATCTCTGTCAAATAGAGCTGAGCTGACCCTTCATAATGTATAATGTTATATCAGAGAGATGATTTCCAAGAACGCTCGCTGATTTACTGTGTATTAAACCGGGCCAACCCAGCTCTTCTTGCAAGAGAAGCACATTCTGGCTGAACCTTTAATATACACAGTACTGCCAGCGAGCTGAAATGTTCATCTCAAATTCCTGCTTTAGTGAATAAACTGCAAATTATTTAGCTAGCCCAATATATTGGTCACGATAAAAAAAAAAAACTAAAGGTAGTTATAAGCCAATACCATAGCAGAGGATTATATGAATCTTTCATAATACAAACTGACTCAGATATGACTGATAACGAAAAACATAGTATTGGGCTTATTTAAAATACAAGCATACGTGATTATCTATAGGATAGTGGATCGTTGGCACATTTCAGACCCTTTTGTTGGAGAAATCCTGAAACAATGAGAGCCCATGACCTTTGGGAAGCTGGAGGGGTATTTATTCCTGTATCCCGTGGTTTTTTTTGTTTTTTTTTAAGTTTTCTTCTTAAGTTGTAATATTTTAACGCAGTTAAAGGAATGTCACTGTATGTAATGCTGATGTTTTTGTCTATTATTGGCTCTCACCAGGAATTTCACGTGGGGCAGTTTGTCCGCTACATCTGCCATTGACTTGGTTTGATAGGAGTTGAGGAGTTGCAGCCTACGACATCTCTAGACGGTACACCCCCCCCCCCATACTGCAGCTGTAAGAACGCAACCAGCAGTTGTCCTACATTCCAGCTCTGCTTTCCCATTACTGCCCAGGCAGGGGATGATCAGAGTTGTAGTGATTCATGAACAACTGGCCAGCAGCTGCCTCCAGAAGCCCGCCACAGGCGTATTCCCCGGGGAACCTATTAATGAAAAAGCCTCTGCATCTCCTGTCGAGGCAGCTGAGACATGCTGGCAAAATGCTGCTGGCCATAGATACATGCTCCCATTTATTCAGTCCACCCACGGTGCAAATGCACGAGCTTCCGGCTCATTCAGATCTATTTCGTTGGGATTCTGGCCTCCTCTGTGAGACGTGTGAACTAGTGGCAGAGAGCCAGTCACCGCGTAACCGTCAGCGCTTGGCTCAGCGTTATGCTTGGTGCACCCACATATGCTTTGCATTATTAGGAAGAGCTCTGTGGTTGAGTTGAATTCGCAGTGAGGTCATTTAATCCAGAAATAGCATCGCCCCCTTTCACTAATATACCGGTTTATGCAGTACGTTATTCCTATTCTTTCGTAAATATGATACTTTTATATATTGTATATCTTTGCCCATGATATTCAGCATCATGAGGACTGCAGTCTTACAACATCTGGGGAACTTTGGCTACACCTGATCTATGTGCTCAATTAATAATCTTGCAATTGAAAGGGGAGTCCTGTCAGTTCTTTATTCCTATTGCTATGCTTTCTTACAGGCAGATTTTCAAAGCACTCAAATTTTTTTTGGTTTCAGTGGTAATTTTATGTTTGTGAGATTCGATAGCTGTATACTTGGTGTATTGATTCATGATTTACCAGGCACTAAATGTATCCGTGTGATATTTGAATCCGGTCCCTGATCTCCTATAGATTGGTGTCAGGTGGTACATGTTCATGGATTCATAGCTGGGGGCCTGAGCTCCTGGGGGAAAAGTATTGCGAGATTGAAATATCGCACGCTATACCCTGGAGTGTATTTATTGTATTGTGTCTTGCATTCTGGTAACATTCCATTCAAGCTGTGTACAGCGAGTTCAGTATGAAGAAAGCCACACAAGGAATGGCCAACAAATGAAAGTCTACAAAGAAAGGCAAACCAGCTTTTACTTAAACAGTCCATACCGAGAGCGCTTCATCAGGGTTTGCACCCAGTGGTTTGTTTACTAAATTATGATTAGTGCTGTCACATTTCTGCTTTTTCCAGTTTCTATTTTTTTTTTACAAGTAAAGAAAATAAGATCAGGATAAAAACAACAAATGTAATGTGTGTCTTATCTTGTTGTGTTTCGCTACTCTGTTTGGTTTTTTTTTTTAGCTTTAAAAATAACACACTTATTAAATTAACCCTGAATAAAAACATGGTGTTGTATGTTCGATTGTTCTCTCCTGTGCTGCAAAATTGAAGTGTCCCTTTGTAGTTGAATTGACTGGTACTCATGTAATTTACTAAACCACCAGTGGACATGCAGAGGTACTTATCTGTGTCAGTTGGTCCAGATGTGAATCCTCTTAGTTTATCTCAGTGATATTATTTTTTTTAATTGTCTGTAACACTGTCATTAGTATGGAGACCTCCTTAAGTCTTTATTCAGTGTATTGCTGATGTTTTATGTTCCTAGAATCCCAGGGTTCCTAGAATCCTAGATTCTTATAATATAAACTGGGAACTCTTCGGGAGTTCTGACCCGGCAAACCCCGATCACATCGGGTGGGTTGTTTAGCTATGTAGGCTCCCCTCCCTATTCCCTTTCACCTCAGTACAAATGTATGGTGTTTATGGCCCTGTCCCTTACATGTCTAACCCTGATGTTCCCAGGTATGGTTATTATGCAAATCCTTTGGGACGTCGGGAGCAAATCCTATGTTTCAGTCGAGAGGGTAACTGTGGAGGAGCCTCCCGGGAGATGTGGTAGAGGCTAATACAGTGTTGGACAAAGGACTGATTAACGTTTGACTCCGGAAACACAGGCAGACTAATTTCATGTTCTAGCATTTATCGTAATGGAGCAAAATGGCTATTTGATTGTTATCCAGCTGAAACTTGAGCAATTCTTTATCATAGTGCTATATCTGGAGCGATCATTGCAGAAGTAAATGGAATGTTTATGTTGATTGTTCCAGATGTAACACTTTGTTCAGGATTCACTGTGGTTTTGCCTTGATTAATATAGCCGTGTTGTTAAGAAGATGGCCCATTTACCAAAGCAGGTACTTGAGGTATAATTTGTTTTTTTCTCCTTCACTATGCATTAAAAGTGCCAACAGTGAAAAGTTTCTTCTAAACTAAGGCTGGGTTAGCTTCGTATAATGCATGGTCAGATCCGGGAGATTTCTTCCAAGTCGCCTTACTGGTTGAACTACTCATTGTGTAGTCAGTTGAAGCTTTGGGATAGACATTGGTTTTGTATTCTGTGGCCATGTCTTTTCTGTAAAGTGGATTTATTTTTTTGTTGATACCCAAATAAGGTCTTAAAACTTTCTGGGGAAGAATAATTTTCCCAAAACGACCTCCATGCAAAATTAGTGCCATGAATTTCTGCATTTATGTGACATTCAATAGTTTATATACTTTTATAACTTTTTTTTTTTTGGGGGGGGGGCTATATTCTTTGCAAACCAACCGGTCCAGTAATAACCTTCTAAACCCAAACCATCTTGGGTAACATGGCGAGTACCCAAGTTTGGCTGAAATATCTTAAACTTTTTAAATTTTTGTCTTGTTACCCTAATGTATGATTAAAGTAAAAGGAATGTTAAATATTGGAGTTTAGGGGATTATATTGGATTTTACAGTGTCAGTGTCTTGCCTATGTAAATGAAGTACTTTGAACTACTGTACATTTGATGTTGAGTTTTTTGATGCTTTGTTGCATGCATAAGTAATTTATAAAAGAATGCTTATGTTGATGACATATATTTTGTATCATACAGTGCGACGGTGGTACTGTGGGAGTATCGTGATTCTTATATGTGCGCTGGAATAGCTGCTGCTATTTTCAGCTGCTAATAATGTCCTTTTTACCTCTTCCAGACGCTAATGAACCGGCTGTACAGTTGTTATAAGTCTATGAGGTCAGGTATCACAAAAAAATCAATATTTCAAGGAGGCAGACTCTCTAGGGCTATTTTGAGATCCACATTTCCAAGGGGAATGGGTTTTTCAAGACTGGAAGTAAACACAGATATTCACAATCAATAGATTTGCTGCCTGTTCACGTTAATACATTGAATTCCATAAGAGTCTGAAAACCAAAGAAATAAGTTGGATATATTATTTCTGACCTTATGTCTCAAAATCCAACAGGTTATTCTTCTCAAGGTGTTGATCACAGTTCCTTTGCGATAATGAATTGTTTTTTTCCCCCCCTTCTGTAAGATGGAAGCGCAGATCAGGGCTCTTCTGTTGTACATTTAAAGATGTTGATCCATCTACTTTGCTGAATTAAATGCCTGTATAACCAGATATAGCCTTAGAAACAACATTCCTAGTACTGGAACGAACCCTTCCTCAAAATAATTCTTCAATCGTGTCGAATTTTGCTTCATTCATATTATTTCAGGAAGTCATTGTCAGGTGACACAAAAGCTGTTTGTTGCCACAGCAAAACCTTCTTTAAAAAAAATTCTGTTTTCAACCTTGTGAATAATGAGTGCTAGAATGATGTTTTGGTATAAGTGGAACAGCGCCTTTAATGAGCTACTCTGCAAATTTATGAAAAAATAATATTTTAGGAATTAAGTATAGATTTTATTCACTTCATTGTAAGTATGTATATGTAATATATGCTGGTTACTCCTGTTAAAGACCCCTCGCCACAGACACTGCTGCTTAAATTTTGGCATAGAATTTTTTTTTTTTTTTTTTTTTTTTGCCAAGGACTCTGAATTCCAAACAGTTAAACAGACGCTGTCGCCTATTTTCTTTATAAAAAAAAATACCTACAATTGTATGTCTTCTGTTTTGTTTTTGTTTTGTTTTTTTTCTTAAGACATATTTGATACTTTTGGGTTGTCAAACTGCATGGATTAGTTGCAAAAAACATTTTGGGGCGTTCAGTAGCAAAAGGGATAATTGTTCCTTTTCTTCCCTTTGTTAATCCACACCAGGGATTATGTTTACAATACTGTGTTTAGCCGTGTGTGTTATTTTTGGCACAGAACTGCTACTTTAACTCTCTTTTGTTTGTTAAAAAAATCCAATTAAATAATATCAATGGCCGTAGGTGTGAGACATGTCAATTAGATCAAAGGAAAGGATGCACGCTCATTATACAGTATCCTGATTTAGCCAGTGCATGTGCTAAATAATAAAATGTACATTAAACAGAGGATGCTTGGAATGTACATCTTAATGCATTTTCTGTATTTTAAAAGCTTACCCATTATAATTGTTTTAGCAAGACCAAGTGTTTGCTTGTTTCATTACCTCTGGCAATATTAACCCCCCCTCTATTTGTTTATTTTCCCTATTGTTATTTTGCCCGTGCTTATTAAATATGCACATATATATTTCTTTAAAAACACATACTTTCTCATATTTTCACATCTCACAGTTCTGTAAAAGTTATGACAGGTGATCTATAACTCTCTGGTCTTTAAGGGGCAGTATCCAGGTATATCACAGGTTGCCCATGAAGTATGTAAAATTAATGGTGATATGTGACATTAATTATTTGCACCCATGCATGACTTGTGACTTATGTCATGCTTTAGTTTGCTACGCAACTGTTTTAAAGGGCAAGGACTGTGATTATGTGAATGCCCCATGTTACGTGTCACGTGTCTACAGGAGAGGGTAGAAAGTGAAATGCAATTAGATTAACATGCATATCTGATACAGGACAACCAGACATCCAGGTAGGATTTCTGAACACCGTATTCGCTCGATTCTAAGACGACCCTGATTATAAGACGACCCCAAATCTGAATATTAATTTGGGAAAAAAGAAAAAGCCTGAATATAAGACAACCCTATAGGAAAAAAGTTTTACCAGTAAATGTTAATTCATCTAAACTTTTTTTTTTATAAAAGCTATGATTGAGAAAAATATTCTGGTTTTATTTCCTTCTATTTTCCAATCTGCACCAGTTATGCACATCTGCCCCAGAAATGCCTTATACCCCCTATATGCCACTGTGCCCCATGATATGCCTTTTAACCCTATATGCCACTGTGCCCCATGATATGCCTATTGACCCCCTCTGTGCCACTCTGCTTCCAGAAATGCCTTATACCCCTATATGTCACTCTGTCATTAGGGGGTTAAAAGGCATATTATGGGGCAGAGTGGCATATAGGGAGGTATAAGGCATTTCAGGAGGCAGAGTGGCGTATAGAGAGTTAAAAAGGCATTTCTGGAGGCAGAGTGGCATTTAGGGGGTTAAAAGGCATTTCATAGAACACTCTGCCTCCAGAAATGCCTTATGCCCCCCATTTAACACCCCCCCCAAACTTACCGGTGCTTCTGACTCCCCTGTCGTGCAGCTGGGGCAGCGTGTAGATGTCTACGCGATTCGCGCAGACAACTTACGCTGCAGCCGGAAGGAGGCGTGGCTAGCAGCGGGGGTTGTCTGCGTCCATCGTGCAGACCTTCCCCGACTGTCAGAGAGAATTCCACCGTTGTGGGGAACTCTGGACGCATTTGCTCTGAAAAAAACCTTGTCTTATAATCGAGCAAATACGGTATATGCCAACCATGTCAATATACACAGTATAAAAGGCTATTTTTTTGTAATTTATTTAAAATATTCAAAATATCCACCATTATTTTTAATTTTAAATTCACTTAAAGAATTATCCTTTT
Organism: Spea bombifrons; assembly: GCF_027358695.1. Taxonomy (NCBI): domain Eukaryota; kingdom Metazoa; phylum Chordata; class Amphibia; order Anura; family Pelobatidae; genus Spea; species Spea bombifrons. The sequence goes on along the minus strand of NC_071095.1, from coordinate 39,818,366 downwards.
AGACTTTGTGTATATTGATATTGTATACTTAGGCATTTAATTACCACATATCCCCTGGGTGGGTGATAATTACAGTTACAAAATGCATGTTTTCCATTAATTTGGCAAGCCATTGCATCATTAAGTAAGCCTTTAAAACCCTTTTAAAGCCATAGGTCAAACAAAAAGGTAACTGGGCACTGCAACCTTGTTGTTTTTCTATCTGATTATTTCACTCGTAGCTCTATAAACAATATTTTTCATTATTTATAACATATACCTAAGTACTGCCTCCGCTAAATTCCCATCCTACTTACCCCCTTGCCACTATACAATGCTGCACTGCTACCTGTTGAGTAGCACATTGAGAGATACTCTTTAGCAATACACAGAGTGGTCTGTCTTGGTTATCAGAATGAAATAAATGCCCTTTCTCCCTAGTTATTCCTGTTGAGTTGGCTTTTAGTTGTCAATTTGTGTGATTTAAGTAACTATTATTGCTTAAGCAAACCAGGAGAGATGAGTAGTGGAAGCCAAAAACATACATTAACTTGGGTAATAATCACAATTTTAGAGTACATTTCCCCACTATTTGTTTATGTTCCCTACCTACCTGCCTTTCCCAGTAATATCAGTTTTGTAGAATATTGTGGCCAAAGCTAATTAAATGGTATAATTCCTTAGCCATTTACTGTGGTAATTCAGTACCAAAAAAATTGAAGACCTCTGTATTTTTTTTTATTGCTTCAATGAAATTTTAAGTGAATATTAAACTCTGCCCAAACTGTATTTCATGCTTGTAACACTATGTCAAGGGTAGTGTAAGCTTGCTATATTAATAAAAGATGATGATAGTTAAATGCACAAGCTGATGGTTCTGGCAGTGTGTCCCTGTTAGGTTCCCTTGTTATCTGTGCACGCAGTTTTAATGTGGGAAAAAAACAAAATGTGAAATCTTATGTCACTGTACCGGGTTGTAGAATACAACAAGTAGTACGCGACTGGACAAAAACTATTACTGATTCTAACTTCATTATTTTCCTGTTTGCCAAATTAATGCTTTTGATCCTCTTAATTTTATCTATACACTTTCCATTTTATTTATGCCCTATAAATATCAACTTAATGCCCCATTATTTTTGTCTCCCTCTTGTGGTTGTAGGAAGGACTACAGGATTGTGGTTCACGGGTCATGGGTATAACTTGACCGTGTCTCAGGGCCATGAAGCCAAGCTAAACTGCAGCTTGCAGGGCATGGAGGAGCCGGAGATCCAGTGGCTGAAGGATGGTGTTCCTGTTCAGAGTGCTGATCAAATGTACATCCCAGTTGATGAAGATCATTGGATCAGCTTCCTAAGGTATGATGTGCTCAGAGCTGGCCACACTCTTAATGTATTGAGCTAACACAGTATATAGACAACTTAATGAGAACCATTGTGAAAGCCCTGACTCAAGTAAATAGCAACAATAAACTGAAGACCCGAGCCCCACCTACATGTCATATTTCCTGCAGTTAATGGGACTTCTTTTTTTTTTTAATTATTATTATAAATGTATTGTTTCCCTTTTGTAATTTAAATATATTTTTAAAGCTGAGAAATGGAGATTTTTTTCACATCCAATACTCCACCAGCTCTTACCTTGTTTTAAAAGTGTAATGGTAACCACGCATGCAGGGAGACCTCCTAGATGCAGGACAGTAATGAGTAAACAGACCAATCTAACACTGAAAACCTGTTTATCTATGAATCTAGGGGGTCTCCCTGCATGCGTGGTTACCAATGTAAGTCCCTACCTACATAAAGCTTAGAATGTCTGTCTGGATTCTGGCGATGAGAACATCTCAGGATTCTATAGGTTAACATCCAACTGTGTCTGACCAGCATATTTTATTAATATATTTTTTTATGCTCCAACATTGTGAAATATATATTTTTACTTTTCCAAGTTTTATGGTGGGTAAAGGTGATGGAAAACCCTTCCACTAAAATTTAGGGGTATGTAGAAGTTTTATTAAACACTCATCTACAGACACCAGACAAGCCAGAAGGCTTGTTTCTCCCTCAGAAATTTTTGTATGCAAATATATCACTGCAGCTAAATGCTTTCCCCCCTATTTCTTCATATTTTGTCTTAAGCTTGAAAAATGTGGAACGTCCAGATGCTGGCAGATACTGGTGTGAGGCAGAGGACAATGGCGTGAAGGCAGTGTCCAGTGACATTTGGATCATGGTGGAAGGTACATGCAAGTTTTAATAGAATTAGGAATATGACTATTAGCAAGACTATTTGCAGGATTTAATGGAATTAGGAATAAGACTATTAGCAAGGCGCCCCCCCCCACCACCAAAACCAGACCCCTGCATCCATTATGCTATATCATGATTCATGAATTCATTCTCTCGTGCTCTCACACAGAGTTGCTCATTACAGTTATTACAGCTATTGCAGTTGCAAGGGTGGCGGGCTGTCCTGGGGGACCCAGCCTTAGAGCCTGCATGGGGAGACAAATTCTTCCTTCGTTTTGTCTAAAAACAAATAAATAAATAAGCTGGGCGACAGCTATGCCAAGCTGGAGGAGCCCTCACTTGCAGAGGCGTCCCTTGTCTCCCATGATGCCTCAACTGCATGCTAGGACTGGGTGTGATAAAAGTATGGCAGAAAGGTGGTTGTTGGTAAGGTGCGTTCTGGAAAAAAATAATTTGTAAAGAGACCCCTTTGCCATGTTTGTCCCCAAACAGCTTGTCCATGCCATCTTTATGCCCAAATAGTCTGCCTGTGCCATATTTGTCCCCAATCAGCTTATCTGTGCCGTCTTTGCCCCCAGACAGCCTGTGTATGCCATATTTGCAACCAGAGTTGGTGGAGGGGAAGACCATTTGATCTGTAAGGGGCCCCAAAATTTCTGATGGCGGCCCTGTTCTCCCGCTTTCTGCCGCTCTTGTTCACACTCTCTCAATGCCTTCCTACCTTCTCTGTTGACTGCTTCAGTGTCCATGTCTCCTAACTTGCAGGTCTGCAACTTCTCTTGTCTCTTCTTGTTCTTCTGTCTTTTTTCTTTGCCCGCTTCTCCCCGTGTTTCCTTTCTTCTACACACTCTCTCCTCCCATAAGAGAAACATGGGAGAGGCTGTCCTCCGTGGCTCCGCTCTTTTGCAAAAGTGCACTGGGTGGCCAGGATCACGGAGAAGCAGAATAAGACAGAAGAAAGAAGATGGCAGCAGGGGGCAAGAATAATGAGGAGAAAGAGGCATAGAAACGTTTATCTTCCTCCACAAATCTAACAGTGGGCCATGCCTTGACAAGAATAAACCCCCAAAGCAGTGTTAATATTTAAGACGGATAGCTTTAAGTGTCTTAGATCAAATTACTGTATATTCCTGATCCTAGTAGAATAGCTTTGAAAAAACTGAAGTCTCTTACGTTCTTCTGCAATTACTCGACTAATAAATTCTTAGACATTCTTCTGGGGAACAAGTTCTCAAATTCTGTTCAAACTGAGCATCCCTTATATATTTCTTTGCACATTTTTAATGATTATGACTCCCATGCGGAGTAGTACCTTTTGCAGCTGTAAATCTTGTAGGGATGTCACAATGCTAGACATCATAGAATAATAAAACAAGGGGGTGTTACTCTTTTACGGAAGTATGAGTACAGACCCAGAGTCCTTTAGTCCTGCTTCCAGATTAAATAACATAAACCCACACATTCGACAGATTATGGGAAGATAAATATCAAAATATTATTTCAGTAGGTGGAATGGAGTCACATTCTGCTTTAATTGCAACAGAGGACAATGGCATGAAGGCAGTGTCCAGTGACATTTGGGTCATGGTGGAAGGTACATGCAAGTTTTAATAGAATTAGGAATATGACTATTAGCAAGACTATTTGCAGGATTTACTGTCCATTAGGATTGTATCATGCATTAGAGGTCCAGAAATAAATATCTTGCTTCTGTTATTTGGACACTTTACTGAGAAATGTATCCAGGCTCTGGACAGGTTTTATGTATGTAGCTGAGTTTTTAATGCTGACCAAAATCTATATTTTCATTTAGTAAGTCCCCTACAAAAAGTGTTACCTTGTTTTCACAGGCATCCCTTATTTTACTTTGGAGCCTAGAGATCTGGCGGTATTCCCCAATGCTTCATTTAACATGTCCTGCGCGGCTGTTGGGCCACCAGAGCTACTGTCCATCATCTGGTGGATGGGTGATTCCCAAGTGTCAAGGATAATAAATGATACTACGTCTATTCTGTTTGTACCAGGTGAGACTTATAAAATTATAATAATTAAATAATACATTTGATGGAATAGCTCATGCTGTTCCGCCGTTTCAAGTTTTAGAACGTTTATTTTGTTGGCGATGCAAATGCATTGTTATGCTTTAATGCACAATTTATTTATTACATGGCATTAAATTGGTTATGAAATGCCATTAACCATATTTGAGTATGTTTGTAGTTAATGTAATCCTATGCATTGTTGGGGACATAATGTATTAGAGGCCCACAAATAAACATCGTGCTTCAATTATTTAGAGTCTTTACTGAGTAATGCATCCAGGCTCTCAACAGGTTAAATGTATGTAGCTGGTATTTTAATGCGGGCCAAAATATATAGTATAATTGGGTAGTAAGTGACCTACAAAAGTGTTTTCAATTTGTAAAAAAAAAATCACAGGTATCCCTTATTTTACTTTGGAGCCCAGAAATGCTTCTGTGCGGCTGTTGGAACCACCAGAGCCATTGTCCATCATCTGGTGGATGAGTGACTCCCAAGTGACATGGATAATAAATACCACTATGTGCAGTTTTGAAATGATGATTTCATGTATAGAAGGAGAAAAGCTACCCAACCCTACCTGACCCTACTGAAAAAGTAATTGCCCCCTTCGTTACTAAAGCTTCCAATTAACCAAATTTAAATAATTGGGTTCACTTTCACTAGACACACCCAGGCATAATTACTACCAGCCCTGTTGAATCTAAACATCAACTAAATAACCTGTCTTGCAAAGTGAGGTAGGCTAAAATGTCTCAAAAAGCAGCACATGATGCTAAAGAAACTCCAGAACAGACAAGAAACAATGTCATTGACATCTATCAGTCTGGAAAGGGTTACAAAGCCATTTCTAAGGCTCTGGGACTCCAGCGAACCAGGCCGTTATCTGCAAACGGGGAAAACTTGGACCTTTCCCTGCAAACCTCCAAGAAAGGGGGCCCCCTGGACCTATAGGAAAGGGGGATCATGACTGCTGGCCCATGCAGATGGCTGCAGTAAGCCCCTTCTCCATTGGTGTGGAGCTGCAACAATGTTGCAGCTAAAAGGGTTTAAAGGTAGGTGAAGAGGTGACTCTTTTACCTCTTTTCCTGTGCCTGCAGCAAGCTTCCAGACGTTACGCTCCCGCCCGCCCTGGGTCTGGTCGAATTCATATTCGTGTATCATTGTTTTGTATTCATTTGTTCTTTTTATTTCTATGTTCCTTCTTCAATTGTCACAGCTGCGGTCTGGGTCCCCTGGCCAGCGTGGTTTTTCAGGCAACTTTGATCAATTTGCCCTTAGCGGGCTTGGGGAGGCAGGGCTGGGACTCTTGGCTAATCAGTGGTTGTTTAACTGCCTGTTGGGCCTAGCGCTCAGCAGCTGGCAGGTTGTTTCTCATGATAATGGTTTGGTTGTTCCGCTGGCCTGGGGAATGGTTATATCCCACAAAATGGTGTCCAGTGTCTTTATTTATGGGGTTTGGTGGGTGGGGTATTTTGGGTTGTTCTCTCCTTGGCCGTTTGCTATGGGTCTAAGCAGTCATGCATTGAAGACCTATCCAGCCATAACAATGACACTAGCGTGTAAAGAATTGCAGGCCTTGCTTGTTAAAGTCAGTGTACAAAAAAATCTTGATGACCCCCAGGACTTGAGATAACATTCTGTTGACTGATGAGTCAAATGTGGAACTTTATAGAAGACATGGGACCTGTTGCATCTGGCATAAAACACAGCATTCCACAATAAGAACATTAAAACCAACAGTCAAACACAGTGGTGGTAGTGTGATGATCTGTGGCTGCTTTACTAATTCAGGACCTGGGTGACTTGCCATAATTGATGGAACTATAAATCCAGTTCCCTACCAGAAAATCCTTAAGGAGAATGTCTGGCCATTAGTTTGTGACGTATAGCTCCAGCTCAGTTGGGTTATGCAGCAGGACAATTATCTGAAGCACACAAGCAAGTCCACCTCCAAATGGATCATAAGAAACAAAATTTGGAGCGGCTTAATCAAAGTCCTGACTTGAATCCGATTAAGATGCTGTGGCATGACCATAAAAAGGCAGTTTGTGCTTGAAAAACCCTCCTGTGGCTGAATTTTAAAAATTGCCAAGAAAAGTAGGACGAAATTCCTCCACAGAGATGTAATGTTTCCAGTTGTGCCACAACCAGTTATAGGTTTGCGGGGGGCCAGTTACTTTTTCATATGGGTAATATAGATTTTGATAAACTCTACCTTCAGTGAATAAAATGATCATTTAAAAGCGGCATTTTATGTTTACCCACATTGTTTTTGGCTTGGTTGGATGATCTTAAACATTTAAATGTGACAAATACACAAAAATAGAAGAAATCAGGAAGGGGCAACTGCTTTTCACAATAAATGTTTAATTTGTAAAAAAAAAAAAAAAAAAAAAAAAAATCTAGATCAATGTGAAATGTGTCTAATGAAAAGACAAAATGTTCCTTTCCCTTCCAAAGGTACAGATCTTCATTGTTTGTAGACTTGGTGGAGGGCATAACTAGACCCTAGAGCAAAATTACCCTCATACACTCATAAACAAAAGCATTAACCTAATAGTCACCTTTTGGTTAAATGTTTAGGGGACTATTGTCCCTCTGGGCAAGAATAAATTATATTACAAGGGTGCATTTGCATGTTATTATTTGCAAATTATATTATAAGGGTATAAACAATATAATCATACGTTTTATAAATCCATAGCTTGGAATGCGTATAGAAACCCATCCACAGAGACACAAAACCAAAGCATACATGCGGATCAAGGAGACCTCAGGGAAAAAAAAATTAACGTGATTGTAATGAACATTTGTGGTGGGTGCAAGGTAAAATCACAAACTGATCTCTGCTGTTGTTAATATACTTGTGTTGTCGTGAGCAGGGATCTTTTCTGGAAACATTACATTTATGTGTTTAGCACCAGCAGATTCTGTAGTGCTGTTACAATCATTAAAAATAATTTAAAATCACACACCATAACAAATCGGTACCAAAGAAAAAGGGAGCCCCCTGCTCACTCGAGTTTACAATCTAGTCGGGCTCCATGGCTTCCTTGGTTCAAATGGGTTCCATGGATACTGCTACACCTTTAGATTGTCCCAGACAAATTTTCTTTTGGATGGTGCACAAGGAGACATCAAAAAATGAGAAAAACACTAAGAAATATGAAGGGTTTATGGAATCTTCTGGCCAGACAATGCAAGCTTTTTTGCAAATGTCAGGTCATCCTATGTAAGGTGAAACCTAAACTCGCACATTAGGCGCCATGTGAAGATATGCTTTAACTAATAGTGTTACTGGCCAATAAATTGGTGCTTTTACCCCATAATCTTGTCGCCCCTCTGACTGGGGGCTCGCTAAAGGGTGCTGGAGATGGATCTGCTTAGATGCCCCCTGCATCCTTGTAGCCCTCTAGAAGTGCTGGTTGTAGCTATCTATCTGACCCGCAACTTAGCTAGGAAGGCCAAACTGTGCCTAGAAGTCTTATATCTCCTAATTCATTCTGCTAGACTCCATGACAGCCTCCTCAAACCCACCAAGCGTGCCTACCCCCCCAACAGGACTGCGGATGAGGAATGAGAATGTGTTAGTGTGGTGCCCTGTATAGATGAGTTTTGTACTCTTTTCTGCCATCCACTAGGGGACTGACAACTGATTAATTATGGCTTTAATTTCTCTAATGGTATCCCTAATTAGTTAAAACTGTGGCTGACCAGGTCTGCTGTCGTGTTGTCACATGCTCCACATTCAATCTTATGACCTAATTATACATCTAGTGATTTCAAGAGATTACCCAATGAACCTTGTGAGTCAGTCACATAACTTTGATGGGTAATTAGGAAGAGTGATCTCTCCATGTTTGAGATTTGGTCCTGCTGCCATGTGGTACGGTAACATTTGAGAATGGAAAGAGCTCTGTTAGAATATTCTTTGTCTTGAATATCTAAACTTCTCCAGTGACCAAACGGCAATCAACACCACAGCTTCTATGTCTTATTAAGCAGGTTTATTCGATAACAAAGTATCAATACATACAGTACTGGTGGATGGACTGTAGGTTCAGTATCCGTAGTAAGATGAAGGTGAATGAGCGTAGAGAGACCTTGTCCTTGTAATAATGCCTATTTATACCCCTTTGATATTTGGTTATGGTATATGTTAAGGAATCCTATTGGAGCAGTCACAGGATACACCGGCATTCCACAGAAGACCCTCTAAGCTACGTCACATAATTGATAACATATGTTCTTAGCACTCAAGTTGCATTCAGGCCTAAAATGTGCAGAACAAAATAAAAGTATAAAAATTATTTCTTACAAGCTCCTACACCATAGTGTAGCTGCCATAGCTCTAAATCAACCTAGGGGCATTTTTTTCCCTTTAATAGAGATTTTTGTTTAAAGAAGATAACCGGCAAGCATTTTGTTCCTTCTATAATATTGCCATCCTTTTTGCTTCCTGTTATTTACTTTCAGCTTGAGATTAGCAATTACTTTAGCGCATTAATATCAGCATCTTAAAGATTCTCCTGAATTCCAACAGGGTCTGATAGCTTTTAATTTGTAATGGAACATGGTTTAACCCCTTCATGACAAAGCCCGTACATGTACGGGCTCAAAATGCATTGTTTTCAATGGGTTTAGGAACCGCCCATTGTCCTTAAGGGGTTAACTATACTTAAGATATAAGTATTCTGTCTGCCCTACATTCATGAGCAGCTGGAACAGTTAATTGTGCGCTGATGTCAGAACCTGAGCGACCAGTTACGGTATGTCGTTTGGTGAAAATATGTATTAATAGCCGATCATATCTAATTAGGCATCATAGCCTCTTTAGACTGACGCATACACGAGAGCCATATGTAGTGTGTCTTCTTCATTAATGCTTAGTTGAATTATGTGTTAACGAGTTCATTGCCTGAAACTGTCAGAGGTAATTTATCCTTTACTGTGTATAGACTGATGATTTTCTTGTCCTTCCTATATACTCTGCAGTCATCAGCTGCGCAGGTTGTAGGTGTGTTGTCTAAACCTGTTTTTCCTGAGCTTAGACAATAAGTCAAGTTAAGTAACCCTAAAAAGTTCACTTTAACCCTTTGATAGCTCTATCTGGTGTGGAGTTGAACAAGATTGTAGAAAATATCGCTTTCATTCTTCAGTTTGTTTTCTCAATAACCAGGTGCATTGCGGTGTAAAATGTTTTACTGCTGAAAGAGGCAGAGAGAAACCGGAAAGAAAGACTGAAATCTTTAATTTAATTTACAGGTATTCAGCAAAATACAGCATTCTCGTGTGAAGCGCACAATGAAAAGGGAGTTTCCTCATCAAGGACCGCCATGGTTAGAATAAAAGGTCAGTGACATGAATGGTTGTATGCTGTCATAGGACGTTTCCTTTCCAAGCTGTTATTCCCAAGTGTTCTAATATTTTTATAATTAATTTAGACAAGTAAAGGCAGTCCAAATAAGTAGATCATCACGTTCTGTTGACATTAAAAGGACGCTCCAGCCACCATATGCACTTTAATTGATATGATAGCTAAGTTACTCTCAAAGTGTCATTTTTGCCCTCCTGCAAGTACATGGAGGGATTCATCATGCATCTGCACCATTTTTCCACCCCAGCCCTTGAATTGCAGGAGATGTGTTTGCTCAGTGACTAATGTCATACATTTTGCAGGGTTTAACTGATATTTGTTTTTGTTTTATGATGAGCTAGGTTTATATTGAAAACTTTCACTGGTTTGGAATACATTGGTTAGGATTGACACTGCTACCGACTTCTGCCATGTCTTTTTACATGAATCCCCACCGGTTGCAGTAGGCGGAAGTGATCTTTATATAGTGCCCCCTGCTGTCTGGCAGGCTGTATTGCCGCATCACATCCATGGTCAAGCTCTCTGTGATTCTCTGTGAATTATGTGCTACAGAGGAAAAGTTTATCATCTTTAAGGTGTGTTTTCATGCTGTGAAGTGTCCGTGGTTACGGATGAAACCCAATAGGTTCCATTTTTTTATGCCACCCTTAGGTGACACATAGGTGTCATGCATGCAAAAGTTCTGTTCTTATTGTGCAAACCAGTATTGGCCTCTCAAACCCAGTAGATTTTACACTTTTGAATCTTGGACGGAGGCCAGAGTTTGGCATAAGTGTGAAGATTCCTTGTTAGATTTCCTTGTTAGAGTTCATAGTGTTATCTGAACTCAGGTGACGTAAACTGTTTTCCAACTTGTGTCTATGACATAAAATGGATTACTTATCTTTTTGAAAAGTTACATGTATAGATAAATGTCAACCTGTGAGCCAGTATTGAGTTGACAGAGTAGACATTATTAAGGAAGTATTTTAAATGGTAGCATGCTAGCGGCGTTGACATACAAAAGGGCCGTAAGAATAATTATAAACAGGATAATAACTAGATGCCCTGAATTAATTTAAATTGGAGAAAGACAGGCACCTTTTCCAGCAATAAGTGCAAAAAAACTTCTCAAGATAGCTATTCAAATGTCTGGATTCATTCTTATAGAAAGTGAATAAAACTATTCACCTTCTCAATTTGATTGAAAACCAATCCAATGAATTGGCTAAAATTGTACCCACAATGGTTACCATTGTGTTTAAAGTGTCATTCAAGTGAAAGCTCATTCCTTCACATTCGGTGGAGTTGTAGAGGAGCGAGACCGCTCTCGGAGATGGTATTCAATCTATTAGAAGATATAACAAAGGTTAAGCTGAATAAGAAAACAAAACTGGCGTGATTACATTTGAATTGGCATAAGAAGCCACCAAAACAGCTGTATCTCACCATTCATTGTATGGTAGCCGCAAAAATCTTGATTGCAAATAGTTGGAAACAAACTCAAAAATTTTTTATGACCTTCAATTGAAGAAACAGTTGTTTTACTAACTTAATATGGAAAGAGGCATTGGTTGGTCTGTAAAATTGTGTAAATTCAAGCAAAATTTGTATCTCATACGATGAGTGGATTAAAGAGGTAGAGATGGTTAGACCTCTAAATGCGCATTAAAAATTGTGTACGAGTATAGTGGGATATTTGTTTCAATAGTACCATAAACTTCCCTGACAATATCTATTTTTTTCATCTATGCTCTTTGTAGTAAAGGTCAATATGTTTCTATGTTCTATTGTAATTCTAAGAAACATACGGTAATTTAGACATAATATATGATAACTATGTATGTATTTTTGCCCATGTCTGTTTGTTTTGTTTTTGTTCTTCTTGCAGAATGTTTCAATTAATAAATAATAAACTCAAAGAGTTATCATTTTTTATGACTTAAAGATGGATAGGCCAAATAACAGAAGGCAGGACATTCAATCAAGAGGCATCAGTAGCACAAAGAAAGACGTGTTCATTCCATATTATAGATCACTGGCCAGACCTCAGCCTAACTCGCGTACACTACTGAAGACAACCGAAGGTTATATATTCTGTGGCAAACTCACAAAGAACTGCTCTAGGATAGTGCATGGATTACATAGTAATCATGATTTAGATCTTTTCCATAGTTGGTGCAGAAAAAAAATCAAAAGATACAATACTAGAAGAGCAGCCTCAGCTGCTTATCATGCGGGTCCATGCTTTGGCTGTTTTAGTTATGAGACAAGACAAAGAAAATGTAGGTCATGGCAAAAGGAAGTGAAAGAGCCAGTGATCTGTGTAACCAACAATAAATGAACATGTCCCTTAGGCAGTGGCCTGTTGATAATACCACTGTTATATAGTAACTGTGTATCTGCCACTGTCAAGGAGTCTTAATAAACTGGAGAGGCTTGATTGTGGAAATTGACTGCATTGCATAGTAATACTGAGCACACAGCCATAGGGGTAAAGGGATTGCTGCTGTTGGACGGCATCAGCTGTCTGCCTGGTCCTTACATTATACCTAAACTTCTGACACTTTCATTTGTCTTTAGGTTTCTTCAGTAGGACCCATAATTAGGAGACACAACAGGAGCATGTTTCAAATTGAATATTTTTTTTTGTCTTTTAGGCTTGCCCCTGTCACCATATAACCTGACCGCTCACGGGATTACCAGCAGTACAGCGGCAGTGACATGGATCCCAGGTTTTGATAACTTCTCCCCAATCCATTCTTGTACAATGCAGGTACATCCCATTTAATAGTATGTGTCTCACTGTTGTATGGTATGAACAAAAAACTCAAATTTTAGACATTTACTTGTTTTAGAGTTGAGAGTCAAATTTCTCATATCATGGAAACCTAATAAATTGTAATCTCCTGGCATATTCAGCAGTTTCAGAAGTGTAATAGTATGTATTAGCTATGCGTGTTATGATGGGTCAGGGGACTTTCCAAGCACACTGTATGTACCTCTGGGCCCTTCCTGCACATTTTATTTTCCTACTTCATCTGGCCTTTTGTGTAACACAAATGCACTAAAAATGCTATAGTGCCATCTTTTTCATGTACCCTAAATGTTCTTTACACAAAAAATGGCAATAAAAATCTATATTGCCAAAAAATGCCACAGTGGAGTCCTTGAAAACTTTTCGATGTGTATGGGTGGGATGGCCTTGTGGGTGCAATCTCCCTTGAGGGCTTCTCTGCTTTTGAGGAGTGCGTCCCCAGAAGAAGAAAGTTTTGGACTTGGTGGTCCATTGTAGCTCCTCCTCAAAGAATGTGTGTCCAAGGATCAATTTCTCACCTTTTCAATAGAAACATTGTGTCTTAGAACAAAAAATATCACAGTCCACACCTGTGTGGATGTCATTGGTCACCATTGCCTGTTGTTACCCCTGTTAAGAAAAAGGATATGATCGTGTTGGCCAAAGAGAAAGGAGAGTCTTAGTTGAAAAGCATGGCTATTATTTTGCTAACATAGAAAAATGTGTAGATTCACCTAATGTTTCAGGACCTTAGAGCTCTCTTTTTCAGATGGAATCTATCACCCCACAAACTCGAGGCTAGTATAAACTCTCTTAGAGTATTGCCCCAGGGGTAAAAACATCCCTGGTCGATTCCAGCCTGAGAGGGCTATGCAGCTTACTACTTCCAATACATTGGAATAATTGCATGTTATGTGATCCTAAAATCCAATTTATATTATTTGGGAAAGTTTTTTTCTGGGAAGCAGAGGTCTCTGAAGACACGAGTAGCTAAAGGATTAATTCCCTTGTGAATCCTGTCCAGGCTCCTGTGTAGTCTAAAGGTTTCTATAGTAACTCAGACTTCTGGAGAGACGAAACCAATGCCTTTTTTACACTATTTTTACATAATAGGCAGAAACACCTATGTGTCCAAGACTGTGCCTGGTGAAGGGGCTGTATTAAGATCCTTATTTTGTTTAGTGGTAGTAATGGTCTGTGGTTTTCACCTCTCACCGAAAGCTTTAATAGTCCTGTTTCCCTGCAATATCTGTGGTTTTGCTGACTCAGCCTTTATTTTTTACGAGGGCTGAATCATTCAACGATCTTGAGACCCAAAATGCGTCTGTAAATTTGAAACGGCAACAGCAAAATACGTCATGAGATGGCATATCTTGGAGAGGCAAAGCTAACAACACGGCTGGGAACCATCTGATAGACATTTAGCCTTCGTATCATTCCTCCAGCTGTTGTTTTTCTATTACTATTATGTTATTCCATTATTACTAATATTAGTTTTATTGGATAAATCATGTGCAAGAACATACATTATTTCAGTTGATATGATGTTCCAGGGGGGGTACGACTGACTACATTTTGATGACATCATAGCAGCTCCAGGAAGCTGCGATGTTGGAATTTGTACGCAAACAGACGGAAACTGAATAGAAAGTTGTTTATCTTTATCCCTCTTTCTATATGACAGTTAAGTAGTGAGAACCTGCCTTTTTAGGGGAAAACATAAATAAAGTGAACGATACGAATCACTAAAATGTGGCATTGGGAAGAAATGTTGTAGATGTTAACTCCAATGCTTTCCTATGCATTATAAAGGACCTAGCTTTGTGAGCTTTTGATGGCTTTCAAAAAATAATTTGATAGCCCTCCAACAGACACTCAAACATTGACAGGTAGTGTATAGATAAGTGAAATAGAATTCCCCTGTAGGTATTACCCCCGGAAGAAAAATATTGTTTCTGATTGTGTTTTTCTGCTCTGCTACCTTAAATCCACATTGATTTCTTTCACAACAATCACACAGATGTTTTTTTATGAAACTTTGTAAGTAAACCTAGTGTTTGCCTTTGTATCCATTAAAGCTAAATGTTTGAAAGGGGCAGGATAACTCCATAAATTCAGTTGGCTCAATGACCACTTTGAACAGCAACACAGAGTTGAAAAAGTACAAGAAAAATTGTCTCGGTATCGGATGCTTTGAAATAAGTTGGCACAAATGCTAAATGTGAAACACGTTTAACCCGCACTTTCTTACATTTCATTGCTTAGTGTCCCAGTTTAAACCGTAGTCATGGGATTTGCATAATTATTCCATCCACTTGAGGTTATTCTTCGCCTTTGGTGAGAGCTGACTTGTTGTTGTGCCAGCCTTAGACAGGGAGTGAGGGGAAAGGGAGGTGAACTTAGGCCGAAGAGGGGACTAGTTATGCAGACGCAGGCTCACTTGTTTTCAAATCACTGAAGTATTGATGCTTCTCTTTACTCTAAAATGTGCATTAGAGACAAACCCTACTTGCCAGCTTGTCACCCAAGACTTATAACAAATTATCTGAATAATAAAGTTTATTATTGTATTACATGACTGTATGTGTTGTAAGGCATATCAATAAATAAACCCATAGGGGGTCACATGATTTGTGTAATGTTCATACCCTCTGGGGGTATATATTACCAGCAGCTCTTCACCAAAATGGGGCACATATTCAAAGGGAAAAAAATATAACCTATAGCATATTACCAGCAGCACTAGTTTATCTTCCCATCTCAGAAATATTTTATCCTATACCTCAGTGTCTCTTGAAAATTGTATCCCCTGCTGTTTTTATGTACTGTGTGATGTATCCGTAATACCCTGATAAAGTGCAGAGGATATCTCAGCAGGGCCTGGGGAATTTTGTCAGTATATCACCCCCTTTAGCTGTTGACATCCACAGTTAACCTTCAGCTGTCACTCAGTAGTGTAACCATATGAAGAACAGTCTCTATAGTTGAGGAATCTACCCATCGTCTGTTTTCTTCCAGCTGCCCAGTGTTACAGAACTGGTGGGATCATTGGGTCATCTCACAAGAAACTCTCTAATCTGAATCTTCAAGACAAGCTGCAGGCGTTTGGGCAGACTTCATACAGATACTTTTTTGTGTCTTTAAATTAGTGTTTTATATGGGGGAATCTGCTCCGAATTATGTTCCCCAGAGAATGGTATGCTGCACCTGCCTCATAAAATGTTGAAGAACATGACCTTGTCCAATGTTCCCTATCTTTATGCCTGTTTTTACTATTTATCTATTCCCAACAGATTGCAGTCATGATTGCAATTGGTCATGGCTGTCAGACCATGCAATGTACGAGGGAGGGTTGTGTTATTTTATAAATAAGTGTATAAAGCAACTTTCTGTAGAGTAAAAATCACAATAACCTAAAACAAGGGACTAAAACCTCCCTGAGTTTAGGGAACACTAAGTTGACAAAAACATTTTTTTTGTGTTTAGACTTTGTAATGCTCTTTAATATTGGCATTTGTCAGTATTAAAGGGTCGTAGGGAAAGTGTTGGCTCTTCTTTTCTTGTATAACTTATATGACTAATTTTGAGGAAGAGGTATTGCTTTTTTAGTAGTATAATTTACTATCAATGCTGTGCTTATTACTTATAACAGATTAATGAGCTGCCTAGATTTTGGGCTAACTTTTATCAACCCCAAATCTAAATACAGAAAAAATATATAGACATAGTCTATGTATATAATTTATATACTCAAAACATGTAATTCACCAAAGGTATATCACATGAAAATCAAATTAAGAGCCCAATGTAAATAAATTCAATCTAATCATTCCATGTTGTCCCCTTATCTAAAAGCAAAAATGATCAGCTTTATACCAAAACCCAAAAGGAGAGATAAACATGTGCATCCTCCTGTGTCTTCAGCCTCACGGATTTCAATCACTTATGGTATGTGGAGCACATTCCATGAATGACCGGACTTCCCCCTTCAGTTTTGTACTTCCACCCTTGGTGAGCCATTTCACTGCATAATGCAAGGTCACGTAGGTCAAACATATAGCATCACCTCTGATATGATTTTTGGTTTTATTTTTACCTCTGATTTGATTTGAGGTTCCGTTTAAAACTCTCAATTTTGATATTTGTAGTGTCCGACTTTATGGATTTTGTAGAATCCATGCTTGCAGGGCGGATATAGGTCCAATAAGGCTTAACACGTTTCGCGCCCATACTAGAACTTTTTTTCAGAGCCGATCTGACGCTATAAGGCCAGAGGCCAATAAGCGATGTATGCGCAGCTGCACGTTACGCTTTTATGTTCATGCGGCTACCGCACATTGCAGAACCCAGTCTGCTGCGGTGTCGGTAGCAAGAGTAAGTATGTAGCGTTATCAGCAAGTGTTCCGGATAGTTGATGAAAAATGTATGTGCCCCTAGACAACCAATAGAAAGCCAGACAGGCAGGTGGTCCTTTTTTTTTTTTAGGCTTTTGTTGTCTTGATATTTTGGTTAAGTATTCTTCTAACAAATAAGCAAATTCTCCAGTCAGTGTTTTGACTGGATGGGCAAACTCTTAATTAGCCTTTATAAAGTTCTTGATGTCGCAGATGTTCTTTTTTCATTTTCAATTAAAATGCCTTTTTGATTTTGTAAACAGGAATGATTTGTACTGGCAGATTAAAAATAGAGTGTTTGGGACTTGGGTCTTAAAATAGAATAGTTAAGCTCCATGGGAACCACCTGGGACTAGAATCAGTAAAATTCAACCTATAAAGATTTTGGTTTACTTGGGGGGGGGGTTTGGTGACAGTTTTACGGTGTGGATTTTATAGTAAATGGCATACACTAACCCCCTCCAGTTATAATATATATACACATGGTTGTGCATTGTATGCATGCAGTATTCCATTCCAGACATTCTTTAATGTCTAGAAAGACTGCTAATTTCCCATTGACTCTTGGCCCAGATACAAAACATTTTGGTTCTGATCTCCAGTGTGACTTGTACATTAAGGACGTGTACGTCACTATGCAGAAGTGTAGAAACAAAATCACAAATCAGGCATAAAGCGTCTGTTATCCCAAAATACCATCTGTGTATGAAGTTGATAATGCTGCTAAAAATGACCAACTTTAATCATATACATATTGTTTAAAATACGTTGAAAGCAAAAAAAGACATGCAAGCCTGAAATCAAATGTAGATTAAATTTCAGCCTGTAATGTTTTTAGCAATTGAACTTTGAGTTTAGTATACCAGAGGCATGTCCATGAGAAACTATCTGTAGAATCGGATTTATTGGAGTAAATGTTGTTCCTGCAGACGGCATGGGAATATATTTTCTCACAAATATCTCTTTCATATAGGTATCATATGACACCACAACATTTTCACTGCTCATCTCCGTGCCGCCTTTTGCCACCATCTTGGAAAATCTTCAGCCACTGACCAATCACAGCATCCGTGTGCAGTGTAACAATGAAGTGGGAGCTTCAGGCTTCACCGAATGGCTGCAATTTCAGACCTTGGAGTCAGGTATATGATGTCATCATGTAATTATATCCCGTTTTTTATATAATTTTCCCTTAAAGAAAACATGTCAGTTTCCCTAAACCTGCATTTATCAGTTCTGTACACTAAATAAACATATGCAATATTCTTTACAGATTAAAATAAGTCTTGGAAACTGGGGGGACTAGGGGGAAACGTATAGTAACTTCCTGTTCTGCGTGATTATTCCTCTCCATTAAGTTATCTCTACCCTGATGTTAAGTTGCTGATTATTGTTGATTCCGACAGCTTTAACGAGGGCAGGAAATATGTTAAATGAAGCAGGCCCTGCCACAGGCTGCCACTGATTATAGCGTCTATGAGTTGAAGATTTAAACTAAGTATCTCAAAAACTATTACACTAAAAAAACTATTATAAAAAGCACAAGCTATTAATGCATACCTCGTAGATGTCCTAAAAGCTGTGGCAACATCAATTCCCCTTAACAATAACTTACCCATAAGCAATAATATATAGATTAACCACTTCCGTATAAAGTGAAAATGCAGTACCGTAAAGACGTTTGACTGAACTAACTTTTCCATGACGCATCTTCTAGAAATGGCATTATCTACATTTAATTCCTGAGTACACGGATGGACGAGGGGCATCTTTTGTTCTGTGTTTTTGCAGTTGTCTGTACTTGAAATTGATAACTTTTTGTTGAGCCAACATAGAAAACATTGTAAAATGGCATAGGCTTTTGGGACCTCAGAGATTTCTTCTTTAAAGCGGAGGTAAAAATCCAGTACATGCACCACAAATTCAGAAACATTCTGAATTAGCTGTATTTACAGACACATCCAAGGGCACAGGAAGGCTGTGTATTGTATAAATATAAAGATGTGTTTAGCGGTGAGTTTATATACACTGCATGACTCAATTAAAGCATTTACGTTAACCTAATAGATGGTTGGAAGGCCCAACACATATAGAGAACAGGGCAATCTTTCCATTCTGCGCTGGCTGTGCTCCAAGGGACTGGTATCTGTAACATGTCCATGCCTAGAGTCTAGCGACCTGCCATCTAAAAATAAGCACAGTTTAACAAGATAAAAGGCAAAGTATCCAGGCAAAGGTCAGATAACCTATAGGCTTCTAAAAAAATAATACATCTTGCAACATTATTTTTCCTTAAATAAAGTAATATTCCTCAACGTATGTAAACGAAATAATATAACGCTTTCGTCAACATAGACATGCCCTTTTCTGAACTAAAGGAAGTACAATGTTTCCAATGCCTTTCTGTATTCTGTGCTAATAAAGACCAAAGGTATGTTACTTTTTGACATCTCTGACCCAAACTTTTAAACCTGAGAATAGCAACAAGCCACGTATTACGTGTATATGTGTATCATATATGTCTATTATTTTTATGTGGCATAACTAATGTTTGAGCTAAAATTCATAGTATATTCTATGTAGCTGTATGAGAAGATACATTGTAAACAAAATAAGGAGTGCATAACACTGGGCTCTGATCACTATTGATTGGCACAATTCATGTGTATAAGACACACTGGGTGCAGTGGGCTTAAACTATTGCAGGAAAATAAAGCACAAATGCTAAATTGTAATGAAGTGGTCAGAGAGATACATAGTCAAGTAGCATGCACTAATCACTCAAGCACATATACAAGTTTAGCACATGTAACTTTGTATTTCCTCCCAGCGCCCCTTATATTGAATTAAAAATCGCCACTTATCAAGTCGGATCAAAAGCAAGCCTCCTGCGAGCCAATTTAGATCAAAGTAATTGAGCAATAAGCTCCAATTAAACTAAGCCATAAGATGTGTCCAATTCCACTTGATATTAACTAACACTTATAAAGGACATACATCATTAATAGACCTATTTAAAACACTATACCTTATCGTATATAATAATTTTAATAGTTGCTAATAATAACCAAGGTAGTTATCAATGCATTAATAACTCCAGGAAATAACCTAAATATCATAATCCACAATTTAGAAACATTGCCAGCACTGCAGAGGTTACTTTTTAAAACCCTTTATTGCTAGGTTCTTTCAACTTGAAAGACTTTGAAACAGTCAGTATGGGTACAGCAACTGAACAGGATTTTGAGAAATGCAGCAACACTGCTCAGCTATGGTTGTATATAATTCCATTCTATATGTTGAGTGATGACCTTTATCTGCGTGTTCCCCTCATGGAATAACCAATTTCTATAAAATCTCTTTATTCTAGTCTTAAATATACTTGTGCAAGACACGTAGAGCCTCGTTACACTGGTTGTCCATCAATGTTTCATTCGTTATAACCTCACCCCTTCCCAGCTTTTTTGTAATTCTGAAAAGTCTTTGAACTGGTGCCCAGAACTATACCCCTTATTAAAAGTTTTAGAACAGATGGAGACAGCAATTTGATAAGAAGAATTATCCACAGGAGAGGGTATGAGCTTTTGCCAAACATTGGCTGGTTGTTCTAATAAACTTGTTTGGATTCATATTCTACTCAGTGTGTGGTCTCCTTTTAATTGTGGTTTGCAGTAGAGTATGTTCCTAATACATTTTAACTATATAATATCACAAATGTGATTCTTGTAAAAAACTAAAATGGTTCTTGCAAAAGAATGGATTTTTACCAGGGAGAAACCAGCCTGTATTTGCTGTGGAATTTGACAGTTTTCTATGGCATGTATTGGGATCAATGATGTATTTGGGAGGATGAGGAATGAGACTCCAGGTCAGGTGAGCTGACAACTGAATGAGGCCAGGACATCTGCCACATCATGCAGCTAGGTCTAAAACATTGTTCTCTTCATAATAAATGTATATTCAAACTACGTATAGCATGTACTTTTTTTCTATCACTATAGTTCAAGCAAACAAAACTGGCATAAACTACAGACCGCGGAAGCAGTGTTCTGGTGCAGCTTCAGAACTGTAGCTTTTTCAGTGGGAAAGTCTTTTAACAATTTTGTCACCGATAAATAATGTATATTTAAAGGACATACAAAGTATTTTGAAAGTGTCTTGTCTAGGGCCGTGGATAGATTATGTATAGATCGGTTACACACTAGATATAATTTATTTGGATTAAGCACTTAATGGTCTAAAAAATATAAAAATATAAATATATAACTTTGAGTCCAGCACATAAGAGGCATATTGGTCTTTCAAGATCGCACCCAATCTCTGACAGAGTGTGTGAGACAAATTTTTGATACTAAGTTGTGTACAATATACAAGCCAAGCTAGAGGCTTTATTTAATTTAGGTTTTAATAGTGGATGTTTAACTCTGTAAAAACGGTAACTAAAAAAAAAAATCATAGTAAGCATCCTTCAGGACACAAATCTCACAGAGCTGCTTGGCTTCTTCCTAAGAGCCAGACAGATGTCTACAAGTCCCATTGGGGAGTTACAGAAGCAAAATCAAGGCTGTTGGACTTTTAGCTACAATCTCTCTAGGTATGGAATTCACTGCCAATGGAGGTGGTGTTATCCAATGCATTAGATAACTTTCCAAAGGGGCCTCGATATTTTCTTAGAAAGGCACAATATACAGGGCTATAAATAGAATAACATTAATATTTTAGAGCTTCTTGGTCCAAGGAGAAATTCGATCGCCTCTTGGAGTCAAGAAGGAATTTGTTCCCCTGATGGCAGAATTCTAAGTAGCTTAATTAGGGTTTTTTTTGCATTCTTTTGGATCAAGAATAGGAAGGTTAGGTAGAAGGGTTGAACTTGATGGACTTAGGTCTTTTTTCAACCTTATGAATACATTGATTCCGTCTCCAATTCTGATGCATAATGTGATTCATGCCATTCTGGCAAATGTTCTGATGTCATTTTACTCTGACAATAAAATAGAAACTGGAAAAAAATTATAGAAAATGATATCGAAAGTTCATAAAGTGATTTATCCACCACTGGGCAGACCCATAGTGGCTTGTATTGGTTCCATCATGGAACCTGTATGTTCATATTTTGATACATTCCTGACACCATGTTGTGAAACTTTAGCGTAACTCAGAGGTAACTGTTTCTCAAAATATTGATGTAAATTCTGTTACTTTATTATGTACCATGGACATTGTGGACCAATAAGCATTTTTTCATCAACATGTTAATCAGAGCTTCAGGGGGTTTGCGGTTTACACTTAAATATAATCCCACAGAGATTGTGTGTTTAGACATAGTATTCTATGTAAAGCCACTAATTGTTTTAGCCAGACATTTATATAGAAAGTCTATGGCGGTCAATTCATTACTCCATTTATATTCTTGTCATCCTCCTATCATATATGCCAAAATCCCTGGTCCACAATGACCAGAACCTTGCCCCCAAATGAAACTTGGCTCCCAAAACCTCCTAAAGGCAATTATAAGTGTAATACTTGTCAAATAAAATGGGTTAAACAATCCTTTAACAGGTAAAATAAGATCTACTTACACCAATCGTTCCACTGCCTTGTTGTAGATATCCTGTTATAGTCGTGTGAAAAAGAAAGTACAACCTCTTTGAATTCTATGGTTTTATATATCGGGACATAACAATCATCTGTTCCTTAGCAGGTCTAAAAATTAGGTAAACACAACCTCAGATGAACAACAACACATAACAGATTACACTGTATCATGATTTATTTAACAAAAATAAAGCCAAAATGGAGAAGCCATGTGTTTTATTACTTACACGTTACACGCTCGAGGTAGCTTCCCCAGGGAAGTTCCAAGGTGTGTCGATGCAGTCACTTCATCGTATTCTGTGTTGTCATGTGGTTGTTAACGTTCACTTTTTATGCTTAATGTGGGAATGACCGAACACAGATGTGGTTGCAGATGTTTAGTCACCACACCTAACCTCCCTGTTCTGGGATGTTTGTTGGTACAACATGTTTATCAAAGAAATTGTGTTTTCAGCCTTTGTCAAATGCTGGCGGTGGTAACTATGTATTTGTCTGGGAATTCTGCCACTTCTAACTGTTTGTAAATATTTTTTCAACCTTAAAAATATGAAAGCCAGAAACTATTTATGAAATAAAATATTTTGTTTTGTGAAAAAATAATGTTGTAACATTGACCCGCCTAGTATATCCATTTTTTTTTTCTACCTGCTGTATCACCTTGGATGTTATGTGGCCAATGGCTTTATTGTATGTTCAGGGTGCTGTTGCCTATACATTGGATGGCTGGGACCTAATGGCTCAGGGGACAAGTACAGCCATGTGCTCCAAACCTATTAGCTTAGCTTTTCTTCAACCTCTATATCAGCTTAAAGGGACCCTCCAGCCATCATAGGTATGTAGTCCCTAATCTTTTCCCCACCTCTCAGTTAAATGTTCTGCTCTTTTCCCTGCTCTGTTTAGACACCAGTGCTCATGCGTAAAGTATTCTTTGATTTCAATGGGAGCACATCCATGCCACTGATTGACCAATCGCTGGCGAGTAATATACTTACAGAGTATTTTAATATGGACTCTTCTATAGTAGAGTGTCAGGGATATTAGACTGCCTCTTTAAAACACACACCTGCTTACCTGTTAGGTGCCTGTCTCCACTCCCGCCTCAAAGTGGGCCAGTGTTAAATGTACAAAGAATTCTGACAATTGTCCCCATACCCCCTGGTTCAGCCAACTCTAGTGTCCGTCTGGTACATACTTATATTCTCTCCTTTCTCTGCTACAACTGCTGTAACAAAAATGCCTTTAGAATATACTTCCTTCATTAACATATGTATAATTGCATAACTATATAGTTTGTGCATTTGTGTTTTACTTCTTGGTATATTTGGCTTCCTGTATCTGCTGTAGCAATATTTTTTTTATTTTTTTCTTGTGCAATCATTTAAACAAATCTATCTCTTGAGAGTATGTTTTTCCATTTCCCCATGCAATATTTGCTCGCATTCAGAAAGCTTATTGTAGAAAAGCACGTCAAGCAAAGCACCAGTGAATCTATATATGTACAAAAAAAATTCCAGAATCTGTAAACTTTCCAAGGCAGTTTCAAGATTCTAAATGTAGAGATGCCAATCAAGCATTAATGCATGTCACCGATGTTCCCTACCTAATTTTCCCGTCTTTGCGCATTCTTACTACTCTTCGTGACACAACTATGAAATATTACGGTACTTAGGACCAGCATTTATAGAACTCCAACTTGCCCTGCCTTTAATAAGTCGGCATTGTTTGGTACATAACAGAAACCCCCTTATTATGGTCCATTCATTATTCAAACCATCTTACAATGTACTACTGTGACGGTTTGGGTTATGTCATCAAAAGAGATTCTTACAATCTATCAAAGCGGATAAATCTGAAACAAACTGAACTCTTTTGCTCCCAAACATCGTTGGTTAAAAGGGACACAAGAAAACGTACTTTGTTGAAATATTATCCATGTATGTCAGTTTTTGGCCAAAACCAGCCTTGTTTTCATATGATAATTTTTTTGGCCAAACGTATTTTTTAAGTAATCATTCTTTTTGATTTACATATTGAAGTCAGAGGAATGATCCGTTAATTGTTAACGTCAATTAGATATTTAAAGCCACATAGGAAGGCATCTGGCAATCCCATCACAAAGCGAGTATAGTATTATGGTAAAACAACACATAAAGATACATTCTCACATTAAAAGGATGTTCTAATAAAATTAATATAAGGATTCTGGCATATTTGATGTTACAAAACTTCTTGATTGACTCATTCCAACTAAGCATAGGGGCAGGATCTCATGGTCTAATATATCCGTGATAGTAGCTGAAGATTTCCACATAGTAGCTGAAGATTTCCACATGTTCAGAGATTGTCATAGAAAGCCTGGTGACTTCTTATGATGAAATGTTAGTGGTAGTTTTGGTGTCATTAATAAATAGAAGAATTTTGATTTTGTGTGCATGACAGTTTAACTCCAATATCAGTCAAGTGGAATGTGGCACCAAAAATGTGTTTTTTTTTTGTTCTCAAGCCCATGTTCTGTATGAATTGTACGTGCTTGTATAATTATCTTGAATACAGATGCCCATTTTGTCTCAGGCATACTCTGCACACAGTCATCTAGCCATACCGTTATCATGCTAGCCTACTAAACAGGCTAACGTACCATTAACCTGAAAGGAACAGAGTCAAGCAGCTCTGTAGATTTCACCAAGAAAAGCCTTGCAGAGCATGACGAGATATAACATATCTTCATTAAAGGAAAAGCTTTGTTAAATAAAAGTGACTACTTTTGACTACTCATTTGCCAAATTCTTTGGTGGCAACCAGTTTATTCTGGCTGAATTTATTATGGCGTAGGTGGAGACCACGAGTGCAGGAATTTGATATGCTAAGTCTTCACCTTTAGTCATGTATATACTTTAAAGAAAATTGTGCTAGAATATGGTTAAGGGTATAAAATACAATTGCAGTTAAAGATGAATCGTATTTTAGAAGACATGAATGTTTTGTTGGTACTACGTGCCTTTATGGTTATCTTGGTTCCGATCTCTTGATATATAATTAACATAAATTAAATGAGGCTGTATCCCTCTTTAGACTGCCACTGTGGTAGCTAAAATCTTTCAAATAATAAACAATATAACAAAAGCTGCTTCTTTAGGTGCCTTATATGGAAACAATATAATGCTTGTGTTCTTTTGTTGGCAAGGGTGTTCACAAACCATAAAAATGACAGGATTTTTCTCCATTTTCAGTAAAGTTTTGGCAGGACGCTAACATATTTCTTTTTTTTCTTTGTAGTTCCACATGTATCTCCGCAGAATGTTCACATGATTAGGACTGATTCCGGACTGGTGTTAGAATGGGAAGAAGTTTCCCCAGGTCTGGAAAACTACAGCCTGCTGGGTTATAAAGTTCAATGGGAGCAAGAAAATATAACTCAAGTAAGTGAAGCAAACATCTGGAGTTCAATGAGCAAGCTCATTATACCTGCCGGGGAAGAATAATGAAGTTGATGTTAGAGTTTCCTTGTTGTTGGGGCCTGACAATGGCCTCTAGAAGTATATTAGCTGGAGCACTAGTTGTCACTCTCCTATCCCAGTGAAATGAGCTGATCTGGCTCTACTTAATGTATACAGGGTTAGAGGACCCCTTAATACAGGAGAGGCTTAATGAAATTGGTCTACCACTCGGCTCGCTCTTGAATAAAAGTGAATAAAACCCTTTTGTGTCTTTGTTGCCCTGAGATCCAACCTGCCCCTGATCAATATAATAATATTGGGTCACTCTTAGCAGTACAATTCTCCTTATTTTCAACTTGCAATTCCACATATACTCTTGTCGCATATCAAGAATAAGGTGGAATAATCAGTGTTGAAGCAACGTTAGAAAGCTGCTTGTACCCTCCTTATTCAATCTTTGTGGCCTTTGTGTCTAACTTTGTCCAAGGCTGTTTATTCATTTACTTGGCCTGAACTACATGGACTTGTGAGGTAGTCTTAAAAACTGTTGATTATTTTCAGGGAGAAGTGTTTGTACAAGGAAATCAAGCTAATGTTACCACATGGGACCCCAGAAAAGATCTGACAGTCAGAGTTTGCATAGCAAATTCTGCTGGTTGTGGACCATGGAGTGACTTTCTCCTTGAAGCTTCCGCAGAAGAAGCAGGTGAGTTAATGAGATGTTTGAGGCTATTCGCAAAATAAGATCTGTTCCTTGTTTTGGATAGAGATTTAACATTTACTAATGATGAATATGTTTGCACCATGCTACTACATGAGATGATTTTTTCTTTAAAGATAGAAACCTAGAATTTGAAAGAAGAACCATTAGGCCTATCTAGTCCATTTATCCTGCTGTAAAGACTTAGTCCTTAGTCTCATCTTAGATTTCGGATAGTTTTATGCATATCCCATGCATGCTTCAATGTCCCTACTTTATTCACCTCCATTATTCTGCTAGGAGGCTGCTGCACTTATATTCCACCCTCTTAGTTAAAGTAAAACCTCTTTATGTTACATCTAAGCCCCCTGACCCTCTAGTTTTTAGATTATGATCTCTTGTTCTAACATTTCTCCTCGTGTACTTTGTTAAATCCTTTTAGATGTTCCCATTACATACCATCATTCTCTTTGCTCCCCCAAGCTATATATATTGAAATCTTATTGTTTCCTGATTTTTATTCTGCAAACCAATCACCATTTTTGTAGCTCTCCTCTGAGCCCTGTCCAGAATGTTAATATCCTTCTCAAAACTGTCTCTCTAGAACTGTACCAAATACTCGTATGTGAGATCTGACCAGATATCTGTAAAGTGGCACCTCTCTTTTTCTGCAACTGATGCTTCTAGCGATACAACCCAATAACCTGCATGCTTTTTTGGTGCTTTGTCTCTTTGCATGTTACCTTTTAAAGCCACAGAAATAATTACTCCTAAGCCTCTCTCTTCTGTTACTAACAGCGTCCTCAATGCTATATTTTACTTTGGATTTTAATGTCACAAGTGCATTGTTTTATACTTAACATTAAATTGCTGCTGCCACACTCTTGACTATTCTGCTAACGTGGCTTATTCCACCATGATTGTCTACCTTGTTGCACACTTTTGTCTCATGTGCAAAAAACATACCATTGCATAGCATATAAATAGTAACCCTTCGGTGTAAATAGCTCATAAATAAGCAAAAATAAACGTATGTATAAAATGCTGGGGATTGTGCCCATTTTTAATTCTAATATATAATATGATATTATAATATTATATTATGATGCAGGTGCATCAGTTAATCCTGATGTTAGCTGCACACAGTAAAATGTGACACAATTTTAGAAAGGCTGGATGACAGTCACTGCACCTATAGACAGTCATTCACATCTGAAGGGTTAACAATGCAGGACCTTTATAAACCTGTAAAATAAAAAATATACTAATGGAAAGCTACACCGAGCCTGTAGCTAATGGTTTAATTATTTAAGCTCTAGAGAAATGAGTTGTGATTGTTCACCGTTGATTATTTCTTACCCCTTAGTTCCATTCCCCGTAGCTGGCATTGGTTTAAATTAGGAAATTGTATAAGTGGTCCCTGATGGGATTTCCGTAAATAACTATTTAGCAGTCTGCACGCTGCTCGCTTCCTAAATGCCCAAATTGGAGGAAGAACGCTAAATGCTCATCTCATGTAAGGCTCCTGGAATCAAAGATTGATTTTGTAAAATTGTGAGAGGGTGATAGCCAAGCATCCAGAATTCTATAACCAAATGCTATGAAATATGTTGTTGCAGTCCTTTTTAACTTCTTGTGTCCCCAAATCGTATGTATGTATGTATGTATTGTATATATGTATTGCTCAGCCCTCTGTCACTTGAAGGGTTAAGTTGGTGCCATTCCCCAAACCTGCTGACGGAGAATAAACCATTTCACCTCCTCCTCCCGTCTCTGTTGCCTGACTCATTTGGAGCAGATGAAAAATAAAAAAAGCCCACATAGGAATGTACAGCAAAATAGTGTTTACTTAAATCATCTTGACTGTCCTGGCATTCTTAAAAGGGTGCCATTAGTGCTGCTACTAGTAGAACAAATTAAGTACTCTTGAAGTATACACTGTATTCTGTTTGCCAGTGCAATTCATTTTAGTCCAATGCTCAAAAATGTGACCTTGTTCCAATAAAAAATAATCTTTTGCATGTTAATAAGATAACTACCTCTTTGCTCCACATTCACAAAAATGCCCACGTGTATTAGGATTCCACAGGTTTCAACCACCTCTGTACAACTCCAAAGAACATATTAGCACATAAATAAATTGGATGATAAAAACGTTCTGAGTAAGCAATACATTGAGTCTGCCCAGACCCGACTATTTTTTTTTTCTGAGTTTAGCGTTGTTTTGTTTTACATTTCAGGCAAGCAGAGGCATCCTCGTGCAAGAATGTCATGGGTCCCAATGGTATTGGGTATCCTCACTGCATTAGTCACAGTTGTAGCCGTGACACTCATCTTTCTCCGAAAAAGAAGGAAAGAAACACGCTTCGGGTAAATTGACTAAGTACATCTTTAGCTATTTGTAGAACAAAAATAAATAAAGTTCATGTTCTAATATTATAAACCTAAGGAAGGTCAAGAGAAAATTGAGTTTTCAGTTGAAGATGCTAACTTTTATCGAACCACTTTTATCGAATTTTTGAGGTCTCCTCCTCAGGTAGAACACAGTCTGAAGAAGAGATCTCGAAAGTCCCAAAAGCCTATGTAACTCTACGTGTTTTTTATGGTGGCTCAATAAAAGGTAGCAACTTCAACTCTTTTGATCCTCCTTAGTGAAGACTCCTAGAAGAACTGCAAATCTTGATGCGCTGAGATCACCCCTGGCGTTCATGGTGGTATACAGCAAAAGACAAGCCTGATATGAGTCGTTATTATATGGTATTTACTGCGGCTTCGTGTCTCTCTTAGGAACATGTTTGGCTCTGTTTTGGGCAGGGGAGGTCCAGTAATCCAGTTTACAGCTGCTCGGTCATTTAACAGGAGGGGTACTGAGTTGATGGAGGCAACACGTAAGTAACAACATTGTATTTAAAACACAGGTTTTGAACAGTAACGAGTAATGGCCAATGTCCAGCTACTTTGCTGAAGGTTCATTTATAAAACCTGCTCCTCACTCAATGTCAGCGAGTGAATTCAGATACATCACCAATAAATTTGATGCTGTTACATGTCTTTCAAGAAAAATTTCCATACACATAAAATATGCTTTCTATAATGATCTGTTATCCAGTTTATGGAAATGGATAGATTTATATTACTGTGGCTCATTCTAACCAAAAAATTTCCAACATTTTTCTGTTTATGTAGAACTTGGTAGGTAGTAAGATGCCCGTTCATTGGTACAAACGTATCACCAAATACACACTTTATTAAATGTAAAATTGGCTTATTTACTTACAATTATACAGAGCAGTGCAGTGAGTCTTACAATTGAGTGGAAAAAAGTAATAGCACCAGATTAAAACAATCCGCGTTCCGGTGATTTTTGTTTCGCCCTTTTTCAATTTGTGTTGAAAGGGTTTTTAGTCCTTTTGCATCCACTCTTCATCTTTGCTGGTAATTTAATTTTGATTTTCTCGCTCTGTAAGTCGTCGGCTCTGTCCTGGCTGGATAAGCCAGTCTTTGTAACAGCCCTGCCAGAGCAGCCGGTATTCTCTCTGTATTAATGAAGATGCAGCAAGCTGCTGCATTATGATTGCTAATAAGCTTGGTTCTTCTGCTAAACGTCATGCGCGGGTGCATATTGGGATACTAAAAGCATTGCGATAAACCAAAAAGACAGTTCTTTAGCACTTGATCCAGTTTACTCCACATTACATGTTTTCTGTATTCACAGTGGACAGTATTGGGATTAGTGAGGAGCTGAAATCCAAGCTTAAAGACGTACTCATTCAGCAGCAGCAGTTCACCCTTGGACGGACACTGGGAAAAGGTAAATGCTAAAAATCTAATGAGACATCTAAGCATTTCCTAAGTCGTGTGTGGCCAAGAGACTGCTCTCCAGCTGTTGACTGACAGCTCTGATGGCTAACAGCAGATTTTGGAAACTGTAGATCATGTACTGCTAGAAAGATGGCTGGCCATGGGAACTACAGGCAAGCCACAGACTCCTTATTTCTGCCTTAGACCCCCGGGGCGGTTTGTAATGCCATGGTTTCAGCACATGGGTAGTGTTAGGTATTCAAGAAACATAATTGGTTTAAAAGGCAGGGGGATCTTGGCAGGTTTATTCTGACAAATAGCTTTTCTCCCACTTCACGGCATTATCTGCAATCTGTTTACACATCAGGAGAGTTTGGCTCTGTCCGGGAGGCTCAGCTGAAGATGGAGGATGGCTCCCTTCAGAAAGTTGCTGTCAAGATGCTGAAGAGTAAGTGGACCTTCATGCCCAATCCTGTATATCCTGTCTGGATACCCAGAGCTTCACCAAGTAATATCTTGTAATTAAAGGTAGCTTGTTAAAATACATATAGAACATTTGATGCATCCTATGGATTTAAATAAGCCGTAAAGATTTTAACATGTCAGGAAAGCCGTTTCTACTTGTTTAGCCACGTGGGAATTTATCCAGGGTTTCAAATATCAGCATGCAGTGTCTCCTCTACCTAATTCACTCGGCTTTTAAGTTTTTGATTGTTTTTAGGTTTTGCTATTACATTTACACTATATATAAATATACACATATAATAGCCAGATATGCGGAATGGTGTTTTCTTTGTGTTCTGTTTCTACCGTGTACGTATGGGTTTAGTACAGCGGAGCTAAATTATCTATTTTTAAGCAAAGCCTTTTAGCTGTTCCAGGCACTTCCTTCAGAAGAGCCTCGTTAGCCTAGGTTTTGTTCCTAGCTCTATAATGATGCATCAGAATTCTAATTTCAGAGAATTTTCCTCTGCGTTTCTCACCCCTTTGTGTATATTTTGTTTTTTTTTCTTTGTCCTGCCAGCGGAAATTTTCTGCTCCAGCGATATTGAAGAATTCTTGAGAGAAGCTGCTTTCATGAAAGAATTTGACCATCCAAATGTCTGCAAGTTAATAGGTAAAATATGCAGATAGGACTTTCAGTGTATGTTGCCTACTCTATAAATGAATGAGTTATGTCTCAAAAATACATTAAGCTGAATTATCCTTACAAAAAGTTGTATCCTCTCCAACAAGTATTTTAATATGCACAATTATTTCTCATATTAATACCAGAAATGCTACCGAAATAACACGAAACGAACCTTTGGGTTTGAGGTATTGTTTCTTAAGGTGTCACTGAACCCTTCAATCAGGGTTGAATGCATAGTTAATGCAGTGAAATAATACGAAGGAAATTGGTTGAATGTACTAGTTTTGACATATCTCAGCTTCCCTGAGATTAAAAATGAAAAATAAAAATCTTTAAAACAATTACGTCACTTGACAAACTATAATGGACACACCATGGGAAGTTCAAATAATTGAATGTATTTGGGTATTAAATGTATGGACAGCAGTTTGCCTTTAATATTCATTCAGTTAACACCATGAGGGAACCTAGCCCCTCAGAGAAAACATTAATTGGGGCCTGTAGCATGTTAAATAAACATTAGCAGGTCCACCATTTTATTGTTACGTTTAATCACACCGTAACCGCACAGAAAAGCTTCAGAAACACTTTCGTATCAGCGTCTTCCTTTGTGTAAGTATTCCTTGAAACATTTAGAATAGGGCAGCACTTAACACAATTAACACCGTTTCCCCGACAGAATTTAGTTCTGAAAGTTCAGCCGATTAGGTGGATCAACAAAATGGATGCCAGGCCAGACAGACTTGCTCGATCCTTACAAAAAAAATACTGCAGTTTTTCTGAAGTAATAATGCAGTTTTTTGGACATGAAAAAACTGCAATACTGCACTTTTACTGCAGTATTACTGCACATTTACTGCAGTTTTACTGCGTTTGTACTTCACTGTACTGCAGTTGTACTGTAGTTATTTTTGTACGGAAGTACAAATGCAATAAAGCTACAGTACTTTGAAGTACAACTTTAGGTTTGCAATATAAAAAAAAAGTGCAGTAAATGTGCAGTAATACTGCAGTAAAAGTGCAGTATTGCAGTTTTTTCATATCCAAAAAAACTGCAGTATTACTTCAGAAAAAACTGCAGTAATTTTTCGTAAGGGGAGAAGTGCCCTCGTTAACTTTCATGTTGTGAAATGTTTAATTGTTAATAAGCCGTATCCAGTCTGTAATTACTCATGCCAAAGTCGTTTTTAACTGTACGATGTTTGTTTTTAAAACCCATGTACCTGTATTTAATGGTGACCTTTTGAGATATGTGACCTCCTTTAACCCCTTAATGACAAATATCAAAATGCATTGTTTTCAATGGGTTTAGGGACTGCCCATTGTCCTTAAGAGGTTAAATTTACAGATTCATTCCACATTAAGAGGAAAACTGCATTTGCAAAGCAAATTGACTTGACACATCTTCTAGTAATGGGTTTGTTTACAAAATGTGCTAATGGCTTTCCACCAAGGAATTAAAGAGTCACAGATATTGGTATTTAAAGAGGCTGTGTCACTTTCCGAAATCCCACATTTTTATAATTAAGTAGCTACAATTTATTAAAGCATATTTGATTTTTGGAACCCGTTAAGCGAGCAGTCAACTTAATTTCCTGTTGTCAGAATCTACATGATTATTCCTTCCCATTCTCGCCTCCACTGAATTGCACCGTGGACCATGGACTTTTCAGTTTTGTATGCATTAGCCCCAGCTTTTTCAGCTAGGTGTGCAGTGCATACAGGAATATTTTTATCACACCAGCCCAACTGGCCAGGGCTTCCATGGGGACTCTTTTTTGTATATAGTTTCTACACGATTTGCACAATTGTTTTGCACAATGCATGTGCGTCTTTCTGATTTTTGAGTGACTTTTTTTTTATTTGTACTGGGATACATCCAGTATTCTGTAGCGTTATTTATGCCCTACAAATAACGCTACAGAATAGAGGATGATGACATACATCAAAAATGCAATGGCTTTTCTGCTGAGGAGGGGTTAGGTAGCCATGAAGATCCAGTCCTCCTGCAGGCATTTTGTCCTGGGAGGGAAGAAAAGGGCCACATATCCTTTCGGGGAATGTGACCCCAGAAGAAAGGAAGAAGGGGACCTATCGTCCTGATATTATGATATTATGTTTCAATACTCTGCCTTTTGGCTAAGATCAAGTGAGTAAATGTGAGAGAGTGAAAGCTTGGTTCTCTGGCCTTAAAGCCGGCTTGTTTGGAGCCCCGAGGTCACTAGGTTGGCCAAGGTCTGGGCGCAGTGCACTGGGAGTTTTTGTTGTGAGGGTTACGCACATTACTTCAGTTTTTGCACTTGCAGGTAAGCACGTTTGCTTGTAGGGGTCCAAGTTACCAATCATTTTTTACGTGCCACTACCTCCAGCCTTTTAGGCTCCCCTAAATAACAATAACTCATACCAGCCTAAAGGTATGGGGTTTCAATGTGGAGCACTTATGTACATGGTTTCAGTTCTGCACAGTGCATGCCTTTTTTTATTTTTATTTTTGAGTGATGAGTTTTTATTCTTTTTGCACGCTGAAAAAGCCATGGTTGAACCAGTTGAACTACTGTGGGCTTCCCGTTTTTGGCACTAGGACCCCCCCACACCCCCTCATTGTGGAGCCACTGACCTCGGGGCATCAATAAAAAAAATGTTCATTACTAGGTTTCCTTGTTGATACAGGAAGAATAAAGAAGCTTAAAGCAGCCAATGAGTGGCAGGAACGCACTCCTTTCCTAAAGTGGCCCTCTCCGCAACATTTGCTAAGTCAACACTCAAGCTGAGTGGGGATAAGTATATCACTTGTGAGAAGGAGTGTTTGGCTGAATACATCGTCAACACGACACATAGTTGGGAAGTATGGAAAGGGGCATATACATATGGGGTGATTTTGTGGAACCCCCATGCAGGAGGGATACCGCAAAGATGTAAAGGGGCCTCTCAGCTATCATATGCATTATAGTGCATATAGTGGCCGGAGCGTCCCATTTAAAGCCTTATTAGGTCTTGAAACAAATTATGATTTCTTTCAGTGCATTAAGGCGACAGGCCAGCCATAATATACACTTTAATGTGTATGATAGCTGTGTGCAAATGATTGTGGTGTCCCCAACACCCCAGCTATTTTCAGGCAAACACTGTGCACGTGGATATACTTGCCTCCAGTCAGCTCTGCAGGCAGGGGTCTATCCAGACCCCCATGGGCATGCACGGAAATCTCAAGAACTGACAATGGAGAAGAAGGGTGGCTGTTATTATGTTTCACATTTGAGAAAAGCCTCTAACGACAAAGCAGGGTGAACACTAGTTGCACAATCCCCCATTTGGACTTGTAAACCAGTTAAACAAGTTCCTGGTAATTGTTTTTTTCCATTTCTAAAGAAGGTTCTCACGCAGTATCTGCACAGGGATCTGTTCTGACAGAATGTTTCAACCCAGCCTTGAACCCTTTTTCACATGCACAGAACCCATCTGGGCATGTATGGGTTGGAATGTCATAAAGCTGGTCGCCCGGACTGGCCATCGGGCACACCGGGCATTTTCCCGGTGGGCCGGGCCGCGGCAGGGCTGGGTTGACTTAGGGGCTGATGGAGCTGCAGCTCCAGGCCCCTACCTTAAAATAGGACCGGGCTGACTGGGCCTATGCGGCCTCTACGGCCGCATTAACGCAGGGCATAAGGGGCACCTGCCCCTTAAGCCCGCCGCAACTGCGACCTGGTCCGCCACTCTAAGGGGCTGGGAAATTAACATGGAGGATGTTAAATAAAGTTAAAAAAAACCCCAATTTTTTTATTTAAGCCCTGTGCGGCCGCAGACCCCTAAGGCCGGCCCTGGTGGGGGCTTCCCGGCCCCTTAGAGTGGCGGACCAGGTCGCAGTTGCGGCGGGCTTTAGGGGCTCTACATTAATGCAGCCGTAGAGGCCGCATAGGCCCAGTCAGTCAGGCCCGGTTGCAGTTGCTGCTTGCTCCGGCAACAAGGTAAGTAGTGTGAGGGGTTAGATAGGGAGAAATGGGGAGAGGGGATAGATGGTGAGAGGGGGTACATATTGAGAAGTGGGGAAGGGGGGTACATAGTGAAAAAGGGGAACATAGTGAGAAGGGGCAGATAAGATGGGGAGAGGGGGTAGTGTGAATGCGTATGACAATTAATGAATTCATGTGTGGATGAATTGCTTGAATGATTTGCGAGACTGCATTAATGAATGTGTTAATGATTTGTGTGAATGAGTGAGTAAATGCAAAGATGGTACATAAAGGGTGGGCTTTAACAATAAATAAACAAATAAATAAAAATGGGCTGCTCAGGCTTAAATGCCCGGGCCTATTTTTTCTCCCAGTCCGGGCCTGGTCCTGACAATTATATATGACTGTTGGCAGCTTTGTTAAGTGTAGTGTTGGTATTAGAACCGCAAGATTTTTGGGTTATGCTCTTCAACAAGAGTGTCATCCTTTTGGTCTTGCCAAACCAGAGTCCCCCTCGACTTTTAGGATTTCATTTTTGCGTGGATATAACCAGTTAACCCTGATTATTACTTATTGAAACTTCTACATTACCAAAACCCCAGCGATTTCAGTGTTATTTACAGCCGACAACAATTCAGAGAACTTTCGGTGTATTGGCAGGTGTCAACTAATAATTCTTGTCTTCTATGTCTTCTAATAATGTCTTCTAATAATTCCGTACTATTACACATAGACCAACGGGGCCATGTCAGCGTGTGTGTTTATTTGGGAAATTTTAGTCATAGTATTTTGAGCGTTCTTAGAGCCAAATTACTGTAAAATGTCACGGAAGTTGAGATTTTTGTATATATTGCTTTGTTGCCAGTCTAGTTACAACAGGTATTTTATTTAAATCAATGCATTTTGTGAGCAGTGACCATGATCTGAAATCTGGCTCTTTACTGATTGCCTGAAGCTCCAGTAAGTCATTCAACTTTAATTTTAAAGAGACACATCAGTGTCCAATGCAGCCCAGCCAACATTCTTCAACCTGTACAGAATGTACAGCTTTAGAGGTGCAGAGCAATGCCCCCTCAGTGGGCCTGTTTGGCTGCACTTATTGCCCACCTACCTGGCAACTGCCACCTGGGGTCCGGCAACACAACTAGGCCACATGTTCCCAATCCATTCTTCATTGGCAGCTGGGCGCAGGCTTCAACATAGAGAGTGAGATATACTAGCTTTGCAGACTGATTAATTTAATCAATGTAAGAAAATACATGAATATTTTTATCATAGTGCATAGGCTTTAACAGATACCACATCCAACGATGTGATGGATATTTTTTTTTTTTTTAAGGTGTGAGTTTAAGAAGTCGAACCAAGGGCAGGCTGCCGGTTCCCATGGTTATTCTCCCTTTTATGAAGCATGGAGACCTCCACACTTACCTGCTGATGTCCCGTATTGGAGAAGAGCCTGTTGTAAGTAAGAGGGGTGCCTGGGATCTATAGAGCTGTTAAATATTACTTGGTGCTAAGTGGCTTTCCTTATAAAAATCCGTCTATTCCTTTGCGCAGTATTTTCTGTGCGGTTGTATTTGATTTATTGATTTTCTGCCGCACCATAACCATTTACAGAGGAGGTTGGTTTAATATAGTTACTGATTTGCACTTTGCCCTCTGTAAAGAGTTACCGGAGATAGATGGGTATCGGTCTCGGCACCTTTGTGCCATAAAGGCTTGCCTTACTGTGTCAGGAGTTAACCTTCAAGGGATTGACTCATTCACACCTACACAGGATAAGAAATGTACTGCACCTTCGCAGCTTGCCTCATGAAAGGATATACCGAGGCCAAGCTGTGTGATTGTTACACGATAAGAACAAGGCTGCTGTCACTGAAAATAAAACCAGAGCTATACAAAGTGTACTCCCGCTCCTTACAAGCCTGCTTACACATCAAGATATTAGCCTTATCTACCCCGCTTGTGGATGTCTTGTTTACCTCAGGCTTTACGATGCTGTGTTTCAAATAGTCCTGCTTTACTGCTGCAGAAAAATTATGGGAGATCGACAGTGTGAATCTATTTGGTAGAATCCAAAGAGTAACATTATATATTTGTTACCTGAAGGCTCGTATTTTCCAGCCATCATATGGACTTTGATGGGGGGGGGGGGCTGGCACCTTCTGGCCCAGGGGACATGTAAAGCAAGGTGGCCACATGGGTCCCTTGACTTAGATTCACACCGGCACACATTTACACACACATTCTTACAGTAACAAACACACTTATGCTAACACACATTTATACACTAAAAGTCGCTTACACACTCATGCTAACACATACGCACGCACACACACACACACACACACCCCCACACACTGTAACAAACATGGTAAAACAAACTTACACATACACACCCATACTAACACACACACACTCCTCCTTACACACTCTTACAAATACAAACGCATTCATACATACATACTCACTCCCTCTCTTACCCCAACTTTCTTACTCTTACTCCCTTACCCCCTTACTTGTTTTAACCACAGGGTCACCTACATCACGTTAGGTAAATCCTTAGTGTTCCTTCTTCCAGGAGGACTAAACTTTGGTGTGGCGTCTTTCACCTCTAGGATTTTTTCAGCTTTAATTCTCTGGATACGCGTGTCCCCTTCCAGTCCCCTGTGTTGAAGTTATTTATTAAGAATGAAAGTAGATTTGTCTTTTTTTCACAGCTGATAAGCAGTAGTAGTTAGCAGGACAAATCAATCCATCTGAGGCTGATTACTGGAATTTCAACTGCATTTTACATTACAATTCCAGAGACACAGACTAAACTTTAGTGCTTTCCATATCCCCTAGATCAAGAATGGCAGACACGCAGACAATGATGATTTACCCTGTAGCTCCCTAGGCTGTTAGGTCATTCCACCTATGTCTGTCGTCATACTCTATACCCAGCAGGGGCACAAATACCTTTGTCTTAATTTAAGATTTTCTAAACAATTGTAGCATTGGTGCGGTGACCGGGTAAGCAACACTGCCAGTATAGATTGTCTTAAAGGGACCAGCACACTTTAAAACTGTAACTTTATGTTACAGATTATTTTTAACCTGCCCAAATACCCCCAAGAAAAAATAATGGTAAAATGAAATAAAATTCTATAGTTTTTTTTTTTCTTATAGAACAAACTGACTGCTGAGAGCCTGTGTGACAGAAAACATAAATAAGGCTGCTGCCTAAACGAATAATTACGCTCCAAAGAGGTTTTTAACAAAGTTTTAACTTGTTAAACTTTGTTGCTGCGGATTTACAAGAAAGTTTCAACTTTCTTGTAAATCCGCAGCAACTTTTTTATTTTAGCACTGGTAAGCAGGGCCCTTCTCAACCTTTTGTCAGTATTCTTTTAAATGGGTTATTAAATGTGGTGTAATGTAATGGTGTTTATCTTTAAACTCTACCTTACGTGTATGGCATGGGAGCGGCCATCTTTCCTTATAATCTGCGTTATTCCTCCTTTTAATTTATCCCTGTCCTAATGTTAAGTTTCTGTTTTTTGCTGATTCGGGAAGCCTTTGTAAGGGTCGGATGAAGGGAGATAAAATCAAGCCAGTAAACGGACACTTGGCTTCTTATAAAAACACATATTATAGATAGTATAATAAATCCAGTTGTACTAAAAGCAAAGCTCTCCTGTCCTCATGCTACCTACAGTATCTTCTATAACATATAGTAGCCTTTGTGAGCTGTGTTTCCCTTTCTCCCTTACTATATAGGATAATATGAGTTTTCAGTTAAGAAAACATATACTTTGGAATAAGGGAACACAAGAGTCGAAGAACATCTGATTTATTCAGATGAAAAAAAAAAAGAAAAAACTACAAAATGCACTTTTCCATAATAAAGAGAACTTTTAGATTTTACATTGCTGGCACCACACTAAAAAGGTTAAATTTCTCATACTGAGAATTTCGTACCTTCCAAGTTCTCCCCCAGTGAATCAGAATGACAGGAGGGTAGTGTGTCACTCAAACTCGCGCAGGGTGCATTCTCCGATGTCTCAGACACTGGAGAATGGAATTGGGACAGTAGGATTGCCTAAACAGGGACAGTTTAGGGACAGGAGTCCCTAAACAGGGACAGTTGGGAGGCATGCAATTTCTGGGTAACTAATTATGTCTTTCTTTACAAGGTAATTTTAGTGGAAATGGAAGTTTTTTGTCTGTCTGTGTTAAACTACTTGAGAATATTTGGGTTGGTTTAGAAAAGGTGATTAAAAGAACATTTAACTTTTATTTTAGAACTGTTTCGAACAGGAGTCCACTGGGCCCTGTACAGCTTCCAACTGGAAGCTGCACATAAAAGGACTGGATCTGCCACGTGAGCAGCATTGTGAGGCACCAGCCCACAGGGCATTTGACTAGTTTGCCCAATGGCCAGTCCAGCCCTGTTTTCAAACACAGTAAAGTTGGGGCCATACCTCCCAGCGTCTATCCAGCTACAGCGCCAATGGCATAAAAGGGACGTGAAGCTTCTGATTGGGCTCAAACCTGGACCCTGCCACCAACGGAGAAAACAATAGGTGTGTGGCTCTAATCCTTAGTAGTAGCTGTAATAGTGGATCTCGCAGTTAGGTCAACAAACAATTGACTATAAAACCCTAGTTTCACCAAAAATGGGCTTAGCGTTGAATGGCTATTTAAGCCATAAACCTTGTAGACGAGTAAAGGTTTAATGATACTCTGCTATGGTACAGAATAGTAAAATCATCAAAACTAAAGCCCTATGTATCAAACCTGATTTTATATTTCCAAATGTGATGCAAACATTTATTCTCCTGCGTGTAATTTATTAATGCGCTGCCCTTTCTTCCACAGACTCTACCTATTCAAACTCTTGTCAAATTCATGATTGACATCTGCAGTGGAATGGAATACCTTAGTGCAAAAAACTTCATCCACAGGGACCTCGCCACTCGCAACTGCATGTGAGTAGAGCGCTTTTGTGCTTTGTCTCTGCATAACCGACTAGGAAGCATTTAACGGCACCGGATGCGGGGAGATTCACGAAAGGCTGTGATAATGTCATCCTTTTTGCTCAGTAAGGATCCTACTCAATTCTTTGATGTGTTGTCAAATGTGATCGCATCCCACTGAGCACCAAATCCTGTGGAAAGTGCTAATTTATTCCAAAGCTGTGTGATCAGCATGTGGAGGCACAATTAATCAGTACTCTGAGATAAAAATATAACATTCAGTGCCTCAAGCACAGGAGGCTGTATGACCATATTTACTTAAATGTGAGATGCCATAAGGTACCATATGGCCAGTAGTTTACATGGACGTAGTTTGCTTCGCTCAATGGATCTGCCCCAAATTCCGTTTGCCGACTGGTAACCATTTGCCTGTAAGGGGTGCATAAAACCTCTACCCCATCCTCTGTCTGTTAAGTCCGAAAGGGGAGATAAATTCAACACGGCACATCTCTGCCCCTGTGTTTTACATAAATCTTGGATAATGTGTATGAGAAACAGAGAATGTTGATGGGAAATGAGGCACAAATGGCATTTGGGAAGACATGAATCCTTTGTCTGAGACATGTTGGCACAGCAAAACATGCCATCCTGATGACAGAACAGCAAATGTTCAGTACGGAGAGAGGAAATTCTGTCGAGATGCCAGCTAAGTGATTAACCCTGATTATGCTCTATAGCCCGTAGCTTTGCCGCATGTACAGTGCACCTGATCACCGCACACCATTCACTGTATATAGACTGGAAAATCTGCAACAACTCAGCCCGTCTAATGAATGTTGTAGCATGAACACGGCTACAAACACAAGGAGGGTAATCTATATATAAGAAACCCCCAGTCTTGTACACTGTACCGACCAAAACTAATATATATGGGGCAAAATGCTATAAAACCTGACATTTAAATGGAGGCATTAAAGCACCAGGCAATGAGGCTTGATTTCAGCTGACACCAGTAGTTACACTATTAAATTACATGCATTCAATTCCATCGGCCCCCTAAAAGCACATGCATTAGTATAGGCTTCCTGCATATACAACAGCCCCATACGCACGCACGCTGGGAGTATCGCGTTTGGCCACAGAACCAAGCGGTGGCTTTCTGGCTAATAAGGCAGGTCCCGTCACCAGCGATGTTACATCCAAAGCTTGCTTCTGGTGGTTTACTTGGTTGGCGGAGGAGATATTTGGTTACGTTAATGCCAGGTTCTTCGACAATCTCTACAACATTATTATCAATCATATAATAGACTTGAATCATTAAAAAAATCATTATACATATACATACATATATGTATTTTATATGCATAAAGACTGTATTGTGGACGGCTTCACTTGATATTATGTTGTTAAAGCATACTATTGCCGGCCTACCTAAGTGATATCTGGGCTAGTGATTCTGGTTTGTGTAATTAAGTTATGTGATGAAGATGACTGATTTAATGAACCTCACACGAGATCACCCTTCCACCAGATTGCGTGCAAAATTCCACTACTTAATTGAAATTACTGTTACTAAGCTGTAAGATACGGAGTCCAATTAAGCAGATGGCTCAATTTTTTTTTATCTTTTAATCAAGTGTAAGAAGGGTAGTGTGAACATCGGATATCTTGTCGGAGTCATTGACTTCTATCTTCTGCAACAGTTTGTGACTTTTTCATACTTCTCATGAAACCATTGATTCCTAACAAAAGTAGTGTAGATTCATCAAATATCCAGTCACTGATGTAATAACGCAACATTTAATGCGTGACACAGATATGACATCACTGATTGCAGAAACTCTGGGTGTTTCCATGGGTCAGAAACTTCTAGCTCCAGAGCTGTGGCAGAACGCTTCCTTGGTGATCCTATGATTCATGCCATTGATTGGCTAATTGAAACAGCCAATTAACGTCAGGGAAACTCTCCCTCTGAAATCATGTACATGGGTGTCGTTGGATATATACATCTCGAAAATAATTTTTCCTGTTGTAGAAAGTTTGCTGCTGTTGTGTGACTGCTAATTACTAGAGATTCCTTTTTTATTATTATTATAAATGTATTTTTAGAAAATAAAAACCAGAAAAGGTTTCAGCTTTTATCAATTCAATGCAAAGCGTGTTTAAAGAAATGACCAATCCATACGGCACTTGTATAGTTGATATGAAGGTTGTGTTCTTGTCGTTTCACTCCTCATCTATAATTCAGTGGA
The DNA here is from genome assembly GCF_027358695.1 of Spea bombifrons. Classification (NCBI taxonomy): domain Eukaryota; kingdom Metazoa; phylum Chordata; class Amphibia; order Anura; family Pelobatidae; genus Spea; species Spea bombifrons. The sequence continues at coordinate 39,775,720 of NC_071095.1, read as the reverse complement.
GAGAGAAAAGAAGATGGGTGTCCTCAGTTTTCCCAGCCTTAGATTGAATTTATTCTAGCATTTTCTAAGAAGGTTTATAGTAGGAGAGAGAAGTGTCTCTGCAGTTTTGTACAGCCTTCAAAAGTTACTCTTGGTGATTAATTTGGCACCACCAGCTTTAAACTGAAGCTTGGTCAGAATCCATCATGGCTGCCAATGCAGGTCTTGTAGCTGTAATGCTTTGTCATAGTTGTTGTTTTTTCTCTCTCATTTATTATTAAACATGTTTCATGATTAAAATCCAAGTTGCCGCACTGCCACACACAGAGGTCTCAAGTCTCCCTGAAATTCCCTCTCTCTCACCAACTGTTTCTTTATCCCCTTCTCCCCGGCATCGGCTCTGTTGACCGGGTCTCCTGGAGAACTTACGCAAAAGGGGGACCCGCGGTGCACGCCATGTGGACAGCATCTCCCCCGTTCCTCCAATCAGGGGAGAGGGTGTGCATGCAGGCTCCGCCCTTTTGTCATGCTAAATGCTTTTTAGTTATGTTATACGTGCTGTGATTGTTTACTGTGACTTTGCTCTTTATCACAGGTTGCACGAGGACATGACGGTGTGTGTGGCAGATTTTGGTCTTTCTAAGAAAATCTACAGCGGGGACTATTACCGCCAGGGATGTGCTTCCAAACTTCCCGTAAAGTGGCTGGCACTGGAGAGCCTCGCAGACAATGTTTACACCGTATACAGCGACGTGGTAAGTCTACATAATTTGCACACACATCGGGCCAAAATAGTGTAGTAGCTTTCACGGAGATTAGTGTTTAAAGGGGCCGTTCCACCTATGCTGCCAAAATGTATTTTCTGATTTAAACCACCCAGTGTCCCAGGGAGAACCCTGAACAATGAATGCATGCGAAAGTAATTTATAGGTAATTTCATGGGCCTTCATTTAACCTACAAACAAAAAGAAAACCAATGTATGCCTCAGGTAGAAGCAGCAGAGTTGCAGCTTCCTGCCCCTTCTTGAAGCAGCCAGTCAGGGGCAGGAAAGCCCTCCAATTGCACAAATATGAATTCCCCCTTATCCCGCCACCCAACTATTTACAGTGCAGGAGATACACATCTTCCTGCACGTGATATATTCAGACCCCCATCCACATGCATGGCAAGTGTTCCCATTGATTTCAAAGGGGGCACTTTATTGCCATTCATTGGCTGCTTCAATAGCGTTGTGGAGGAGGGCAGCTGCTGCAGGGGGATTGCAGCTTCTGGGTCAGGTAAGTGTCAGGTTTTTTCTTTCTATCCCTTTGAAAGAATGTATGTTAATTCTTCTGTCATTCTTCTTTAGAGGTGTTGTCAGGGTGAAAGTGTCCCTTTAAGACATACTAGCACAGAATTAGTAGAGGACTTAGTAGTTGACATATGTAGATTTATGTGTGTGTATATCTAGGTAGACACTTGCACTCTAATAATGTAATAGTTCAATTATGCTATAAATTGTTTTATAAAAATAAAAAATGAGCTCTACTTTTTTATGCTTTATTTATCCAATTTTATAATTCTTCCTCAGTGGGCATTTGGAGTCGCTCTCTGGGAGATTGTCACTTTGGGACAGACCCCCTACGCTGGCATAGAGAACTCCGAAATCTACAGCTACCTCATTGCTGGGAACAGGCTGAAGCAGCCCCCCGACTGCATGGATGAGCTGTAAGTAACACATCGACCTGTTCTACGGCCGGCAGGGGGCTAGGCGATGGCCGGACTATGCAAGCATCTTGTGTGCCTGTGAGATATAACTGAAAGAGTCCAGAGTCTGATCAAAATACCACGTAATTAGAGCATCTGCTGCTCATTAAAAAGTAAATGTATTTAGCACTTGTATGTGGGCCAGGAAACTAGGTTGACAGGAATACATGCTGGTTGCCATTTGGGAAACAACTGGTGTATTTGGCTGACCACTGTAGAGAGTTTTTATGGGTGTTTACAGTCACATAAAATAAAGAATGATTTGCTATCGATAATAAAACAATTAAAGAAATGCAATTTTCCTGACCAAGTCCATGCTTAACGTGGTCAGTACTTACATTGGCAGACATAACTGTATCATCACTGCAGACGAGGTCTTGCTATATACATAATACAGGGCTAAAGTTTGTTCGAAGGTATCCTATATTCACCTATGGTGCGAGTGTCCACTTATCCGCCCCTTTCTGGGACACTTGTGGCCGTTATACACGAGGTGGATTACCCAAACTTCCAGGCTCCCCTGAATCTCTTCTTCTCCACCATAAAGAAATATTTCCTGGCATATACAAATGTTCCCTAACTATCTATCTTCTCAATGCGGCCAAACCAATAATCCCCAAATATTGTAAATCATCACATCCTCCGCCTATTTTAGCCTGGATCAAAAAAGTCATATTTATCTGCTACATGGACGATTTAGTGATGACTGCAAAGGGTCTGTCATATAAACATGTCTTAAAATGGTTACTGTTCCTTTCTTCCCCATCCTTCCAAACCATTGATTGGGCACCAAACTCTCTCTCTACCCAACAGGCTGGTGGCTTTAATATTTCCACCCCCTCCAAGGCCTAGACCTCCTGCTCTATATCCTCGTCCCCAGTGGCTGTGTCTCCCTATTTTTCTATTGACCTCCTAAGAACTAGTGGTTCCATCCATCATTCCTAAAGGCACCACGCAACTCACCTAGTTATCACTGTACTATTATGTTCTATCTTCTGTTACACTGATTACACTTTGTATCATCATGTTTACTACGTTTTAACTCGCAATCATAACCCAGAACTGATGTTTGGAATTGACTGGATGACTTTATTTGGATTCTGTATCACCTCTTACAACTGCACCTCTTAAACAACACTCTACATTTACCGATATACACAATGTATTACATACGCCGTTTTTTTTTTTAATAAACAGAGAATTGATTACGTTTGTGTAAGGAAAACAAAACTGGCTAATAGTGTTTTGCTCCTGTTGCTGACTACTTATCTTCTTAGGTATATTGGATACATAAAAGTAACATGTGCCAATCATATTGGAGGTAACATTGAGTGATCCTGGCAGGGCCATCTTTAATGCAGGACAAAAGGAGCAGACCTAGGTCCAGGATCTAGGATTACCTAGGGGCCCTCAACATCTGTCCTTTAGGCCCTCACAACAACCTCTAGGTCCTGGAGGTGGAAATCTGCAAGGCTAAAATAGAAGCCACCTGTACAGAATTCTGTACCAGCGATTCCTCCTCGGGGACTGTTGCTGAGTGCCAGGATACATCGGCATATCACGTAGGATGCAGACCGCGGTGTAGATACCAATGCCAGCAGTTTTAGACGCATCCGCTGCCACCAGGGGCTCAGCTCATAGAACAGTTATGGCTAGTTGTTTAGCTGAGGGAAGTTTGCCCCAGGCCCCACAATGATTAAACATGACAATGGGTCCCTGGAAGAAAAAATGTCAGTGTGGCAAATTTAGTTGTTAGGATGAACTTAGGGATCATTTTCCTAATGCTCCATTTGGTTGTTAAAGTGTTAAACAATTCTGAAGAGTAGGTCGTACAGCAACTTTAACAAATGACCAGACCTAGCAAGTGTTTTTTCACAATAAGGGCTGATCCTGAATAGGTTAAATAACCTCTACTCTTAGCTTCAAATAAATCACTTTGCCTCTTTTTGATCTCTTGATGTATACCATTACAGCATGCCATTGAATGGACTACTAGTTCATGAACAAAATCATCACAGTCTGTCTAGTTATGGTTAGCATTGGTCTAGTTTATTTTTGCCTTTAATTCCTGTAATTATTTTGTGTAATATTAAAAACTCTCAAAAAATGGACAACAGGAGAAACGGATAAAAAAAAAAACCCAGTGAATGATTGTGAGTGGTAATGATTATGTAAATGTTCTAAAACACTAAATCACTTACACGTTGTATTATCCGAATACAAAAAAAAGGATGCTGGAGGCGCTACTATATGTGTGCATTTCAGGTGGGCGGCAGTCTCTTGCCATTTTAATGTTATGGATATAGACGTGTCCCCGTCTTTATCAATACAGTAGAACAGGATATTCTCATTTAGGGCAATGGTGAGTTAGGCAGGTTCAAGGAACTGGATTTAATATTCTGTATGGCCCCAAAAATTGCCACCCTGAAAATCGAAAAAGAAGAAGAAACAGAAAATGATTAAATAGCAAATACTGTAAAATGGTGCACTGCAGTGGCATCTAGTGGTGATACTTGAGAATTATTCTTCAGGACCGAGGTACGGATGAGTTTCCATTTGCGAAACAGAGTGTTCCAGTAATATAATTTCCCAAACAATATTTGTCAGACAATATGCTCCGTGGGCTCCAGGCCTGTATATTCGACTAATGGGGGGCCGAATAGAAAGCACATACTGGGACCACAGAAAGGATCCAGTCAGTGGGTCCATGCTGCCTTTAATCCTTATAACTGTAGACACGATGATGGAATTATGTGCAATTGCAGTTAACACCCATTAAAATGATTTAGCCAGTGGTTTAAAATCAGAATAGCCCATGGGGCATTTGCCCCCTTGCATGCCCTCCCCTGTTTGCAGTAAATGCTGTGGTATGTGGCAGATTCCCTGTAGAGTAATCTAGTTTGCTTTGTGCCGGTACCCTTATGGCGGTAGATTTTAAGACAAATGTGAAAATGAGCATCTTCATAAATGCCATGACTTTGAATAGAAATGTTCTAATAGCTTAACACCAAACAGTACTGTAGTGTGTTTTAGTCAGATACATATAACTTGGCACCAAACATTAATTCAGTGTGTTGAAAACCTGTTAAAACCTGGCATCAAACACAAAGTAAAGCGTGTTTGGATCAGATCCTGTATACTATGGCTATAGGTGGCTTTGGTATCATTTTTAAGTGTTCTGTGCGCATACAAGAGGTAAGAGATGTGAAATTAGATGATCTGTCATGTAGAGGAGAATTCACATTCAAGGTCTTCCAGTAAAAGCCAAAACCTTCTCTTTTTTAGGTATGAAATAATGTGTCAGTGCTGGACCACTGAGCCTAAGCGGAGGCCCTGCTTCACAAACCTGAGAGAACGGCTAGAAGCAATTTGGGGTCGCCTGTCTTTACTCTCAGCCAGCCGGGATCCCCTGTATGTAAACCTTGAAGAGACTTGTGGAGCCTCTGCTGGAGTCTCTGTACTGCAATCTGGTTTTGGTAACGAGAAGGATTGTTGCCCAGACCTTTCACAGACCTCTAGTGCAGCGGCACTTGCTAGCGACTATCGTTACATTGTGAGCCCTGGGTGCCTTAGAGAGGTGGATGAGTGGCCACCACCTGCACACACCGGGGAAGCACAAGGACTTCTGAATGCAGAGGAGGATGAGGAAGAGGATATGCAGGACGACCATGTGGTCATCAACCTTTAGTTCACAGAAATGAGATTGTATGCCTGTGATACATTTTGAGACAAATATTCCAATTATTTATTATTTCGGAATTCAAGGATCATGGCCTGTTTAGTCACAGACGACATATGACCTAATCATATCCAATGATTAACTCGACCCTCTACCTCCTTTAGCATCTAAGGCCTGTTTCTACGACACAAAAGAATAATAAAAGATTTATATTTCCCCATGTTAAATATATTGGCCAATAGCAATCCCTAGGACCAACATTACTACTTTATCGACCATTACCAATAATAACTGAGAAAAAAGCTATATGATCTGCTATGAAGCCCCTGAAACACTATATGTGTTTTCTGCTGCCTCAAACTTATATGTATATAGACTGCGTCAAAGTGAAAGATTTTGCAAGATTTTTATGCCTGTATATAGTCCATTGGCAGAGGTTGAAGAACATTGTATTTTTATGCTAGATCGGATCACAGCCTACAATTTCTCAGTGACTTCAACGGAAGAATTTCCAAGAAGACGGCATCCTTCGTTATTAGTATGTGTCCCAAATCTCTATATCTCAATGCAATATCTGAAAAAATGAGAAAATCATAAAATATTTTCAGGTAAACTGACATTGATTTTTAATACTAAAATGAGTGAAGCTGATGAGTCCAAGTCATTATGATGGTTGTGTAATTCTATAGATGCAGTTACTTTAAACCAACAGTGAAGGCCATCATTAATCCTATTTACGTTTTATCATTTTCCTTTTCTTTTCTCTCAGCCAAATGAACAAATGGTTTATAATTTCTTATCGTACTGTTTTGTGGTGATTTCAACCTCTTGTTCCATTAGAGCACTGTAAAAATTTCCAGATACCAGGGGTGCAAAATCATTCTTATTTATACTTTTTTTTTTTTTTTTCTTGGAAAATTACTTCCTTTTGTTTTCATTCAGATGCAATGAATTTCAGATTGTGTTAAAACATTCACAGGAGGCTGCATTATTTCATGACTATTAAAAGGTGGAGATTTAAGACTATGCCTTCTTAACCAGGACAATCCAGTTGACCATTTTGCTGATTGGTACAACTTTGGTTACGCAGGAATAGTCTTATTTCACGGTTTGGGACATATATCATTACTCTTACAATGACCAACGTTCATTCTTCCGCACTTTGCTTTGTTATCACCAACTGGCAAGGTTTTCAAGTACATGGATTAATGGCTGAGGGTTTACAGTTCCTGATATCATATCATTTAATCACAGATCTGAAAGTTACCACCACTCATAAAATATTAAATGTAAGATAATTGGGTTTTTTGGGGGGGGTGTTTAAATAGACCTATATATCATGGATTGCATTTCATGTTATGCCATTCAGAAGGACTTCAGATTTATTTGCTCTAAAAGAACCCCCCCAACATCATTAAACTCACCGCGACTTTGCAACCCCTGTTTATTTATATCTATATTTTTGGGTGGGTAACAAAAAGCCCCTGAAACACTATATGTTTGCATTTACATTTAGCCTCCCTTACAAAGCCTTGAGTATACAATGGATGCATGCAATGAATACTCACCAGCTTGTCTATAATCTGGCCACTATTATTTAGAAATTATTATACAACTCAAAGTTTCACTGTTGTGAGACCTACCCCATGATGAGCACCCCTGAGCTTTTTAAGAAATTCACTTTTACTGTTTACTGAGGTAGAGCAATTTTTTTTTTGGTTTGGTTGGAAAAGGTAAAAACAAATACAGGAAGATATTTTTATACATATTTCTTATTTAAATTTTCTGTAATCACAGTGGGTATCGTTTGTCATTGAGGTTTGCAGTCTAAGTGGATAGAAAATTGGTTAATGTTTTGGATTAGGTGTCATTATGCCTCAAATCAGTAGCTCATGATTTGGGATATGTGCCTTGCTTTCCTTAATGGAAGATAAGCACCAATGTCGGTGTGAGACACTGAATTCTAGAGATTTGAATCATTATATCATCCGCCAACGTAGACATGTTCTTCAGTCATAGTACTGTTCAAATATATTCACGCACAGCCTACAGGAAAAAGATGACTGGTTAAAGGTGCTGTTCCACTTCGGTAAAACATTACACGCTAACATCATAAGGAAAGAAAATGTAGATGTGCAATTGTAGTTTTTTTGGAAGGTTTCCAGTCTCTACTGCAACGACTAGCAAGAAATATAAATGAAGCAAAACTTTACATGATTTAAGAGGATTCTGAGAAGGGTTTGGGAGTTCAACAGTACTAGGAATGATGCTTCTAATGTCACATTTAGTACTGCAAAAGTATTATGTTTTAGTAGAGTAGGTGGAACAGCTCCTTTAATAAAAAGCATTTTGGTATAATGAGATTATAGAGAAAGTTGTTCAAAATTATTCTGTATGATGCTCTGTAGCAGGTGGGGGAAAAGAACAAAAAAATAATAAACGGAGCCCTTGTTAGAGAGGAAATAATAAAATGGCTAAATCTGTGCTAAAAAGGGAGTTAATGTATTGTCACAACCTTTATATGGTTAAATTATTGACGCATACATGTAATATAACACATTGCCATGTAGCCATTACAAATATATTCAATGACTCTATTGAATTTGGACTAAGTCCAATTTTTAGAAACTGTTTAACTAAATAACGATAGCACAGAAATCACCTCAGATTTTTCATGGTAAATCAAAACACAAAAGAATCTCTGTTTTTTCAATGAATGTAGATCCTAGCTTTCCTGTTTTAATTGCCTGGGAGCTAAGTCTACTAGCCCGGTATCCTGCTATGTGCTCATAGAAGCTTTTTAGGGCTGGTAAAAACAGGTATGAGTTGAGTTTAGCACCAATTACGGGTGTTTCTGCCTTAATACAAACTGGGTGTGACAGAGGCGGATTATCACTGAAACACACATAAGTACATCACGAAATGCATACGACACTTAATTGTGCTGCAATTCTTTATAATCCTTGATTGCCCCTTTATTAGAATGGTTTTAAAAACCAACGTTTGTGCTGAGGGTGGAACAATATAGATAGGAATATACTGTATTGTACAATAAATAGCCTTTTTACATACATTTTAAACCAATTTTAGTCCTAGTTTTAACCCATGACTCGGTGTATTGCTATAAGTCAGTGTCAGTGTTGGCACGATTGGCTGCTTCTCGTTATGAACATGATGTATTATACTTTTGCAGAATGGTGTCAGGCAACTTAGGCAAAAATAGTAACATAGCACATTATATGCAGAGGACATTTTTCTTGCAAGCTAATACACTTTAATTTCCCTTTCTACAGCAGCTTCAATATCAAGTTTTTCTGCTCGTTTTTATTACAATTATTTGGAAAGTTAAAGTAAATTGGAGGATCTGTGGACAATTATTCATGCACAAATTTACTGAACGTTAATCTCTAGAATAAACTCATAAATACAAACAGCTGATTATTCTCCATAGTACATAAGTGGTATGAAACATTACGACATCTTTTTCCTTTTGCTCGTCACTGGTTCATGATGCAGCTTCCTTTCAAATCTAGATCAAGAGCACCAGGTTTCTCTGAGTGCGAAACACCATAGGGTAATGTTTAAAACATTTTAGCATCTTGTTTAGCTCACAGTAAGCTGGTTGACGCCATTACACGATGCTGTTACAATCCCGCGGTAGCGAGCATTTTTATGTTCAGCCATTACTCACCAAGCCTCAGGCTCCTACGTATTAAAAGTAAAATACTGATTTGGGATTTTACGCTGGTTAACCCTCCGATAATAAATTTTTGGTATTAATCACAGCTTATTATTTGCATAGATACAGGTATACATATTTCTCTATGCGCCCTTACCAAAAATTCAGCTTATAATACTCCAGTTATTAAAATTCCCCTCGCGCTCGGTAATTTACGTTATGAATTATTATTGAGATGGGATCCAGGACAACTTCTCAATGCACATATGTTTAACAGTGTGATACGGTGAGTTTTTACAGAGGATATAATGCAAAAAGTCAATACGGGATGTGTTAAAGGAACAGACTATATTCATTTTACTTACATCCAGTATTATAAATTGTTTTTTTTTTTCTCTGAAATGTGCTTACTTTTTTGTTTCATGTTGGCTTAAAAGTCTCCATTATTGTGGCAACTTTTTTTGTAACGCTTAAAATATGAGAAGCACAGTAATATGATCACCACAATCCATATTTAATCTCCTGGCTATAACTGATGCAATAATGTAAGGATCACAAGTATTAGTGTTATTGGTATGTCCAAAATAGTGGCCAAAATAGGTATTGCAGCGTATGATTCAAACGCCCTTCCACTCATAATATGTTTAATATTTGGCAGGCACAACGTGTTTTATTGTTTTCTCCATCAGAGGTGCACTGACTCGTTGTGCAACACAATTGCCCTTTGTTTTATATTGTATTATAATAAATATTGAATGACTTCATTTTAAGTTGGTATCAAATCACTAACACTAGCCATGTGCTTAAATCACTGCATGCTCTCCTTGTTCTCATTAGACACTGCTTTGCTTACTGCTTTTCTATACCAACTCTGGAACCAGTTGCAGATGTTCAAAGCATGCCCAGGGATTTCTAAACCACACCTTTCTATATTGTTAAGGACAGAAAGAAAATATACTTTATTTTTTAATTCTCTGTCTCTGTGACCAAGTCACATTTGCTTCCTACATATCAGTGAAAAATCTAAATGCACTAGTGTGTTATGGTGTTTAAACCAATGTTTACCTGTCTTAACCATTCTTTGCTGTATTAAAGAAACTTGAGTTTTAAAATACTTTTTATGTATATACAATAAATAAAGCTATATTTTCTATCTTAGACATAACCTGTGGTTAAGTGAGTCATTTGTGTTTGTTGATGGGAACCCATGAGAAGAAGCCCATGTTGGGTATTAAGCTGAATGTTTGTCACAAAGTCTGTTGTTGCCTGGATATGACTGATGTGTCACGCCTGCTAAGGTCAGGCTCTGTGGACACGTTAAGACTGCAATGGCACTTTGCAATTCTTTCCCTGCGAGGAAATGGAAATCAGCCATGACATTTACTGTGAAAACCAAGCTGTGAGAATAAATAGTTTCTGTGTTTCTTGAGGACAGGCCCAGACTGGCCATCGGCCACATTGGGCAAATGTCTGATAACGCTTCCCTGTTACCTTTATCGCCTCTCATGTGGCAGATCTGCTGCTTTAGTGTGCGGCTGATAGCTGAACACAAACTGCCTCAACAAGTGTGTGGTCGTATGTGTCCAGAAGGGGCTGCTGCAAGCATGATATTTGTCAGCCGCTGGCCTTATTAGGGCCGATTTTCATCCCCTGGTGGTTCATGGTTGGGGATGTGCTTATATCCACTTAATACCTGTGGTGGTGTGGTACAGGCAAGTGGTGGTTCGGAGAGGGAGCCTCCCATGGAACCCCAGTTTCTACCACTTCCATGAGAACGGGGTTCAGCCGCCGCGGCCATGAAGCACACGCCCAGCTGTATTGTGGTCCGTCCCGGGGAACCTTTAAACTGCTACCGCTTGGGGTCCCAACTGCGTATTGTGACGCTTTTTTGGACAGAATACTCTAGGGACCCCAAGCTATCCATCGGTACCCCAGGATCGTCGCCACTTGCTCTCGATTACCCCGAAAACAGTGGTTTGAGGTTATACAGACGTTGCTGGGCTTGGTGGTCTGAGTATGGTGCCGGGCTGTCCGGGCAGGATATTGTTATGCTAATGTGATTATGTTCATTCATTGTTGGAGTGGTGTATAAAAGGATGTGTGTTTCCAAATAAAGTGTTGTTGTTTTTCACCTTAACATTAGTCTCATCTAATGATTGAGGCACTGGCTATATCACTTGTCCTTTTTAGGACAATTACAGCACTGTATTGGCAACGTCTCTGTGGGCTACAGTGTTACTACACCGAGGATACAGAGTCGGTTCCCAATCCCTTCATCGCAGCATCGTCTAGCGCTGGAAGCGGTCAACCCTTGCGGTTCCGGGAGGAAGCAACGAGCAGCTGACGGGTGTTCCCGTCACACACAGCATTACACCACCAACAGCCTGAACCGTTGTTACAAGACATGATGAATCCATGCTTTCACGTTGTTTACGCCAAATTCTGACCCTGCCATCTGAATGTCGCAGCTGGAATCGAGACTCGTCAGACCAGCCAACGTTCTTCCAGTCTTCCATTGTTCAATTTTGGTTTCCTGTTCTTAGCTGACAGGAGGGCATCCGGTGTGGTCTTCTGCTGCTGTAGCCCATCTGCTTCAAGGTTTGACGTGTTGTGTGTTCAGAGATGGTATTTGGCAAACCTTGCTTGTAACGAGTAGTTATTTCAGTTACGGTTGCCTTTCTGTTATCTCGAACCAGTCTGCCCATTCTCTTCTGACCTCTGAAAACAACAAGGCATTTTCGTCCACACAACTGTCACTCACTTGATATATTCTCTTTTTCGAAACATTTTCTTAAACCCTAGAGTTGTGCGTGAAAATCTGCGTAGATCAGCAGTTTCTGAAATACTCAGACCAGCCAACAATCATGCCACGTTCAAAGTCACTTAAATCTCCTTTCTTCCCCATTCTGATGCTCGCTTTGAACTTCAGCAAGTTGTCTTGACCACGTCTACATGCCTAAATGCATTGAGCTGCTGCCATGTGATTGGCTGTTTGTGTTAACAAGCAATTGAACAGGTGTACCTAATAAAGTGGCCAGTGAGTGTGCATTGCCAGCCACTAATACTGGCATCCTTGATAAATATAAGTAAATAAGGCTGTGAAAAATGTTTTCTATTGTTTAACCTTTTGATCCTTTCTTCACAAAAATACACCATAATACTCAAATGCATATCAAACATTTGCATACGTAACACAGGTTTATCCCCTTAATGACAAAGCCTGTACAAAATTTTAAATATATGTGTTGCATTATTACTGGCACCCATATACATTCATATGAGAAAAATATATTTCTCAGTGATATTTTATTTTTTTTTAGAACACTTGGGTGAGTAGGAGCAGAATATTGTTCAACCATGACTTCCTGTTTCACAGAGGTATAAATATTAGGTAACACATAGGCCAAATTCCCTTAGTCATTCATCACAATGGGTAAGACCAAGGAATATATAGCTGTGATGTCTAGGGCTGCAACAACTAATCGATAAAATCGATAATCAATAATGAAAATCGTTGCCAACTAATTTCATTATCGATTAGTTGAATCGATTTTTATCGATTATAAAATGAAGGTTTTTTCAGAGCAAACGCTCTGAAAAATACCCCTCATTATATAATCCGTTTCAGTGACTCACAGCAGCAGCTCCTCCTACCAGTCCCTCCCTGTAATCACTGTGACAACTGGCCCCGCCCCTTCCTTCTCCCAGAACCACATGGCTGTGACACTCATCTAACTGTAAGTATAAACTTAATATTTGGGCTGCTGAAAGTTAGGGGAGGTGGGGGTTAATTTAGGGGAAGTTATGGTTAATGGTGTGTTTAGGGTTAATTTAATGATGAGAACTGAGGGTTAATTTAATTAATTTAATAAAGTTAACTTAAGGTGCAGTTAGAGGTAAAGGGGGGCAGACTAAGGGTAATCTAAATCCTGGGGGCAGTGAAGATTAACCCAGTACTTATTTATAAAAGTATGTTGTCAGTGTGTTGTGAACAGGTCTGTGACTCTATGAGGGCACTATGAGATATCTGGGGGGTATAAGACATATCTGGGGGTATAAGGCATATAGGGTATATAGGGCATATGTGGGGAGGGCAGTGTGGCATGTCTGGGGAGGATGGAGTGGTGTATCAGGGTGTATAAGGCATATCTGGGGCCACAGTGGCATATCTGGGTGTAGAGTGGAGTGGCATATCTGGGAGGCAGCGTGGCATGTCTGGGCTCAAATGTGCATAAATTGGGGGGGCTGGTTGGGAAATAAAGACAAGAAATGCATTTTATCAAAGTTTTTTATTCTGCTGTTTGTATTTAACATCATTTGTTTATTAAATTATTTTAAATAAATGAAAAATTTACATTCATTTTTTTTATCCGATTAATCGAAAAAATAATCGGCCAACTAATCGATTATGAAAATAATCGTTAGTTGCAGCCCTAGTGATGTCAAAAAAGTTGTTGAGCTTCACAAAATGGGAAGTGGCTATAAGAAAATAGCAAAAGCATTGAAAATGTCCATTTCCATCATCAGGGCAAGAATTACGAAGTGCCAGTCAACTGAAAATGTGTCTATATTGTCTCAATGAACTGTGAAGAGTATGGTTTGAGTGGCCAAAAATCTCCAAGGGTCACAGCTGTAGAATTTCAGAAGTTATTTGCATTTTGTGGTCAGAAAGTCTCCAAAACTATAATCCAACATCACTTACTGTTAGGCTCACGTTCAGGAATGGAGTCCAAAATGCAGTAAACTGGGATTCAGCACAAAGATGAAGAAAAGCCGATATTCCATATTTAGGTACAAAAGAGATAATCCAGGTATCAGCCTGAGGTTAGTAAACAGAGAAATCAACCAGGAAGCAATAGGATCAAGACTGCAGTATATGAGCATCAGAAACAATGGAGTAAAGAGCTTGGTTCAGACAGGCTTATATACTGTTGGTGGTGATGAGATGTCCAGCAGGTGAGTATCACAAATGCACTGGGCAAAAAAACAGCAGTTTGGATTTATGTTAGTGCTGAAAGAAAGCTCCGGCATGTGAAGCACTGGTGGCAGATAGACAGGGGGACCGCGGGACAATCTGCTGCTGGTTCCAGTGTATAACCTGCATTTTAGCAGAGCTCCTCGACAGCCCAGGCAATCTGTTACCATCTACAGATTGCAAACAGCACAAAGGGTGTTATAAACATCTCCCTGCAGCGAGGATAAGCGGGTGGGCAAAGAAGCATGGACTCAAGTCCGACTTGAGTGAGCCCAACGCATGGAACAATCTGAAATCTTGGAAGTGTGGAGCGGACCAGGAGATAGTCCACCTGCCAGCAGAAACTTGACACCAACAGACATACCCAGATACTCAAACTAACACAACGAGTAACACATACCGAAAGACACATGTTCACATGCTAAAATACCGCCATAGCCAGACACACGTATACCAACATACCCAAAGACACATGTTCATACACTAACATATAGACACACACATAGCCAGGCACACATACATAGTCAGTCACTTACCCCTCAAAGCCTCAGCCTGTGCTTGATGCAGCTTGCGCTGTGTAACCCTACCCCAATGTTGTGTGAACCCACCCACTCCTAGACTTTAGAGAGGTAAAGAGGTGAGTCCAGCTGCCTAGTGGCTCGCCTATCTGGCCCTTAGTTCATAAAACCCATTGAATACCTGGGTTTCCACTGTGTTTCATGACTATAAGCAAGTTGCTGAATAGCCCCATGCAGGAGGGAAAGGTAATACAGGGGATTAAGGTGTTAAAATATTGGAAGCAACATGCCCCTATGGCAACCCGTGGGGGCTCTATAAAATCCTCCAGCCCCATAAAACCAGTATGTTGAAGAATCTGTTCAACAAGTCTTTGTTTTAGGAGATACAGCTTTACACTCCCTCACGGCACAAACAGCCTTAATACCCAAACCAGACAGGGACTTTATCGGCATACCAAACCATTACCTTGCCAAATCAAGACATTAAGTTACTGTCAAAGATACTTTCAGACAGGCTAAAGCAGATCCTCCCCCAAACCTTGCACCACGTCCCCAGAGAGATTGTGAAGAGGTGACGCCAAGGGGCTAAGCAAACCAGAAGAGGCAGCTGGTGACTTCACATCAGCTTACTAGGCTGACCACGTTTTCCATCTGCCACTCAGGGACACTTACTCTGACGAGTGCATCACATAAAAATTATGCTTAGGGCAGGCATAAACGTATTTGCCGGTGTACTTTCAGTATTTATACAATCACTGGCTACATAAAAAGGTCATACTTCTTTAAATGTTAGACATCTCTTTTTTATTGTTTCTCAATGAGCAGGGGAAAAAATAAAATAGTATAAACTACTAACCATGATAAACTGCAAAAAATACACATTTCTTAAAAATATTAAAATATCGGTGCAAATATATTCTTGAAAATAAAATACTAACAATACAGTAAATTATAAACATAATTTCTCTTCCCATTACAAACTTTGTAAAAAAAATAGCTTCCAAGTGCCAACCTTGTCCCCTAACAGTTTATCAGTGCCAATGCTGTCCCAAAAAATAGCTTCCCAGTGCCAATGTTGTCCCAAAAAAATAGCTTCCCAGTGCCAACCTTGTCTCAAAAATAGCTTCCCAGTGCCAACCTTGTCCCCTAACAGCTTCCCAATGTCCCAATGCCAACTATCCCCAGTTTGCCAGCTTACCTGGCTGAGCCTCACTCAGCCGCCCAGGAAGATTATTGAGTGGGTGGGCTCAATTCTTTTCAAACAGACGTAAACTTTACATTCGTCCAAAAACAAATTGAGCCTGCCCGCTCAATCATTTTCAATGTAAAGTATCACCCAAGAGCTCTCCTTCAGAGACATTACATTGTCCCAGCTTGAGGCTGGGACTCTCACTCAGCTGGTGAATAATGAAATTTAAAACCACTGTTTGTGAACATCTTTTATTATGCAAGTAACATCTAAAAGTGCAAAAAATGTTTTGCACCTAAGTGCTTAATCTTCAGTGTAGTGTAGGGGAAACTGCTGCTCAGCTCCTAAAAACAAGGCTCCGTTTAGTATTAAACTTCCAGGCTTCCTCTTGGGGAGATGTTATCCTCTAAGAATAAAAATAAAGTAAAATTCAGGAGTGAACGCTGTCCATTAGACAGCAATCAGTCCATGGAGTAGCCAGCCAAACATGGCTGTTTGCTACAATGGTAACAGACACTGGGAAAAGAAATAAAGAGCTGACAATTGATCTACTGAGATCATCTGGCTTGCATGCTGGTTTGTCATGCCTGATCTCTGCTACAATGTTGTGATAAGGTATTGTGGCATTAGCTCTCCCTACTACCACTCTGATCCTCAGTAAAAAAAAAAGTAATCTAAAAACACTCAAATGCTAATATTTATTTTTTTCAAGTTATCAAAAATGGACTGATTACCTTTTGTGGGCTACAACCCTCATCTTCATCAGCCAAATTGATAATGAGGGTAATAGGAGTTTTAGCCCATGTGTGAAATAATGATGTCATGTCATGCATGTTGATATTTTTATGCTCTACTTATTTTGTAATTTAACCCCTTATAATTAGTCTCTGCACTATCACTTCCAGTAGTTTCGTGTGTAATCCACATGTACAGTATGTACTAATGCATGCATCTGATGATGTTATTAAGTGGGTGGGGGCATAATTAGAAAATTATTTTGTTTTCATTACGTTTACTTTGTTTTAAAAAAAAATCCAAGAGGAAACCCTTGGTTTCAACAGGAGCACTTTACACCCAGTGAGGATTGGCTGGATCTGGCTGCCAGATGTCATTTCTGACACCTGGGGGGTCAATCCAGGAAGTATGTGCAGCGGCAGCATTAGAACAGCATAAAACCCCATCATGAAAGATTACACATTAGTAGCAAAGATGCCTCCCATAAATAACAGTTACAATCCGACCAGCAGCCCAATACGGTATTATGTTCCTGTAGCTACAATTTTCTTCAACGAACTAGCTGAGGATTGTCCTGACATTCCGCGCCATTCTCCGTTAGTTCTGATCTTTGGAGCAGTCTTAGTTCGTTCTTAAAGTAATAACGGCACATTAGTACGCAGTGGGTGGAATCTGCGTTCCGTGCACGTTTCTTGGCGCCCCCAACCATGAGGTATAACAGGAAAAATCACGCAGGGTGCCAAACGCAACTTAGCAGGGGCAGGCGGAGCCAGGAGGCGCCGTGTGACCGGTCCGGCCAATCATATCGCCACAAGCGTGCGCCACGCGAGATTTTCATTCGAAGCAGCGGGGTACTGAGGGAGTCTCGTGCCCTGCACCGCCTGAGAGAAAAAAAAGCGCAGAGGGCGTGCAGAGTTCGCATGTCAGGAGAGGTACTGGTCCGAGTTAAAATTGCATCCCCTGTCAGCCCCATATTACAATTAGCACTCCTGAGGCGCTGGTCCGTTAGGTGTGAATGTTTTTATATTAAGTAGCTGAGGTAGTATTCCACTGTCTGACCGTTATCAGCGAATACCTGTGTGTACGAAAGCCCGTTTGCTAAATTGCGCGTCTCAATTCAGCTTTGTGTTTGTTTACCGCCCAGACGAGAGTGGAAAAACGCTACTAGTCACATGGGGCACGGTGGCCAATCAGGATTAGCCTACCATTGTACTTTTGGCGCCGCTGTAGCTTTGCTTTATTGTGTCTTTCTGTTAAACCTTATACAGAACGATACTTAACGAGTACGTTGTAAGAACCAGGCTAAGCGAAAGTATAGCAGAAGCGGACGCTAAAAAGATCGATGGCAAACTAGGTTGAGGGAGCGGAGAAATGACTGATAGCAAAGCGTGCGAGCGAAGAGTGGCTGGGTGGGGAAGGCGGGTCACGTGGTAGTCTGGTGACATGATTCACGTGATCGCTGTTCGTAGTGTCTTGGCATGTATAAGCATGTATAAGGCATTGATATTTTGCTTAATGCTGATAATAGTTGGAAAATAAAATAGTCACACAATACTGCAAAATATCTAGTCTGGTTATTATGTCGACCTGGATCTGTCACTTTCCTAAACCATCTTTTTAGACTTTTGCATACATACACTTGTCTAATTTTGTCCTTATTTAGTTTGCATTTTACTAAGAACATTTACAGCTTTCATATACCAGTGTATGCTTTTGATGCTCCGATGATAAACCTTATGCCTTTCAACCCCGTGCTGCTGAAGTCTGGTGTGTCTAGCAGCTCCCTGTGCTGGGGGGGTAACTGCCTTTCATGCAGGAAAATCTTGCACGAGTTAATATTAGGGTTATTGTCAGATATTTTTTGCCAGGGCACAAACATATATAGGTTCACATACAGGACAAATTACTGGGGTATGAATCATAATAGCAATTTACATGTGCTTCACAGACAAATGTACTTTACATACGTTACATATTACCCCAATGCACTTTGACAGATGTGCTTGATGGGGAGACTAGGGTTGGTGGCAAAGGCTTGAACTGGTAGTGATGGTCTTTGGTGTTTCTAACCAGAAGGAGAAATTTATATGGTGGTATTGATCCAAGGGAAGGGAGTCTTCAGTTGAAGGTTATACTTTTTATTGGGGCAATATAGAAGAAACAGGCGCATAATGACATGAACTTTCAGGACCTCAGAGGTTTCTTCTTAATATGATTCCAAAATGGATCTCTGATGTACATTCACTATAATTTCTAACCTTTACGTTCATCTCTGCTACACACAAATGGAATTTGTCAACAAACCTCTGGTCCCTTTTTGTTCCTTATGTTTAAACTGATATAGCACATTCCACGGGGGGGGGGTCATTCTATTTTTATTTAATGCCACTAAGTGGGATGGGCTCATTGGCTACTACAAAGAAATAGGAAAGTATCTTGGAAGTTTTTATTTTTGTGACATTTGTAGGGGTGTCACAAAAGGGGCTTCTGGGGCTGAAGTCCCGAATCTCAACTTCTTAGTCCCGAATGGAGACTCTAGGCTAAAGCATACTTTAGCCCCAGAGTCTCCATTCAGGGCTATGGGCCAGTTGGGGAGGGAGGAACAGATATTCTTGGCTGCTTCTACGCCTGTACCTCGCATTATGTGACCCTGTAGTTAATCGAGCAGCCAACAAAATCTGCTGTTGAGCAAAGAGGGTGAGTAAGGGATGGAGGGAGAGCGGTAGGGGGGAGGATGGAAGTGCATGTATTTATGACCATGTATGTGTGTTCAAGCACAGATGTGTATGTGTGAGCATGAATGTGCATGAGTACGGATGTGTATGTGTGAGCATGAATGTGCATGAGTACGGATGTGTATGTGTGAGCATGAATGTGCATGAGTACGGATGTATATGTGTGAGCATGAATGTGCATGAGAACGGATGTGTATGTGTGAGCATGGGTGTTTATGTGCAAGGGTGTGTCAGCATGGATGTCTATGTTTAAGTCTGTGTTATTAAGTTTATGTACATGTGTGTAAGTGTGAGTGTGTCTTTACACATGTGACTGAAACAATGTGTGCCAGTGAATATATGAAATACTGGGGGAGAGGCATGGGGGTGACAAATATAATAAAATATATAATAATGAATAAGAGGAGCAATAGGGAGCAAGGAAAGATAATGAGATGGATGAAAGTAGGGGAGAGATAAAGAGAATGATTGAGATGAAAGGAGGAGAGCGATCATGAGAGATGATAAAAGGGGAGAGTTAATGAGAAGTTGGGGGCTAGGGAGAAAATTGAGATATAAGTGAAACAGGAGAAAAGAAAAATTTAGGACACGGCTCCCAAGTTCACAATATTGAGGGAATGTTGTGAGGACACACAAAAAAGAATTGAGAAAGGTGAGAGGTGTGTGTGTGTATATATATATATATATATACATATATATATATATATATATATATATATATATATATATATATATATATATATATATATATATATATATATATATACATACACACTGTATGTATACAGTAGATGCGAACAAATACGTTTTGGTAACAGTATAAGCGGCTGTTCACTAAGTTGACCAACATGTCTCCTGGATAAATGGATGATCTCACTAAGAAAACTCTTCAGATAGTTACGGTTTCCCTTCATAAGTTTCTTCAGGCTGTTTTTTTTGGGGGGGGGTTTATTTGTAAAGCAAGACATTTGCTATCTGACATGGATTTAATTTCGTATTCTAGAGTGCTTTTTAAGTGTAAGCTTTACATGTTTTAAGAAGGAACATGGAGATGCTTTAAAGTCAGATGTCCAACCAGAAAGATTAGCAAACTCAGGCAAGTGTTCGAGGTGGTACCCCGTCCACTGTTATAACCTTTCTCTGCTGACATAAAGTTTCCAGATTCTTCTTAGAATGGCCCAGAAGTATACGCTTTACTTGTTCTATGAATGAACAGGGAGATGTTTAAGAGAATCAGCTTAGATGTGAAGGCTGCACTCCAACCCACGGCCAAAACCCAACCCAGATATTTCTGAGGATTACTGGTCATAATATTTAATTATAAATACCCCATAGCTGCGTGTTCTACAAGCAATGCTTCCTTGAGACCCCCCCCGGCCACATGAGATGTGGGCATCAAACACTTTAAAGTATAAAAATAAATGGGGAGAAATGGCTGTGTTAACGTGGTGCCAGCCTCACGGTGTTTTTACATATACAGCGAATACACGTTAAATATTAACCTGTTTTCCTTAAAACGTTAAGTATATATTTAAAAAAAGAAGTAGCGCATTTTCGGAAATCGCGTGAAGTAGTAGCGGTGCCGTTGGTAAATGAGACCTGGGCTAGGCGTTAAAGAGCCGCATGTGCGTCGCTTCCGCATTCCCCTCTCTCCCGCTACATCTCCCTCCTTCCCCTTCCTTGTGCTTTAGACCAACACGTGACTGCAGTCTGGCGCTCTTCTTGCCAGGGCAGCCGAATACATTACGTCACCGTGCCGACTGCGCATGTGCAAGTGACGTACGACGCACGCCTGAATCTGATCGCAAAGCACGCTGTGCAATTTTGATATTAGATCGAGAATTAAGGCACGTGTCTGGTGAACGGGCGGAATTAGGCGCGAGGCGGATAATTTCCCAATAGCGTTCGGGATGTTACTATGAGGAGATGGCTGTTCAGAGTGACGATGCAGAAATGTGTCAGATAACGGAAGACACACCCTCGGTGGCCAGCTGCACGGTGTAAGTCACTGCACTTGCATGTTTGTTGAGTGTTTGGTCTTTTCAGTTGTCATGTTTTACTGCAGATCGGTGTAAGAGTTCGGCGAAGTAGTTTTCCTGAAAACCACATCACACACGGAGGTTTCCCGCAATGATGCTGTGTAACAATGTTTAACTATTGATGACTTACTCGGAAAGTGGGGCATGGCATCCATGGAGCTATCTAAACACACAGCGCATATGGGAGTACTTTGCATTCTTCAAACGGCCAGATAGGTACTTTAAGGAGAAAGTGCAACAGCAGTAGAGGCGCACCTGCCCTCCTCCTCTCGCCACTGATTGGCTGCTTGAAGTATATTCCCATTGAAAGCAATGGGAGCGCTTTCTGCACATGCCTGCAGAGACCCAGCAGCAGGGATATGACATGCAAGAAGGTGTGCTAAGAGGGCAGCTGCTTAATAAATTCAAAAGCATTTCTCAGCTGCCATCTGCATTAAAGTTTGACAGCTTAAACTTAAAACCAACTAGAGCCGCTTGCAATTTTAAACTTATTGCAGCAAATGTCCAGATGACACTACATACATTGGGCGGGCCCTCTCCTGAAGAGCTTACGGTGCTATGTTTCACAAACCGTTGTACGGAATGAAACGGTCGTAGATGTTCTCAGGGATTCGTGCGGCAAACGGCATTGCATCACTGTCCCGATCCTGAAGCTCTTGGTTAACACCGCTCTTCACAATGACACAATGGGATTTATTCATCAGTAGGGGATAGGGCATTATTAACGGTGGTTCAGCAGTTAAGATGGTTTCATTAGAATAAAAACATTAATATCATTAGCTGGGTGTAGTGCTTAGAAGAAACTGTGATAATTGCACATCTGTCCCTTTTGTATCTGGCTTTTTATTAACTTAAGGTAATTTTTTAGATATTACCAGCACACCACCAACTTCTGATTTAGTTAAACGTATGATCTTGTGCCATATTATAGGAGTTCATTGTAGGGTGTAAAACACCAAATCAGTAAAACATTGGCTTTCATACTTATTTGTTCGCGTTTGCTTGCAGGATGAATGTTTCGTAAGAAAAGGCTGCCTTAGCAGCTCGCTGGCTCTAGGGCCTCGCTACCCACGCCGACCACAATGGAGATGCCACAGTCCTCTTCAGGTAGCAATGAAGAAGGCTCCTGTAAACCACCATTATCGACTCCAGCTTATTTCGTCATATTGCAGCAGTCACAAGGCGTTGACGGCAAAGAGGAAGGAATCCTTGTGGCCAACAGAGATTTGTCCTCGGTCGCTCCTGTCATGTCATCGGGAACCGACAAATCAAAATCTAAAGTGTTTCTCTCGGCAGATTGTACGTCGGGTAACGTTACGGTCACCCTTGACAACAATAATATGTGGAATGAGTTTTACCACCGCAGCACAGAGATGGTGCTAACAAAACAAGGAAGGCGAATGTTTCCTTATTGTCGCTACTGGTTATCTGGTTTGGACTCTAATCGGAAATATATCCTGGTCATGGACATTACTCCAATGGACAACCACAGGTATAAGTGGAACGGAAAGTCCTGGGAGCCAATTGGCAAATCATTGCCCCATGTTCTTGGTAGGGTCTTTATACACCCTGAATCTCCATCAACAGGTCATTATTGGATGCACCAGCCAGTTTCCTTTTACAAATTAAAGCTAACCAATAATATTTTGGATAGCGATGGCCATATCATTCTGCACTCTATGCATCGTTATCTTCCTCGACTCCATGTGGTTCCTGCCAATGCAGCTACTGAAGTGATTCGACTTAATGGGCCCGATGTGCATACTTTCACTTTCCCGCAGACAGAGTTCATTGCTGTGACAGCTTACCAAAACTTTCAAATCACCCAGCTAAAAATTGATTGTAACCCTTTTGCCAGAGGGTTTAGAGAAGCACCTGTGTGTGGAAGACCTTCAAAAGACACAAAACCAAAGAGCACCGATGAAGAAGCAGATTCTGCGGAAAACAAAAAGCAAGTAGAGCACGATCATCCTGAAAGTATCCGGAAACTTCGAGAGGTTTTTAAAGTTTCAGAATGTTCATCTGTTAATGCGGACAATGAAGCTTTCGGTGCTGAGTGCGATTTCCTCAATTTTCTCAATCCACAGCCTGCATGTTCAAATCTTTTGGAGCAAAAGGATGACAATGTTGACAGGTATGTTGAGAAAATAATATATTTACAAAAATAATTACATTTTTTATATAATGCACACTACATATCGTACAACAACCATGCTGCAGCCTGAAAACACTGAAGCAACGTTTCCAGAAGCCTAGTGCCGACATTTATTACGAGCAGATAAGTGCACCTGAAATACTGTTGTATTGGCTGGTGATGCTGAGCTTTATGGACACGGCGTCCCATGTATAGATACCAGTTCACGAGAGAGTCTGAAAGGAAAAGTTCTATAGACAAAGTAATCGTAGGTACGGCTGGAATAACCTGCCTTTTGTATACAGTGAGACCAGCTATTTTAACTTCTGGTCGGGATCGGCATGATTATTCCATGCTTGGCCACTCACGGTTACTAATTGCCGCTGGCTTTGGCAACCGTCGCAATGTAGGTGTGGAGAAGAGCGATTGCATCAGTTAAAGTTGGTTGCGCCCCACTGAGACACGGATTACGGCTTCACTTTGGTAAGCTTTTACACAAAGTCTGAAAGTACACAAGGTCTGAAAGTAGACCAACTGACAAACAAAAGCCAGAAGTTTTAGGGCCTTTCAAGGAATTGGTTAAAATACAAACTAGTGTAAGTGCCGATGTATTTTTTAGTGCAAACGGAACGTTTCAGAATCAGGGGTCCTGGAGCGTCCCTTCAAGTATGAATGCATATTATTGTAAAAAATTAAATGAAACCACTTACGTTTTGGAGAAGCCGTAGATCCGGAGCTGCAGTGCACTGCCACCTCCAAGGTCCGGTTTCCAGGCTGCATTTTCTGCTCATGCACACAACTCGGTGCTGCTACCGTTGATGTGAATATCATGTGCATGGTGTCAAGACAAAGAGCCGGGTGTAGAGAGCAAGGGTAGATGGGGGGCTGAATCTCTCCATGCATTTGCAAGGGGTAAGAATGATAAGTTAAAGGAGACACAATTAACATAATGTCATATTAACTTATATCGGCCGAAAAGGCATTATCTGCAAAATGATGGAAAAAATGGCTGAAAATAATCGTCCGCCGGGGTCAGGCCGCACAGTGTGTGAGCAGCATTTCTTTTACTGGCCAGGAAAAGCAGGAACCCAGTGGAGTCACGTGAATGCACATCACATGACTCTGCTCCGCTCCTTCTTCCCCTGGGGCAGGGCAAGAGAAGTTGTTCGCACAGAGTGTGAGCAACACAGAGGGAGGAAGCAGGGCCCCTGCAGAAGTCTGAAAGATCTTCAGTTCAGGTAAGGGGGTGGGGAGCAAGTATGCATGATTAAGGGAATGAATGAGTGAATGAATGTTTGTGAATGTGTGTGATGGATATGTAAGTGTGTGTGTTGGGGGGGGGGTGTTGCATGGCATAGGGAGCCTGTAATCACACTCCTATCATGCCCAGGTTATAGCATGTACTGGCTGCCTGGGCATGATAGGAGTGTGATTTTGGTTTTGGCCAAGTGAATCCTGAATTTTTGGTTTCGGTCAAGAATTTTCATTTCGGTGCATCACTACTTATAACAGTCAACGTTGGACGAGGGATTGAAAAGGAGGCATATCCAGCAAATGTCAGAGAATTTAAATAGAGTAAAAGAGTCCCTTCAATTTAAAGTACGTTCTTCCAAAGCCATTACACTGATTGGACGCCAATGAACAAGCAGTATGTAGTACATTGATTTCACAAATAAAATATTTATATTTATATTTTTTTGCTAAACCTTTAGTGAGCCTGTCACTTCTCCCAAATTCTACAATTTACAATTCTACGCACTAAATGTATTGATGTAATAATGCATAGGTTAAAATAAGCAATGTTTATATATTAGAAAGCCACACTATACTACATGAATAAATGTCTTCTACTAGTAGGTTCTCCAACATATCATAATTCCACTAAATACTCTGGAGCTGCACGATTATTCATCCCTGTTATTAATTATTTCTCTCCACTGTTTAGTTTCTGATAGTCTTTGTTAGGGTGGGGTGAAGAGAAGGGTGAAACAAAAAGTATGTTCTATAAGTATTTTTCCTTTAAATAGATCTGTAGAATTAGGTACCTGTATCCATTTCTTTTGCTTTTAGGAGTCAGGGCAGTGAAACATGTTTTGTGGTTTATGTAGAACACTTAGGGGTCTGTTGACTAAAGGGAGAGTTGCCAGGAGAGTTGTGGTTTCGACTTCACGATTCACTGTGGAGTGCAAACTCAGCCCTACATAACGTGAAATAAAAAGGATGAGAAAACTTCTATACAGCCAAGCTTTTCCTGTGGCAGAAGCTCACTGGTTTCCGCCCTCGCTAATGTAATGTGTAGGGCTGCAACAACTAATCGATAAAATCGATAATGAAAATCGTTGCCAACGATTTTCATTATCGATTAGTTGAATCGATTTTTATCGATTATAAAATGAGGGTTTTTCAGAGCAAACGCTCTGAAAAATACCCCTCATTATATAATCCGTTTCAGTGACTCGCAGCAGCAGCTCCTACTTACCAGTCCCTCCCTGTAATCACTGTGACAACTGGCCCCGCCCCTTCCTTCTCCCAGAAGGCCAGAACCACATGGCTGTGACACTCGTCTAACTGTAAGTATAAAATTAATATTTGGGCTGCTGAAAGTTAGGGGAGGTGGGGGTTAATTAAGGGGCAGTTATGGTTAATGGGGTGTTTAGGGGCAGCTATGGTTAATGGGGTGTTTAGAGTTAATTTAGGGGCAGTTATGGTTAATGGGGTGTTTAGGGTTAATTTAGGAGCAGCTGTGGTTAGTGGGGTATTTGGTGTTAATTTGAGGCAGTTGTGGTTAATGGTGTGTTTAGGGTTAATTTAGGGGTTGTTGTGGTTGATGGGGTCTTTAGGGTTAATTTGGGGCTGTTGTGGTTGATGGGGTATTTAGGGTTAATTTAGGGGATGCTGTGTTTGATGGGGTATTTAGAGTTAATTTAGGGGATGCTGTGGTTAATGGGGTGTTTAGGGTTAATTTAATGCTGAGAACTGAGGGTTAATTAATTTAATCAAGTTAACTTAAGGTGCAGTTAGAGATAAGGGGGGGCAAACTAAGGGGAATCTAAATCCTGGGGGCAGTGAAGATTAATCCTGTATGTACCGTATTTATAAAAGTATGGTGTCAGTGTGCTGAGAACGAGTCTGTGACTCTATGAGGGGACTATGAGATATCTGGGGGGTATAAGGCATATCTGGGGAGGACGGAGAGACTTATCTGGGGGTATAAGGCATATAGGGTATATAAGGCATATGTGGGGAGGGCAGTGTGGCATGTCTGGGGAGGATGGAGTGGTGTATCAGGGTGTATAAGGCATATCTAGGGCCACAGTGGAGTGTGACGTATCTGGGGGTAGAGTGGAGTGGCATATGTGGGGAGGGCAGCGTGGCATGTCTGGGAGGCAGGGTGGCATGTCTGGGGAGGATGGAGTGGTGTATCAGGGGGTATAAGGCGTATCAGGAACAGTGGCATGAGTGGAGTGGTATATGTGGGAGGCAGCGTGGCAAGCCTGGGCTCAAATGTGCATAAATTGGGGGGGGGCTGGTTGGGAAATAAAGACAAGAAATGCGTTTTATCAAAGTTTTTTTTATTCTGCTGTTTGTATTTAACATCATTTGTTTATTAAATTATTTTAAATAAATGAAAAATTTACATTCATTTTTTTTATCAGATTAATCGATTAATCGAAACAATAATCGGCCAACTAATCGATTATGAAAATAATCGTTAGTTGCAGCCCTAGTAATGTGAAGTCAAGGAGTTATAATCACAGCTTTCCTGACAATTCTCCATTTAGTGAATAAAACCCTTTAGTTGGCTTCAGGGGATCCCTGATTCCATGTTTTTTTTTTTTGTTTTGTTTTGTTTTTGTTCCGATAGTTCAGAAATCTTCCTTAGTACAATAATTGCTTTCCTACTTTGTTTTTGTGTGTCCTGGGCAGTTGTGATAAAAGCTCAAATGAGTCCTCTCCCGAAGAGCACAAAGACCAAACAAACGTTATCAAAGAGGAGCCTGACGATGACTACGACTACGACAAAGTGATGCCTACCAAGCCAGTAGCTGTTAAGCAGGAGTCTTCTGATGAGGAAGTAACAGATGAGTACTCTAACAGCGACGATGATTACCCTATATTACAAAAACAGTTTGCACAATTCAGGGCAGAGACGCGCCGTGAGAGAAAACGCTCCCACAGCAGCCCCTCTGGGGTTGCCAAAGCAAAATTGTTGAAACTTCAAAGTGAGAAAATGCCTATGGTGTGTCTGGGACAATCAAAGGGTCCTGACCTGCAAGACCCCATGCTGAGCAGTCAGGATTTATATCGTATTCTATCTTCTGTCCAGAAAAAACATGACATGGCTGCCTCCTCCGTTAATACACCTGAGACTGATATAGATGTTCCTAAACGCAACAATGAACCAAGCCTAAGTAACGTTGATTGTAACACTCCGGAGGATAACGAGATTGAGACTCAAGTGTCATGTGTGTCAAAAAAGAAGCTTCCCCTTTTCATTCATAAAACTCAGAATGCTGGAGTCGAAAAGATTTCTCCACCACGTGTGAAAAGTAAAAGAGGGAGGCCTCGGAAGAGCAAGACTAAAACCAGACGCTATTCAAAAAAAAGCAGCCCAGTAGAATCCTCACAGTTTCAAGATGTTCATCCGGATCTAGAGGATGTAGAAGGAGTCCTATTTGTTGCATTTGCTTCAAAGGTAAGAGTATAGTTGCAGGCTTCTTAAATCTATACATTTCTGACACTGGATTTAACGCTTCATAAAACTATATAAACCTTTCCTAATAAAGTCTAATCCGCAGTCCCTCCCCAAAAAAAGAATACTCATGTGTCATATGGCTCAAACACAGGCACGTGTAACTAAAAACTCTTCTATAAAAATGATATATCAGATCTGCTTATTGGCTTAACATACTAAAAAACTCGGTTAATGTTGTGTCTAAGTAGAACGTCATCTTTAAACTTTGCTCAGAGCCTAAACCTTTTGGGTGATTGTCCTCGCTGTGTGTAATTCTTATTTGACTTTTATGAGTTGCTCCTATACCTCGTGGCTGCCTCCTGATTTCTCCCAGCGCGGACTGGGTTGTGTGTCTAGAAGAGGAGTCAAGCAGATCTGTACGTTTTTTTCGTGAAATCCTGCAGGAGTCTGACGGAATCTGACTTTCCATTAGGATTGCTATGTAGTCTCTGAATGCTTTTCTTGTTTTTACTTTTAGGAAGCATTGGATCTTCACACAGGAGGCACGACGAACAAAGATGCACAGTCAAGTTTTCTAGTTTCACCAACATCCAAAGAAGAAAAGGGTACAATGTTTTCCTCACGCATTTTACTTGCACAAAATAATTATCAGAACCAGTAATTCCGTATATATAACATTTAATTTAATAACCCGTAAAGCATAAAAAAGCTGTGCTAAATCCATTGATATACTGCCATATCTAAATCAGGAGTCAGCGCTGTGTGTTCGTGTTAACTTGCCGGGGAAGAAAAAACTTTTGTAATGTGACAATTTATTACAACAATGTAACTTTTTTTTTTATTTTTTTTTTTTTTAAGAAATTGTAACATAAATCCCCCATAATAATACAAAAACTACAACTTTTTCATTAGCCAAAATGTATCGTGTACACCTAGTGTACTGCGTGATTTAATACTAGAGACATTGTCCCTTTTAAAGTTATTTTTACCCTATGGTGAAGTTTATTGGTTGGGGCAGCAGAATAATAACTCCAGGACATAACTTGACACGATATGCACCTTTTATTTTGGCATACACTATTATTATTCTTTCTTTTTTGTCCCAACTGTTCTAGTGCCCCTTCGTAGATATATGTAAAGATAATATAACTTAATCTCATAGCATAAGCTGTGGAAGCGTCAATTTACCTTCGCGCCTTAATTATCCCAACAGGTTGTGTTATTAATTTGTCAAATTAGTTTAGATTGAGATATTTTATCCCTGACTTCCTTTCAGATGAACTCCAAAAGATTTCAAGGCTTCAGAAGCAGCTCGTGGCAGATCTTCAGACAATGAGACATCGGCAGGTGATCCACCCAGCCCTTCAACAAGGTAAACTATGTCATGTTTTATTTCAAATGATCCATACAAGCACAGAACATGCACTCTCAAATAAAATATGTCTTCAAAATAAACTAAACTTACAATAAGCACCTTGTCTTTATATATGCACTGGGTTGGTTTTCTTACATCATTGCTGCTCCCTCAAATTCCTGTTCCCATTCATTATTTATTTGCTAAAAAGCCATCAAACCTTAAAATCAAGTGACCTTGTGAAAATTGTTCTGTTGGAGATGCATATCGCTTAATACTTCTGCCATTTCGCATCTGAACTTTATAGACGTGCACTAAGGTAGGTAGAGAGAATCAAATGGGATGGTCACTTCTGTCTTGGACAAGGCTGGTGTTTGGGGGTAAAAAGCAAAAAATTGGACAATGTTTTTGTTTAATGTTACTTGTGATCTGGTTATTCTGAGGTTTGAACTGGCAATCTTTACAGTGCGTTTTCCATTTTCTCTGCAGTGGGACTTAAACTGACTATTGTAGATCGCACTGTGGGCATTGATCTGAGATACTTAGGAGTGCAACTTCCACTACCTCCTATCACAAGTAATTCCAGATGGGATAACTATGGGATGTGTGCCCAGGGTGAGTGTCTCCGTTAACAATGCATGTCTATATGTACAGCAACCTACAAGAATCACTGCTATAGCATTGACTATACATCATTACTGGATGTAATGCAGGTGGGTCTCATCTGGTGGCTTCCACAAGACAGTGCTTGTTTAACCCCTCTTTTCAATAAGACCTTTATTTAGCCTTGAATCCAATTACATTGAAGCATGAATTTTTAAACCTGGGAAGCTAAACTAGTTTCTTTAATACAAGATAGTTATTTTTCATTTTTGACAGTATTATGAAGCAAAAATATATTTCTTATAGATGCAACACTATTGTAGTTTCTTGTCCGTATCTGTTAGTTTAGTTTAGTACTGTCTAATTGGGAAATATATCCATTTTCATATAGTTAATTCTCTGCATTGACCTGATTTATTTATTTTCCCGGCGTATAGTGGCAGTACCGGCGGGCTTTGCTCTCTTCTCCCGGGACAAGCACTTAAAAAGATAAAGGGTTAAGCTTCCCCCCCCCTTACCCTATAACCGCACTCACCATTGTCTCCGGATGATCGGCACACAGGTTGTTGCTGACGGGGGGTTCCAAGCAGTCCGTTCGCTTCCTGGGTGGAAGCTCGGCTGCGTCATTTTCAGCGCATTTACAGATTGAATCTGTAGCGGTTTCTTAAAGACGTCCAGGGGAGGAGCATGCGCAGTACAGTGGAACGCACGCCTGGGTGGTTATGCGTTCCACTGATGATCCGATCCTTGCTACAACGCATGCGCGGCTCGGATCATCCGATTTTTGGCGCCAAATTTGAAATTTGGATGCCTGTTTATACTGTGCAAACCTGTCTGACCACAAGAGTGTGTGTGAGGACAGGTTTCCGTGTTGTCCAAACCCCCCACATGGTTTTTGGTGATCCTTATCTACGGATACACCAAAATGTTAACCCCTTCATCACCCGACAAGGAGAAAATGCCTCCTGCTCCCCCCAAAAAGGCTTCATGCAAGTCTAAACACTTAGCTTGCCTAGAGTGTAATACTCCTCTTCCAGACAGCTACAGGAGGAAGACGTGCCAGCAGTGTTTAGCAGACATCCTGGCTAAAGAGAAGCAGAAGGACATGCAGTCCTTTCTATCCTGGTTCCAAGACAATTTATCGCAGACTTTTTAGGCATTTAAAGAGGCTGCCAAACCGACGGTTCAGGACAAGCCAAGTAAAAAACGCAGAAGAGAGAGAAATTCATCTATATCGGATTGGTCATCTGGGGAATGTTCTCGCTCTTCTATGGATTCAACTAGTTCGAATCCGGGTTTCCATCTCAAGAGCTGGGAAAATTCGTCAAGGAAGTGAACCAGATATTGCTTAACCCAGAAGCTAAGAAAAAGGGGGTTTCCCATTTTGCCGCAAATACTGGATTTTATGCAGCGTGAGTGGAAAAATCCAAGTAAACGAGCATTTTTCTCAAAACACTTTAAACAACTTTTTAAGCTACAAGATGATGCCATGTGGGAGGAACTGCCTAAAGTGGATGTCCAAATTGCGCAATTATCTAAATCGTTGCCGATTGGAGAGGTTTCCGGTTTAAAAGATACCATGGACAAAAGAGCAGATAGAAGGATGTTCCAAGCGTCAGGGCTTCAATGCAAAGCAGCATCAGCTGGAGCTAGAGCTCAAGGCCTATGGATCCAGAAATTGGAAGATCAGGTTCTGGAGGAGGCAGATAAAGATCTTTCTCAGCTTTTAAAAAATGTGAAACTATCAAATGAATTCCTGATGGACACGGTGGAAGAAGTGGTCAAGCTCTCTGCTCGTAACATGGGGCTGTCAACAGTTGCCAGAAGAGCGATCTGGCTTAGATCTTGGAATGCTGACTCCGCATCAAAATCTTCATTATGTGAGCTTCCATTTGAAAGAAAGAAGCTTTTCGGTTCTCCACTGGAAGAACTTTTGAAACAGATGTCTGACACTAAGAAAGCTCTTCCTCGAGACATCAAACCTAAGTGGAATCGGAGATACCCCTATAATAGGCAACGATATTCAAGACCTTCGGATAAATCTTCCTTTCGGAAGCAAAATAAAGAATCCAGATTTCAATTTAAAACTACAAGACAAGAAAGGACGAGGAGATTCTGACAAAGTAGGAGGTCGCCTTCAGATGCATCGGGAAACATGGTTCCACACTACCAACAACCCATGGGTACGTCAGATAATATCGGAAGGCTACACCATCACGTTCTGCAAGACCCCAAGCAAGGCAACATCAAAACTCCTCAAATAGGGAGTGATAGAACACATTCCAAAGAAACATCTATGTCAGGGAGTTTACTCTCCCTTGTTCCTGGTCCCGAAGCCTGACGGCTCCTTTCGTCCAGTTCTACATCTGAAATCGGTCAATCAACATATTCCATACCAACATTTTTGTATGGAAACCATCTCGTCAGTGACTCACATAATTCACAAAGGAGATTTTATGGCGTCTCTAGACTTCCAGGACGCTTATCTGCACGTGCCGATAGCAGAAAGATCAAGAAGATTTCTCAGATTTGCAATAAAAACAAACAAAGGCTTAAAGCACTTCCAATTCAGAGCACTACCTTTTGGCCTCTCAACTGCCCCAAGGGTCTTCACCAAAATCCCAACTCCTTTGGCAGCGGAGCTGAGATAGAGAGGTATAGCGGTGGTTCCATATCTGGACGACTGGCTGATTAAAAGCATCTTCTTCGGCAAAACTCTTAACAGATCTTCAGGACACTATTGCTCTTATCAAAGACCACGGTTGGATTCTAAACGTAGCCAAATCAAACTTAATTCCAACTACTAAGATCCGATTTCTGGGTTTTCTGATGGACTCAGTGTCTCTACGTCAGTACCTTCCAGAAGACAAAGCCAAACGTATTCAGCGAAGTGTCACCCAGCTACAAACATACCCCCTCTGCACCATCCGAAGGGCAATGAGCATCTTGGGATTACTGACATCCACCATTCCTGCAGTAGCCTGGGCGCAAGCGCGAATGAGACCTCTACAATGGTACATTCTATCCCAATAGTCCGGAAGAGACTAACACCTAGACACAAACATTCTTATTTCTCAAGATGTACTTCAACAGCTAGAGTGGTGGAAGGTCAAAATAAACTTAACAAGCGGTCTATCATTCCAGCCAAAGGAATGGCTTATAGTCACCACGGACGCGTCCAAAACCGGTTGGGGAGCACATCTCCAGTTTCGCACAGCCCAAGGGAAGTGGTCAACACAGGAGGCACATCAATCCTCCAATTTCAGGGAGTTGAATGCAGTCTTCAAGGCTCTAGTATTCTTCAAACCGTGGATATCGGGCAAACCGGTGAAGATTCAATCCGACAACGCCACTACAGTAGCCTATATCAACAGACAGGGGAGTACGAGAGTATCCAGCCTTCAAAACCTATGCTCAAAAATTATGCGATGGGCGCAAGAGAATCTGGAAGCAGTTTCGGTGGTCCATATCAGAGGTCGGAACAATATACTCGCAGACGACCTCAGCAGAAACAGATGCTCCCAGGCAGAATGGTCCCTACACCCGTCTGTTTTCCAAGAGTTGGTTGCAAAAGTAGGCTTGCCAGAAGTGGATCTCATGGCGACAAGATTAAATCGAAAAGTATCCTTTTTTGCCTCTCTTTACAAGATGGACTACCCTCCGTTTCTGGATGGTCTGGAGATCAAGTGGCGGTTCAATCTGGCGTACATCTTTCCGCCGATATCTATGATTCCTCGAGTGATACTCAAGATCAAGACGGACAAGGCAAGGGTACTGGCAGTTCTCCCTTTCTGGCCAAACCGCAGTTGGTTTTCAGACCTTTGCCAACTTTCGATAAATCATTGGGAGCTTCTGCTATCTCCGGACATCTTGGAGAACAAGGGGATTCCACTCCACACTCTTCAAATGTTCAAATTGACGGCTTGGCTGCTGCAAGGCTAATCCTGAAAGGTCAGGGTATAGACCCCGTCATGGCTAATCTCCTTTTAGGTTCAGTCAGACCTTCCACGCCAGCTATTTACCTAAGAACCTGGAGGAAATTTCTAGAATGGTGTTAGTCTCACGACTTGCAGTCTTCACCTCCGTCCATGCCGGTCATTCTTCACTTTTTGAATCAGGGATTTGAAGCAGGCCTCAAGGTTGCAACACTTTTTTTCCACCATGGGACCTCACCTTAGTTCTCAAAGCTCTGTGTTCTGCACCATTTGAGCCTCTTCAAGAAGTCTCCCTCAAGTTCCTCTCCTTAAAAACGTCGTTTTTGGTAGCTATCACATCAGCACGGCGTATTGGGGAACTCCAGGCTCTCTCAGCCTCGGAAGATTTTCAAATTTTTCATCAGGACAAGGTAGTTCTGTATCCCAGGCCATCCTTCCTTCCGAAGGTGTTGTCTCAAGCTAATATTAACCGACCTATAGTCCTTCCAACATTTTACCCGAATCCTACGTCGTCACTAGAAAATGACTGGCACTCTCTGGATGTTAAGAGGGCTCTTTCTGTTTATTTGCAGCGCACTTCTGCCTTTCGTTCATCTGATCATCTGTTACTTCAGTTCCATGGCAGGTCTTCAGGCCAAGCAGTGTCAAAATCTACATTAGCCAGATGGCTCACGGACGCCATCCATCTGGCATATGAATCCTGCGGTAGGGTTCTTGCGTCCCAGATTAAGGCACATTCCACGAGATCCATCGCAGTTTCCTGGGCTTCCAGATCATCAGTCTCTCCGGAAGAGATTTGTAAGGCAGCTACTTGGTCCTCCTGGAACACTTTCATTAGACATTACAGACTGGACATTTCCTCTGCCTCAGAAGCGGAGTTTGAGCAGCAGGTTCTTCACACTGTTAATTGCTAACTCCCTCCCTTTTTGTTTTGGGGGATTTTGATATATCCCGCCGGTACTGCCACTATACGCCGGGAAAACCAGAAATTTTAACTTACCGTAAATTCTCTTTTCCCCAGTATAGTGGCAGTACGTGTTTCCCTCCCAAGTTGTGTTGATAAAGTAACTTTTTTTTTTCTACTGGATGGTCCTCTTGTTATTAACTGGCTTGCGGTCGCCGGTGAGTGCGGTTATAGGGTAAGGGGGGGCGGAGCTTAACCCTTTATCTTTTTAAGTGCTTGTCCCGGGAGAAGAGAGCAAAGCCTGCCGGAACTGCCACTGTACGCCGGGAAAAGAGAATTTACGGTAAGTGAATTATTTTTTTTTATGTTTTTTTTTTTTTTATTTCCACCCAGCTTCTGGTTTTCCATTTGTGTCACGAACTGGAAAGACTACAGATTATACAAAAATAAAAGGCTGGAGAGACAAATTCTCAACCGCTTCGGCATCTTCACTAAAAAATGAAGGTGAGGTGTTGTGAATGTCAAGGGTCTAAGGCTGACATTGTTAATTGCTGCTGTAAATGTGCAGGAGAAGCTGGCCTTTTCTGTCCTGTTATTGAAATAAAGTCATATTATTCTGAGAGACTCTTAGTGTTCTAATCCATGTATAAAAACATAGTCATCACTGCTGTTTTTAATTTTTCAGGCAGCAACTCAGAAAACCCACTAAAGAACCGTTCAGCCTTCTGCAGTGATGAATTGGATGAGTATCTAGAAAACGAAGCAAAGTTGATGGAAAACTCAAGGGAATATTATCCAGAAGAATCTAAGCCAGCCATCGCTTATCAACTCCCCACAAAAAGCACCAGTTATGTGAGGACCTTGGACAGCGTTTTGAAGAAACAGGCTTCAGAACCATCTCCTTCCTCCGTAAAGCCACTATCTGCTAAGAAACAGTCAAAAACCCAACGCAAGGTCTCAACTCCCAAAATAAAGTCAAAGTCTAAACCCAATATGCCATCCCCTGTTATAGAAAAGGATAATCCTACTCCATCAGACTCCATAGAGAAGTCTGGAAAGCTATCCACAGATCAGGTTGCAGATGGTTTGATGCCAGGTTTACGCAAACCTAAGACGCCGAACCAGAAGACCGGCACCAAGGTACATGGCAAGTCCAAAGTAAAAGTCAATCTAAAAAATTCTGGGGAACATGCAGCCATGGTTAAAAACCTTCTTATTGTTATTGTTCTTATTGTTATTAATAAGAACTGTTTTGTAAGGTTGGGTTCATACATTTTCCATAGGTTAGGTATTTAATTTTGCCAGCGGAAGATTATTATTATTATTATTATCCTTTATTTATATAGCGCCAACAGTTTACGCAGCGCTTAATACAATGGGATATGACAAGACAAGAATTGACAGACTAAGACAAACTGATACATTTGGTGGAGAGAGCCCTGCTCGCAAGCTTACAATCTAGAGGAAAACGGGGTGACAAACATAAGGCATAGAGAAAGGGTGAGAGATATTGTGGTGGTTGTATCAATGACAAGGAAGTTCTAGCAGCTAAGATGGCATGCTTCCCTGAAGAAGTGGGTTTTTAGATGTTTCTTGAATGTCGGGAGGGAGGGTGAATGCTGAAGGTTCCTTGGGAGTAGATTCCAGAGATATGGGGCAGCTCGAGTGAAATCTTGTAGCAAAGATGTGCTTCTTCAGGATTAAAGAAAACCAACAATAACCTTTTAGGTGCCCTGACATGTTTGGTATTACAAACAGTGAGCTGCTCTTGTTGGAGGGTATGGGGAACCATATTGTCATTTTGAAAACATGTTCTAAATGTGTGTGGTCTTTGTCCACTGTTTTGAAAGGTTTTATAGGTTAAATTGTCTTGTCTTTCTTTTATTAAAAAGAAAAAGTTGTTTCACTTCATCTTGTGTATCTTCTTTCAGCCATCTGTAAAAAGCAAACCTGCATCCAAATCTATTCGTAAGCAAGCAGCATCGTGTAAGAGAGAATTCTGTCGTCTTGGTTGTGTTTGTCAGAGCCTGAGCCGCAAAAGAACTAATTGCAATCACTGCCGCCGTGTAGAGTGCATGTTCAGCTGTACCTGCCCGAAGAGCAAGCTCTCCCTAAAGAGTGCAAACAAACCTTCATCCTCCAAGAACTGTTCAAAAGAAAGCATAGCTGGAGAAGGGTCGCCCTCTCAATCATATTCTGAGAAGATGGACACTAAAAGTAAGTGTGAGAGAGAGTAACTGCGCAGAAAGTCTCGTCGCCAGGGCAAGTCAACTCTGAATCTGTGTTTTTGAGAGGTTGTTGGGAGATGTGGCTCCATAATCACTAGAGGTCCATCCTGGCTTTGATGCTATTCCAAAAACCTTTTTGAAGGTTACTCATACAGTTTAGTAATTGTATAGCTGCATGTCTTCAACATCTTTATCTGCAAAGCTTAGTAACTTAATCTGATCTAATATATGTATATATGTCATACAGATAACTGTGATCCAAAGCTTAAACCCCCTAAAAGAGTTCCTATTTGGGATAAATCAGACATTGACTGTGATCCAGAGCCATATTTTACTCGTATAAAGGAAGAGCTTGACGAAAGCAAAATTGAAACACCAAATCCTGAAGAAGAAGCCTTGCCGTCTAACTCAGCTTGTTTAAGCTCCCCAGAGGTAAGTACGTTAACGTGCACAACATACACAAATTAACCAACAATGGACTTGCTCAGTTTCTCAAATATTTTACCAAACACCCCTGCCAACAAAAAAAATCCCCCAGCATATAAAATGTTTTCTGTTTTGATGCGATGTATTTTCGATGCAGGAAAGGAACATTCAGAATATACAATGCTTGGTGACCTTGTCTGCATGTTTTACTGGAATACAAATCATTGATTGTGTATAATGATTTTTATTTTTTGCTGTGTTTTAGCGACCATTAGATGTTCAAAATGGGGAGCCTTTTCTCACTGCATTAGTTTTGACCTCTTTAATTGGCATGAAATGATGTTAATTTTTAGATCCACATCGAAGATATGGATCCAGACTGTTCGGAAACTGACAGTAGGGAATCTTGCGCTAGGGTAAGGATCTATGAACGAAAACCACCGCAGACCCGACCAGACAAGGAGGAGTGTACTTGTGTGGAGTCTGAAGACTCTGAAAAGGTTTGTTTTCGCAATTCACTCTTAATTTACTGTTAAATTCAGGGCTTTTCATGGAATTATTGTGGCACTGATGTTTAATGTACATTTAAAGACAAATCTACAATTTTAGAGGCTTTTGGAACTTTGCAAGGTACTAATTTAATGACTGAATCAGTTTGTCCTTGCTTGAACAAGGTATGGATTTTGTATTTGATATTCCTTATATATAGGTAATGCCTTCAGTGAATAGTATAATGATTTATATTATTATAATAATTTATCATAAACATTATATGTACTTTTATATTTTTTTATAGGAATATGTCCACAAGCCACCTAAATATAGAAGTAAACAGAAGGAAAAGAAGAAGGATGAAGGTAAAATTAATGGCGTTTGAGGGGCAAAATCCTGTAATAGATGGAGTTAAAATGAATTGGAGATCTCAGGATATCTGTAAGGTCCAATGTTGTTTAGATATCTGAACAGTCAGTAATATTACAATTTTCATAATGGTGAATGTAACAAAATAGGTGATTTTGAAATGGCAGTTATTCCCCCTCAACTGTTTTGGAGCACTGGTAATCTGACAATTTCTTTCAGAAATATGACAGGTAAACCTATAAAGTCAGGACCGAAACTCACGGGATTTATGTTAATGTTCAGGCGCAACAAATGGTTGAATAGTCAGAGGTTATGAAAGGCTAAAAGTTCGCATTTTTCTCCTTTCACAGCAAATAAAAGACCAGAAAATGCTGGTCCCACCAAACTGATTGAAATAATTTCCGACTGCAGCTGGGAACAGGACCGCAGCAAGATTCTCAACATTGTATCGCAGCACATGAACAGCAGAGAGACTCGATCCTTCAAAGTGGGCAGTTTCAACATCGAGCTGACTTCTGAGAATAAACCTGAAGACGCTGGAGACAAATCAGAAGCCATAGCCCACTCTTCCAGAGTAAAAATCTCAATGGCACCTGATCAGAGAAAAGAGCATTGTTCTGAAAAGCATCCAACACGGAAATGGACAACAGAACGTGTTAAGCTTAGAGAGCAAACGTCTCTAGAGTCCTTTGTTGAAAGAGCTCCGTCGCATGGGGCAAAAGGTCTGCCGTTCTATACAAAGATCGTTCCAGCTGGCAAATTGGTTGCTAACTTAAAAGGTTCCGATGTGAATCCCGTGGAGCTCATTCAGGTAATACTCGTCTCTGCAATTCCTTAACTCTGTTTATATTTAAGGCTCAGGGAAACTATAGTATCGCATAACAGCGAAGGCAGAGCTAATGCTCTCTAAGCTTCTGGTCCAGTGTGCACTGAAATATCTTGGCATTCAAATAAACACATCTGACCAATTAATAGCAGTGTGATCATTCTAGGTTACATAACTTAAAGGGCCATTCATGTCATTTGTTTGCATCACCAATTCCAAAGTACTGTAAAAACTTGGCCATCATACATGACATGCATGGTGATAATTTCTGGACTAGGCCTCGAATGACAGGTCCAAGGGAGTGGCAGCCAGTCTGCCATAAAATGGAGGAGATTGCCCTCTGCTGAATTGGCTAGTTATAAGAGATCATTCATATCCCCAGCCTATTAACACATTGGAGGCATATGTTGTGTAAACACGGGCTCCATAATTAATTTCTGCCCAGCGTGTCCTTAAAAGGGTGGAGAGACGACTGATGATGCTGCTCTGGGTGTATATATACTGCTGCCCATACCTACACCTACATGATTTTGGTCATATAGTGTGCCCTATCAGATCTGCCCCAGTCCAATGTAAGCGCTATGATTACCAAGTGGAAGCGTCTAGGAGAAACATCTCCGCCATAAAGCGGTAGAGCGCGCGCTTCGCTTATTGTTGCCCAGCTACCTAAATAAAAACCTTATTGAAACAATAATATATGTATTTTACTGATATAATAATGGATTGTTAGTTACAGTAATTCTGTGATCTTCGAATTTTAGTTTCTAAGTTTTTCTTATTTTTAGGTTAATGGGAAAAACTATCCTCAAGCCAAACTACTTTTGGGACAGATGGGTGCACTTCATCCAGCGAACCGTTTGGCAGCTTACATTACCCATAGGCTGCAGCCCAGCCTACACAACGTTTTGAAGCTCAATGAACTGAATGCCCAAATACCAACAGACATCACGCTACCGACACTTTGTGACGAGGATGGGAGTTCTAAAGACAGCCCTTCTGCCGCTCAGAATGTGGACAATTCGCCCCATAAGAAGAGTGGTATGTAAAAGTGATTTTATTTGAGATAGGAGGTTTCCTATTTATTCTACTGAACAATATTACACCGGCTAAATGCGGGTACAGTGGACTCTGTTGTAATAGATTTGTTCTTTTTGCAGCTACACAACCTTCTCCCAGCAGTGTGTTCACTCAGTTTGTTTTGAATGAAGTTGAAAACCTGAAGCAGAAAAGTCCTTCGGTCATCTCAACTCATCTGTCATCGAAACCGAACACCGCAGCCTCTCAACTATTAGTAGTGACTACGTTGGCCTCTAGCAAACAGACTTCTGTGGTCTGCACCACTCCTTCTCTGAGCATGCCCAGATTATTCAGTCCTCCACATACATCACCTGCCAAGAGCTCAAGCACAGCATTAGCATTGCAAGAGCAAGCCAAAACGCCAGTTCCCACCTTAATAAAGATCATTACGAATAATAAAAGCACTTCACCCTCCAGCTCCACAACAAAAACCACGGATTCCACTCGTCCTCTGAGTGTACCATCAATTATCCCTGCAATTGAGTCTCCCCCTCCTTTACTGGCCATGCCATTGGCGAAGGTGCCTTCAAGTTCAGTGAAGACATCAACCCTTCCCCCTCTTTCTGGTAAAACCATCGGGACGCGATCTGCAGCCTCTTACACAACTTGTGCCAGTTCAATAAAGCTTGGATCTGTTGCTCCCCAGGTGGGGAATGTTTTGCCCACACTGACTTTAAGGCCAGGTAAGGCACTAAAGGATCATATGTTCTTTTTATATAATTATATCTGTTAGAAACATAGAATTTAATGGCAGAAGAACCATTCAGCCCATTTACCTATTTTTCCTGCTGGACCAGGATAGCTTTATGCCTATCCTTTTCATGCTTAAATTCCCTACAGAGCTGCTAAGCAATCAGCCTGATGGCATAACAGGGCTCTCTCCACCTAATGTATCGGATTGGGTTAGTCTGTCAATTCTCGTCTTGTCCATACCCCTTGAATATATGTATTGTATTAAGCGCTGCGTAAATTCTTGGCGCTATATAAATAAAAGATAATAATAATAACAAAGCCCAACTGAGTGCAATCCTGAACTCGGGTAAAAACTGCAGACTCTACAAAATTAATATTAAATCGGATAATTTGGATTAAAAAAGTGCGATATGATTTCTGTACCACTACTTGCTTCATAACTCTTACATGATATTATATTTTTGTTATTGTAATTACATTTATTTGCTGAAAAAGCTGTACCAGAGTGCTTTTCAACAATTATTTGGTTTTACATGTTAGTCTCATCATAACTAATGTAGTTTTATTGCATTTTAATAGTATATACATATATATAACCTTATTACTTTACCTTTTTTTTATTTTTTTTTTTTATTTATGTATTTTTTTTTACTTTTATTACGAATTTAGTATCTCAGCTCCCCAGGACTCAGCTTCCAAGACCTATACTTGTGCCACCTGCAATGGAAAAACGAATGGGGCCCCGTCTCCTCCTTATACCTGTACAATCTAGCACCCCTCCTGTTCGTCCAGCACCATGTCCGCCACCATCACCTGGACAAAAGATGATTTTACAGCCCATCAAAAGGCCTGGAGGAACAAATTTATTCAGACACCCAAACGGGCAGATCATTCAGCTTGTTCCTTTACAGCAGTTTCGCGCCACTGGTGTCGTACCCAACAACCAAAACAAAGTTGTTTTACGCAGTCCAGGTACCGCAGACCCGTTTCTGCTCTTTGTTTTATCTAACTATCTTTTTGATTTAGATTTTTAATTAACAAAAGGCCATACAGTGTACAGGATTGAAATAGCAATGTATTTTATGGTACTGTTTGGCACAGCAAATGTTATAAGATCTGTATTTGACTTTAAAGATTTCAGAACTGTAATATAAAATTAGAAAACCACATACTAGCGGGATTCAGTGTGCGGTAGCTGATGGGAGCGGTGTTAAGAAATCGGCGTCGACTTTTGTGTCATGTGACAACGAAAACATTTCCTGTCGTTTTTTCCACTATTAAGTTATTTCAAGTATTATAGTGTTACTCCTTAATGATCTTTCTAATAGTTTCATTTAACTAGAAACATGTTAAAAATAGCAGATTGTGTTGAACAACTTTAACCGGTGCATAAGACTTTTACTAACAAAGTAGGAACATTTTTGTATTTCCATCTGTGTTTTTATTCTTACTGGTTGTAACATTGGGCTACTTTTTAGGCTCTGTTGTAGGTATCCGCCTCCCACTACCCGTGAAAACTGAATCCGTGCCTATTCCTTCATCTCCTACTGTGGTCATGTCTTCGCCTGTCTCCATCTCAACAAGTCCAGTTATTGGTTCTCTTTCAAAAACTAACCCTGGATCATCAGAAGTCACAGCGGCTACTTCAAGCCCTTCCTTTCTTTCTCAGCTAGGGACCCTAAGATTTAGGATTGCTCCTCCTGCAACTAGCAGTGAGCGGCAACAGTCAAACTCAAAAGTCATAACGTATAGTTGCGGTGGGGAGCCTGGGAACGCCTCAAAGGGGGTCCCTCTCCAGTCTGGGTCTTTTGCCCTAATACAGATCCCAGCACAAGGTACTGCTTCATCTAGCAAATCAAACAATGACAATAATTCATCTGTGGCCAACAATACCATCAATACAGATAATGTAACATCCAGTGACTCGGGAGAGGGTCACAAACCAGCAGAGGATAACTCAAATACTGTGGAGTCTACTACATCTGAAACAAAGATGGAAAATGACGCTATGGGATTTGAAGATCTGCCAAGCTTGAATGTTGTAGAAACTGATACATTGTCTGTAGATCAAGTCAAAGATGATGAAACTGCAAGCATTGCTGTGGAGCAACCGGATATTGCGAAGTCAAGTCTTGAGATACATAATGGGAAATATGGTTCAGGGGATGAACAACAGAGTCTTGGGTTGTCTTCCAAAACAAAGGACCCAGAAGATGCAGCTGAGGAGTTAGAACACATAGATGGACTGTCATTGCAGGGACATGTAGAAACACATTCACAAAGTCATGAGACATCTTCCAAAACAAAGGATCCAGAAAATGCAGCTGAGGAGTTAGATCACATAGATGGACTGTCATTCCAGGGACATGTAGAAACACATTCACAAAGTCATGAGACATCTTCCAAAACAAAGGATCCAGAAAATGCAGCTGAGGAGTTAGATCACATAGATGGACTGTCATTGCAGGAACATGTAGAAACAAATTCACAAAGTCATGAGACATCTTCCAAAACAAAGGGTCCAGAAGATGCCCCTGCAGAACCAAAACTTGCAGTTGGACTTCCACTGCAGGAATGTGAGGAAACAAATTCACAAAGTCATGAGACATCTTCCAAAACAAAGAATCTGGACGATGCTCCTGTGGAACCAAAACTCACAGATGAACTGCCATTGCAGGAACATTTTGAAACAAATTCACAAGGTCATAAGATGTTTCCCAAAACAAAGAGCCCGGAAGATGCCGCTGTGGAACCAAAACTTGCAGATGGACTACCTTTACAGGAACATGTAGAAACAAAGTCACAGAGACTTGAGGTGTCTTCCAAAACAAAGGGTCCAGAAGACGTCGATATTAAACGTAAACGCACAAATGATTTTCCGTTGCAGGAATATGTAGAGACAAAATCACATCTAGAGTCCACATCTGGCCCAAATGTAACACAAATTCTACCATGTACAGAGACACAGGAGCAGGATGCCAATTCTGAACCTTCAGAGGTTGCTGCTAATGTAGGACCACAAGCTCCAGATATTTCCAGTACCCCACCTGAAGACTCCTCTACGATTGAGTATGTGAAAAAATACACTGATAATAATTCTCAGAAAGAGCCCATCGTTGACAATAAAGAAACTGATAGTGACAGTTGGAAGGACCTTCAACTTACAGACTTCATCAAAAACGATTCACATAGTGAAGCAGATGCCGTGAGTTTTTTTTTTTCTTCCCATAAATATTCTAAGTGTTTTGGAAGACTGTTATCACTGGGTGGATTCTTAAAAAGGTGACCTGCTTTTATAACGCGTATCATATCAGATTCTGAAATGTTTGCACCGTAACCTGTATAACATATTTGTTGCCTAAATCTCCATCCAAATATTTCATTTTTTTTTTATTTTTTTTTTATTTTATTTTTTTACACATAAAGTTACGTTTTTGTTCTTTGTTGCTTGTCAGTTACTGATCAGTGGTATAATCATTGTGCACATGATCAAAAGCATACAATAAGATACGTAACATAATAAGACTTGTCTCTGAATATTTTTATATCATCATAGACTCCAAATCTTACCACATGCGGATTGG
Organism: Spea bombifrons; assembly: GCF_027358695.1. Lineage (NCBI taxonomy): Eukaryota > Metazoa > Chordata > Amphibia > Anura > Pelobatidae > Spea > Spea bombifrons. The sequence continues at coordinate 39,731,124 of NC_071095.1, read as the reverse complement.
TGAATACATTTTTAGTTATTTTAGTTAGAATACAAGATTTTATTAAATGTTCAATTTTGGGGTCTTGACTCTCCTTTCAACACGGTTTAACATTATTTTAACATTATTTTTCCTTTTCATCCAGAGTGATGTAGAGGAAGCTGTAGATATTGAAACGGTGGAAGAGCTCTCAGAAAAGATTAATATAGCTCGTCTTAAAGCGTCTGCGTGTTCCTCAAAGGACAAGTAAGAATATGTTTTACGCGTGCTTCTATTTGCACTTTAACGCACTCCTTACCTGTTTTTTGCGCAGGCAGTTGAACACATCTGGGATTTGGAAAACAAAATACGTGACGCTTAACCCAAAATCAGCTGCGCTGTGAATCTGTGATTAGGATTTTAAATATAGAATGAGAACAGAAATTGCTGATTTGTGAGCTTAGTGACATTCCCCCAGAAAGGATAGTAACCTTATATGTATATGAATGGTGTAATCAATCGTGCTTTTATATAATGTACTCGCATATGGAAGAAAATGTTACCTGACGCAAAACCGTGGCTGCTTACACAGTGTGCCAGCAGCCGAACGGGAAGCTGATGGAGGGGGAGAGGTGAGAGATTAACGGTGGGGGTATGTATTTATGTATGTTTGCATATATATGTATGTATGTGAGCATAGATGTCTGTATAAGTGTGTGTGCGCGCGCATGGATGTGTTTTTGTGTGTGTGTGTGTGCGCATGGATATGTGTGTGTGTATGAGCATGGACGTGTAAGTGGGGTGAGATGGAGTGTGTGTGAGTATGGATGTGTACACGTGTGTAATTTGTGTAAAGTGTGTATGTTGGAAGGGGCAAAGAAGGCAGAGACAAGTTGTTTGGGGGCAGTGAAGGCATATACCGTTGGCCGATTATTTTTTCGATTAATCGGATAAAAAAAATTAAATTTTTCATCTATTTTAAATTATTTAATAAAGTAACATAGGATGTTAAAAACAAACGGCAGAATAAATTTTTTTTCTTGTTTTTATTTCCCCAACCTGCCCCCCAGTTATGCATATTTGAGCCCAGGCTTGCCACACTGCCCTCCCCACATATGCCTTATATACCCTATATGCCTTATACCCCCAGATATGTCACTCCGTCCTCCTCAGGTATGCCGTATACCCCCCTGATATGCCATAGTGCCCTCATAAGATTTGCAGACTCGTTCACAGACACAATACTTTTATAAATAAATACAGGATTAATCTTCACTGTACCCAGGATTTAGATTCCCCTCAGTTTGCCCCCCTTTACCTCTAACTGCACCTTAAGTTAACTTAATTAAATTAATTAAATTAACCCTCAGTCCTCAGCATTAAATTAATCCTGAAGAGAAGACCCCATTAACCACAACTGCCCCTAAATTAACCCTGAAGACCCCATCAACCACAACTGCCCCTAAATTAACCCATTAACTATAACTGCCCCTAAATTAACCCTAAACACCCCATCAACCACAACTGCCCCTAAATTAACCCTAAACACCCCATTAACTATAACTGCCCCTAAATTAACCCTAAACACCCCATTAACTATAACTGCCCCTAAGTTAACCCTAAACACCCCATTAACTATAACTGCCCCTAAGTTAACCCTAAACACCCCATTAACTATAACTGCCCCTAAGTTAACCCTAAACACCCCATTAACTATAACTGCCCCTAAGTTAACCCTAAACACCCCATTAACTATAACTGCCCCTAAGTTAACCCTAAACACCCCATTAACTATAACTGCCCCTAAATTAACCCCCACCTCCCCTAACTTTCAGCAGCCCAAATATTAATTTTATACTCACAGTTAGATGAGTGTCACAGCCATGGCGATGCTAAGGAAATGGGCGGAGCCAATCGGCCCTTTCTTCCTCCCTGTCCCTCCCTGCAGTCACTGCCGATTGGCCCCACCCCTTTCTTTTTCCAGCAGCGATTGCAGGGAGGGACTGGAAAAAGGAAGTGGGCGGGCCAATCGGCAGTGACTGCAGGGAGGAACTGTAAGTAGCAACTGCTGCTGTGACTCCTGTGAGTCACACTAAACGGATTATAACACGAGGGGTATTTTCCAGAGCATTTGCTCTGAAAAAACCCTCATTTTAGAATCGATAGAAATCGATTCAACTAATCGATAATGAAATTCGTTGCCAACGAATTTCATTATCGATTATCATCGATTTTATCGATTAGTTGTTTTATCGATTAGTTATTAGTAGCATTTCTAGTTACGCTCCCCTGTTCTGGACCCAGCAAATTAAAATGCAAGAATTAACTTTGTATATATTTTTCCTTTCTTGTAGGTGCGGTGCACATGATGACTTTTCAAAAGGACGTAGGAAATGTTTTAAGGTAACGTCAGATGCTTTTATTATTAAAATAGAACAGTTAGGACTGCACACCAAATAGAAAAAAACTAGTAAAATATGATAGGCTGCAATACCTGAACAAAATCGAAGCATATGAAGTTTAAAAACATGCACACCAAAAGAAAGAGACAAACTATGCTCAAATTATGTTTACTTGAATATGGCAAAGATAATTGTAAAATCATAACATACACAAAGAACATACCAAAAATGAGAACAGCAAAAATGTGCTAATACGGGATAAGCTGTGACCCCTTGGGAAATCCACAGTTTTGTCAAACTGCCTTTGCCAAGGGTATGATCTTCTATTATTAACCCCGATATTTTTGTATATGCATGTGATTGACATGAATTGCATTGACAAGTTAACTTGTTACAAAATATGCATGTATAGTACATAGAATATCCAAAGCGGATTAAACATGTGATTTAGCACGTGCTCTATAGATAGTGATAGGTTTCTTAGCTAATATAGTGGGATATTTGTGGTGTGTGGTCTAATTAATTATTAAAATTAAGATACTTTATAGGTTTCATATCTCACCATGGGCTAGAGATTAGCCAATCTAATCCTTTAAAATAGGCCGCAGAATAATCTTTAGCAGTAGTATGGAATCCACATTCTCAGATTTTTCTGTATAGATGAACTAATTCATAGTCTTCCCAGAGGGACTCAGCCTAGATAAACATTGGCGTTTCTTCATTTCGCAGCTCTCGAACTGTGCATTTATGTCTATAGAAAAACATACTTAGTAACAGAAAAAATAAAATAAAAAAAATTACACCAGTGCAATATTAGATCTTGGGGCTTTTCTTATAGGAATATGTTAATGATAAAAATTCAAGAATACAGGAGCAGACACAGAAACAAAACCATGCATTTGCAATTTTATTAGTATGTACAGAAATTTTATTAAAAAAACTTTTAAAACCCTGTTAAAAAATGAAAATTTATTTCTTTTAAAATGATAAAAAAAGTCTAAAATGAACCATATCCAGCTAAACAAGTGCAGCCAGCAATGAAAATACAGTTTGTTTTCAGAAAGGAAATCCTTCCTTCATGAGAGAATATGATGAGGATGCAACTTCGTATTATCGTCGAACCCACACGGCTAACGAGCGGAGAAGAAGAAATGAGATGAGGGACCTTTTTGAAGAACTAAAAAATTCCCTTGGACTTCACAACCTCCCAAAAGTTTCCAAGAGCTATATCCTTAAACAAGTCAGTGTTTAAATGTACTTAAAACTTGCCATGCATTTTTTTTCTGCCAAATATTATAATCTGGTTAAATAAATAAACTACCAGATGCGTAATACATGCAAATAACCAAAAACAGTGATTTGTGCACCGCGACTAGTCACAATAATGAAAATATATTAACATTAAAAATATATGAAGGTTTAGTAGTCAAACTACAATCGTTTGGATAAGCATCTAAAGAAAGAAATACATTTTTTAGCTGTTTTCCACATTTACTGGAGAACTATAATTGGTGGAAAAATAGGAAGATTACCTTATTGACTTATTGACTATTGACTGATTTATTGAAGATGGCAATTATCATAAAAAGGCATCCATTTCTGGTACTGTTTTGCATTTTTGCACTATGTATTTTTCTTTTTCTCCCTATCATGCTTACCTAAATGATTGCTACACCTTCATATATTTTTGAGGTTAATAATATTTCGTTTATTTGTGGGGATACTCATTGAGCGTACGAATCCATGTTGTTGGTTATTATAATTTGGTTGTATTGTTTCTATGATGTTTAGCAGCTCTTCTATATATACAGAAGTATTCCAGGCATTAGCACCCAATGCCCTTTCCATCTCATGCTTGTTTTTTTTGAACTAGGAGCTCATGCTACTTAGGATCCTTCAACAGCCAATGAGTTTATACAATCATTATTTTATCAAACAAACATGCCAGGGCTGTAATTCATTGTATGTGTCTATTGATTGTTGAAATCCGAACATAATGGATTGTCAAAGCATTTCCGTGTTTCCATCAGGACTTCAACCCTTTCTTCTCAGTGATGCAGCATCATTTTTACTGAGACTCACATAGACTCTGGCAACCTGTGACTGCATTTAGAAAAGGTTGACCTTGTACATAAAAACTAAACTTCCCTCTCCTGAACTGTTTAGGCCATCGAGGAAATTGAGGGCTTAACAGACCAAGCAGACAAATTAATACGGAAGAAGACTCTGCTTTCCCAGAGACAGAATCAGTTGATCAAAAGGGTGTCAAATCTTTCAGGTATGATGATTTTGTACAAAAGTGACACATGTCCACATTCATTTTTTGTCTGTATCTATGGGTCATGGGGAAGAGCAGATTAAAAAGATGCAATAACATGAAAATTCAATAACACAAAGTTCCTCTCGTGTCTTAAAGGAAGACCACAGGAGGTTGTCCTGAAAAAGCTGGAGTATATTTATGCTAAACAGAAAGCCTTAGAGGTGGAAAGGAAGAAGCAGCACTTGGAGGAGGACGTTGCTCTGCGTGAAGCCTCTTTGATGTGCAACCCAAGCCTCTTACCAAACCCTAAACGGAAGCACATGCCTATTGCTCCAAAGCCAGAAACCTCCCCAGCGGAATGTAAGTGAGCGGGAACCACCCAAATTGGATTGTCCCAGTTTGAAAATATAATTTTAACCTTGCTGTAATAAAAACAAAATGATGCCCAAAACTTATGTAAGTTGCCTTGTTAGCACCACACTATCTGAGCTATATCTGTATAGCTATCTTTCTTGTCTATTTCACTTATAATCACACAATTATGTTCACCAAGAAGTAGAAATATGAGATACTAGATTTAACTTGGGCATTCTCGGCACAATTAAATCTTTAATGTATATGCAGTAGACATCCCGTGGTTCCTGCCCTAGATAGATTACAAAAGAATAGTGGTCTTACATTCTTATATTTTGCATATTGACGACTCCCTTTTGGTGGAATATAAACTGGTGAAGGCTCTGTACAAACTCCCCCCTCCCCCAAATATTTTTGCTTTACTTCCACTTGTTTTTGTCTTTCTATATTAAAAATATAATTCTTACTACGGGATTGTAGCTGATCAGCCTAGTGTATCCATAAGGACTACAAACTTGCTGGTGTCACCAGAAGGGCAGCTGTTTTCTCTGAAGGATCCCATTATTGCAAGTCCAGTGGCTTCAGAAATGAACCCAATAGTCCCTGCTAAAGCTCAGCCAGGTAAATTAGTGTTCTGCTTATTTATACCAAACAGGATTCAATTATGAGTTATACAGGTCCACTGAACCCATCTTTCTGGAGAAATTCACTGGCATTGGACTCCCAATGTGTAATTGAATTTGTTAAAATGTTTCAAACAACTGCAAATTTGGTTTGCCAACTAAACCCGATGGGTTATTTCTTGAATGAAAAGTTTTTCTTTTTAGATATTAGGTGCTATCTTTTTCTCTTTTAGGTATGGCTCCTGTTCTGATTCGGTTTCCGGGAACAATTCAAGTCAAAAGTCTCATTGGAAATACACCATCTTCTTTACCTGGCAATGCTTTGGCAGAACCATCAAGTCAAGACGCAGGTATGTCTGCGGTTAGCTATGTTGTTTCCTCTACGCAACCCAGCCTGCATGTTACCCCCATCGCAGACCTGTTTGTTTATGCTGTATAGCTGTGTTGTAAGTTTACACAATGCTGAATGTAGTTCGCTATTAGAGATATTCCATCCTACTGCATTAATTGTACATTGTGAAGGGCTAACTCACCTTAATGGATAAAAAACCTGATACTGAATAGTTAACGCACCATATCTACCACAAAATAGGTGATGTTTTAGGCTCTTTTTAATTGTGTAAAAAAAAATAATAATAATAATTTCCTATAAATCTAAACTTCCTACTTCCCAGCATAATGTATTTTATTAACTTTACCTAACAACCACCCCAATTTCTGCCAATATTGTAAAAACTGAATTTCACTTCCTTATCTGCAAACATGGCAGACCTTGTTCAGAAGAGACATCTTGAATCAAGTATTTTTTAAGCAGTATTGGGGAGAAAAATAAATATTCTAAATATTATATATAATGTTTAATGGGTTGATGCTGTTTCTTTGAAGCATTTATGTATTTTTATTTAATTTGTTTTGTGATATTTTGCTACTTTACCTACTCAAACACCGCACAGAGTCTAAAAACATCATTAAGAATCATTTTAAGACAAAATATCACCATAATATGTTTAACAAGTCTTTGTTAATGTAATTCTAGCAATAACAATGATTGGGTTCACTTTTTCCATACATAATTTAGAAACACCATACAACAGGCATTTATATAACAATTTTTCTCCCAGTGGGACTCAAAGCGCTTCATAGGTGTAACACATATATACCATATTTGCTCGATTATAAGACGACCCTGATTATAAGACGACCCCCCAAAATCAAAATATTAATTTAGGAAAAAAACAAAAAGCCTGAATATAAGACTACCCTATAGGAAAAATGTTTTACTAGTAAATATTCATGTAAACTAATTTTCATATTTAATAAAAGCTATGATTGAGAAAAATATATTTTTTATTTCCTTTTATTTGCCAACCTGCCCCCCCCCCAGTTATGCACATCTGCCTCCAGGCTTGCCACTCTGCCCCCAGAAATGCCTTATACCCCCCTATTTGCCACTCTGCCCCATGATGTGCCTTTTAACCCTCTATATGCCACTCTGCCTCCAGAAATGTCTTATACCCTCCTATATGCCACTGTGCCCCATGATATGCCTTTTAACCCCCTATATGCCCCTCCGCCCCATGATATGCCTTATAACCCTATATGCCACTCTGGCATATAGGGGGTTAAAATGCATATCATGGGGCTGAGTGGCATATAGGGGGTTAAAATGCATTTCTGGAGATATATAATATACTGCTAACAGCAATCACACTCCTATCAAGCCAAGGCAAGCCAGTACATGCTGGAACCTGGGGATGTTAGAAGTGTGATTACAGCCTCCCTATGCCATGCTACCACCCCCACCCCCCCTTACACATCCATGCTATCACACACACACTCATTCACAAACATTTAAATACTCATTCATTCCATTAATCACACATACACACACACGCTCAAACCCCCCACCCCCTTACCTGAACCGCAGATCTCCCACTTGCAGACTTCTGCAGGGGCCCGGCTGTGCCAGCAACTTCTCTGGCCCCACCCCCAGAGGAAGGAGGGGGAGGTAGAGTTATGTGAGGACTGTGCTAGCTTCCTGTTCTCCTGCTGCTAATAGCAGAGACGCTGCTCGCGATCAAAGCCCGCTAAGCAGCATGGCCGAAGCAGAATGAGGTCTGATTAGAAGACGACCTAGATTATAAGACGAGGGGTATTTTTCAGAGCATTTGCTCTTGAAAAAACCTTGTCTTATAATCGAGCAAATACGGTATTAACTTAATGAAGTTGCATAATTGGACATTAATTGAAAGTGAATTAGCTGAATGCTTGGGAGAAAAGATGAGTTTGAAGTCTTATTTTTTAAAAGTCACTGAAGATGTGGTTTCCCTGGCTGAATGTGGCAGAGAGTTCCGGGGCGTAGGAGCAGCATGGCAGAATGTATTGGAGTCTGACTCCGGGCACTAAACGAAGACAGAGTTGTGTAGATTGAAGGGGGCGAGTTGGGATGTAGCGTGATAACTTTCAGGTAACAGGGGCCCTGGTTCTTCAGGGCTTTAAATGTCAGCAAGCCCACCTTTAGAATAGATTCCCCATTTAATAGGAAGCCAATTGCAGAGAGTGGAGAATAGGTGCGATATGGCATGAGCCAGGCTGATTTCTTAATGGCTACCCTGCCGCCATTGGTCAACACACCCAACTGAGAGGATGTTGGGTCCCATGGGCAGCCCACGGCCATAGGAGGATGTATCAGGAGTATGTGCAAGCACAGCCCATTACATGTGCGCACACTTACAGTGACCAGACAATCCTTCCTGGCTTACAGAGAGAATTTTAAAGAAACCCTTGCCCATCTTTTCATAAATATCATTTTTCAATGACAAGCAAACGTGCTGTGCGGAATGTTTCTAATTGAACAATAGGTACATAACATTTTATTTTATTGCAGATAAGGATGATTTGTCCATGATGCCAAAGATTGTGAATGTCACGTCGTTGGCTACTGAGGTTTCGATGGACTTTGATGGAGAAATCGAAAAGCACCCAATTTTGGCTGATGAAAGCCGTAAGACTGGTCTTCAGGGTATCAAAGCCGATGAGCCAGTGAGTCGCTTAGAACTAGAAGCCCCAACCTCTCCATCAGGTTTACCTCTTCCGGGTAGCTCATCCGTGAATGTTCCAGAACTGCCCGATTCTACACGAGACATCCCTGGGCCCAGTTTTGTGAAAGATTTCTCAGTTAATGACTTAAGAGATAGTGAAGAATATGAAAATGCTGCTGAAAGTGAGCAGGATCCTTCCCTTACCAATGTGTCCAAAGGTAACAGAGAAGATAGTCTTGATTTGGAATTAAAGAAAATGTCCTCAGTTATAGAAGGTACAGGGCTGGTTCCAAGTGAGTTAATAGATGTAATTGGAGACCACGAAGACTCAGATGAAACTCTTACATCGCTTCTCAACGAGATAGCTTTCCTCAATCAATCACTGAACAATGACACTGACGAGCTGGACTCTGGTCCTGATCTGTCTGGTTCAGACACCGGATCACGGGGCAATGCTAGCAAGCTTTTAGATAGAGATTCCTCTCCATTTTCCTTTGGCATGGAGCCATCGGAAGTGAAAGAGAAGGTCTCGCTCAGCCCCCTCTTCCTGCATTTGGAGAACAGCGAGTTACAAGAAACTGACAAAGAAAGCAAAGTCTCAGGGGTTGTAGAATTCTGCAATGAGTCTAAGACGAAAACATTGCCTGCAGCAGATAAGGTATTTGGTCTACAGGAGGATAGTCCTAATCCATCATCCCAGGAAACAATGACAAGACCGGAATCCTCTGGGACAGAAGCATGGTGGAGACCTATGCCGAAATTAGCACCACTTGGATTAAAATCATCTAACTTGTCTGCTGACCAGAAAGTTGTGACAAGCAAAGCAATGCCATCTCTGTCACCCGTGTTAAGATTACAGTCACCAAAAACAGAACTGGCTCCTGCTGCAGTTACTTTATCGTCTAAGACTGAGAACTAATTATTCTTCAGGCAATGGAACATTTTATATACAGCCCCATCTATGACATCTTCTGACATCTGTATAGACATTATACGTATAAACCCTCCCTATATCCAGCTAAAACTTGAATAATGTCAAAACATTTCTTGCTGAAGTGCAGCAAATAATTTAGATTTTTGGTGGTGCAAACCATTACTTTTTTCATTTTAGAAGCAATCATTATCTTTATTACATGGATTACTACAATGTAAATCTATTCTGTTAGAAAGCACTCCGCACTCATCATGGTTATTTCTTTAAACAGATTGCCTTTCTGGGTTTTTTTTGTTGTTGTTTCCGTTAATCTTTTTTTTTTGTTTGTTTTTGTAATCAGCTGAGAAGACAATATGGCTTCCCTTCCATATTCTCAAGACTACACTGCACATGTTTACAGTGGTTAACCCGCAGGTGCCTAAGCCTTAAATCTTAATTAACCTTCTGTCTCCCATTTTGACCTCAAGAATTACCTATCAGTGTGCTCCTTTCATCCACTCATGGACCGTGTTAATGTGATCTGAAGAAGAAGACGACTCCCATATCAATTTGTTTTTGGTGGGATTTTGTAAACTTGTAAAATAATTTGTACTCGACAGTGATGCTTGGTTATGATGCCATTCATTGTGTAAAATATGTATTTATATTTTCGAGATGATTTTGTACCATACATTTGTTTTGTAATTGCTTGAAGAAACTGATCTATTTCCCGAACAGCTGTAAATTGTTTTCCTTTACAGATTGTAAATATGAAATATATGATTTATTGTATGCTGGTTTATTTCGTCCCTGGATTTTAATAGAGAGTCCTTGCTAAAGGTGTTAACGGTAAAACCTCACTTGCCCTATAAACACAGATGCCAAAGACAAATCTTACACTGTCTGGTCCCCTTACTGCACAATCATGTTATAAATGGTGTTTTTACCCTGCAGCAGCCTTAATTTTGAAAAGATCGTCCTTTATTTTTTGTTTTGTAGCGCATAATAATCTTATGTATATAGTGAAGTCTAAGTTCTAAAACTGTAAGAAAGTTACTTAAATCATATTAACTATTATGGTGGTAATAAAAAGGGATACAGATGTATTGGTCCAATAGAACATTTAGTTGAAGTTGATAACTTTTATTGGACCAACATAGAAGAAGAAGTCTCTTCTTCAGATAAACTATAAGAAGAGACCTCTGAGGTCCTACAATGTTATGCTCTTCTTTTTCTGTGTTGGCCCAATAAAAGGTGTCGGGTTCTTATGACATTGACCATATGTTCAGGTTTGTAATATATGGGCTGCCCAGGTCCGAGCCCCCATCAAGAGAAAAGGTTTGCTAGTCATTTTCTCAATAACTAGTTGTCATTGATAATCCCGCAGCTTGTTGGGTAAGTGAAAACAGCAGGTATTCGGTGGCTTGTTACATGGAGGTCCTGTGGACACTGCTCCATATTCCAGTCGGTGATCTTGGGTTTTAAGATGTTTAATACTGTAGTGGGTCAGCGGTGACAGTATGACAAGAGACATGATGTCAAACTGGAGTGACTAGGCTTAATATATGGGTGGAAATACAACGGATTAGGTCTGCGCCTTCCTCTCCGTGATTTTGCCGGAGGCCGCTCTGAACACCAATGACAGGACCCCTTGTTTTTAAACAGACTGCTTGTTACATTAAATATGCGGGTGTGTTAGAATGTTTTTTCAGACCATAGCTAGAAGCAAGAGAGTAAATCCGTGTGGAATTTGGATACGATTTATTATTGTGCACTGGTTTGTACAATAAGTGTCATTATAAACGTTACTGACGTGTCTAGTCAACGGAGTTAGCTGAAAAAAGGCAACTAGTTTGTTTGCTAAAGTAAACTCGCCCGATCGGTCGTGATGTGATTGCTGCCTTGCAGATCTGCTGCAGAGAGCTTATTCACAGAAGCGACTGTGTTTGAGTTCGATGCGACAGAAACCTGGGAATTGTCAAAAGACAAGCTGATGTGTTTTTACTAATTTAAGTGCTGTCTGTCTATTTAAACCTGCCAAGTTATTCGCTGTAGAACAAACGTGCGCAACTCAAGCCTTTCTGCGTGTGCATGCTATCAGGTTGGTTATTGTAGAAGTACTAAAGGGAGAGTGCTGGTCCCAGCTCTTGCTCTTTACTATTCATTACAAAGGTCTAACCTCTGTGAGCTGCTGCAGGAAGCGCTTTGCATGCCGTATATATCATGCATGATTTATTCAATGCCTCCTTTCCCTTTGAATTATGCATTATATGGGGCCAGCTCCGCCATCGGTGGAGAAACTTGGCAGTGTTGGCATTTCCTAATGAATGGTGAAGTGAAATGTTACAACTCTACCGTTAGTGAACAAACCTCCTAATTCTCAGCGGTCTTGAGAAGCCAAGTGATTTTATCTGGCTAACGCAACAGCCACACAATAGCTGTGTCTAAGAAAAACTAGGGTAGAAACAGAGAAGCTCTCTAAAGTGGACACTTGCTGCGTGCCAACAATGCATCATTTTTTAACCCCTTCAATGCCCTATAGACGTACCGGGACGTCCAAAAAACGCCTATTAAGAAACCCCTTTGGACGTCCCGGTACGTCCAGCCTTTCTTGCAGCGTCAGGGACACATCCCTGCCGCTGCACGGGAGACCAGGCTGTCATTTGACAGCCTGGACTCCCCACTGACAGCAGAACCCGGCATTGCCGGCTTTCTGCTGTCCGATCTGCTGTAACAGCTTCCGGCATGAAAGCCGGTAAGCTGTTACATTTCAAACTGCCCGTTCACACTGTGATCTCTATGCAGGTCCTCACAGACCTGCATAGAGATCACAGCGTCTCTGTGCCTCATCGGAGGACAGGATATCCCCGGCAGTGACGCAACCCGGAAGGGAATACCTGATCGCGCGATCGGGTATTCCCTTCCTCACAGACCTGCATAGAGATCACAGTGTGATCGGTGCAGTGGGATCGCGGGGAGGGGAGTGAGAAACCATGTCTCTCACTCCCCCTCCTGTCCTGAAACAGAAAAGCAGAAAACAAAAGTCTATTCATTTAAAGAATAATAGTAAAAAAAAATCATTAAAATAATATAAATACAAAAAAAATAATAATGTGAGCTGTGATGTCATTGTGACATCACTGGCATGTTCAGGAGGTCCCTAAGAGGACCTCTAACTATTTTTATGTAAATAAAATATATATAAAAAATACAAAATAAAAATAAAATAATATAAAAAAAAATATAATAAAAAAAAAAAAATAATAATTTAAAAACTTTACATCCCATTGCCCTAGCATAACATCTAGCCAGTATAACCCTCCTGCCCCGTTCACAACCCCTATACCCGTTAAGCCATAGGTATAAAGATTATACAAAAAATGTACACCTTATCGTATGCTCCTTGGTGCTGGGAAAATATGGAAAATCTATATAAATTAGGTATTTCTGAAATCAAGACACCTGAATTTATAAACTTGGAGGGGATTTTCCATCACTTTACCTAATTTTGTGAGGATTCAGAGGGAAAATGTAAAAAAAATTGTTTTTTTTTTCTAATTTTCTCTAGTTTCTACTAAATTTCTCATTCTAAATTTTCAGCTAATCATCCAACTATGGTATCAAAAGAAAGCTCTATCTCTCCTTGAAAAAACAATATATAGTTTACATGGGTACACTATTCACAGGAAAGGAGAATAATCGCTGAACCAACATAGCGCAAAAATGGCAAAATTGCTCTGGGCTTTGAGGTACCAAAAACCCATAGTCATTAAGGGATAAACAGATTGATAATGTAGTGGATTTGGCACTGCTGTCATTGATTAGCAACAGTACCCTGGACTATACATAGCTCAATGTTTTAATGGCGGAATTGTTCTATTATTTAACTGTGAAAGTGTGTACCCCACAGACCTGTCTCCAAACTGGTGGCAGTGGGCATTCCCAGCACCTGTATACATTTTTAGAACAATGACAACAAATGGAAGCTATGCATAATTTGACCCCTAACTCGAAAACACAGCTTCTGCATGTACTTCGGTAACGGTACAGCGTGCCGCTGATCAGGAATAGGGGAAGAACTGCGGGTGCCAAGGCCATGGCCACTGAACTCACAAAGCGTATTTTCCACGCATGTGACTGGATGTGACCCCAGTGTATCAATAGAACATGTCTTACATTGCAGATTTTGAAGGTTTCATTTGAAACACAAGTTTCTCATAAGTACAAGGTTGGCAAAATCTAAAATATAGATAAACAAACAGAAAAGACAAGGGGGCGGAAAAACAATTTAATTATTCACCTTTTTTCCATTGTAGTAAAACTGCGAACACCTAACAATCATTCATGTTTCCTGCGGGAACATTTAAGTCTAACGTGCAGGCATCTGAAACCAAAAGGTCTCATAGGACCATCTTAAAAGCGCCTGCTTTGTTCTAATGCAACTGTGCATTTTGGGAAATCCAGAGCTTATTTCCTTCCAAAGCACTCAAGCAAAGGGTATGTTAAAGAATCTGCTACCAAAGGCCCTTCCAAGTATCTTGTGTGTTCTCCATGAGGACAAAGTGTTGTGTTCCGTAGGGCTGGATTGCCTTTGGAACTAGAAAAGCAGGTAACTAGTGCTCCATGGTATCCATTTATTACCCCGTATACTATCTTTTTAAGCTTTCACTTCTACCAAGAGAGCTAGTGGGATTCAAACCACAGGTAAAGTATCCTCTCCAAACCATGGATCCAGAGTAGTTTTTCCAGTCTGGTTCTAAAGCTTCTCAGATATAGTTCAGTTTTTTTTATTTCTCTATGGGTTCCATAGGAAGGTTATGGGAGTCTGTTTCCATAGGCTTTTTAAAATGTGATGTGAAATCTCAACTTTTAGCCATCAAAGCATGCGACCATAAATTTAGGGTGTTGGCCAGTAGTTGACAGTATAAGACAACCACAAATCTAATTGACCTTGGAATAGGACTGCTTCATTGAATAAGCAAAGGGCCATTCTTTGTTTTAAATACTGTCTATATTTCTTTGGCAGCAACCTTTTGAAATAAGTAACATGAAATACACCATAGAATCACAAAGTTTAACTTTGGCTTCAGGGACAAGTTTTAATGTTTCCGGTGCTCAATAGAAAACAATGGGATGCTCTGTAATGTAAATGTAGGGATAGTGAGTGTGTAATTAGCCCTCCAGCTCCACCCCACCACCATACACGCTCATATCTATAGTGACCAAAGCCCAAGGATTATTTACCTTGTCATATCCCAACACACTGTGACCTAAAGGCACGCATTACTTTTTACAGTAGCCTTTAGTGTAAGTTGGCCGGTTTGGGAGATCAGAGATCTTCCTTATAACAGCCCCGTTGAGCATCGGCACGGCAAGGGTCTGATCCCCCAAGATTCGTGCAGCAGATAGGAGTATCCCAACATTGCAGTTTGTGCTCTCGGGGGCCGGTGTAACTGGGAGACCAGAACAAACAGCAGTAGCCTCGAGAATTACTCGGATATGATGTCCTTCCCACACAGTTATACATGAGACGGTATATGATATAAAAACATTTTAGACTTAATATCCCAGGAAGAGGTTCAGGCAGAAGCAAAATATTCATCCTCCTGTTGTCTGTGGGTTAATCACCATTAAAGTGTTTGTCTTGTTTCTTTTATATAATTATTTGCATTAAAGTTCACTAAATAAACATATGTAATTGTGTTTACAGGTTATGAAACAAAACATAAATGTATCAGTAACGCATCATATGTTTAAACAACAGGAGCATCCATCATAACTTCCTGTTCTCAGAAAAAGCTCCCTGTTAAATTACGTCTCCCCTACTGTTGCTGATTGGTTGAGGTAGCGCGGTGATGACAAGGGTGGGTCACATCAGCACAGCAAATTTATTGTACGCTGTGTAATACTTTATATTTTTGTTTGTTTAAATTATGTTTATATTCATATGTCAGTAATGTTTTCTTAAGAGACACAATTTCAGTGACATTTTACACTCCATTGTTGTAATATTTGCATTAAGCTCTGGTTAGGTTCTCAGCCAACGTTTAGTAGTCTTAGTCCGGTCATGTGCTACCCCACTGTGTACATTGTTACAACATGATTTAAAGGTGAACTTTCCCAATTTGGTTGTGTGTGAGCACTGGCTTCGCATCATAAAACCCATCATCATTTTCCAAACAAAGCCACCATTCTTCTCCTGCACTTTGCAACCTGCTTATCCTCATTATCGTGGTTTTATCATGAAAACATGCACAGAGTCATGTGGTGGTTTTTATGTCAACCTCTAATAACACTTAATTCTTTAATGAAAGTTGGTAATTACAAACTGTACGTTTCCCAGCCCTTTTAAACAAAGGACTGTTTGTGATTTAAACACTTTGTCACCAACATATGGACAATGCTGTCAAATGAGCTTATATTTACAAATGGCATAACCAACATCCGTTTAAAGGGAAAAAGGCCAATACTTTTTTTGTGCATGAATTGCATATCTTTAAAAAAAAAAAAAGTTGAGTGTTTAGGTTTTTTTAAAATTATTTGGCTAGATCATTTTTTATTGTAAGATCTTTTATGAAAGAAGATGAGGTTCAGGATCTAATTAAAATATGATGGTCCCCTTGGAAATATATTTCACGAATCATTTATACGTGTTTCATGCAATTACCTACTTACCTTGGGCGCTGTCCTAGGCCTGACCTAGAGCAGCACTGATAACCATGCCCTCCGTAGCCATCGTCCTCTCTCTTGAGCATAGGACTGCGCGCTGCATATCACCCATGCATAGGTTCATTCAACTTAGAATTATGACATCTGGTCATTCTACCCCATGTCCTATTGGGGGCATCTTTAAAGCCAGCCAATTCAATACTCCCATCAAACCATATATTTTGGAAAACTAGACAACCCAGAGTATTTCAAATGCTAGTATTTTAACACTTTCATGCACTAATTCTACCAATAGCCTTTGCCAATGTTTGTGGAAGTAAAGTTCTTTCATACACATTGTACTTCAGGTATGGATTACATACATTTGCAGAAACATCCCCTGAGTGATAAAATGTGGTCATTGATCATTTGACAACTGAAATTCATGCCAGGAGAAGGACAGTGCTTTGAGGACCACATTTCTTTCAAATATGGTGGCGGATGAACCAAGCAAGCGATCGTTAATTGCTCCATAAATGCTCTTTCCAGCAGGTGGGTGCCGCCATATTTGAAAGACATGCGGTCCTTAGAGTGGTCACATATGGCCCTTATTTTTTTTCTTGTGTTGCTAAATGCCTTGCTATTGCTGCAACACCATTTGTTTTTCTAACTCCATGATGTGCCAGGCACTTTAACTGTATGATTTTCCATGGTGTGTCTGGCAAATAAAGGGGTTAAATTAGTCTACAGATTTAGATAAGCAACGTATATGTTTTTTTAGAAACCTACCTAATATTAATACTATGAAAGCAAGCATATTGACTTCCTGTTCTATGGTATCTGTTTAATTTGTTTGCAGGTGGTTCTGTATAATATTTTGTTTTAAAACATTGGAACAAATAATTAAATATTGTAGGGTTTTTTCTTGTGTTGATCCAGAAAATAACCCTTTCTTATCCACTCTTGTGTTTAATTATCTCTAATACCGCACAGAGTGTGGAGAAAGCTATTTGCAGACTCTACTTTATTCTATTGGATTTCCATGTAAACTCTCCCATGTGAATGCTCTCTTGAGATGCAAGCAACAGAATAGATAGAACTTTTAGGTGTAATAATCCAGAGCTGTTTTACATGCAACTGCTGTAGTTTTCCAAAGTACAACATCTTCCACTGAGACCTATTAGTATTTATAACTTTATGGTAACTAACCACTAACCACTTACCTATCATATATACGACTACTACTGTCCTGGGATATAAACATGCAAACAATGCCCCTTATTCCTAAACTTACCCATCACCAATCAGAAGCACATAACACATTTGAGGCATTATAGTATGTGAATGAGATGTTAAATTATAACATTATTTTACACTGGAGGATGGAATTATGAGTGTACACTTATGCACTGCTGCTTCATTAATCTCATTCTCTCTGGGTTTTCTGAAAACAAATTTAGCAGACTATGGATTTCTATGAATGGCAGTGTTAAGGCAATTTGCATATTTTGGCAATTCGTACAAATCCCCCAAAACAAGGTGGGACCCCCAAAGAAACAAACCAAAACAAAGCAAGGAGCAGCTATTTTTTACCATATTTAAATTTCATTGGTTCTTTCACTATCACTCAACCATTCTCTCACATGCTCATTTACTCTCTCTCGTGCTGTCCCAGAAAGTCTTGCTTACTTCTCTGCCAACTGCTTGTGTGTCTCTGTCTCTGTGCTGCCCAGCTTTGCTCTTGATCTTGCATCTTTTTGTTCTTCTTTCTTCTCCATTCTGTCTTCTTCCAGACAGGGACATGGCCTCCTGGTAAACTTCCACAAAATGGTGGAGTTTCTGGGCACATCCTCTTTGGATGTGTTTGGAGGAACAGGGGAGAGGATGTGCCCGGAAGCTCCAAAGTCTTGCCCAACGTAGCCTCACGATGAACTTCTACAAAATGGCAGGGCTTCTGGGCTCACCCTCTCCCCAGTTCCTCCAGTCGGAGAAGAGGATGTGCCTGGAAGCTCTGCCTTTTCACTGAAGTTCACTGCAACGTCATGTCCCTGTCCTATTGTCCATGGAGAAGCGACAAAGAAGCAGCATGGAGACAGGGACATGGAACCGGTTGGCAGAGAAGGTAGGGAGATGTTCTGAGAGAGAGTAAATGTACTATGTGAGAGTGTGTGAGAGAGCATGAGAGAGTGAATGAGTGTAAAAAGCCCCCCCCCCAATTTTCAGAAAACTCAAAAAGCGAAATTCGTTGTCTGAAAAAAATGGACCAAAAATGAAACAAAACATTTGTCCGAATCGTTTTTGATTCATTTGCGCAAATCTAAAATTAAATTGCGTCTTTCTGTAAAATAGTTTGTACATCAGCATACCTATACTTTGCATATTTTGTTTTATAATTTGTGGGTTTTTTAATAGTTTTTAAAATATTTATTTAAAGTTATTTGGAAAAGACGAGATCTGTGGATCTGTATGCACATTTATAATCTGTGTTACAGAATTATCTAATCATGTCCTGAGATTCTCTCCTTGCAGCCTTAAGATACACACTGCTGGCTTCTCCCCTGTCAGCAGGAGACAGCATTGCTCACTGCCGATTGCATTTAAGCAGGTTCAGACTGGCCATTCAGCAAACTTTTCAAATGCCCAGTGGGACCTCCCTAGCCCGGACCAGAGCCATAGCTAGCTCCTTTTGCACCCAAGGCAAGAATGGAAAATTGTGCCCCCCAGCTATTTTTTTTTTTATAGAGGCTATTTTATTCACACTGCCTTTATACACACCTGCCCATAAACACACATACACACATTCACTACCCTTACACACAACTGCCCATAAACACACATACACACATTCACTACCCTTACACACAACTGCCCATAAACACACATATACACATGCACTGCCCTTACACACGACTGCCCACACACACTGCCTTTACACACCCCTGCCTTTACACACACAAATGTACATACACACACACACACAAGCTTACAAACACACACATATATACACATACACTGCCCTGACACACCTTTCTCCCCATCTCTTATGCCCAGTGGCCCACTAACCAACAGTGCCACACACTCACCTGATCTCCAGTCCATCGCTGAACCTTTATTGTCAGTAACTTTATTGCTGCCAGCTAGATACTCAAGGCTGCTCACTAAAAAAGTGTAAGGGCATAGCATGTGGCCATGTGTATCACATACCTTATAATAAAGTTGCCAGGACAAAACCGTAAAAACACCTCTGAAAACCTGCTGGGATCTCTGACTATGCTGTATACCGATAATCTCACAATGCAGAATCTGAATAAAACGTAACTCTTTGGTTACGTTAAAAAAAACAAAAACAAATGAAAAGCAACCTAAAAAGGCCTCACACTTACATAGGCATCTGAAACATCCATGACTAAGGTTTTATGGGGGTGTACTAAAGCTTCAGCTATAAAATGTCCAGGCTTAGTCACAATGAGTATGTACGCACCAACGGTTTTTTTTAAATTTCGCGCATTTATTATGAAATAATTTGAATGTGAGTTTCTGGCAGTGGTATAGCATTCACTATGGGTGAAAAGATATACAGAAGTGTCAAGCATATGGTCAGCTGTCAAAAAAACATTTCCCTTTGAACACCTAGATAAACAAGGTTGTTCAACATTTTGGGGGTGTTAAACTGTGAATTGATAGACTTTTTTTAACATTTAGAAAGAGGACTTCAATTTCTAGTCCATCTAGTCCTAACATTTGTTGAAGGCTTATGTGGGCTTGTAGCCTGATTTATTTTATTCATAGAAACATAGAATTTAATTTGGTTCGTTTCAGGGGTTGGAAAATTTGATCTGGATCTAGGAGCCAGACAAAAAAGATGGGAGCAAGTTTTGAGCCTTGCCGTACACTAACATTTACATACTCTAACACCATAATGTAACAGACACATCTTATGCTCAGAAACACTAACACCTTACAGTAACACGCACACCAACATTGTACATTCATGTGCACACATGCTAACACCATACACTAATACACACACTCTAACACAATATTACTGTATTGACATACAAATGCCATACTGTAATGTAAACAACATCATACACACTAGGCTGTAAGCTCGTTTGAGCAGGGCCCTCCTCACCTGTTGTTTCTGTAAATCAAATTGTTGTTACATAATACTTGTTACGTCCTGTCCACCCATTGTACAGCGCTACGGAATTTGATGACGCTATATAAAACAATAAATAATAATAATACACACTAGCACCACACTCTTATACACATGCATGCGCTATCAAACCATATACTATTTCTTCTGCCACCGGCACCCTATGTTTTCTTGCAGGGATGTGGTTAGGTGAGTGCTGTGAGGCTCCACGCGGGGTCACGTAATGCACTCGCCTCACCGCTACACCACGCAAGGCAGAAATCATGATGGCAACCCTGCAAAACTCTGGGCACCAGGAAGTGGTTTCTAGTGACCATGGCCACCCGCCAGGTTTGTCAAGCCCTGGTTTATTAATATAGCGCTAACTGTACAAATGAAAAACACAACAGGGCAATGGCATGGTTTAGATATATAACGATGCCTCGATGGTTTTACACACATTCACAGACTCTAATCGTGTGATGGTTTCACTTTCTGTGTCACATCTGCCCAAATGCAACTAAAGGGGAGAAACCCAGTTTAAATGTACATGTACTGAAACATAGCAACATAGAATTTGACAGCAGATAAGAACCATTCAGCACATCTAGCTTGCCCATGATCCTGATGTAATGAGTTAGACCTTGGTCTTGTATTAGATTCAGGAGCCTATGCCATGTATATTTAAATCACTTTGCAGTATTAGCCTCTATCACTCCTGACAGGAGGCTGTTCCATTTGTATAGTGTTTTATACAGTGTACTGCCTTGCTTCGTACGGCGCTCTGTTGTTGTACTGACTGAGATGTAAAAAGCTTTTAGTTCAGTGAAAGATGGATTGTACCCATAATGTGACAGGTCACAGCCAACACAAGTGGTGTGACCCGTGTCTGTCTATTGTCTCTCTTGTTCCCTTTTTGCTAAAGGAAGTTTATATGTATTCAGCTGGATAAGTAGAGTGCAAGCAAGCATTGTTGTTTCAGGACTCCCCCCTGTGACTTACAACTCTGTGCTTTGATTTCTAAAAACCAAAGAAAAAGGGAAATTGTGACGACAATAAAATAAAAAAATATATATTTTCCATTTAACGCAGGACACGGAAGCCCACATGGGAGTTAGCGGAAATCAAGACTCGTTGCTGCAGTATCTGGATTGTAACAAAGTTGCACCAGTATTTGTGTATTTCTCACAAAGTTATCAGAAAAGTCACAATGGTTACATTAAATGTATATACATAAAATGTTGTGTATTCCATCTGAAGGCTGCTCACACAATGTATAAAAATGTTTTTGAGGTCTACAATGTATTACCTTCAAGGGACACTCCAGCTATCTTATACCATTTAACATGCAAATGTTTGTGGGGTTCCCTTGCAAATGCATGGAAGGATTCTGCAGAATCACCCCACACAAATTTGCCCTATCCCCCACTCCCCAGCTTTTTGCTCTCCAGGAGACCTCTGTGCGCATACACGGAAAACACTCCCATTTACTGTTTGGAGCAGCCAATCAGATACACAGGACATTTCCCCTGACAGCTGGGACACAAGACACTGCAAATGTTGGTCTGTTGACACTGTTGACACCTATGAGAGTTTCAATGCTTAGTCTTATATAGGTATAGAGCTGTAGCTATAGAGAAGAGAGAGGAAATTTGGTAAAGACGATACATTTACTGGATTGGAAGCTTTTAAGACTATCTAGGTCTCTTCTTCAGGCTAATTCTTGTGGTGAAAGTGAACCCTACAGCTCTTCAGACGTCATACTGAACTTCTGTGGACCAGAACATTTGCCACTCAAATCATAATACGGTGTGCTCCTGATTCCGAGAGTGCAGCTACTGGTTTAATCTGGAGTAATGTGGATGTGTTGGTCCATCTCACCCCTTGTGGTTCAGATCCCCAGGGTCGATGGGGAACAAACTACAGAGGGTTTGCATCTGATCTATATGCAGAGTCTGTAGAGTTTCAAACTTAGTTTAGTGAATACCTTTTGTTGTCATTTATCAGGCTTATTTCTCTAATTGTTCTGTTATATAGTGAATCTGGGGTTTGGTAGGTAGACTTAGCAGACAATACATTTTTCCCTACAGTGTATGCCATAACCTGAAACCGTAAAAGGAAGGAAATCTTCAAAAGACCACCAGTGATACCACATAAAATAGGCAAGACAAATGCTAAAAATGGCCAAGAAGGTGCTGGCAATGCGACCAGCCAAAGCAGCCAGAGCTTAATCTGGAATGACTCTAAAGGAAGCAGGATGGCAAACAAACTTGAAGGACTATAGATGGATGCTGAGACCACTTAGATTGTTTCTTCGCAAATGAACTAAACAGCCTTCATCTAATCCGGTCATACATTTGAGCAATATACTAGATGCAATTGGAAGAAATGTGTTACCGTCCGAGGTACATAAATAACCCAGAGATTGACTATATGGGTGCTGCGTTACCAATTCCGAAATAAGGACTGTAAAAGTCTTATGAAGAACAGCCCTCAGACATCTTAAAGGAACAGTCATAGGTTTTTAGTTGCCACGATTGTTCCGCTTGCCGGCCTTTTCTCTTTCATTGCGGCGTTTCTATGTGAAATACTACGTGGGCAGTCTGGGGCCCTGTCCCTTTCACCTTGATGGCCCGTTGCATACCTGAGAACTTTATCCTGAGACTCTTTAAACATTAACCCTATAATGGCCCATCATGCAGATTCTATGAGACTCTTTTAACATTAACCCTATAATGGCCCATCATGCAGATTCTATGTAGAGTGGCAAAATACAAAAATATCCATTCCCGTCTGGGTCGGAGAGGTTTGGGAAGCTTTATTTGGAAACAAGTCTGTAGAAGCACAGTTGGCTTCTCCTTCCAACCACACATGGAGCTCCCAAGTGTAATAAAGAAGTAGGGTCTGAACAAGAAGGGGGATCAGCAGGTGCGAGGCAAAGAAAGAGCTTTATTTCAGGACCAAACAGGAATGTCTTCTCCTACGGTGCAAAATGGGCAGCTGCTGGGCACCCAACTATCCATCTTGCCCCTTGACTAACCTGCCCTAATGCATAATTTTAGTCTCTACAAAAACAAGTTTGCAAAGTCCTTGAAATCCCCTCAGGGTTACAAAATACATGACGTCCAGGAGTCTATACGGATTATTTAATAGGAACAATTCTGGTATATTTCTGCAAATTTTAGCTATTCCATTGGTTGCTATAGTGATAACACCACCACAATGTTTTTTTTATTATTTAAATAAATGAGCTCTTCTTAATATAATGGAGTGGTGGGTAATTCCTTCTTTATTTATTTTCTTAGCTTGTGTACCTAAAAGGGGTTGAGTTTGCGCACACTGTGTACACACTGCCCCGTGAATCGCTGACTTAGCACGCGAAGCCCGCAGTTTGTTCAGCAGGAGGTGAAGGACCGTATAAATATAAGTTTGTGCGCCGCGGGCTTCCGTAGTTCTCCTGCTCTCTCTTTTTCTTTCTCTCCCCTCCCTAACTGCAGACTGCAGGAGAGACTGAGAATAGACATCAATCTGAGCCCGGGCAGCGGCGGGACAGCCGGGGAGTAGGAGGTATGCGCGTCTCTGCGGACACATGGGGCTTTACGTGTATAGCGACCAGGGGCATATATGCAATGGGGTCACACCGCGACGCACTTGTGTCAGGGGTGAGCCGGGTGACAGCCTGCAGATTTAAATACCCGGGGCTCCGCGTTTTATTACTAGGGAAATAATAGCAATGGTGTGTCAGGCGCTTTGGGTGCAGATCTACATATTTGTGTATTGTGGCCTATATACGTGTGTCAGGGGTAGGAACATAAAACCTCTGTCTGTCTGTATTATGCACACACGGGGCTGGACAGATTTTAGCCAAAATGTCAGCAGTCAGCTTGATTGTTTTTATGATCCAGGTAGAGAGGCTTCTAAAATTCCTTTTTAACTATTTAAAGATCGTATGATCTTTTATTCCACATGGAGAATGAATATATAATCTGTTTATAATGTGAGACCGAGGCACCAGCAGGGATATTTAGCGTTCCCGGCTCACCCTGTACAATGTGTTTTATATTTATACAATAAGTATTTTGTATAGATTGGTCATTGGTTGCGTCGGTCTCTGATGGTAGTTAGGTGTAGATTGTAAGCTGGTTAGATCAGGGCCCTCCTCACCTTTTGTTTCTGTAATGCGCTACTTTTCGTCCAGTTTACTCATTGTACAGCACTGTGGTATAGGACGGTGCTATATAAAGCCATAAATAATATAATGAATGCAGGATGTTAGATTGTTATTTTGTGCATATACTTTAACATTCTTCTTTTCCAATTGTATTGGAATATTTGCCTATACATGATGAATGTGTTAGTAATGGGGTGAAATAGGTGGTGTTTGTATAGTTTGTTCGGAAAGTTGTGTGCGCACACGGGGTACACATCGGTAAGGGCAAAAACTTTGGTTAGAAATTAACGCATACTTTTTATTTACTATGAGAAGGCTTTAATAATTTAGAAACAGAAAATTTTAAGAAGCCTTGTCAGTTTTCATGGCAACAGCCTATCAGTTCCTGGTTTTGTGTCATGTGACAATTAAATGTTCCCAGCAAAAAATCTGAAGGCGGCGAAAGTTTCCTTTGAAGATTTATTTCTGGGAAGGCTTTGGGTATCCGATGCTACTTCGCATAATGTTCCTATTACGGACTTTTAGATACTCTGTGGAATGTAACGCTTTGTATGCGGAGCAACACATTTTAACGTTCACGATTTTCCCTTTTCTGTACAATATTTGAGACGTGGCTGCGTGGTTCCCAAGTGCAAAAAAAAAAAAATGAACCGTGTATGAATTTGACTATTTTGGATGTAAATGACACCGTTCTGTTGAGAATCTGCGGTGTACGTAACGGGTCGCTCCTCGAGCAGCCGTGGCTTCTACCTGCCAGGCCGCAGCTGGAAGTCTGAGAAAAACTTGTTATACATATCCTGTGAGGGAGACATATCGCGTTAACCGGGACACACAAAAGTACAAATACTAGCGGAGACGAAACGGTGTGTATAGTGTGCGTGGCGTTAGCATGACGGTGTGTACACAGGCATTTAGAGCGATGTGCCGGGTCATCGACAATACATAACGAGGACGGTTAAGTGTGCTGTGTTTCTTTGTGTTTGGTAGGTTTCACTGCTTAGCTTATTACACATATTTTATACAAATATATATTATATATATCTCGATCTATCTATTAGTCGGTTGCGGTGTGTTTGTAAATAGGATAGCACAGAAGGTCTTTTAGCCCTCCTTATTTTAGGTGACAAACCAACGGCTGTGCGGTTGTCACTGACGGCCCGGCTCGCGTTTCAGGGACGGTATCTGATCTTGCTGCGCGAAGCCTTTTATACACGGAGGATCCGTTACACTACTGCTTTAGGTACTTGATAACTAGTTTCCGCCTCTTTAATGTTTTTTTTTTTTTTTTACGCTTTATTTATTGTTTTGTATATTTTCTCAACCATAAATATTATTAAAATAAAAAAAATATTCGGAATGTTGCAGGGTTTAAAATATTAGGTTTCTAAATTATCTTCATTATCTTCAAGTAAAGGCCCCTTTTTTTTTTTTTTTTTTTTTTTTTTTATGAACTCCAATTCTTTCTGAAGGGTTTTGTGTACGCAATATGGGCAGATTTTCTATTTGTATTTTTTTTTTTTTACATTTTTGAATGCCGTGGAACTGTTTGCACTTTAATGATTTAAATATGCTAAAAACACATGCTTTTAATTTATTAACGGATGAAGTAGAATGATGAAGCAAAAGTGTCTTGCCAGAAAATAAATAAATAAATAAATAAAAAACGATATATTTTATGTTTTTTTTTGTTTGTTTGTTTTTTCTCTCTAACATTGCACCATCGCTCTGGTGTGTAGACGTTACTGCGGTGTTTACATGGCTTGTCGGTTCACACGCGTTGAAGGTAACTGTACATGTGTTGCATTTTTTAAATATTGGAGAGCTGTGCCATCCCAGCAGTCCACGGGGGAAGCCCAGACGCTGCACGGCAATAAATCCCCAGCGCTGAGTGCAGATCTAACAGAGTCCCTCTGCTTGTGTTTCAGGTCGCCTGTGTGAAATCTGACAGCGAGTCCCTTCGCCCACCCCACTCCTCCGCTAGCGCTGGAAACAAAAGCCTTGCAGCATGGGGAATGACACTGGCATCCACGCGTGCTGACGGGCACCTGAAGCCATGTACCACCTAGCAAGACAGCGGGTCTGATTTTTGTATTGGTACGCTTGGACAAAAGGCTTTTTTTTTTTTTTTTTTTTTTTTTTTTTTTTTTTTTAAATTACATTTAAACATAAGAAAGGATTTTATCTCCAAACCCTTTTGAGCTATGGAGGCAGTGGAACCTGGAACGACCATAACCAGCCGGCTCAAAAACCTCCTCCGGTCACCTTCGATTAAACTGAGGAGACAGAAGCTGGGAGCAAAGAAGGAAGACATAGGGAGCAAGGTATGTTTTAGTACGCGTGTGTGAGACACGGTGTATTCTCCACATGGCATTGACCTATTGTCTCAGTAAACATGTTCTCTAGGGGTATTTGACCGATCAGTCTGGAGGTCTTCATGCATTTAAATATGTTGTACATCGCTGCAGAATGTGATGGTGCTATACAAGGCTTTTAGTGCACCATAATAAATACAGTTTCCAAAGTGTGAACAGGGGATGCTGTATTACGAGTAGTCTAGAAGTTTATTTTATTTATTTAGGAAATGTTTAACCAGGAGGAATGCATTGAAGTTGCTCTCATTTGTCCAGGAGGGCATTGACATGTACAGTTATGGTTAATAGAATGGCATTGTTACGCTAAATATAAATAAATATTTTGGTGCTTGTTTATAAGGGCTGTGAGATTTTACTGAGCCTTTGTAGTTCCATTAGTCTTCTGGTTTTTTTTTTTGTTTTTTTTCCTCTCTTGTATATGGCTGCCACATGTGCTGGGAGACTGTGTCTTGTATCCACTTCCTCTTTCCTCATACTGAAGTCTGTTTCTTATTGGTTGTTTTTTTTTTTTCCATCGCATAACCAGAAAATTGTTTTGTTTTTCCTTTTAGATTTAAGGCCTTTATCATTTGCCAGCAAAATGTATTATTTCTGATAGCAAAGCCCATGTATATTCACAGCCTCGGTTTTTGACACAGACCTTCAGATTGAAATATTCAGTGTTTTCCTATTCAAAACCTAATCTACTTGTGGCACAAGGAACACTGATGTGCGTGCAAGATCCAGAATGAAGTGGAGGTCTTTCCCTAGAATCCAGGTTCCCCTCACACTTCCTTTAAAGATTACTTTAACAGAGGTGGTCAGGTGTTTGACCAGCGGTTCTGCTCGTTCTCTGTGGAGAGTAACAATATTATTTGTAATTGTTTATGTTAAAAAGCAACTAGTTTACATGTTTAGACAAGTTTCCACAAGCATTCTTATCAAGAAAGGATTAGGTAACCATAGTGGAAAAGGCTATAGAATGCCGTTCCATTGGAAACATTGACACACTGTGTGAAGAACAATAGAGCGACCGTTCATGTTTACGCAAACGTTTGGCCGCCTTAATATCAGTCACAAAGGTGTATGCACTTGGAGCGTGCTTTGTGTGATTTATTGACACATTAGATGACATATTACAAGTAAAATAACCCTTTTTATAACTCTGGAAAACATTAAATATTATATTAACAGAAGATCACATTGTGATACTCAGCCACTTTTTGTTTTAAGATGTGTGATGGCAGGCAGTGCGTGACTTTCTTATCACTTCAGGAATCTAGAAGAATATATCTTTAGGAACCTGTTTTCTGTTCTTTCTACACACATTATTGTGAGCCACGCTCGCTCACTCTTATACATGCCTAGGAACTTCCCAACTAGCTTGAGCCCTCGCTCTTATGGTTTTAAGGGGGGGTTATTTGCCTAGCGAATGGTGGAGGTTGTCCCAGAATAGGATGGGCATCCATAAACACTACTTCTGTGACCTACAGTTTCCGTGTGAAACCCTGAGAGCTTCCAGGTATGTTCATAGCCCCCAAACATTGCGTTTCTAGGAAAGTGGGATAGAAGGAATGGATTGCCTCCTCCAGGCAATGGCTTTGCTTGGATTGTTATTGGTAGTAAGACTGATGAGCCCAGGGTGCATCTCTTCTAGAAGAAGAGGTCCATCCCACTAGTCCATTTTCATTGTTTGGACACCTAGCAGCACTTGGTAGATGCTGGTTTCTCTTGGGGTGAATGT
The DNA here is from genome assembly GCF_027358695.1 of Spea bombifrons. Classification (NCBI taxonomy): domain Eukaryota; kingdom Metazoa; phylum Chordata; class Amphibia; order Anura; family Pelobatidae; genus Spea; species Spea bombifrons. The sequence continues at coordinate 39,702,521 of NC_071095.1, read as the reverse complement.
TGGGCTCTCAACATGTCTTAACATTTAATGCCTGAAGTTCTATTGGGAGATTTTGCTAAGCATTCTGAATTATAAAGCCAACTTGAACCACTTTATATCTGACTGCCCCCTTTAACACTTATTTTTATTTTTTTTTCTATGTTAAACTTTGTGTTTTTATTTTCTTTAAAAACAGGAATTTTTGTAGAATGTTGTCTATTTTTAACTTTAGCTTTGTAAACTAGATCTACGTAGAACAGCTTAAACTAGAAAGCATTTTTGTTTAATCGGATAAGTGGAAGATGTTTTCTCCTAAATTTTACCCCGCGGAGCTCATAACATAAATACTGTTATAATTTTGGCAGCTCCCAGCTAAAATGTTCCAGGGCCTGCTGGGTAAACACCTTCTTTTTTTAATGAGCTGTAAACACTAAGTACCTCTGACAGTCTTCACTGGTCACAGTAATGTCTAGTTGACAAGAATAACACCTTCAATCAAATGTATAGAAGGAAAAAGTGTGGAGTTACCCTTGCTTGATGGGACACGTTTCTAAAACCCAAAGGAAATGGTAAATATAATTGCGGAAGTCTTGGGGTTATTTAGTGCCCCAGTAGAGAATGAATGGTTTTAAACCCCTTTTCTAATTTCATTTATTTACTGGGTATTGTATTATACCAGCTTATAGGTATATTACTGTAGTTGTGTCACCCTTCAACAAGCTGGTGTGTGTGGTTATGTGTCTGCAATCCCCTGTTCCACGTACCTAGGAAATGACTCAAAAAGCAGGTGTGTCTTGAAAGTGGCATAGGTGTATATTTTCAAGGGGCCGGGGAAGCGGGAATCCTTTGTTCTGTCTGTCCTAGCAAGAAGAGTTTTTAAAAGAAAATTATTGTTCTCTGGTGAGTCAGGACCAGAGACATGAAATGTGGATCTCTACTTTTATAATGGAGGTTTTTTATTTATTTTTTTACCCTACTTTGCGCCTACAATAGGACCCCTCATTTCTAGTTTTATAGTATTATTACTTATTGTTTTATATAGTGCCACTGTATTCTGCAGCACCATTTTGCTTTGTGCAGCTTTCCGTGCTGAATTCTGCTGGTCTCGCATGATCAGATCCCACGATCTTCCGAGATTTAGCTGAAGAAACCTGGGTTCGGTAAACAGACGCCAAATGCTCTGACAAGAACAGCCTTTGTGTCTCAGGATAAGGTGTTCATCTTCTGATGTAAGCACACTCGCGCTTACTCCTCTGACACACTCTCTCTCTCGATCCCGAGGTCATATATATATTGAGGCTGAATCACAGCAAGATAACTCGCTCAGTGCTTTGCAATGTGTTTGACTCTGAAGCTCCTTTTAACTCTTTAGTGCCAATGCAGGAAAACGGTAACAGAACAAAATAGTGTATTCTATACACTGAGAAATAACGGTTGAGATGTGAGTTGCTATGTCGCTCTTGTCCTGCAGTAATTCTCTAAGGGCTGCCGAGCGCTGGCAGGTGTCTAATATACACACTGGACTTTGCAAATATACACTTTTTTTGTGCGCACCCAAGGCCTGCTTCTTTAAACCAACGCCCACCAGTAACTTTTCCCATTTTGTGTCCTAAGTAGCTATGGTCAAACTGTCAGCTCATGGGTCGGTGCACCCCAGAGGCAAAAAAATATTATACGGCACTCGTTTCCATAGCACTTCTTACCATACAGACTTTTGAAGGATCTAACGACTTGTTTTCAGATCCGGACCCCACATTATATAAACACATCTCTGCTCTGTTATGTTGTGGATTGTTCGTGGTCTTTGTGAGTGTGAAGAAAAGGGAGATAAGTAGGACTAGAAATTGATTAGATAATGTTAACTCTGCCCCTGAGATGCAGATCTCCGCTTTAGTGATGTTGGCCTGTAAACTAAAACATGTCAAAAAAATAAATAAAAAAATAGCACAGATTGCAAAACAGAAATGACAAGCGGTCATTTTTATCAGGCACAGGGCAGAGCCCCATTTGTGTCTGAAGTCCATACTGCTGAGATATGATCTTGTATCCTGGCGCACTGACTTTTAAGGACGTATGGCGCATGGCTTAGCACAGTCATCCATAGTATAAATGGGCATGTTGGGGGAGGTCTTCCTTGTAAATGGCCCATTATGGAGCGGCACATCAAGGACCTTCATTGCCCTACACCTAGTTGGCCAAGGTCGGGATACACTGCTGAGTTTAATAATTAGTATATTTTAGATATGTTAAGTCTTAGTTGTGAGAGTTCTCCTTTAAGGATTCCAGTGTGGCTCCTCCTTTTGTATGTTCTGTGTTTTAATCCTTTAAATGTCCCAATGACCTATAGATGATAAATCTTATCATGTAGACCAGGGTTTTAATAGAAAGTTGCCAAATTGGATACCATGAATTTACAGAGGGTCAATGATACAACTTAGAAGTGTGTGTGTGTGTAATTCAGGTCACTTACATGCTGTTTGAGGTTTGCCATTTATTTCTCAGCCCAACATGGAGAAGAGGACATGATTTAGGCTTTCATTTGCGTTCGGTGGGAGTGCAGCCCGTCACGTTGCTGGGCAAACAAATCTACACGCGCTTCATATGGGTTTTATCTGGCCGCTCTCCTTGGATTCGCTATCAGCAATTGGCTTTAATTAGGAAATCTGCACACGCTGAGTCTGTCATCTCTTGCATTAAATGGATGTATTCCTTCAGGAGTATCAAGGGTCCATTTGTGATTTAAATGTATTGGATTACCGGCTTTGTAAATGGGGTGAGCAGGATCATTCTTAATTAAATAAACCTTTTAGTTAGTGACAGAGACAGCTGGGTTTTTCTTGCTAACTGCGTAGGAAAAGACGTATGTTCTGCTCTGTCCCAAATTATTCTCAGTTGGATGCGGACCTGTAGAAAGTTCTCCGGTTCAAACAAATGCAGAAGGCTTAAAGAGGCCATTCTCCTGCTCAGCCCTTCATGTTCCGATATGACCTTGTCTGGGGACTTGAGCTGACCTCAAAACTACTATCTTTTTAATATGGTCTTTTTAAATGCGACAACATATTTCTGCTAATGGTCAGGTCAGTCCCTGAAAAGGTAAGGATATGACTTGCTGGTGACCAGCTAGTCATAACTAGGGCAGATTAAATGAGAAACATTTGGTGAGGAATAAGAACTAGTCGGCCTATCTAGTCTACTAATTTTTTCTGTAAAGACTCTCCTTAGTCATTAGTCTTGTCTTGGGTTCAGGATAGCTTAATTCCTATCCTGTGCATATTTAAATTCTTGCTGTATTAACTCCTACCTTTTTTGCTGGGAGGCTGTTCCCTTTATCTACTACCCTCTAAGTAAAGCAAAAACTTCCTTACGTACATGTAAACCCCTGACCCCTTCTGTTTTTAGGTTGCAGTCTCTTAACATTTTTTCTCTTTGGTACTTAAGCTTCTGGTGAGGATAGTGATTATGATGGAATTACACAACTAGATGTGAAGGCTGATTTTGTAAAGATAGAACCTCCCTTACTCTACAGTTGCCCTTTGAGTTTTTGTCCATGACAAAGCATTGTCCTAAATGAAATGAAAATTGTAGTAAATGTTTATGAACACTTTGACTTTCCTGGGCATTTCATTTGTAACTTGGATGACATAGTGGTTCAGCAATAGTTTAAATTCTGTATGCGCTCGTTACTTTTATTGCCTCCAAGAAGCACCATCCTGTGTGAATTGACCAGCGACAATCAGTGCTTTGTGATTTATGGATTTAATTGTGTGTATTCTGCTGCACCAACAAATTACCCCAAACTAGCTGATTAAATAATGCAGGGCTTGACAAATTTGTTGTGAATCTAGGCGCCAGGTAAAAAAGTTAGGAGCCAGGATTTTTTTAAACTAACAGTTGGTCAGGAGCGATCAGGCAGCAGGGGGGTGTTGTGTCAGGTCCCCACACTCATGTGGAGACCAAAGAACCCTCTCCCCTGTCCCTGAAGCTGCCTCTGGCAGCTGGGACTCAATTGCGGGTCTATAGACCAGCCATTGCAGGGGGAGTCTCTGATGACTGCTGTAGGCTTCCATGCCTACAGAAGCCATCAAAGGGCTTGTGGGGGCTCGTTTTTGCTGTTGCAGCAGAGCCCAGTACAAAACGGGAATTAACCCCTAAATGCCGCGGCATTGAAGGGGTTAACGCTGCACTGTCGCTCTCATGGAGCGATCAGGCAGCTGGGGGGTGTTGGGTCAGGTCCCCACACTTGTGTGGGGACCCAATCAACACACAACCCCCTTCCCTGAAGCTGCCTGTGGCAGCTGAAAACACGATTGCTGGTTTTGCAGCAACCGCGTTTTCAGCCTACAGGCTCACTCCGTGGGAGTGATCTCAGGCTCGGGGGCGGGCTCTGAGTGGCTGTGCTGTCTGCCCAGACTCCTGGGCAGACAGCAGCAGCAGCGCCCCCGTGTGGTGACTCAGCCTCTTACATCCACAATTTTTTCTGGATGTAAGAGGCTGACAAAATCTAGGCGCCAGGACAAAATTCTCTGTCGCCATGGCGACCTGGCGCTTGGGATTTGTCGAGCCCTGAAATAATGTATTGGATCTCTTTACTTCTCCTTTCACAGTATTGTGCAAAGCTGTGCAGCTGGTATGATTGCTAGTTTGTACAGTTGGCTTTTGCTCCTGGGTTGCTTATGGGCCCTACATGGTGTCCTCCATAGGGTTAAGATTGAGAAGAACTGTATACTGATGAGGCCTATGCTGTGGCACCTGCACACGTATAATGCGGATTATAGTACAGAAAATCTGGAATGCCAAAGGCTGCATCACTGTCCCTAATGTCCCATTAAGCTCTTGCTCAGGCCCTGACCAGCACAAAGCTCGGTGCTTTCTTTAAAAATGGAGCACCTGATATCCCTGACAAATTCAGTGTAATGCTGTTTGGGCGGCAAAGATGGCACTGTGGGAAGCGGGTGAAATGTTAGTTGGTGAAGTTGGGGGCCCAAGAAGTGGTGGGGTTCCCATATAAAGTGGGTGTGGCTAGAAGTGTTGATTAAGGGGAGGAGTTGGCAATATAGCCACACCCATGTAGGGGCACCAAAGAAATGACTGCACCATGGCTCGGCTGGCCCTTGGTCAGGCACCCCTTGAGTGTAGCCAAAAACAAGCCAGAGATTCATGGGCACGTGAGCATTCACGTTAAACATTTTGGAAGGGCTCTTTAACTCTTCATTACGCAGTCCCAACCAAACTTATATTGCAGAGCAAAATCCTTCGAATTGCAAAGTGAAGTAAGGGTGTCATGAGTAACTCATATAATGTAGTGGATGCATGGAAAGGTGACCCAGCAGAGGTGGTTAGTTTCTTTGTTTAAGCATTCCATGAGTTAATCTGATGTTGACTTAAACATGTTTCTTTGTGCATGCCCTCTGTCTCTGTTCTGGCTAGAGGTGTCATCTTCCCAAAGGACCCCTGTGGTGATTCATGGCCTAACAGATAAGGATCCTTAGTTATAGGAATTCCATTCCTATCTTAAGTGGAGGGGTTTCCATCACCTTTACCCCATCATAACTTATTGCAGGGCTTGACAAATTTGTTGTGACTCTAGGCGCCAGGTAAAAAAGTTAGGAGCCAGGATTTTTTTAAACTAACAGTTGGTCAGGAGTGATCTGATCATCATCAGCCCCTTACTAAACTCACAGCATTTGACCTGGAAGCACCCTGGACTTTCAGGTCAGTGCTGTTTTTTTTTTTAATTATTTTTTTTAACCCTTTCAATGCTGATGTTCCATTGGAGCACAGCATTGACTGATATTTAGCCCCCACAAGCTTGTGGGGACAAATGTTAACCCCTGCAATGCCATGAATGTCATACACAATTGTGGCATTGAAGGGGTTAACGCTGCACTGTCGCTCTCAGGGAGCGATCAGGCAGCAGGGGGGGGTGTTGGGGCTGCTCTCCACACTCATGGGGAGACCAAATAACCCTCTCCCCTGTCCCTGAAGCTGCCTCTGGCAGCTGGGACTCAATTGCTGGTCTATAGACCAGCCATTGCAGGGGGAGTCTCTGATGACTGCTGTAGGCTTCCATGCCTACAGAAGCCATCAAAGGGCTTGTGGGGGCTCGTTTTTGCTGTTGCTGGTCAGCCTGGGCTTCCAGGCAGACCAGCAGCAGCAGAGCCCCTTACAAAACGGGAATTAACCCCTAAATGCCGCGATCGCTGCATTGAAGGGGTTAACGCTGCCCTGTCGCTCTCATGGAGCGATCAGGCAGCAGGGGGGTGTTGGGTCAGGTCCCCACACTTGTGCAGTGACCAACACAATGCAGCGACCTCAAAGCAGAACTCCATGATATACTCTGATCGGAACAACATCATAAGAACCATCTGGACTTAAGGAGTTCCCACAGGCCTACTTATTGGAGAAACTCGTGAGTGAGGGTCCTGTGTTTAAGTCCCATTGCTGTTAAGAACTGTCTGCTGTTTTACTTTTATTTTGTATGTCTTGTTTTTTGTAATTCTGGCACTGTGTAATCTTTGTCTTTTTGTTATTAAAATATTCATAATCTAAGTCTGTCTTTGGGCTCTAGTATCGATATCCACAAACCCTAAGAGAGGATAACACGTTACCATATTGTTATTGAGTTCTACTGGATATACCGTATTGGCCCGAATATAGGCCGCACTTTTTTCCCCCACTTTAAGTCTTTAAAGTGGGGGTGTGGCCTATATTCGGGGTCTAGCGGGGGCAGCGGGGTTAGGATACAGATCCCCCGCAGCGGTGCAGGGGACCTGCATCCTACTGTCTGATACGCTCAGACAGCCTCCCCTGCCAGCACTTTCCACGGGGGGGAGTACCGGCACGGGAGGTTGTCTAAGCGCATCGCACGGACGTTCACCGGCAGCGGCGATGCGCCGTTGCCGGTGAACGTGCGCACGATGCATTCTAACCCCCCCGACTTACCAGGGCAGACTCCCGGGTGTCTTGCAGGGCCGGCGGAAGACATCTACGCAATACGCGTATACAAATACCGGTACCGGCACTTCCGCTGAGTGCCGGCACCGGGAGTTGTATACACGATGTGCATAGATGTCCCCCTCCGGCCCCGTAAGACACCCAGGAGTCTGCTCTGGTAAGTCGGGGGGGGGGGGAGGACAGAGTGGCAGCATATCGCGGGGAGGACAGAGTGGCAGCGTATCTCGAGGGGGGGGGAGGACAGAGTGGCAGCGTATCTCGAGGGGGGGGAGGACAGAGTGGCAGCGTATCTCGAGGGGGGGGGAGAGGACAGAGTGGTAGCGTATCTCGAGGGGGGGGACAGAGTGGCAGCGTATCTCGAGGGGGGGAGGACAGAGTGGCAGCGTATCTCGAGGGGGGGGAGAGGACAGAGTGGCAGCGTATCTCGAGGGGGGGGAGGACAGAGTGGCAGCGTATCTCGAGGGGGGGGAGGACAGAGTGGCAGCGTATCTCGAGGGGGGTGAGGACAGAGTGGCAGCGTATCTCGAGGGGGGTGAGGACAGAGTGGCAGCATATCTCGGGGAGGGGGAGAGGACAGTGGCAGCATATCTCGCAGGGGGAGGACAGAGTGGGAGCATATCTCGGGGGGGGGGACAGAGTGGCAGCATGTTTTTTGGTGCTTTTTTAAAGAAAAAAAATTTTTCTTTAAAAAAAGCACAAAACTTTTAGGGTGCGGCCTATATACGGGGGCGGCCTATATCCGAGCCAATACGGTATATATATGTTGTTGGCCTGGGGTGCTATTAACCCCTTCATGCCCACGCCCTCCACACAGTCACGGCTTGGCAAGTAGTCCTGACCGTGACAAGGGGAGTTAAAACTGCAACGGTAACTGCAACTTTCCACTTAATTGAAAACCCCTTCAGAGCTGCTCCTGATATCGCCGCTTATGCAGATCGATTAGGGAACATTAAGTACAGTGACACTTCAAGATGAGAACAGCCAAGAAAGTTTTCTGCAGACTGGCGCCAACATGAAACAGGGTTTTACATAACACTTTCGTTTAAAAGGAAAAAGAAAAAATATATATATATTTAACCACCCGCAGCAAGGTTTAAAATATCGCTCACAAAAAATGTAAGTGTACAGTTTGTGTGAAAACAGACATCTTAATAGTTTTATTCTTATATAACTGGGTATAATCTGAATGCATGTTCTCAACACATTTCCTTCTGCTGGATTTAACATGACATGCGGGGTCACCCATGCCGGTGCAGAGTGTTTCAGTAAAAATCATGTGGGATCTGCAATGGAAGTCCTGTGTTGAAGCAGCACATATCTCTGGTCTATGATTCTGCTTGCAGAAGCACGACAGTGTCTAAAAAGCATGATTGTCCCACAAAAATAGGACAGTTGGGAGGTATGTTGCTATACTCTCAGCTACTGAATTCTGGCTCCTTTCACGGCATATGCAGTCTTTGTGAATGGGTATTCTGCCTCTAACATGTGAGATGATCGAAGTATCGGCACTATGTGATTACATAGTAGCAAGGCCTTTAATAAGAAAACCAAAGATATATACCGGTAGTTTTTGTAGAGTTTTGTATGCCCACACACTCTGGTTGCCATAGAATTTTGTTTCTGTTTATTATGTTTTGTTTATGTTCAGAAGTTGTATTTTTTTTTTTCTTTTCTGTTTATTGTCTAGGATCATCTTGTTCAAAAACATGAGCCTGGAGCTGTTCCACCATGAACACAGCATTACATGTGGTTTTCATGCCTCTCTCAAGAACTAACTTGCCTGCTGTCATCTTATCTAAACACGAATTCTCTTCTTTAAAGCACTGGCCCTCCCTCCTCCCTTCTGAACAGGCTCTGATTGCCAATAATCTCTGCGTAGATAGACTGAAGAAGATGAAAGATGCTGTTCCACAGGACTCTGTAGGATTATCGAAGCATTTAGGTGCCTTCAGATGGTGACACTTCCCTTACTATTTAATTCATTGTAATCCAAGCCGGGTGAAGTTTTCCTCTTGTTAAGTTTAGGGCAGTATCTGCCTTGCCCCTTCTCGCTTTGTACGATAGTATTGCAAAGTAATTACTGCAAGCCAAAATACTCTGTACAGTTTTGGTAATAAAATGCCTGCCTTAAATAGACAAAAAGAAGATAAAAAAACGCCCTGCACACGGGCTCTTAAAATCTTCGTGGATTTATAACTTTCATAGTTAACTCTTTGCAATCTATCTGAGCACTTTTATGTAGCAAAGAAGGTTTAAAGAACATGTAACACAAATAATACAATAGGAGGACTCAACCTTAAAAGCATAAAAGGCATCAAAATTCAGATTCCCAGATTATCTAAAGCATAAATATTGGGGATTCTGTCGCACTATACGGCCATATATCTGAGTGAATGCTGAACCTAGTGTAACTACTGGGGTATTGAGCCATTTAAAAAGCAAGTGTCACCTATAGGAATATTTATTTTTAATCATAGTATTGCATTACACTTTTATAAAGCAGATTGCGTACCGCTATAACAATAGGAGAGAAAACATTTACGACCTCAGAATAGATTAATTGGTCTGCATAACATCAGTCAAGACAGTCCCACTAAAGAATAGAAGAATGTACTTTAAAATGCATTCTTAAAAAAAAAAAAAAACTTACTTACCTGGTGTGTGTGTGTGTGTGTGTGTGTGTATACACACACACACACACACACACACACACACACACACACACACACACACACACACACACACCCTTGGAGCGGCAACTACCCTCCTTCCTTCTTCATAGTCTGATGACTCTTGCTGCTGATTGGCTGCTTGAGACAACCAGTGGCATGAAAGGAATTCCCATATAAATTGATTGGAGGGCTTTCTGTAATGCTGCCGGAGCCCTGGAAATGTAAAGGGAACTATTGGTTATCATATGCATTAAAGTGCATATGATTACCGGATTGTGTCTTTAAGCCATTTTCTACCTTGTGTGAAAATGTCACCTTTTACATTAAACTGGGGGGAGGGATTTATCCAGCTCAGGTTAGGAGTCAGCGCCAGAATTATCAATTTGTTCTATTAAAGTTAACTAGAAAATTCAATTCAAACATTAGGTACATGGTGAACGTACGTGTGTGTGTGTGTGATTTTTATTGGGGTTTATATCTAATCAATAAATGTATATTAAGCATAGATGTCTATATATTATTACATGGTAGTTTTTAGGTAGATTACTGTACCATGGCGTATTATTGATCTAAGTACTACACACACACACACACACACACACACACGCACACACGCACACACACACACACGCGCGCGTACTCTCTGAACGTTAGCACAGCCCTGTCTTCGCTGCAGCTTGCACTGTGTGAGCTGCTGACATAGTACTGCAGGCTTGCATAACCTGCGTTGCACAACCCCTCGCGTAACTCCTGTTACACGACCCCGGTTGGTCTTAGTACACCCCTGAGATCTGTAGGAAAAGGTTGAGAGACTGGTATTGTCCTTCAGCATCTCAGTAATCCTGCAGATCTTGAGAACTTGTGTTCATTTGTTTCCTCAAACAGTAAACCTTATTGTATCGAGTGACAGAGATTAGCATTCCGCGTCTGACACTTTGCGTTCCATACGTTGCATCAACACAAGTTGATTTCCTCCAGACTGACAATAACTAATCTGCCTGGACAGCTGCTGGTCACACAGCAGACGATGTAACTACACTGTTACTCATTTGCGGCATTGCGAAGCTCCCCCAAAGGGGAATCCAAGGTTCAAGCCAGTTTGGTGGTACTTCCCCTAGTCAATTACATTTCTACAATTATTAGGGACACTTATACTACTGTTTCATCATAATTAAAGAAGAATATTACTCTTCTGTCGTTTTTATTTTGAGATTCAGAAGGACAGTTTTAAATGCATTCTGATTTGGTGAGGGTTTCGGGTACATTGGGGTACAGCTTAGAACATTCAGCCCTAACAGCTGTCCTCCATAGTGGTCAGACAGCTTCTTGGTGGCAGGCAAGCATTCATTAAAACGAGCGCTCTTGTTGCACATGCTCAGGGATTCTAAATAGATCCAGGCCCACAGCATTCCCTTTTTCAGCATTGGAGACTGGAGGGAAGTACACTCACTGGCCGCTTTATTAAGTACACCTGTTCAATTGCTTGTTAACACGAATAGCTAATCGGACAATCACATGGCAGCAGCTCAATGCATTTAGGCATGTAGACATGGTCAAGACAACTTGTTGAAGTTCAAACCGAGCATCAGAATAGGGATGAAAGGGGATTTAAGTGACTTTGAACGTGGCGTGGTTGTTGGTGCCGGACAGGCTGGTCTGTGTGTTTCAGAAACTGCTGACCCTGGAGACGCACAACTGTCTCCAGGGTTCGAAAAAGAGAAAATATCCAGTGAGCGGCAGTTGTGTGGATGGAAATGCATTGTTGATGTCAGAGGAGAATGGGCAGACTGGTTCAAGATGACAGGCAACAGTAACTCAAATTACCACTTGTTACATCCAAAGCATGCAGAATACCATCTCTGAACCCACAACACGTCAAACCTTAAATCAGATGGGCTAGATCAGTAGAAGACCACACCGGATGCTACTACTGTCAGCTAAGAACAGGAAACCGAGGCTATAACTCGCACAGGCTCACCAAAATTGGACAATGGAAGACTGGAAGAACGTTGCCTGGTCTGATGAATCTCGATTCCAGCTGCTACATTCAGATGGCAGGGTCGGACTTTGGCGTAAACAACATGAAAGCATGGATCCATCCTGCCTTCTATCGATGGTTCAGGCTGCTGGTGGTGTAATGGTGTGGGGGACATTTTCTTGGCACACTTCGGGCCCCTTAGTACCAATTGAGCATCGTTTAAACCCGACCTACCTGAGTGTTGTTGCTGAGCATGTCCATCCCTTTATGACCACAGTGTACCCATCTTCTGATGGCTACTTCCAGCAGGATAATGTACCGTGTCACAAAGCTCACATCATCTCAAACTGGTTTCTTGAACATGACTATGAGTTCGCTGAACTCCAATGGCCTCCACAGTCACCAGATCTCAATCCAATAGAGCACCTTTAGGATGTGGTAGAACCCTTTTTTCCCCCCCAATTCACTTTTTTTTTTTTTTTTGCATGTTTGACCCTTTCTAGGACAAATTCTGTCAAACTAAACAATGCATCCAACCTTGTTTGTACAGAGTTTGACCTTGGCAACCCCTGTATGATTACAATTGTATCACTTACAATTCAATATTTTCTTAGCTGATTGTAACACAGAAGGACTTCAGCATCGCTTTTAATTAGATCCTCAAATATCAAAACAAACTATTTTTAATAAGAATGCTTTACTTCTGCTCAGATGGAGCAGTACTGCTTCTCCAGGAGATGTTGGTGTACTTTGCTCCAACATTGCAGCTGATCCTGGCAAGCAGAGGCATTTCTGGACCTTTTCCTGTCAAGAACAATAAATTCCCAGCTGAGTGGGTGGACGCTGGCACCCCCTCGGCTGGCACCATGTCTCCCCAAGGATTCTTGATGTGTGTTACGCAATATTTTGTTTTCTGTGGGAAAGAAGTGGCTACTGAGGACGTGTCTTATTTAGACCTGGAAAAATATCCCGGAGGAGGTTTGCATGGGTCAGGTTTTATTTCCCACTGTGTCTCCTTGCCTTTAATGTTAGGGGGATGTATTTTTTTAACATTTTAATTGTAATTTAAAATAAGATATGCAATGTCCCAATACGGGATGCTTCTTAACAGCTGCAGATCTCCTATTTCAGTATTTATTTATTTATTTTTTGAGGTATTAACTGACAACTAGGCCACAAGACCCCAAAAGGTTGGCACCTTTGCCTTTTCTACTATATTGATGCTGTGTCCTGGCACAAAGGAGATGGAGAACTACACAGTGGTGTACATACAGGCTCGTTTTTGCTTTTTTACCCTTCCATTTCTTCTGCCTTTAGGCACTGATTACCTGTAGATTGTAAACTGCCATTCCCATCTTTTATGTACCTGTCCTGGTGCCAGAGAACACAGGCAGCGCCCTAAAAGAATCCTGCTCTCCTCCTATCCTAGTAATTACACGGATACGTTCCAGCGCAGAAACTAAGCGTGAACACATTTAAAACCTTGCCGATCTAGACATGAGAAAAATTCCTGTAAAGTTGATGGCGAGGGCATGCCAGCTCGTTTGACCCTATAGGATGTGTAGGTTTGGTTTTTCTACCCGTAAGGTATTATATGTGCACCCTGCATCAGATGCGAATAACGTGATATCTGGCTGCACCAAACCGAATTATGTTGATCAAACCAGAAAACGTCACCTTGGCAGTGAATGTAGTAAGAAACTGGGAGACCACCAAGCTTTCAGCTGTTAAGTTCAGGATCTTTGTGGTAAGGAGGAAGTGGCAAGAGGAAATCCTGAGTATAAAAACTACGTTTAATGGAATATAATTTCGTCCGATCCTTTTTTATTTTCATTTACTGAAAACAACTATTTTTCCAGAATCTCCTCTATCCACGCACACGTGGGACCAATCACTAGCCGCGCTATTTTACAAATCTGTGTGCCTTGTAGAATTTAGCCTGTATACACACACAGGTGTCTGATTATAGATAGATATAGATCTTTATATAGATGATATATTTATTCCCCCCCCATATGAAAATAGAGGGTTTTGATGTACGCAGTCAGTGTCTTTGTCTACATGGTTGGGTCACAGCCTTGTCATGTTTCTTATGCGTGGGGACCATGCATCTTCTGTTCTGCTGGCAGACTCTCTTCCCATCTGTTGAGAGACAAATGAGTTATGAATATAGGTCAACTGGAATAGAAAACATTGCTGATTGTGGGGGGAGATGACCGCGTTACTACTCCAGTGTGGTGTAGCTGACCTTGTTTTTATTTGTTTCCCTGATGCTCTAAAAACCTTCCAGCAACAATTCAAACTGTTCAATAGCCGCCAATTCAGATCTAAGCAAGGGTGCGTTCATTTAGAAGTTTGACATTAATCAATGGAGCATAAATGTCCTCCTTTATGTGTCCTCTGCTGATGTGATGTACTGTGTAGCTGACCTCTCCTTTCTGACAGCTGCCTTTTAAAAATATTTATACCATTATTCTGTACCAGACTGGGGTTTATTCACTAAACCATGAGTTTATAGGCCAAGTCAATGTTTCCATTCTCTTCACAATTTTTTTTTTCTTTTTTTATCCCGGCTGTCCTAGCAAATGTCTTCATTATCGGGACTGCCAGCAGCTTTTGTAAGCACTGTGTCTTGCAATGTGCAAGTGGATTCCATGGAAAGAATACTCATGTCAGCGGCCACACATTGCATTGTAGAGTTGTATGAGATTGCATGCATTTTAATTTCCTGGAATGTTGGTCATAAAAAAAAAAAAGAAAATACTGAATGCTATGCAAATAAGTTTAGCAATGCCTCTAAAATGATGTGATTGTTATTAATGAGATTCGGAAGAAGTCTATGTTTTGAGTAGACGTGTGACGGCCAATGATACTGTGTATAAGGTTGCGTTCCAGGTGTTTTGCAAAATCTAAGTTTCTCCCATCAGGATCCCATCGTATGGAGTGCATTTTGTTTCTGGGTATTAGTTCATGTCTGCTCAGTGCAGCGTCCATTGGAATGTGTTTATGGGGTATGTTATTCCCCAGCGTGGCCTCTTACACGGGTGCAGGTCTTCTGATCTAGAACAGATGTGGTCTGATGTTTTTGTACACTGTGGCATGCCAGCCTTCAGGTTTAGCGATACACCATGGTTATACCTCTGCATCTTCACAATACCACACGGTTTCCAGGAAGGACCTCAGGACGTGTCTTGAGCTAATTGAATAATTATGCACGGTGTAGAGCATGTTTGAATTAGAATGATGTATATTGGATACTTTGGGTATATACACAAGTGGGGTCTTAACACTATGTAATGTGAATACAGTGGCCCTCGCTGTACACTGGTGTTCTTAGATATTCTTAGAAATACCTCTGTATTATCGGCCCATGACCATTCTGAGGCATCTCATCTGGTGTAAGGCTACAGTAGCTCCCATTTCAGTAAGTTGCCCCTCCTCACACACAGCAGAATGCTTCTGTCGTGGTAAAAGTTTTTGATGTTTCTGTTGGGTTGACTTTTTTTAATTTTTATTTTATTTGTTTGTTTTATTAGTGGAGGACCTAATCATAATAAGAAGGTATATTGATAATGATGCCACCTAGTCACAGGATGACCTCATTAGGTTCATTATGTTGGCTGATGTAAGCAAAAAGCCATTTATGTAGAACATGTTTGTTTTATTCCGCATGTATCAGTGACTGTTCTCTTTGATGACTTCGTCCACTCGCTGCTGGACATGACCTAATATATGTTGTTGGCCTTTGTGGTTGTTCATAGGCCGTTTCATTGAATGGTTTTCTGCACTCAGTGTTTCCTTTATCTTGGTGGCTCTGTTTTATTTAAAGCTTCTGTCTCTTGAAAAGGGGCAATGCCTTCAACAATAAGTAAACATTTAAAGACTGCCTGTAAGGTCCAGAAACCTTTTTTACCGTACCTTTTTTGGCAGGCTTTAAGACCCTTATATTTCCCACATCTTCTGCTGAGATAATGAAATAAGGTGGTGGGAAACAGAAAATAGGAAGTGGCATATATATATAAGTCCCCAAAATAGGTAAAATGTTTTGTTCCAGACCGGTTAGGTAGTAATTCATAAAATTATTTTATAGTAGCCCCTGTGGACATGAAATGTTTCTCCAGTAAAACCCAAATAATGACTCCATGCACCCCCTTAATATTTACTATGGTTATTATGGCTGAGATCCAAAGAAAGGCACAGCATTCCATAGTATAAATGGGAAGATCTCCCCAGTTGGCCCGTTGAACAGGGGGGCACTGGGATGGCTAAACTGTGCAATATGGTCATCTGCCCAATTACTGCCGTACAGGATTGCATTGGCATCAGCTAGAATAAGAGATTGACTGCTGTCTACAGCAATGTTAGATGTTTGCATCAAAAGCCCTACTGCAGCAACCATTAACACTTGATTTTGTGTACTGTATTCATTGTTTGTGTGAAACTCCCCCCCCCCTTATCCGTCCTGTTTGCTTTCTGGTAGAAACCTTAAACCTTGTGCTATTTATTTGTCTGACAGGTGATGTTAGAGAAGGTCCTTGGAATCACCGTGTCAGCTGGAAGAGGACTATCTTGTGACCCCAAAACTGGCCTTGTTGCGTACCCAGCTGGGTGAGTCACTCATTTACAACTTTTATTAGCAAAAAAAAAACAGTCACGCCATATTTTTATAAAGTGACATTGCTTGTAAATGAATGCTTGGGCTGTAAATTAATTATTTAATTCATAAATGTCCTGAATGAACTTGTAGACTATTCTAAATGCCTCCAGTTGCCAGTATGATAGCGTAAATGTGTATGATAAATATAATTTTTAAAATGCAAGACTGACCCATCAAGGAGAGGTGTATATTTTGGACGAGATTGTTTCACATACTCTTTATTTGTTGGTGTGGTGTGCATGGAAATAAAATAGTAAACGTTCTGCCGGGAACTTTGGACAAGCATTATCTCTTCTTCTTAAAACCATCTTCTAAAAAAAAATGCAGAATAAAGGACAAAAAATGTACTGTGCTTTTTATTGCTTGTTTCTTAAGTTGTCAACCTAATTATTCCTGAAACAGGTGTTCTGTAAGAATGGGCAACCACAAACTGGATTGCTCTATTTTTCTGCCTTCAGGTAGACTATACAAAGGTTCCCTCCCCCACATTCCTTTTAATTAGCACACTTTACCCTACCCACTATCTAATTATCCGTAGTGTATTTCAAGAGCAACACCCAGGCTCCTCTCTAGGGGGGCATACAGCTGTTTTAGAGGCTGTAATGGGAAAGACTGGTTTTGTCTGTTGCTAGATGGTTCTTAGACTACCGGGAAACTAACCGAGTGGGTGCACTTGTCTAGTGCACTAGTCCCTTCCTTTTAATTAGTTTGTACTCAGTGTTCTTCAGTTTTTCACTTCTCCTTTTCTATGTTTCTATATTTTAAACTAAATGACTTCTGCAAGGCCGATTTTCATACATATAAATAACAATCAATCATGTGCATACCCTGGAGAATGGTATCTAACGTCCATTTTTCAGAATCTGCACGATTATTATTCCTTGGGATCTCTTCCCTTGTGTTAAGTTGCTCATTGTTCTTGATTGGCTGAGGCAGCCTTTTTAAGGGTAAGCAAGACGCAGAGAGAGAACTTGGGTTAGATAATCCTGGCTTTGTCCCAGGCTGTCTCCAATCTCCACTTCCACAAGTGAGTTACACTAATACACAAAGCACAAGCTACAGGTAGTTTCAATAAATGAATATTCATATGCTAAGATATATGGCCGCAGTTCTCCTGTAGTAAGGGGTAGCTTCTTAGATGTTGGTGTGTCCACCGTAATGGTCAGCAAGCTATTGTATACTCCCTGAATGAAGTATTTCTTCCATGATCAGTAAGGCCGCAAACTAACACCTCAAATAACATGTCTATGCAAGAAAACCATTCCATGTCCTTTACTTTACATTATATTTTGTCATAAGGCATCATTTTAAAAAGAAAAGCTAGAAATCATAAGCAGCTTATTAGCTAAAGTTGTCTGAAATGGACAGTGCATCCATAGCTCCCTTTTTTTTTTTTTTTTTTTTTTTTTTTTTTTTTTTTTTTGCATGCATCCTCTGATCTGTACATGCACTCTCTTGTCTCAAAATACTGTGAATACTAATTGGTATAAAGTATGGACCAACAGAACCAGACAATGCCATCCACTTTTTAAATGACCCAGTTTACAACGATCAGATAATGAGACGCTTCACAATAATAAGTAACTAGTGTGGGCTAACATTATCCTGAATGTGTGTCTATTCTTTTGTTTCGCTTTCATAATGTGAATATCTGTTCAGGCCGCCGCGTACAGCTTCCTGTCTTTAGGGATGTTGAATGTGCAACGTTTACTGACTATTATACCATACTTCAAATTGTGAGTGGGCAGATGGTCCACGCATTCCCACAAAGTACTTTCATATGCATTCTTCTTTAGTGGGCTGTCGGGAACAGTAAAATAATACCGTAACTTGGATATGGCAGGACGACAATATAAAGACTGACCATTTGCGTTCTTTTAAGCTGCTCAAAATCCCTTACAACAGCAAACACTTCTTAATCGGTGTAAAATCTTGTAACTTTGTAAATCGCAGTACGTGCCTATATACACTGTAATCTGTATCATAGCTATTTTGAGGCAGGTGCGCAATACAATAAATTGGAAATACATATTGCAGAGGATGCACTTAATCTGTGCATCCTTTCCAGCGTTGTCCCAAACATTGAATGGATTGAAACTGATAAAGGGAGCACGGCAAGGATCCATTCATCATGGACATTTTGTGACGGATAACATTAGGTGGAACTGCAAATAGAACACAACAAATTCTTCACCCCTCACTCTGGTTCCCTTGCCCTCTCCTGGTGTGACTGCAGCTGCTGGAGCAGAGTTGACCTCAAATTAGTTGACTGACTGCTAAAATGCTCTAAACTAAGAAAGAAGAGTTTGATCAAGAAAATATGACCATGAGCCTCCTATGGTGTCAGCTTTTTGACTGCACCTGTGAATAGTAATAAGTGTCTGGATATTTACGAGGCTTACAAACTGCCATTGGCAAGCTGTAAAAATCTGTTATGCGTGTTTGTCTTTTCTCTCTATGGGCTATTTGTTTTTATTTCTTACAGTTGTGCAGATTGATTGTAGTTTTTGTTTTGACTCCAGTTGTAATGTCCAAAGGAAGGAAGCCCGTTCCCCTGTGTGGTGTTTGAAGTTGGGGATGCTGGCTCCTGCGCTGTGTAATTAGTGCCAGGAACTGTGTCTTTTTGTGACCAAACGAACCTGTCGCCAAATAGCTTTCTGTGTACAAAAGCCTACCTATATGTTTTTTTTTTGAATATTTCTTATTTTATGATATTATCATGTCAATAAACTTGATATGGAAATTTTGGGGCACAACAAAGGTGACCTTTACTTCTATATGTAAAACAAGGCTACATACGTTTCAGAAGATGCAGAATAATACAGAAAGTTCCTAACTAGTACCATTACCATTAAGGCTAAACAAAGTGGTCACCATGATGGGATGGCGGTTGCCAAATCCGCAGGGTATCAAGGGTTACCCTCGTTCTGAGAGGTGAAATCTTAATTTTTTTTTTTATATATATATATACATTAAACATGATTTGAAGTATTTACTGCACCCTCTTCCCCATCCGGTAGGTAATTATAATAATCCACTCTTTATTCTAGTTCAGGTTGTGTCTAGCCCTGTCCATACATGGAATTCAGCAATTTATGACTTCTACGGAATTGTGATACAAACGTTTCCCAAAATCTCAGCTTGAACCTCTTTCATGTTCTCATGCTGTCACTATAATTGCTTGTTATTCTTCAACAGAAAAGTTGCTACAATAATCACCCCTCAAAAAACCCAAAACCTTTATAAATATAATTGTTATTCAGTTACATATTAAATATAACAGCAAATTCTTACCAAACTCTTTGCCCAATAATGGCTGCTGTTCAGTGACTTGATAAAATATACATTTAAAAAGGGAAGGCTACTGGCCTCTTTGCTAGCATGCCAAAATTACAGTTATCCGTGTTAACGAATCGACCTCCATGATGGGTGTAACTGGAGAATGGCCAGGGCCGAGAGAAGTGGTGTTTATACCCAGAATCCCAGGTGTATCTCATGCGGCATATATACACCCCTTGTGTTTTTACATGCATTTGTAAGTATAAACTAGAACATATAATTTGAACCAAATTATATACACATCCTGTAGGAGTGGTTCTACACAACCTGCTATTAAGTAGAATTTATACATATTGTTTAATTCATTTTATATGTAATAGTTGCTTATTTTTGTATTGACACCCCATAACATTAGAACAGTCTGAACTTTTGCCCTCTGTCCTTTCCTGGAAGCCATTGTGCGCTCCTCCACGAGTCTTGTGCTTATGAGCTTTTCTCCAACAAGAATGGCCCAGGTGACCCTGCATTAAGGAGAAACTCACATGTTGTGGCATCCGAAGCATCTCTACCCTGCTCCTCCATGCACAACGTAGGCTTCAGGTGGGACCTAAGCCTGTGATCAAAACTGACCTGGCAGAGAAAGTTATCCACTATGTGAAAGCAGGGCTGGACTAATCCTTTCAGGCAGGAAGCTGTGGCTATTGCAGCTCCGAATTGGAAGTATATTCGTAATGGTGAAATACGCAAGTATATGAATTTTCATTTAATTGCTTAAACACCCTTTTACTATGAAACTAGGATAACAAACCCAATGGACATCTGTTGGTGTGCAACATAACCATTCTTTAGGAACGAATTTCTGCTGTGTACAATGTGTAATATGGGTCAGTGCTTGCCAGCCACTCATTGAAAGTGTCGCTTCCATTCACTGCCGAGATGTGTAATATGTTTAGCGTGAATTTTTGCGATGTTTACATGTAAAATAGTATATGCTTGTGATCGACAACCTAATTCAGTATTACTCTGTTTTCTAACTCTTGGTAAGAACCCATTGTTATAACGTTTAAGTCATTAGTTGCACATCCTTTCAGCCAAAGCCATGCAGGGGAAGGAACAGAATAACCGGCCCTTGGACCCCTCAACACTCACAGCACTTGTGCAATGCTAGAGTTACATGGCCGGACGGAGAAATCCTCTTGGGTTGCAGGTATTACTGGGTTGGGGGACCCACTGGAAGAACCTTAGGGCTCCTTTATTATTAAAGACAACACTGCTTACAGACCGCATTGTTGGCCGCATTACTCAAATGAAAGCCAGAAAGCAACATGTGGAGTGAAATCATGATGTGCAGGTCTCTTAAAACCACAGTCGGTAATCTATTTCTGCGCTCACACATTCATGTTTTCAGTTCTTTTTTTCTCCGCAGATTTTGTATTCAAGCTAGTGGCTTAATGTCTAGAATAAAGTTACCTTTTTACCCACGTGTTATTATGTATATCAGCATTTTTTATTCTATCTTTCTAAAGTCTATATAATATATATATATTTGTTTGCAGCTTTCAGAATGCAGAATAACATTGGTACTGGAATACGGGGCCTGTTGTGATGTAAGGGGTTAATAGTGATTGTGCGTCAGCTGGATCGGGTTTCTGTTCTGGTTCTACATGAGATTTGTCAGCCTTTAAGGAGGTGATAGCAGAGTGTGTCAGAGCGCAGGCAGCCAGGAGCGCTGCACGCCAGACATCTGTGCTGCACTCTTAACTCCTTCGGCAAATAAACAATTTATCCTGCATTCTACCTCGTGTCCTGGTAAAACTTCATGTCCTCACAAGTCCAGGGCTGGCAGCATTCCACTAGTGGGAAACGTTGCAGGGATCGGCTGCAGGAGCTGTGTTATCGGTTCTGCATTATGGATGCATAATTATCTTATTTTAAACTTTCATATTTAGGGCTCATGATGCTTGGATAGGATTTGCAACAGTGGACAGTATCTATGTCATCAGAGAATTTTAGCAGACCCTCCACGTTTAGCTGTGGTCTTAACAGATATAAATGTAGCTGACACGTTGTTCCAGCGGGTTATCAGAAAAAAAAATGTATTACTTTTTTTATGCATGAAAGATAGGTGATTGGTTATGAAACATATCTTGGCTAAGAACTGATCTCAACAATTATTTTGGATTATTATAACCTGCATATATACAACATAATATATTCTACCCTAAAGGAAACTAGACCCATCATGATGTATGAAGCATGACTTTCCAACCATTGTGGCAGTTCTTGCTACGCAGATTATTTATTATTATTATTATAATTATCCTTAAAGCGCCAACATACTATGCAGAGCTGTACAACTTAGAGATGGAGTAGATAACAATATACCTTTACACATACAGACACAACAGGAGTAAAGCGTTGGCCTTCTTTTTTCTATTTTGGCCATTTTTTTGCATCGAGCGTCAGTTGTTACTCCGGTGCCCCAGATGGTGAATTGTTGCCCAAGTGGTGGCATATTTAATTGTCTGATGGTATGCAAGTTGCCATAACCTGTCACCAGTTTTGTTTGACGCATCTGCTTGAATTCTTGCAATTCTGTTGGATAGGTGTGAAATCTATAAGGGCTGCTTGCCTTGTTCTAATAAGGTTGGCCGGTCCCACAGAAGTGAGGTTCCTGTCTTTCAAGAATCTTAACACCTGTAAGCATTTTAAGACAATCCTAGAATGATGATCATTCGTCTTCAACAGAAAATGAAGCAAATTGGAACAACATCAAAGAAACATGAAAGGGTTGGAGGAGAGCTATACATTCCCATTGTTGCAAGAATTTATTGCCCTGGGCAAAGTACCGGGATACAACGCTTAAACATAAACATGCGGTTCTCTGTTTTGCCGTATAGTTCAAAGATCGGCAAACTCTGGCATATCGGGATAATCAGTGGATTAGGTCTTCTCTTAAACTTGGTTAATGCTCTTGACTGTAAGTGCCATTGTCCACAACAGCTGTAGCTATGGGTATGTAATAAATAATGCTTTGACGCTCTCCTTGCCTGGATCTGTGCGCTAACCCTAGAGATAAGAGCGCTGCACCAAGTGTATCACCTGCAACGTAGTGTGCAACATAATTTCTGGAAATACAGTTCCCACAAGTGTCTTCCAAGGTCCTGTGTGCAAGCTGCGTATGGCTGAATAAGCCGCATAATGCAGCTTCTCTAATGTCCGTGTAGGATAGTATTGCCCCATTTAGTTTGGCTGAGAGGTGATGCCCCATTTAGTCTGCATGGCAGGCTGTGCACACGGAGGGACAACCATGGAGACCTTCAGCTAAGTTTTCCAGCCTAACACCTACCTGCTAAGAAAAGTTATACTTTACTGCAAAGTACCGTTGAGATTCAAAACAAATTGCTTTATAATCTCACCTGGGACATGTGAAATGAGTTGTAAAGAATTTCATGACATGAGCTGCTGCACACAGACCTACATATTCACATCAAGACAGGGGTTCCTAAATGACTACCGTGCGATACACTGATGGCATACAGTAAGGTGGTGTTACCGGGTTATTTTATGCCAGTGTATCTTGCTTGCCTGAAAGTCGACCGAAAGGCTGTTTATGTAGCCATTTGTACATGTGTTTGCCGTGGGGATGCATCCTCTGCCCATGTGCCCCAAAGCAGGGCAAAGGAGTATTATGCACAAGATTTTTCTCTTTAACTTACAGGCAAGTTACATGGAAACAATAACTCTTCAGACTTGAACAAGATAAAACCCAGCATTCACAGAAGTAAATTAAAGCAAAAAATAAAATAATAAAATACACAATTTGCTAAAAGGGGGGCAATAAACCATGATGTTGAACTCCTGACATTAAAATGTAAAGAATGTGAATATCCCTATTCCAGATCCTATGCCAGTGATGGGCAACCTTTTTGGCGTGGTGTGTCAAAAATCGGCAAAAAATCGAGCATAACTCGCGTGGTGTGTCACTTCGACAAAAAAACATAATTTTGCGCAATTTATAGTTTAAACTACAAAAATGTATAATTGCAATATATAATTGTATTTAACCCCTTAAGGACCGGGCTCATTTTTCGTTTTGTACCCTGTGGGACCGAGGCTGTTTTGACACTTTTGTGGTGCTTGTGTTCAGCTGTAATTTTCTCCTCACCCATTTAGTGTACCCACATAAGTTATATATTGTTTTTTTCAGGACAAGATGGGCTTTCTTCAGATACCATTATTTTGATCGTATCATCTTATTTACTATAAAAAAAATAAAAAAAAACATGGTGAAAAATTGAAAAAAAACACATTTTATGACTTTTATTTGAAAAATCTTTTACTCACCTAAAAAAGCAAGTAAAAAAACTAGCTAAATAGATTCTACTACTTGTCCTGAGTTTAGAAATACCCAATGTTTTTATGTTTTTTTGCTGTTTTTTGTAAGTTATAGGGCAATAAGTACAAGCAGCGTTTTATGATTTCCAAATCTTTTTTAACAAATCTGGTCAGTCTGCCTCCATCTCCTCTTTGGAACATCTTTGAAGCCGGTTAACTCAATTTAACCAATTCAAACCATATATTTTTGAAAACTAGACACCCCAGGGTATTCCAAATGCTGTTATTTTAACCCTTTCCATGCACCAATTATACAACTACACTTTGTCAAACTTTGTAATAGTAATTTTTTTTATTTTTTTTCCCACACAAATTGTACTTTAGTTATAGATATACAGGTTCTGGTATATGTCACTGTCAAACAACACCCCAATATGTGTTCAGCAGCATCTCCTGAGTACAGCGATACCCCACATGCATGGGTTTGTCAGATTGTTTGGCTGGTAAAAGGCTACTTTTGGGGCATGCGTAATTCAGGTGGTCATTTGGTCATTCTGCCTCCATCTCCTCTTTGGAATATCTTTGAAGCCGGTTAACTCAATTTAACCCATTCAAACCATATATTTTTGAAAACTAGACACCCCAGGGTATTCCAAATGCTGTTATTTTAACCCTTTCCATGCACCAATTATAGAACTACACTTTGTCAAACTTTGTCATAGTAATTATTATTTTTTTTTTTTCACACAAATTGTACTTTAGTTATAGATATACAGGTTCTGGTATATGTCACTGTCAAACAACACCCCAATGTGTGTTCAGGAACATCTCCTGAGTGCAGTGATACCCGACATGCATGGGTTTGTTGGGTTGTTTCAGATTTAAAATGCCACATTTGGGAAGTGCGCTTTTTTTCTCCATTTTGGTCAGTCATTTTGGATAGGTACACTATGCCTTATCTTTGAGCTAGGCCACTCCAATTTACCCCATCAGCCATTTTTTTTTATATATTAGACACCCCTTGGGTATTTGAAGTGCTTTTATTTTAACTCTTTGTTGAGATTTTTGAGAAATTTTAGCACTTGCTCAAAATAATAAACTTTATTTTTTAATTTTATTTTATTTTTTTTAATACTTTTTTTTTATATATTTTTTTACACATTTTGCTGGTACTGGATGGTTCATCTAGTGACATCACTGCATAATTATTTTTAAATGTTAGCACATTTTTTTTATTTTTTTTTTTCCATTTTTTATGTTTTTTTTTGAATATTTTACTAATCACATAGTGATTAGAAAGCTGGGCTCCATTGACTTGCATGGTTGAATGCAGTACCTGAATTCAACCAGCAAGTGGAGCCAGTTCTCTAGAGGGTCTGGAGACCCTCTAGCAAACTTTTTCGTCTTTATTGTTGTAGTTCCCGGGCCGCCGCCATCTTACTTGATGGCGAAGATCACCGGCAGCGGCGGCTGTGACCGCTCTCCGGAGCGGTCACAGCCCACCCAGAGGTAAGTGTTTGGTGTCGCTGGATGCCTCCCGATCGAGGCATTCCAGCGACACCATTTAAGTTTAGGAGGCGATCGTTGATCGCCTCCTAAACGCTTTTAAAACGGGCGTCCGCCGCCATACAATGTATGGCGGCTGTTGACGCTCCGGGGAGGGGCCAGACATGGCCCCCGATGCCGATCTCGGCCTTGCTGAATGCCTCGACATCGAGGCATTGCAGCAAGGCCGTTTAAGCGAAGAAAGTGATCCTTGATCACTTTCTAAGCTTATTTAATTTTTTGACGGTTCAGGACCGTCAAAGGTCATTTAGTGACCTTCTTGTTATGACAGTCCTGAACCGGCAAAGGTCGCGAAGGGGTTAATAAACCAAAAACAAATTGTTTAACATACCTGCTTAGTAACTACTTACCTTTCAGGAGTCCTGCGGTGGGGGTGCAAGGCCTCTGTCTCCCAGCTCTGCCACTGTATGGAACAGTATAGAGTGATGGGAGTTATGATATATTTTAGAGCATAATTATATAATGAAAAATACATTGGAAATGGTACAGCATAACACCCATCACTCTCACACACTTACCAATCCACACATATATACCAATCCACACATATATACCAATCCACACATATGTACCAATCCACACACATACACCAATCCACACACATACACCAATCTACTCACTGTATGCTTTCCTACCTTTCCTCTTTTCTCCTTACAGCTCCTTTTCCTGCTCTTCGCTCCTCTTCTTCTTCAGTTCTTCTGTCTTCTTCCGAGGGCACGGGGTTCAGAGGGCACGGACAGCGGTGGGCGTGGCTTCAGTGTTGTGCGCCGGGATCTGACAACAAACCCCGGCGCACAACAGCTGTTGCCGCGCGGATCGCAAGGGAGCGGTATCGGAGGTCTTTAACAGACCTCCGGCTCCCTTGAGTGATTTTAAGCCGGGTTCAAGGGAGGGAGGGAGCCCGTGGTCTGTTAAAGACCTCCGATACCGCTCCCTTGCGAGCCTGCTCCTCCAGCGGCGGACTTTACTGTCCGTCTCTGGAGGGGTGCCGGGTGCCAAGTTGGCACCCCCCTGATGAGCGGCACCCGGTGCGGACCGCCCCCCCGCCCCCCGCTAGGTACGCTACTGCACGTAGCGCCCCCCCCCCCCCCCCGTTCCTCCAGCACAGATTCTTTCATCCTCGGCGGCCGTGCAGGAGCCGAGGATGAATCGCAGGAAATCCTGCGCGTCACCCCAAATGGCTACGCGTGTCAGCACTGACACGCGTGTCATAGGTTCGCCATCACTGTCCTATGCCGTACATGCTGATTATCCTTTCCACATAGTTTATTGGTACTTTGTATACCTTTCAATGTGTCAATAAGCCAAGGACAACCACTTTTGTTTAAGCGGTGTGAGGATGACTTAGTGACATATTATTAACTGCGTACCTGGTTTAGAAAATTGCATCTTTGATTAGCAAACGCATTTCCGTGTCGTTTAGGGATGTAGAACAGTGTGTTGTGAGGGAAATCACTTTGTTCATAGGTTAATGGGATGTTTTTGAATGCCTGGAAAGGTTATGGTCCTTGTGTACCCTTGGGTGACAGGTGCTCAGGAAGAAAGGCCGATCTTTAAGGATAAATATATATATATATATATATATAGTTGGGATGAATTTGAGAATCTGTGTCCAAATGGCATGTGAAATTGTATGGACCCCGGTGCATCGGTGCGACCAGAGGGAGGCTGACTTGCCAGATGGGTTGTAACCAGCCAAAAGCGTTCAGCGTCTGCATCTCTTCATAACTGTAATGTCACAGAAAGTTCACAATAAACTTAGTGCTTTTTAACTGCTTGTAAATCAGAAAAGTCCTTATCCACGCTGGAGCAAAGTTACCGGGACATTTGTTGCCACAGTACGTTCTATATTGGAGTATGCGGGTTCTATGTGGTTACTCTAGAACTGTCGCTGTTACAGATTTCAACAAATTCCTTCTCTTATGTAAACGTGTATATTCAAACCACTTTTTTGTGTTTTCTGATAATTACAGTGATTCATTTGGCGATATTTAGTATTAAATAAGGGGCTGTTTGTAAAGTGACGAAACTAGCATATTAAATAATGTCTTGTCCTCCACCCATCACCCTTATAAAAGCAGCCTGAGCTAATCGGTAATTAACAAAAGGGGAGAAAACGTAATGGGAATTAACATTCATCCGGGCCCCGAGGAGAAGTTAAACTGGCCATGTTATACCACAAAAAAAAGGGTTTGTAATGTGGATATGTGTCTTTAGACTATTACAGTCATTGCATATTAGGGCTGCAACTAACGATTATTTTCATAATCGATTAGTTGGCCGATTATTTTGTCGATTAATCGATTAATCGGATAAAAAAATGAATGTAAATTTTTCATTTATTTAAAATAATTTAATAAACAAATGATGTTAAATACAAACAGCAGAATAAAAAAAACTTTAATAAAATGCATTTCTTGTCTTTATTTCCCAACCAGCCCCCCCATTTTATGCACATTTGAGCCCAGGCTTGCCATGCTGCCTCCCAGACATGCCACGCTGCCTCCCACATATGCCACTCCACGCTGCCTCCCACATATACCATTCCACGCTGCCTCCCACATATACCACTCCACGCTGCCTCCCACATATACCACTCCACGCTGCCTCCCACATATGCCACCCCACGCTGCCTCCCACATATGCCACTCCACGCTGCCTCCCACATATGCCACTCCACACTGCCTCCCACATATGCCACTCCACGCTGCCTCCCACATATGCCACTCCACGCTGCCTCCCACATATGCCACTCCACGCTGCCTCCCACGCTGCCTGATACGCCTTATACCCCCTGATACACCACTCCATCCTCCCCAGACATGCCACGCTGCCTCCCAGACATGCCACGCTGCCCTCCCCACATATGCCACTCCACTCTACCCCCAGATATGCCACTGTGGCCCCAGATATGCCTTATACACCCTGATACACCACTCCGTCCTCCCCAGACATGCCACACTGCCCTCCCCACATATGCCTTATATACTGTATATGCCTTATACCCCCAGATATGTCACTCCGTCCTCCCCAGATATGCCTTATACCCCCCCAAGATATCTCATAGTCCCCTCATAGAGTCACAGACCTGTTCACAGCACACTGACACCATACTTTTATAAATAAGTACTGGGTTAATCTTCACTGCCCCCAGGATTTAGATTCCCTTTAGTCTGCCCCCCTTTATCTCTAACTGCACCTTAAGTTAACTTTATTAAATTAACCCTCAGTCCTCATCATTAAATTAACCCTAAACACCCCATTAACCATAACTACCCCTAAATTAACTCTAAATACCCCATCAAAACAACTACCCTAAATTAACCCTAAACACCTCATTAACCACAGCATCCCCTAAATTAACCCTAAAGACCCTGTCAACCACAACAGCCCTTAAATTAACCCTAAACACACAACTGCCTCAAATTAACCCCAAACACCCCATTAACCACAGCTGCTCCTAAATTAACCCTAAACACCCCATTAACCATAGCTGCCCCTAAATTAACCCTAAACACCCTATTAACCATAACTGCCCCTAAACACCCCATTAACCATAACTGCCCCTAAATTAACCCTAAACACCCCATTAACCATAACTGCCCCTAAATTAACCCCCACCTCCCCTGACTTTCAGTAGCCCAAATATTAATGTTATACTTACAGTTAGATGAGTGTCACAGCCATGTGGTTCTGGCCTTCTGGGAGAAGGAAGGGGGCGGGGCCAGTTGTCACAGTGATTTACAGGGAGGGACTGGTAAGTAGGAGCTGCTGCTGTGAGTCAGACTAAACTATTATATAATGAGGGGTGTTTTTCAGAGCGTTTGCTCTGAAAAAACCCTCATTTTATAATCGATAATAATCGATTCAACTAATCGATAATGAAATTCGTTGGCAACGAATTTCATTATCGATTATTATCGATTTTATCGATTAGTTGTTGCAGCCCTATTGCATATGTTTACTTTGTTTGTACAATGAACAGTAAAATGTAATATGTGGGAAAAGTGAGAGATCTGCTTTGACCCAAAGTGTCCAAAACAGTAGCAGCCAACAAGTCTTGAATTTGCCAGGGCATTCTTTAATGCTGGTTGTCCCCCCAAATGTCCCATTTAATGGGACTGCCAGCAGGATAGCAAGCACAGTGCTGACATTTGGCAGGAATTGTGTGACATTGTGCGTGAACACATTTCCCGAGGTGGGACATTGGAATGGCAATAAGCAGTCAACATTTTTGTCTGATCTTTGTTTCTGTCCATTGTGCTGTCATGCTGGGCTCATCTCTAATGGGAACTCTTAAACCTTTATGTTATATGCTTAATGGGTATTTTTTTTTCTTTTTTGTAGATGTGTTGTTGTCCTGTTAAATCCCAGGAAAAACAAACAGTACCACATCTTGAACAGCTCCAGGTGAGTCCTATATTCACTATTCAAGACAAACCTGGGAACGTCCACCCAGTTAACTCTAGTTTTATATGTAATTGCAGTAAGTGAATCCTGTGATTGGTTATAACGCTGGATATCGAGCTGTGGGTTTTGTTTTACTCGTTATGGCTGTGCAGCTGTCAATCTGCCAATGGCCGGTTATATGGTTTTCGGTGTCTGGCACACCAAAAAGTCCTCTGTAGTGAGCCAAGATGCCCCCTCACTTTCTACACTAGCCTCTAGCACTAGAGATTGTTTACACCCTTAGAGTTTCTCTGTAAACCTGCTATAACAGAATTTATGACGTGTAAGCTTTTTACATACAGAAACATAGTAAGTGTGTTAATGTTTGCACTAAACGTTGCATACAAGATTAAGAATTACAATTGAGCATAATCCAGAATGAGAGAATTTTCCAAACAACCTCGCTAGACAAAGCATATTAAAGTACTCGGTAAGAACGTTAATATGCTTTAATTTGCTTTGCTGTACAGTAATGTGCCCTTCTGACTTCTGGAATTCCCACCAGTATTTACTGCTTGCAGGAAAGCACTCAGTTTGCGCAGACAGTAGGATAGATACCCAAGTATATACAGTAGAAAGAGTTCTGATTGCTCTCTGCGTTTGGAATCAAAGAAACATTAATTAACATTCAGCCATTCTGTGCATATAAGGGCCTCCAGTGTATCTTCTAGGAAGCAAGATGTCTTTGTTAATGTTCTTTATTCACCAAAAGTTTAGACATGCAAAACAGACAAGCTGCAAATTACATTAATTCCTTTAGACAGCTGATCAATGTCTATTTTATCAATTCGAAGTATTGTATTGAAATATGTCCCATAGGTAATGGGAGATCGTATAGCCCTCTTACGCTAACACAAAAAAGCATTTAATGGTTGAGAGGTTGCTGACTGGTTTTCGTAACCCTCCTGTGCTTTTTTTTTTGTTTGTTTGTTTTTTTTGTCACAAGGACATGTCCCTCATCCATGTTGTTGTTGTTGTTGTTGTTGTTGGATATTTACTCATTTGACCTTAATTATTTTTGTCACGGTACTATTTTATGTTGTCTCCAGAGGCTATAAATTGCCTGACATGGCCGGCTAGTGACTGCGAGGACTTTTTAAAAAATTTTAAACTCTCATAACCCCATGGGGTGATGTAAGGGCGTAAAAACAAGATAGTCATAATGCTCCATGAGTGCTCCTGGCCTGAGCAATGAAAAGAATGCATCACACCAGGTTCTGTGCTGACGGGACAAAGACATTAGAGGCCTGGAAAAGGTAATAGTGCATACCTGACCTGCTGCCCTCCGACTGCTCATGGAATCCATGTAACTCGCTGATCTTGTGGCCTTTTGTTGATCAGTTTGCGTTTAGATTGTGTATTCAGACCGTGTCCTTCGCTTACTTCCTGTCTGACATGAGGCTGAGTCCATGGGCCTGTCCTGGGCCACACCCCTTTCACTGATAGCCACGCCCCTCACACAGCTAGCTTCACCCCCAGGAGAGGGCTTCAAATAGCTCCATGTGCCTCTTTCAGTCATTGTTACCCAATGAGTTAGATGCGAGGCAAATGCACAGCAATGTGGTTCCCCCTTTCCATGGATTTGCAAGGGGACAAATCGGTTAAAGAGGACATTGTTATGTGCGTTAAAGTTAGACCCCCCTGTGTAACTCTCATGTGCTGTAGTGCTGGCTGGCGGTGATCATGTATGCATGCACACTACTGCAACTGGGAGGGGGACAGACAAATGCATCTCCTGCAAGCTGAAAAAGGTGACACAAGGATATCATGTACATTAAAAAAGATTGCTGGAGTGTGCCTTTAAGAGATAAACATCTTCATAACATGTCAGAAATAAATATCCTCTTCCACCTACTCTGCTTAATTCCCTATACTGTCAAATGCCTTTTTAATCGAGTAAAAGGCTTCCCTTTTCATACATTTTCCGGGAATGTTTAATGGTCATGTGCCGCTAACACAGACTCTGAAGAAAGTGGGTCAATGGCCCTTTCAAGAGATGAAACCATTGGTGTGAAAACAGAATTCGCAGAATGGACTGGAGAGCTCAGCTCATCTTTTCAATGAGTGGACCAGAGTTTTGTATTAAGTCTCCATTCACTAACAATGAGCCAATGAAAACATGCCACGGTACAACAGTTTAGAAAATGGTGTACTATGGGTAACATTAAAGATTTTGCTGTAGTAGGATAAAAAATGCAGCATGGTGTTACGAGTTAAAAGTCTAGCTTCCACTGATAAAGGATCTCTGTGTTTTTACATCAGTTGTAAAGTTCTTCCTAGATGTTGTACTTTTTGATAGAAAAGTATTCGGACGCAGAGCCAGTCATTGTAAAAGAAACAGGACCAGCTTTTGTGGCTGAGAATATTGATTGTTTTTTTTTTTTTCTTTGTAGGAAGACTATCACGGCTCTGGCCTTTTCTCCAGATGGCAAGTTTCTGGTAACAGGAGAAGTGAGTATTTTAACGTATCACCTAATGTAACTGTAGCCCATACTATTTAGGGTACAACATTTAAATAACATTTTTTAGATAATGCATACACAAGGCTGGATAAATAAGTCCAGTTTCTTACAGATTTTGGCATTGGTATTAATGAGAATTCTCATAGGCATCACTGGGAAAGTTACCTAGATAGCTGCTTCTTGGTGAGCTGAGCCAGACAGTAATTTTAGCTCACAGGACGTCGGTTTGGCGTGGCAGAAAGTACAAGGGTCATCTGGGGGCTCCGATCCTGAAAATGGACAGGTGGACGGATGCCACAGAGCCATATGTGTAACAGTCTTGGAGTCCGACTTGTCCCACCACCTTACAGTGAGCAGTCTTAGACGCAATAGTCATGCCTATGTGTGTAAATAAACACAAATCAGGCTGCTTTGCTCGCTCACATTTTTTCTTGGCAGCCAAGACAGGCATGTACTCCTTCCCTTATAGTTACCGATGTCGTCATCCCATAACGTGTTTCATTATCTCCCACCTAGTCTTCTAGGAATTGGGATGTTACGTCACCCTGGATTCCTCTCTCTACGTGTCAAGCTACGGTTATTTCCGACCTTTTATTGCATTAATATTGATGAAAGTCCTACAGTCTGGACAATGCTTGTCTTGTGATTCTGTTGCTCATTGTCCATTGTAATGGATTATTGTGAGAAGGCTTTACACATTTAGTATGCTTCTCTAATTAAATGCTACAGTATTTTTTAATTCTATATTTTTCCAAGGTCGTAGTGGAAACCTCCCAGAACAGATGCAGAATAAAAAAATTGGTTTCTCTGTTGCCATTTTACAGCCTCAGAGCCATAAATAAATCGGAAGTATCTGTATTTGCGCAGTTAGGAGCAATTAATATGAAACATTTTAACCTTGGATAAAGATCTCTTATCGCTGTGTGTGGCAAATCTGTTACAAATTATTGCTTGCACCTTTTGACTAGTTTCATGGTGTATATTTTTTCTAATATTGAACTTTTTTTTTTGTTAATCACTTGCTTGTTAAATCATCCCTAATGGTATTCTACCAAGCACAATCTGTTGCGACATACAATAATAACTGTGATTACAGATGTTTCTCAACAATTGTTATCCTGCTGTTGTAGTGATAAAACCCCTCATCTGTTATATCCTCGTGTACGATCATTTTTCTTTCTCTGTATATTATTTTCTCTAGTGTGGGCACATGCCTGCGGTGCGAGTCTGGGATGTGGCTGAGCGAACCCAGGTGGCTGAGCTTCAGGAACACAAATATGGAGTCGCCTGCGTGGCCTTCAGTCCCAGCTCCAAGTACATCGTGTCAGTGGGTTACCAACATGACATGATCGTCAATGTGTGGTCTTGGAAGGTGAGTCTTGAAGAGCAACAGAATCTTTTCTCTCAATCCCCGGAGGGAAACGTGTGCTTCCTGGTGCACCTGTACATTTAGCCAAAACTCTACATTGTGGACAAATCTCCATATGCAATTTGTTTATAACTTTTACAGGCATCTATTGTCCCAGCCATCAATGCCATTAGAGGGTGAATTCCATATCGTTACGGCTCTTACTATTTCCATTAACGAAGGTAAAAGGGCCCAACGTTCTTCTCTTTCAGAAAAATGTGGTGGTTGCAGCAAACAAAGTCTCGAGCAAAGTGACAGCCGTCTCCTTCTCCGAGGACAGCAGCTACTTTGTCACAGCTGGAAACCGTCATGTCAAGTTTTGGTATCTAGACGAAGCAAAGTCATCCAAGGTTAGTGTTAATTTTAGCCGTTATCAAAGCAATCATGTCGGTGGACAAACTTACATAGCGAGTGGGCTAATAAAATTGCAATTCTTTCTCGGTTTGAAAGTGGTAAATTTTGTATTCTGCATATTGAAGACCATTTTAGGGAAGCAAGTTACTAATACACTGTGCTTTTGATCTTGGTGCTTTTTGATGTTGGATATGGCAAGGCATTTATAGTATACAGATAGACTACAATATTAACATGGTGAATGGGAGGGCAGTTAACCCCTTAACGTCCATTGCCGGGTCAGGCACGTCATGCAAAACGGTCACTTAACGACCTATGACGTGCCTGACACGTCATGAGACTTAAACAAGCTTAGAAAGTGATCAATGATCACTTTCTAAGCTTAAACGGTGTTGCTGTAATGCCTCGTTGTCGATTCATTCAGCAACACCGAGATCGGCATGATGGGGCATGTCTGGCCCCTCCCCGGGGCGTCAACAGCCGCCATACATTGTATGGCGGCGGACGCCCGTTTTAAAAGCGTTTAGGAGGCGATCAACGATCACCTCCTAAACGTCAATGGTGTCGCTGGAATGCCTCGATCAGGAGGCATCCAGCGACACCAAACACTTACCTCTGGGTGGGCTGTGACCGCTCCGGAGAGCGGTCACAGCACGCTGTCTTCGCCATCCGCAAGATGGTGGCGGCCCGGGAAAAAGAATAATAAAGTTTTAAAAGTTGGCTAGACGGTCTCCAGACCCTCTGGAGAACTCTGGCTCCACTTGCAGGTTGAATACAGGTACTGCATACAGGTACTGCATTCAACCATACAAGTCAATGGAGCCCAGCTTTCTAATCACTATGTGATTAGTAAAATATTAAAAAAAAAAGAAAAAGCTTAAAAAAAAACATGGTAACATTTAAAAATTATTATGCTTTAGAGGAACTATCCAGTTCCAGCAAAATGTAAAAAAAAAATTCCAAAAAGAGTAAAATAAATAAAATTAAAAAATAAAGTTTATTATTATGAGCAAGTGCTAAAATTAGTGCTGTATCTTCCCAAAAATCCTGACATGGAAAAATTTAAATAAAAGCATTTAAAATACCCAAGGGGTGTCTAATTTAAAAAAATGAATGGTTTGATGGGGTAAATTGGAGTGGCCAGGCTCAAAGATAGGGCATAGGCACAGACTGACCGAAATGGGGGAAAAAAAAGCGCACTTCCAAAATGTGGCATTTTAACCCCAAACACCAGACAAACCCATACATGTGGGGTATGACTGAACTCGGGAGATGTTCCTGAACACATATTAGGGTGTTGTTTGATAGTGACATATACCTAGAGCTATAAATTTATACCCAAAGTACAATTTGCGTGAAAAAAATACAAAAAAAATACTACCACAAAGTGTGGCAAAGGCTGGTGGTAGAATCTGATGCATGGAAAGGGTTAAATACTACCATTTTAAGTACCTTGGGGTGTCTAGTTTTCAAAAATATATGGTTTTATGAGGTAAATTGTAGTGGCCAGGCTCAAAGATAGGGCATAGGCACAGACTGACCAAAATAGGGAAAAAAAAAGCGCACTTCCCAAATGTGGCCTTTTAACCCCAAACAGCAGTCAAACCCATGCATGGGTGGTATCACTGTACTCGAGAGATGTTGTTGAACACATATTAGGGTGTTGTTTGATAGTGACGTATACCTGGAGCTATAAATGTATACCCAAAGTACAATTTGTGTAAAAAAAAAAAATACCAAAAAAATACTACCACAAAGTGTGGCAAAGGCTGGCGGTAGAATCTCATGCATGGAAAGGGTTAAAATACTAGCATTTGAAATACCTTGGGGTGTCTAGTTTTCACAAATATATGGTTTGATGGGGTAAATTGAATAAGCCGGTGTCACGGTCAGGACTACTTGCCAAGCCGTGACTGTGTGGAGGGCGTGGGCATGAAGGGGTTAATAGCACCAGGCCTCTGGATTTACTAACTTGACCCCTTAACAAGGCATAAGTTACACCAAATTAACCCCCAAATCCTGCCTGTATCCCCCCAGGTAGTCTGCCACCACTCACGATTTTGATACCGGATTCGTGAGAAATCCGAATTAGAACCTTTATCTCTATATATATATCAACCCACCCCGGGCAAACAACATATATATCCTGTAGAACTCAATAACAATATGGTAACGTGTTATCCTCTCTTAGGGTTTGTGGATATCGATACTAGAGCCCAAAGACAGACTTAGATTATGAATATTTTAATAACAAAAATACAAAGATTACACAGTGCCAGAATTACAAAAAACAAGACATACAAAAGAAAATAAAACAGGCAAACAGTTCTTAAAAACAAAGGGACTTAAACACAGGACCCTCACTCACGAGTTTCTCCAAGTAGGCCTGTGGGAACTCCTTAAGTCCAGACGGTTCTTACGATGTTGTTCCGATCAGAGTATATCATGGAGTTCTGCTTTGAGGTCGCTGGATTGTCCCTAAATCAGACTTTTGCAAGCAAACGCCCCTCTGACCACATGACTGATTATATGGCACCACCCCCAAGAATCAGGTCCCATCTTTGATGTGCCAATAAGTTATGGTGGGGTAAAGGTGATGGAACCCCCCCCCCCACTTAAGATAGGAATGGAATTCCTATAACTAAGGATCCTTATCAGTTAGGCCATGAATCACCACAGGGGTCCTTTGGGAAGATGACACCTCTAGCCAGAACAGATACAGAGGGCATACACAAAGAAACACATTTACATCAACCTCAGATTAACTCATTGAGTGCTTAAACAAAGAAACTAACCACCTCTGCTGGGTTACCCTTCCATGCATCCACTACATTATATGAGTTAATCATGACAGCCGGCTTCAAAGATGGTCCTATTAGGACATGGGGGCAGAATGACCAGATGTAAAAGTTCCAAGTTAAAAAATGTGCACTTCCTAAATGTGGCGTTTTACCTCCCAAACAAACCCATGCATGAGGGGTATGACTGTACTCGGGAGATGTTGCTGAACACATATTGGGGTGTTGTTTGAAAGTGATGTATACCAGGAGCTGTAAATCCATACCTGAAGAGCAATTTTAGCCATAAAAAACACAAAATAAATTACTACCACAAAGTTTGACAAAGGCTGATGGTAGAATTAGTGCATGGAAAGAGTTAAAATTGTAGCATTTGAAATACCTTGGGGTGTCTAGTTTTCAAAAATATATGATTTGATGGGGTAAATTGCATTGGCCGGCTTCAAAGATACCCGAAATGGCACATGGGGGGGAAGAATTACCAGATTTGGAAAAAATGGTTTTGAAATAGCAAAACGCTACTTGTACTTAATGCTCCATAACGTGCAGAAAAAAGCAAAAAAACAAAAAAACACTGGGTATTTCTAAACTCAGGACAAATAGTAGAATGTATTTAGTAGGTTTTTTCATTAGCTTTTTTGGATGAGTAAAAGATTTTTGGGGTAAAAGTCAGAAAATGTGTTTTTTTTTTTGTTTTTTTTTTTTTACATTTTTCATCATATTTTATTATTTTTTTATGGGAAATTAGATAATATGATTAAAACAATGGTATCTGAAGAAAGCCCTTCTTGTCCTGAAAAAAACAACATATAATTTGTGTGGGTTCACTAAATGAGTGAAGAGAAAATTACATCTAAACACGAACACCGCAAAAGTGTTAAAACAGCCTCGGTCCCAATGGTACAAAAGGTAAAACACAGCCTGGTCCTTAAGGGGTTAAATATTGCATGAGTATATTTGGATGTTTTAAAGTTTAAAGTTTTACCAGCTTTGACTCTGAATTCAGATTATATGCAGTCCATCATCACAGTGCTGATGAAATATATTTTAGGATGTCTCAAAGCAAAGAGTGTAATGTGTAATGGTGCCCTGATCCATTTTTGCAGGTTAATTCAACGATTCCTCTACTTGGCCGCTCTGGGCTCCTGGGAGAGCTCAGGAACAATTTCTTCACTGATGTGGCGTGTGGCAAGGCAAAGAAAGCAAGCAGTACGTTCTGTATCACGTCCTCTGGGCTCCTGTGTGAATTTAATGACAGGAGACTGTTGGACAAATGGGTGGAACTCCGGGTAAGTGTCGGCACTGAATGGGATACTCTGGGCAAACAAATTGGACATCTGATGTAGATTCAAAGACTAAAGTGCTAAATGTAGTGACCCTGATAAAAGGCATAGTGTTACAAGCTTTGAAGCTTGCTTTTTAAAATGTTCTTCTGGTACCAGTTGTATAGCTCTGGCACTGTCTATCGCCGTTATCGCAGCACATAAACACAGGGACTTTTAAATTTCCCTGCCTGATGCTGTCCTATGTTTCAAGCCACTAGCTTTTCTTTATGGTTGATTTCTGTAAATTGTAGCTACTATTTACTGTCTACCATGTCAGAGTACTGTATGGATCCCATTTACCAAGAAATGACCCTTTTTTCACTCAGACCACTGTGGCAAACTGCATTCTAGTGAACCAGGACTACATTTTCTGTGGCTGTGCGGATGGCACTGTACGCATTTTCAACCCAAACAACCTGCACTTTCTCAGCACTATGCCAAAACCTCATCGTCTCGGGATGGACATTGCCACGGTCACTGAAGCAAGGTGAGACCTATCTGCGCTCTCTGAATCTCATCTGAGCTATCCACGTTTTACAGGCAATGGGCTGTGGCTGCACAGTTAAGACATATGATTGA
Source organism: Spea bombifrons (assembly GCF_027358695.1). Classification (NCBI taxonomy): domain Eukaryota; kingdom Metazoa; phylum Chordata; class Amphibia; order Anura; family Pelobatidae; genus Spea; species Spea bombifrons. Next base: position 39,663,723 of record NC_071095.1, on the reverse strand, counting down.
TAACACACAGGCTGTCTGAAGCCTATCTCACAGTTTCACTGTGACTCGTTGGATACGATCACTTGGTGCGAGAATCTGAATGGAAGAGCTCCAGAAGGAATGGTTATATATGTATATATACTTTATTCTTTAACTTTAGAGGTCCTCAAAAGTGGCGCAGAGCAGCACTAACATAAAATAAAGCCGTTTCGGTCCAGTGGCTTCACTTGGCAATAGTCTCACATTGTCTTGTGGGCATTGATACCTCCAAAGTGCTGGCAACTGAGGTCTCCAGCCCATAAGTCTGTAGGTTGAAGCTGCTGCATAGTGGCTTATAGCGGGAGGGCTTCCAGGGCTCCATTACAGATTGATTTTCTTTTAAAACAGTACTTTTGTGTCTCTTATTCTGCCAATTGGCGTGGGCACATACAAATGTTTCAAAACATGACAGATTCTCTGTAAAGGTTGGACAGTAGTTGGTTTTGTTCATTAAACTATGCAGTTTTATGTGAATTGAACATTTCTAAATCTTGACTGCTCTTTCCATTAATCTAATCTGGGGCTGCAGCCCTTTTGAGTATCCGTAAGACGAATCCATATATCTCAGCCTGCAGGCAGGTTACATTTACAAAGGTTATTAATGCATCTGGGGAGTTGTAAAAAATGGGGCAGAGTGAGTTCCTTAAATGAAGGGAATTCACGCTGCCAATTTCTGCTCTATTTGTCTCCGGGTGAAACAGGCTCTCTTTTGATCCATGAACTCTGCGTGTGGGTTTCTTCTCTCCTGAACCCCGGCCCACAGCTGCACGTTTTGGCTTTCAATAGATTCAGTGTCTCTCTATTTGGGTAGTTTTATATTAGCATTCAGTTGCAATGGGATTTTTGTATCTATATTCCAGTCACTTTTTTTTGGTTAGTAAATCAACCTTTTTTTTCTGGTTTAAATTCTTTTCTTAACTTCACTTCACTGAGAAACTATTGGAATCCAACTACATTTTCAATGCTGTCCTTGACTTAAGACGTGATTCATGGGATTCATGACCTGGAGTTCAAATATACAATTTCTAACTTGTTCCTTAGAGCGTGCAGATTTACAGTAGGGTTAAAAACTCGGAATGTTTCTTGGAAGGCCCTTCGTAATTAAATTGGTTATAGCGTTGGTCAGCACTTTATGGGACTGATGCAGATAGTGTGTCTTTCTGCAGAATCCAGAACACTCTGATCATGTGTCTAAAGTCACCTAATTAGGAAAAAATCTAATAATTGTTAATGGCAGGTACCAAGAAATTGTGTAGCTTCAGGGTTTGACGTGTTCACCTCTGTGTTATTAATATCCACTTGCAAACTCATCTTCTATTATTCTATTTATATTTAAGTGCCATAATAGATTTCTAATCTTTAAGTCTACATGTTTTTGCTTTTCTGTCAGACCAATGAACAGATGGATTATGGGGCACTATATACAGTGCTTTCAAAGTATTTGCTCCCTATTTGATTTCTACTAAATAGACTAATTTTAACATTAGACAAAGATAACACAAGTAAATGCAGTTTTTTAAATGATTTTGTGTATCAAAGGGAAAAAAAGTTATCAAACCCTATCTGGCCATGTGTGGAAAAAAGTAATTGTCCCCAACCAATTAACCAAATTTAATTGATGGATGGGTTCAGTTTCACTATACATACCCAGGTGTGATTACTGCCAGCCCTGTTGAATCTAAACATCAAGTAAAGTTGGCTAAATGGTCTCAAAGAGCAGCACATGATGCAGTGGTCTAAACAGATGAAAAACAGTCATTGACGTATATCAATCTGGAAAGGGTAATAGAGCCATTTCTAATGTTTTGGAGCCATTATCTACAAATGAAGAAACCTTGAAACAGTGGTGGACCTTTCGGAGTTGCCGGCCTACCAAAATTCTTGCAATATCGCATCAGCGACTTGCCCAGTAGGTCACAAAAGAACCCAGACTAAAATGTAAAGAACTGTGGGTATCACTTGCCGTAGTTAAGATCAGTGTTTGTGATTCCGCAATATGGAAATGGCGTCCATGGGAATGTTGCACCGCTGCTGGCCAAAAAAACACAAAGACTCATCTCAAATTTGCCAAAAAAAATCTTTATGACCTACAAGACATGAAGTGAAACTTTTTGGGCATAAAGCTAACACAGCATTCCACAATAAGAACATCACATTCAAACACCATGGTGGTAGTGTGATGATCTGGGGCTATTTTGCTGCTTCAGGACTTGGGCATCTTGCCATAGTTGATCAAACCATAAATTCTGTTCTGTCTACCAGGAAATCCTGAAGGAGAACATCCAGCCATCAGTTTGTGACATAAAGCTCAACGCATTGGGGTTACGCAGCAGAATAATGATGCATTTTGTGTTTACTCACATTGTCTTTGTCTAATATTAAAATTATTTGGATTTGAAACATTTTAAATGACAAATAAGCAAAAACAGAAGAAATCGGGAACAGGCAAATCCTTTTTCACAGCACTGTATGCCCTGAGCACACTTTAATTGTCAGAGAATCTTTGTGCCTTACTAGAAACTCTGATTATATGTCGGAGCTCACAATTTAATTGACCATTTCTCTCTCATTTTCATCCGATCAGCCGTCTGTTCTCCAGCTCAGCCGACGCCAAATACCCAGATACTGTGGCCATGACCTTCGACCATAACAGTCAGTGGTTATCCTGCGTGTACAATGATCATAGTCTCTATGTTTGGGACGTCAAAGACCTGAAGAAAGTGGGGAAGGTTTACTCGGCGCTATACCATTCTTCATGTGTGTGGAGTATTGAGGTATGATCTGTATTCTAGCCTATACCAAATGGCATTTTTCCCAGCCCTTTGCATCCGTGTTAATTAACCTACATATTCTTCTTCATTGTCCTCCTATATACTTGGACTTTTTTTTTTTTTTTTTTACTTCTATTGAAGAAAAACCAAATACATGCCCCGATCTGCCAAGGTTGACTGTTTGTGGTTGAAATTGTGTAATATTAAACATATCAGATTAAATGCTGGTGGTAGTTGTTGCACACTTTATGGGTGGATGGCTTTAGAGGAAAGACCAAATGTGCATCACAGTTGAAGATGAGCATAATAATTATTATTGAAGTTATTTTTCTATGTCCAATGACTTTTGACTCTAAACCACATCTTTCCCTTCAGGTTTATCCAGAAGTGAAGGACAGTAACCAGGCATGCCTTCCTCCCAACTCTTTCATTACGTGCTCCTCTGATAGTACAATTCGACTCTGGAACTTGGAGACCTCTAACATTCATGGCACGGCCCTGCATCGAAACATCCTGAGCAGTGTGAGTTACATATCATATCTACCTTCTTCTGGTGGATATATTTTAACTTGATTTATATTTTTTATATAATATTTAATATTGAAGGGTTGAGTATAGCTTTAAAATACATATTATTGCTAATATTAATACTTGAATACTGGCAAAAAATGGTACTGCAAATAAGAGGGGTTGGGAAACAAGACAGCTTCTGTTTGGAAGCATTTTTTTGTATTTTTTTTTTAATATAATCATGTTCGTAAATTGTCTGGATTATATATGTTAAAGTATTAATTTTCCTACAAATCCATGGTTAACTAGGACCTGATGAAGATAATCCTGATTGATAGTAACACTCAAGCGTTGTTGGATGCGGACTACAACTCAGCTGGACTGGGTGACAAAGGGGATCCTCAGATCCTGGACACAAAGGTTGGCATTCGCTCCGTGTGCGTTAGCCCGAGTGGGCAGCATCTGGCATCCGGAGACAGAACGGGCACGCTCAGGTAATGGCACAGGATAAGTGAATGTGGAGGACTTTTTTGGGGGAAGGGTTTCATTTGACTTATTTGCCCCTTTGAATTGCAGAGTGCATGAGCTGAAGACCTTGGCAGAGGTGCTGAAAGTGGATGCTCACGACTCAGAGGTCCTTTGTCTGGAGTACTCCAAGCCTGGCACCGGTAAGTAACTGGGGAGAAAAAATGTTCAGTATGAATGGCACTGCTCACAAGCCAAAAGCACAGATCTGCTGAAACCATAGGCAAAGACTTTTTAATTGAAGTCACATTTACAGCTGTCAAAAAGTTTAATTTTAGAGATAATTCCTAAGCCTGACAGCAGTCCTTTCCTTGCACCTGCTCCAGCACTGACCATGTAAAAATCCCTTTCTCCTTTTCTTTCAGGGCTGAATCTCTTGGCCTCTGCCAGCCGTGATAGACTCATTCATGTATTTGATGCATCAAAGGAGTATAGCCTTCGGCAGACGTTGGATGACCACTCATCTTCCATCACTGCTGTGAAGTTTGCTGGTAAGTGCCATAGATGCCTCCTGGGCTTTGATAATTTGCATGTCATGCCGTTTTGACGCTGATACACAGAAGAAAAGTCTTAGCAAGCAAACTTCAGTCTAAATGAATGTTTTTTTTCCCCTCTAAGTACTATCCTGCTGATACTGTGCATATACAGAAATTATATATATATATATATATATATATATATATATATATATATATATATATATATATATATATATATATATATATATATATATATATATATATATATATATATATATATATGAAATGCTTTTGACTTGATAAAGGGAGGACTCCCGAAAGCTCGTCTATTATTTTAAATACTGTTAGTCCAATAAAAAAGGTATTACAAGATTCTGCAACATTCTGTTTTTTGCATTAGTGTATGTGTGTGTATATATATATATATATATATATATATATATATATATATATATATATATATATATATATATATATATATATATATATACACACACACATGTGATAGCAAGACTTTCTAAGTACAACTTTTTAATACATGATTTTTACTTTTACTAGCAAATGATGGAAAGGTGCGCATGATCAGCTGTGGGGCAGATAAAAGCATCTACTTTCGCACTGCAGACCAAGTAGGTGGATCCAAATTACAAAAGCATAAAATGTGAAAACAGTAAACATGTAAAAAAAATTTGTATTAAAAAAATATTTGTGACCCCTCTCAGGCAGGTGAAGGCAATGTCCATTTCACGCGGACGCACCACATTGTGCGTAAAACCACCCTGTACGATATGGATGTGGATCCGAGCATGAAGTATGCAGCTATTGGTTGCCAAGATCGCAATATCCGGTATGCTTCTGCTTTGTGTTTAGTTGCAGCACTTTTCTAATCTTATATTAACCTTTATTCACTAAAGGTGAGTTTTTACAGGAGAATTGTTAATGACTTGTGTTCCTTACATGAAGAGCCATTGTTGGTGAATATATCTGCCAGAATGACCGAGGTGGCCCTCCATAATACATTAAGTCATGTGACTTTCCAGAAATCTCACTGGTATAAATATGCTTGATACAGGGCAATCCAAGCTATTCCTGGAGCAGAAGATCACCAAGTACTTATAAAGTGTGAACTTACTGATAAACAAAGCAAGCATATTTGTGAGAATCCACTGACGTGTGGGTGCCTGTTTAGTTATGTAACGGAGCTGATATGTGTGAAATACAATATTACCGTATTTGCTCGATTATAAGACGACCCTGATTATAAGACGACCCCCCAAAATCTGAATATTAACTTAGGAAAAAAAGAAAAAGCCTGAATATAAGACGACCCCAAAGGAAAAAAGTTTTACCAGTAAATGTTAATTCATGTAAACTATTTTTTTTAATAAAAGCTATGATTGAGAAAAATATTTTTTTTGTTTTTATTTCTTGTATTTTCCAACCTGTCCCCCAGTTACGCACATCTGCCCCCAGGCTTGCCACTCCAATATGGCACTATGGCCCATGATATGCCTTTTAACCCTCTATATGCCACTGTGCCCCATGGTATGCCTTTTGATCCCCTATGTGCCACTCTGCCTCTAGAAATGCCTTATACCCCTATATCCCATTCTGGCATTTAGGGGGTTAAAATGCATATTATGGGGCAGAGTGGCATATAGAGAGGTATAAGGCATTTCAGGAGGCAGAGTGCTCTATTAAATGCCCCCTTAACGCCACTCCAGAAATGCCCTATGTCCCCATTTAACACACACACACACCCTATACCCCCATTTAACTAACACACACACACTCTCTCTCTCCCCCCCTCTCTCACCCCCCTTCCCCCTCTCTTACCGGTGCTTCCAGCCGGGGCAGCGGGTTGACGTCGCCTTCCGCTGCAGCCGGAAGGAAGTGGAGTTGGCAGCGGGGGTTTGTATGCGTCCGTCGCGTATACTTTCCCCGGCTGTCAGAGATCAGAGTTCCCCGCACCGGTGCGGGGAACTCTGATCTCTGACAGTCGGGGAAGGTCTACGCGACGGACGCAGACAACCCCCGCTGCTAGCCACACCTCCTTCCTGCTGCAGCGGACGTTGTCTACGAGGATCGCGTAGACGTCAACCCGCTGCCCCGGCAATACAGCAGGAAGCACCGGTAAGTGTGTGTATGATGGAGGGGGGGACAGGTGGATCCAGGTCCCCTGCAGCGGTGCGGGGGATCTGGATCTTAGTCTCCTAATCAGACCTCTATTTGAGGTCTCATTAAAAGACGACCCCGATTAGAAGACGAGGGGTATTTTTCAGAGCATTTGCTCTGAAAAAAACCTCGTCTTATAATCGAGCAAATACGGTATTTTATGGGGACATTTCTTCTATTGCAGTATTCTTTTTTTTCTTTTGAATTATTGGCTGCATGACACGTAAACTGCGTCTGAGCATTAAGTAGTTTGCAGAATAACTTGAACAGTGTCATTGGTTCCCCTTTGCTTAATAATTTATTATTTATTAAGGAAAAGCTAGGAAACCCTGACAAGTGTTTGTTTATTTTCAGAATATTTAACATCAGCAGTGGAAAGCAGAAAAAGCTCTACAAAGGATCACAGAGTGAGGATGGAACCCTCATTAAAGTAAGTTAATTGATCTTCTTTGAACATTTACTCATGTCTAAAGGGCAAATACGGATAGGTGCAGTGGGTCTATTTGCCTCCTCTGCCCTTAACTGGGATGAAGGTGGGCAACGGCCCTATTTGATCAGGTACTGTGGTGCACCACAATGGACCAAATGCAGAGGTTAGAGATCTCTAGGTCTACACCTAGCCAGCACAGCTTCCAAAACGTACTTTACCCTGGCACTTCACTGGGATACATTGTCCTATAGAGCACCCAGCAAAGAGGACAGCAGCACCAGAAGTAAGAGGTGATGAGCAGCTTTGGAGCTGCCCTGGATCAAGCTTTAGGTAGTAGGTGTTGCCTTGTATTGAAACGTACCATGGACCTCAAACCAACACCCAACATTGTGATCTGACATTTTCTTTCCAGCCTTTTACTGGAATCAAATTGTCGGCTTTCTGCACACAGCAATATGTTTCTTGTGAGTAGCTGCATGCAGTTGGCTGCTGCTTCAGTGATTTAAATGAGATTGGAACTGAGCATATCCAAACATTTATGAATGATTTAGGAAAATGCTTTGCAGTCCATGCAAAATGGAATCCCAACATGCATTAAAAATGAAAATCCAGTTTGGGTTACTAGCGGTTTCTTTTGATGAATGTTAGTCGTAGTGTAGTTTTTGTTTTGTTTCTTGGATTGAAAGTGCAGATCAGCACAGCTAACTGCTGGTGCCAGACTGCAGAGTCGGCACAAAACCCGTGTCCTGTGCTGGAGTGAGTCGCAGCAGTGACGATTACTGGGTGGCAAGTATGCTGTCGTGCACATATAAAGAATTATTAAGACACAGAGCCCTAAGGGTTAATCTCTTTATTTGCAAAAAACAAATTGAATTTAATTCTTCGCATATCTCTTGTGTGATCATGATCCTGGTACGTGTGTAAGGATATAAACACCTACTTGTGATCTATGTGACATTGTCCCAGGACGGCGTTTGGTCGGTTGATGAGCTCTGCTTTATGCCGTATTCAATATGCTGTGTGCTCTTTCCGCAGGTTCAGTCTGATCCATCGGGACTTTTTATCGCCACAAGCTCTTCAGACAAGAATCTTTCTATCTTTGACTTTTACTCTGGAGAGTGTGTTGCCACCATGTATGGACATTCAGGTACCCCTGCCTTCTATGGCTTTGGTATAATGCCAATAATGTCCCGTGTTAAAATGCACTTTTATATACGTTCGTATTTTGGGGTCTCATGGATGTTGTAAACCAATGACAATTCATTAAATATACATTTATCCAATAGAAGCTGTACTTCCCAATTTTTTTCTTCCTCCCCAAGCTCTTGAGACCTCAGAGGCCTCTTCAGATGGAATATTTCCATTTTCTCTTGAATCGATAAGGCTGGAGCTGCCATTCTTCACCTAGAGGGCTAAGAAAGTAACTATTTAATCAGAAATGTAGCTAGAGACATTTTAATAAATGCAGGCATGCTGTATTTTAATTGCAGTGGAGAATTCCTATATGCCTTGGTCCTCATAGGTACCTGTAGATATTTTAGCCTCACAGGCCTTTGTCCTCCACTTTTATGCAAGTTTTTTTCACCCACGGGGGCTAGTATCAGGCACTTTTGGAAACTACCGCTGTTGTCCTGTTGCGGGCAGTTCAGCCTCTATACATAATCCCGCTCCAGAGGTACAGCCTCATCGTTTACCATTGTTTTACTAAATATAACAGCACAATCAGTTTTATTAAAACAAAACCAATGTAAATTTTTTTGTTTTGTTTTTTGTTTTAGAAATTGTAACAGGAATGAAGTTTACGAATGACTGCAAATACCTTATTTCTGTATCCGGAGATAGGTGAGGTTCCATATCTTGTTGCTGTGGCTCATTGTACGCTATATGAACAAAAGTATATGCGGACACCTGACCGTCACGCCTATACGGCTTGTTGGGCGTCCATTCCAAAACCATGGGTATTAAGTATGGAGTTGCCTCCTTCCTTCTGGGAAGGCTTTGCACAAGATTTTGGAGAGTTTCTGTAGGAAGCACACCAAACCCATCCAGCCATGTCTTTATGGGCCTTGCTTTGAGCACTGGGACACAGTCATGCTGGAATAGAAAAGGGGCGCCACAAAATACACTTTTATGGATGTGCTTTATCTCGCTCCAGCCTGCGTTATTAGTCGATCAGTGGCGTTATATCCACCCCTTGGTGTGTAGGGGTTGTACATAACCCTGAATAATCAGATTCATTTAATACTAGAATTTAAAGAGCCTATTCCCTTATAGTGCCACCCTGGCATGTATGTTATTTAAAGGGCTCTGCTAAATGTAAATGCCCCGGTAACTTTTTTTGTTTAGAAAATCATCCCTGGTGGCTACAAATGAGAAGAAAAGTTTTGTGTGTAATATATCTTTTGTGCTCAATGTGTGATCCCTCTGTAGACAAACTAAGGTGGTGCTTTTTTCCTTCATGGTTTTCCAGTTGCGTGTTCATCTGGCGTCTGAGCTCGGAGATGACGATCCGCATGCGCCAAAGACTGGCTGAAATGAGACAACGGGGGAATGAGGCTGAAAAGTGCACACCTCACAAGACCACAAATGCAAGGTATCGTTTTCATTCCAAAATAGATTGTATTGCAATATTTTACCTAATGCTTATATTCACTGCATACAAGGAAGGGACAACGTATTAATTTTTTGTATAAAAAAAACCCCAAAACTTAAAAGGGCACAGAGTACAAAATATTTGCAAACCTACAAGGTAGGTAAAGGTATAAACTCTGATATTCTCCAAGGATACGTTCCTCGGCAGGCATGTACTTCACTATGGAATCATAACTTTATTTATGTTTTGAAGTTGACCTATTTGTGGTCTTTATGGTCTACAGGAGAGAAACGATAGCTGTGATGTCTTCAGCACCTGCGCTGTCATCAGACAGTGACAAAGAAGGAGTCGATGACCTGAGTGATGAGGAAATGACAGGCAAGTCTTTATTCCCCTCCTGAATATTTAGGCTAAACTTGTTTTCATATTCCAAACTGTAGTTTTCTGAGTGCAGTTTCACTGGACACCTTAAAATCCCGTATATCAACCTCTTTCATTGCCGTTAGGTTCCGGTAAAGCCTCTGATGAATCCAAGTCTTTTGTGAGAAGTCTGTCCTACTGGGAGATGAAGAGGGTGAGTTTTGTACTGATAGGGATAGCATTGAATCTGTATATTCCATCATTTTCCTGGCATGTCTAAACTTAAAAAATATTTTTTGCTAACTTTTTCCCTCCCACTTCAAAAGTTTTTCTTAAGTATTTTTTCTTGTGTGTGTGTGTGTGTGTGTAGGCTAGACAAAAACATACTAAGAAAATAGAAATATGAACAATCAGAAGGGGAGGACATCAGAAGTTGATGCTGCAAACCAAATGAGCCTATAATAACCTGTATTTTAGATAAATTCAGTATTGGTATTTTTAGAATTAGTTTCTGTATAATATTTGGTTAGTTCTGTGTTGGCGGTGCTCCTCTTTTTTAGATTTATATTATTACTATTTTTCTATCACAGGAAGGGGAAATCTCCAGTTCTCAGCGCTCAGACTCCCTTGGAAAAGTCCCTCGACAGCGGAACCGCTGGTCCCAGCCTGTTGGCAATATAGACATGACCGTGAAGTCCATGCTTGATCTGCGCCAGCTGGATAGCTTCTCCTCCTCTGATGACCTGCTTGGACTGCACCCTGAAGAGGAACAGCCACCAAAGTTTCTTGAGCGGAACATGCAGAATAGTAATGTGAGTAGGTGGCCATATCTTTTCAACTGGGCAAGTCATAGGCAAGATGTTGTGGTAGCTTTATCTTTAAATCTATATTTATAGGGTTGTTGTGTGAATGATTCCTTTTTCTTATTGCTTTGTTACAGAGACCGCAGCCCATGGGCACCGCATCGCGTCCCAGGGTTATCAGACTGATGTCCTGTGAAGAGGGTGTTTTCAAGCAGGGACCGGAAACACCAGAGGGGAAGCCGTGCATCTTCTACCCGCAGACTGAACAGACTCTGGATTCGTGCAGGTAACCGTAACTTCAGCCAATCTGTTCATTAAAACGATTATCGAGACAACATGAAACAATTCTTGGGCAATATAGATCAACCAGCAGAAACAGTTCAGTGATTTTCCAACCATGTCTTTGCCCCAGAAATCATCTTAATAAATATGGCCAGAGCACTAAGTGGCCAAGGGAATGCTCCATATGATCATTCTATGTTCAACCATTGCTTGAAAAGCCAAACCCAGTGAACTTCTCTCATAACAAGAGCTTGGTTGGCCCTGTATAATGCATAGCTAAATATGATTTCTTAAGCCTAAATTCTACTGGACATGCTCAGGTTTTGTTGCGGGAAATACTTGCGATGTGACATACTTGCCTCCGGCCAGTACCAGCAATATCTTAGCTAGTGCAGCAGGTGGAAAGAATCATCTGACCACAGAGGAGAAGGGCAGCTGTGGGGCTGCAGCTTCTTTTTCAAGACTGTATATTGAGTACTTATGTTTTTTTAGTAGCGGTGTTGGGAATTTATTCTGCAGGTCAATCTGCTGATACAATCATATTGCAATTTGTCAAAGTAAGGAGGGCTTTGTGCAAAACATTAGTCTTGAACTGGACACCAGCAGAACTGATGTGCTGAGTTCTTGCTGTCAAGCCCTACCTTGATGTTATGTTTATTCAGTCCATATAATTGCCATAGTTTTTAGCATCATTATGTAAAAACAATGTCTTATCGTATGCTTCACAGTGAATTTGAGGTGAAAGGCTGTTACAACAGTGACAGTGTATGCCAAGAAAAGCACAGCCCTGACAGCGCATGTTCTTTGGATTACAGCAGCCGTCTTTCCAGCCCGGAGCATCCAAACGAAGGTTAGAAAGTGCCATGGGTATGATTACACATTGTGTAGTATCAAAGACTTGCAGTACTCTGCAGCAGCCTCATGCATATATCTCATGTTTGTTGTATATATTTATGGTGTCTAAATGGGGAGATTAGACAAAAACTAATACATTTTGAAAAACCAAAATGTGTTAATACATATGTAATGATTGGTTCATCATGGCACCTTGACTTAGTTTTTCAAATAAACCCCTATGTCCTGGGGGTTTTCATAACCAAAGGACCAAAATGTTTTTTTTTGTCAAACCATGATTTCCTGTTCCCATATTTGATGAACCGAACAAATTATAGACCATTTTGTTCAGGAAAAGTATGGCCTTCTTTTAAAATAATAAAAATACATAAAACATTTTTTGCAGTTTTCCTTTGTCTTCTATACTGTAGGAACAAAAGCTGAACAGTGACCTAATTTGTACTCATACCCCACATGCTTCAAAGGGCCAAATCCCTTAAATTGATGATATTAAAATATGTAATATGGGGTAATATGTAAAATATTACCCCATATTACATTTTTTAATACTATCAATTTAAGGGATTTAAAAATAAAAATATTTTACTTGTAATGGAAGGGCTAAGGAGCACTTTTTTCAAAATGTATTTATTTTTTCAATTTGAAATCGGCCAGAAGGGGGACCAAAGTAGAGGACTGCATTGGGAGGCGGGTCCCGCGGGACCTGCCAAAAAACTTGCGGGCGCGGGCGGTCTTTCTGGGGCTGCGGGTGGGAGCGGGCGGTCAGGCACTGTACCTGCGGGTCCCGGTAATCCCGCGCAGTCCCGCAAGGATGCCTTCTCGCTGCTCCATTACAGTGTCTCCTATCTTGCTCCGCCCATGAACAAGGCAGAGTCACGTGATGTGACGTCACTTCCTGTGACTCCGCCTTGTTCTTGGGCGGAGCAAGAGAAGAGACGCTGTGAGGGAACAGCTCGAGGGCAGCCTTGCGGGACTGTGCGGGAAATCAGGTAAGGAGGCCGGCGTGATTGGCCACAAATGTGGTGGGAGCGGGCGGGATTGGCCACAAATGTGGCAGGAGCGGGCGGGAGCGGAACACCCACATTGCGGGAGCGGGATTCAAAACAGCGGGAGCGGGACAGTTCTTTTGTTTTTAATTTTCGCATAATTTTTCTTCATACATGTTATACATATAATACTGCACCGTGTGAACACGTCCCTTAGGTTTTCCATACAATGCAAAGTCTGAAAACACCAATTCATACTTTTAGATGTTGTTGAAAACTCAGACCTAGCTTCAGAGTTCAGAGCGCACACGTTTACATATGGTATCGTAGTCTGGACTTATTTTCTCGATTAAATTATCAAATGTTTTTATACAGTGGCTGGGTTCCCTAGCAGAGAATGTCTCATCTGCACAATGACAAATGTATTCTAATAGTCTTTCACCTTTTTGTTTTTGTAGAAGACCTATCCCAAAATCTAAATCTTCCCAGTATATATAAGTTTCTTAACCTCTGCATCTGATCTTAGATTCGGAAAGTACGGAGCCCCTGAGCGTAGATGGAAACTCCTCGGATATGGAAGAGCAGGCTGAGGTGTTTGATCCACATGGCCTGGTGTTGGAGGGGGATGTTCCACTTACACCGGATCAGGAGACGTTTCTCAAGCAGCACTTTGGGACTCTTTCTACTGCCAGTGGCTTAGGTGCGTACCATCAGCTCTGGGTCTTCTTTTTTTTATTTTCTTCATAAAGCGGTGCTAATTAATATGATGAAAACAAGTTGATTCTTAATGTAATGGCGCACGTAACGTTTCAGGAAATAATCGCTAATGTCGGCGAGTGGGGACTGGCAGTTTTCTCTCTTCTCGTCAGGTGAAATTGTGAGGTTTAAACATATAAATAGATTATCACTGTTCACTCGGCTCTCCTTACCGCCAGCATCCCCAAATAACTAAACTATTGGAGAAAGCATCATGCAGGTGAACAGACTCAAAGCAAAGTATTTGAGGTCTGAGATGAAGCAGCTCAACATTACCTTTTGGGCTCCTTTTTCTGATTTTCGAGCTCTCATCAAAGTCACGCCATATGTAAAGAACCTTGTTATTGCCCTTAGCTACTTGTTTAAGTCTGTAAACTCTGCCCCCAGCCCCACAGTAATGTCACAGCAATACCTGCCACATTCTCAGAGTATCTGTACATACCTGAGATCGCTTTATGAGCAGCTCATGTATACCTTAATACACAATGAGCCACTGTGTTACCTTTCACGTGCACGTTCGGCCCTAGAAAAAAACAATTGTGTAGTCAACCACAGAACCCCTTATGTGAAAATAGGAGATTTTTTGAAGAGCTTCTTTCCCTTGTTATATGTCTAGAACTGTGTACACTTGAACATTATCAGTTATTAGAATATTGTTTGGATCTGATCTGTATTAAGGCTTGAAGCAGATATTTGTTTTATAGAATTATATATTCTATGTCCACAGATGAACCGGTTCCGACCACGGAACACAATGACTCTGCCAGTATCTCGTCCCGCTTCCTAGCCATGGCTCAGGCGCTGCCTGCCAGGTATGTATTTTGTTTTTGTGGGGTGTTAGGTACAGATTGGGATAAAAGGCCACAATGTTTTATGACCTATTAGCCCACACCCTTGAGGTTAAAGCCAAAGTTTGCCTTGTTTTTTGCTTTTTTCCCTTAAGGATTTTGGCTCAGATTTTGTTTGCTGGTTCCACACTGGAATTTTAAAGTGAGATTACATGGAACTGAACAATTGAAGTATTTGATTCCAACGTTTTATACCTAGCCTAAAATTAACCTTTTTGCTAGTTATTACCTAGTTTGACCTTATGAGACTTCATACATTATCATGGTGGTCAGTTATAGTTAAATGGGTCAGAGGCTGTTCTATTTGATTCCGGCAACAAAACACTTGTTTAAACTGATGAAGCTCATCTGAAGTTTATTTGAATCAAGTATGTTCTGGGATTTATTAAGCGTAATGTGATAGACTTGTGTGTGTTCTTCACTCACTGGTTACCTTCTTCGTTAGTCACAGAAACAGCAGTCCATCCTGGAACATTGCAATGTCTGATCATGTAATGTGTCCAGAGACCGTTAATCAGTCCTCGGTGATGGATGCAACTCCAGCCAGCAGAGCCGAAACTCAACTATGTCCTCCAGATGTAAAGAATGAGGAAGAGAGCAGCAATCAAATTCCTGCCCAATGCCAGAAAAAAAAGAAACAACCCAACGAAAATGGCAAGCTAGTCAGATCTGGACCTTTCTTTTCCCAAACGCTGTCATACATACGAAAAACCCAATCAGTCCATGACCTTGTCTATGAAGGTTTGTACAAGAGTAACTTCAAGATACTCGGGCTGTCAGTTTTTTATCACGTGCACAAAACATAATCTTCCTGATTTCTGCACTAGTTATAAAGCACCTGAATGATTTAAACAGATACTGCAGCTGTTCAAGAAGAAGAAGATATTATGACTTAACTGGCCTTTCTGGCCTGCTAAGCTTCTATCACATAAAAACAGCACTTTAAAAATATTTTTCATTTTCAATGACCACCTATCTGTGCCTGGTTTTGTGTGACATATGTTCCCAGGGAAAATATACATTTTAGGAAGGGTTATAAAGTATATGTAATGCAAATTCACACCTTAGCTGCAGAATCATTCAACAAAACGCTAAATCAATCCATTGGCAAATTTCTGCCCCATGTAAAAGTATATATGGGTTACAGTGTAGTTTAAATATTTGGCACAAAGGACCTGTCTGAAACCAGTATGTGGTCAGAAAATTGTCAGATTATCAAATGTCAAGGAATAATATAAAATAAGTTACCAAGGAACAGATAAATCTAATAGCATTTGCTAGTGACATCAGAAGAGTAACTGTAGAACATTTAACTCACGGGGCTGCAGAGATCCCCTGGGTTAATTATATTAATTTTCTTCTATTCCTAATCCAAAATATATTTTGCTGTTATTTTGGCAAGTTTTTTTCTGTGCCGTTTCCTGCCCTTTCCAGCACAATAGTAGGTTAACACTGTAAGGTGATGGCATTAAGCTGTATGTCTTTTAATTGCTCTGTATTGGCTATTTTTAGGTGATAAGACCTCAACCAACTTGTTTCCTGTCAAGCTACGCCCACAAACTCAGACAGCATCTGAAAAGGAGCAGAAGGCCAATCACCGTCGTACCTTGCCAGCCGTCCCAAGCAAAATGGAATATGGTCAGTCTGGCTTATTCAATGCAAAGGAAAATAAAACTCCTAAAGGCAGGTCCTATATGAACCCAACAACCAGCTTCATTGCCAAAATATCACGGAGTGTGTCTGTGGGTGAAAATTTAAATCTAGGAGATACACAGGAACCTTCCATACCTACTGATGGAAAGAGCAGCTTCATCGAACAAGAAGTGGGACCTATTGCCAGCTTTGTGGAGAGTGAAAAGAACTGTCAAACCACAAAGGAAAACTTTGTTGCAAAACCTCATCTGCAGTCTGCTGCACACTGTTCTCCAAAAACATTTCAGACCAAGAATCGGGCACATCTGACTTTAGACATAGCAAAACCATTACCCGATCGCCCTTTATTTTCCTTTGGTAAAAACAGAGGCTCCTCTGAAGTGGAATCCCTAAAATCACCAGCAGGTAGTTGGAAATCCAAACCCTCCTCCCCAGACTTGGCTTTCAAGATTACTAGTCCTGACTCCATTGAAGTAGAAAAGAGTAGTCCAGTAGAGAGCTCCAAGAAGGGCAATGAAGGAGAGACTATTGCAATCAACTCAAAACTCAATGAAGCTGAAGAAAAAGGGAGCTTTGTTTCAGAAAACCTTACACCATGTCATAGAGGTAGAGCAGCAACTATTGGCCACACTCCAGATTACCATCCAGGACTTTGCCCTGTAGAGCCCCTCAGACCAAGGTCTCCCTCTCTCGGTGCAGCACCAGCATTGGACTCAGGTGGGCATAGAGGTCCACCTTTGGTGGTATCTCCCTGTATGTCTCAAATCTGTACGAGTCCCTTCAATATTCCATCTCCTCTTTCTCCATCCAGTCTATGGCCTGTCTTATCTTCTCCATGCCTATCTTGTTTCATAAGCCATCCACAAAATGGTGAGGCATTTGTTTCTTCTCTTTTCTTTCCTTTAGCTTTCTGTTGTATACTTTCACTGATCAAATTGAGATATATATATATATATATATATATATATATATATATTTTTTTTTTTTTTTTTATTTCCTTCAAGTGACTATTTTTGAATTTTTTTGTAATTTTTATAAGTCATTTAAAAATAGTGTGGGATTCATGTAAATATTCATATGGATCACGGTCAATGAGATGTATAGTCTAGTCTCAATCCTCCATATCAACATGGTGACTCAACTAATGAAAAAGTTGTGGATTACTGCACCACTTTTAAAGAAATTGTTTTAATTATATGAATGATTTAATTGTGAAAAATGTTTAACCCCTTAAGGACAATGGGCGGTCCCTAAACCCATTGAAAACAATGCATTTTGAGCCCGTACATGTACGGGCTTTGTCATTAAGGGGTTAATATACTAGTTTTGCAGGAATTGTATGACGTTTTGCTTGTATATAATTGCGTGGAAGTAAATACACTAATATGTTCCAAGTAGACCTGTAACATTGCCAGTTTTTAAATTTAACATCCTCTGCCTGTCCTAAACCATCTTAAGAAACTTTGTTGATGAAAATGGAATCAATCTGTGCTTACAAGTGACCAAAAGGATCTGGATTTATAACAACTATTAAACTACACCATCAGATAACTTTGTATTTGGGTCCAAACCATGGGGTTTATTCACTAAATGGAGAGTTGGCAGGCCTGGCCATGGGCTAGCTCTCTGTGCCTTCCTCTTACATTGGTGATCTTTCTGTGACTAGTGGAAATCTATAATGTGCAGATGTATGCTAGATACATCCTGTTGGACTCCCGACACATGTTTAAGACGCTGGGGCAGTTTTTTGTATCCTCGGTTTCTCTGCTCAGATGTCAACTCTCTCCTTCGTGAATAGACATCATTGGTAATTCAGACTTTTAGTAACTAATGGTTTTGTATTTCAGCAGCGCCGGTCAGCATTGAACAATGTGAGATGATCACATCGGAGTTGCAGGACAGTCTCCGCAAGGCAATGAGTTTATACAGAAAGGTACAGGATCCAGCCTCCCGAATACTCCTGAATACCTCCTTACTACCTACTTGCAACTGCTAGATTGGGTGAAAGAAAATCAGTTTTGGTTAACTGAGCCTATGGTATTCCTATCAATGTAGAATAACATGTTAATCTCGCAGGGAAATCTTCTGTTCTGAAGCTGTGTATTTATATAGAAGTTGCAAATAGTGTGTATCTCTGCATGCCTTCAGATTGTTGAATTTACTATACATTTTATTATCCTGTCTTCTGACAGGTGACCACAGCTTTCCAAGGAGCAAATTCAGACCATTGCAAAATTGCTGACCTTCTGACTGAAACATTTGGGATGGTGAAGAGGGAACTGGACTCCCTGAAAGATGGAGAGGGTGAGCCAGGCAATGGAGACGAGCCTCTGCCACTGGTGCAGGAAGAGTTCAAAGAAGTGGTAGAACATCCAGTAGACGGTGGTTCACCTGAGATATGTACAACTCCATGCCTTGGTGATGACAAGACTCTAGCTCTCCTACAGCAATACTCTGAACTCCTGCTACAAGCGGTGGAGAAAAGGATGGACAAGAAACTGTAATAAATTGCGCCGTCTATCTTTTGATGCAAATTGTGTATCGTGATCTATCGCTCCATGAGTTTTCATGAAGGGTGGTTTCCGTGAGGAGCCGTGAGAACCAAAAAGATTTTTTTTTTCTTTCTGAAGACTCTTTGAGACACCACAAAATGTTTTGTTTAGTGTTTGATATCCAAGACCAGCTTATCAGAGCTACAGCTCCGCCAATGCCATCCCTTCAAACCAGCACTTGTCTCCATAACTGGCCCCGTTTTGGTCAGGGCCCATTGTTCTGTTTCTGCTTTTTGTTACTCGCAGTTGCACAGAACTCTTAATGTTTTAACCCGTTGACAAAGCCTTTATATACAGTGTTTATATTTGTTATGTTGTGTTTTTAATTTATTGATGTGCTTCTAAGTGTTTTCTCCTTGTAACAGGTCATTTGCTCTCGTTTTGGACAATCCATCGGTTTATGAGCTGGCTGTTTTTATGACTTTTTTGCCTTGGTAGGCACTGCTAGGGAGTGCAGTGGCTGCTAATTTTACATTTAGGGAAGTGGTTTACATTGTTAGCAGTGCTGCTTTCAGTAGTTTGCGTATATATAATAATCTGTGGACTTTTTTTTTTTTTTTGGCAAAAGCAAATACTTTCTGTAGTCACTGCTATCTATCTTATAACATCTCAGTTGATCAAACCTTAAATGTTTGAAATACCAAGATAAATTAGCACGCAGACTTGCAAGTGCTGTGGGGTATCTTGGATCAAAACCATCTTTTGGACCTTTTTTTGTTTGATGTGCAAGTACGAGGTGAGACACCACCCCAAACAAGAGACATCTCTAATCCAGATCTAACTTTAGCACTTTTATATCCCTTCTGCCATCATATGTACATTTTCAATACACACAACCCCTGAAGCTTTAATGTGTGTGTGTGTGTGAGGTTTACCTTCCTAGTCGGTTGCCTGGGTCTAGTAACTTTTATTATTGGCTACATATTATGAGTTTTATTTTATCTATTTATCATTTATGAACATTTGGAGCATTTTAGATAACAAAAAGGATAGATTCCATTCATAAAGTAACATATTATTGGTTATGGCTCTTTGGATTTTTATTTTTTTTCCCTAAATAAACTTTTTGTCTATTAATACAGCGTAAGTAGAATGTACATGTATGTGAAGGCGGTAGAGTAAGTTGGTTTGTTTTAGGTTTTGAGACTATCATATTGGGGGATAGATCTATTCCTATGAGGTTAGAAATTTAGTAACTAGAAGAGTTTGCTCCACTTTCTAAGAACTCTATCCCCTTGAGTGCAATATATGGCTAACTCTGCACTAATCATATGGCATCTGTACCATGTAGTAGGGAGCGTGGTGGGACCTTAAGAGTCCAAGAAGCAGGCACATGTCGCATATAAAGATGTGATAGGGAATGTTATTTTGCAGGTGTTAGATTTTTGATGAACGAGGTGAAATGACACACAGATATTATTTTATTGGTTAATCTTAAACATGACTTTGCCAAGAGCCCCTGTTATGTGCAACGACCCACATGTTCAAGCTTCTGTTAAAAGAAGTGATATAACAATCGTTGTTTTAAGATCTGGAAGAATTTTTTTTTTAAACTATAAATGTGAATTTTTATCACAGCTAAAATTTGGATGTCTTTGTGTGGGGTTAAGATAATTGGCTGATTTTGCCCTATAATTTGGAATGACAATGCTGCTTGGTGAATGGACCCTAGAACAGGGCACAAGTCATGTTACCCTTTGGAAAGGACCTTAAGCATTTAATTCTAGGCATAACCAGTCATTTCCAAACAACCCTTTTATTTAATTTTCTGGTTTTTATGCAGATTATAAAGTTCTATGCATAATTCCTTTAAAATAATGCCATCTTGGGTATACATGTATAACAGTCCTCTATTTTTCTGAAACAAACTGAGCCAGTTCCTTGTAAATAGCGACCTCCTCCAATTTGTCAAAAAAATAAAATAAGAGGACTGTTGGGGTTAAACCGGTGGTGTTTTAAGACAATTTGTCACCCCGTTCATTCATTCTTTATTGGCTTAGTTGACCAGAGACCGTTTGAAGAGGAATTTGTATCCCCCTGTGCAGCTGTAGAGAATTTTGTTTAAAGGTTTCATGCTCTTGGAGACGTTTGGTAATTAATTTGCAATAAGAGTGCGTATGTACACTACAATCTGAGTGGACATCTTTGTTACATCATCGCATGTCAATGAAATGTGTAGGGACGTCTCCGCCATGATATGGGACTGACTTATCGGAACTGGACTTATAGTAAAGCGGCTAGATAACCTTGTTGATGAACTTGCACCTTTAGTTCTGCTCTTGGTATAACAGTTGCCAAAAAGTCATCGTTGCTGTAAATAATGTAAGATATAAAGTGAGAGGTTCTGTGGGCCTTTGGAAAGGGAGCATGGGGATACGTTGGTTGCATGATCCTTTCAATGCTTAAACTATGTTAAGATATGCATGCCCTTAACCCATCGAGCACCCAAATATATGGAGCACTACACTGCCCATTATTTTAGTACTCAATGGGTTAAACAACCACAAATATTTAAATCCTTGTATCCCCACATGACCACCCATTTCATCACAATGCTCTACATGTCTCCCCTAGTAGACTCCAATTGGGTTAAAGGACAGCCTTTTTATGATTAATGTGATTTCTGAAAGTTGCTTTTTTATATTACTCCTTTTCAGTGTAAGGGGAGAAGACTTTTTTAATCTTTTGGGGCAGTTTTTATTGCACTGTGATCTGCCCTATTTCCTTCTTATCAAAAGGAGGCTGCTTGTTTGTTTTTAACCCTTTCTTTGTACTCAGTGTCTTAATTTCAATAAAAGTGTGAATATTTTGAAGTCTCCTTTTGATGATCTTTGTACGGTTTGCTGTTTGTAAAAACAAAATAGAAGTTTAATGTAACGGCTTTGTTTGATCCCATAGGTAGCCCTCCACTCATGTGTGGCATATTGATAAGCCGGTAACAACGTACGCAGTGCTTCTTACTATACATATATTCAAGACTAAGACAAACCAATACATTAGGTGGAGAGGGCCCTGCTTACAATCTTGAGGGAAACTGGATTATCTACAG
The DNA here is from genome assembly GCF_027358695.1 of Spea bombifrons. NCBI lineage: Eukaryota > Metazoa > Chordata > Amphibia > Anura > Pelobatidae > Spea > Spea bombifrons. The sequence goes on along the minus strand of NC_071095.1, from coordinate 39,642,078 downwards.
CAAGGCAGGTGTTTTAAAATTTTGATTGAATTTCCGGAGTTGGGTTCCGGTACCCTATTAACAGCTTTACTACATGCCATCGGTGTTAAGTATGCCCACAGACCGTCCTGCTTTGAACCATGTACCTACAACTGAGCATGTTCATTGTCTTATTCTAGAGGGGTCTTCCAGAATATGAATATGTTGCAGTTTAGAAGAAGCCTGATTATGTGAGATATCAAACCATCTAGCTTTTGAAATCCATATACAGCAGGCTGGGTTATCCTCATTAAGCCCTTTTGAGAGAGTGGGTGAGTGAGCATGAAAGAACCGACAAAATATAAAGAAAACAAGTTATTTGCTTTGTTTTTGTTTTTCTTTGGGGGTCCCATCTTGTTTTCTATGATTCATACAAGTTGCCGAAATATACACATTTTGTTAAAATTGCAATTTGTTGGAACCCGAATGCACAAGTCTAATAGCCATTCACCTTGCCAAATTATCTACCTATGTTTTTTTGTCTTCTGATCTTTACGTACCCATTACCCACCATAAAAGTGCATCTCCCCCTCCTCTTTGTATACATTACTTATGAAATAGTTAATTGTTTGTGGCAGTGTTCCCCTGCTGTATTTCCCCTACACTAGACTGAAAGTACTCCCCACTGACAGGAGTTTAAAATACTGATTATAATAAGGTGTTCCTTTAGCTGGGTCAAAACTTAAATCTCCAACCCCTGGGGCTTGTACGAAGCTTGCTGTGGACAGACCGTATTAGTCCAGAATCCAGCAGGTGGCGCTGCAGAATTTCGTTTGCTTTGCCATGAAAATCTACGAGTTTGCTGCGTTTCGTTTGCAGCATGCCTTACGTGATTGGTTGAAATATGTGAAGTGGGCGTGTCAGGAAGCAGTCTTGGACTGCACATGGCATCTCCTCTTCCTGTGAGGTGATGGCAGCTTCTGGACACTCTATGTGGAAATGTCTAGAGGATTTCTCCCAGGAGGTTAGAGGTAAGAGGAAACGTTGTGTACAACTGCAGATAAAACCTTTCCACATAATATCCACACAGTTAACTGCAAGGTCTGCGCTTTGTGACTTTATGAACTATGTATGCTTGCTCCAGAGTGACTGAAATACACATATACAAATAGGTTTTTGATGGCTATTTGCATTGGTTGAACTTAACACCATGTCAGCTAAACACCTGTAATGCAAGCTGCTGAGCCTCCCAGATAGTACGTGGGTTCTTATTATTACTAACTTTTATTCATATAGTGACAATTTATGCATGGCTTTTTACAGTCCATTCATTCAAAGGGTATGACAAAACTAGAACTGACAGACTAAACGTTACATTATGGCAAGCTTACAATCTAGAGAGTGATCAAAACATGATTCTGGTGACATATTGAAATATTGATGTTGTTACCATAGCAACCAATGGAATGCCCCTTCTTATTGGACAATTCTAAAAATTGCAATGAAAATGTTCGGTTTTACGTTTTTCACTGCTTGGTGATACAGACGTTCTGTGAAATTTAAATTGCATTTAGATAGAATGGGTTTGGTGACGTCTTTTTGAGATGCCGTGTATTCTATAATCAATGTGTACGTGCTGTGAAATGACTGTGTCTATCCAGCTGTCTCACCGAAAGCTCAATGTAAGTAAAGATGACGATTGTATTAAAAAAAAAAAAGTAAAATTGGACTAAATTACTATTTTGCACACAGAAACATATCTACAGAAGGTATTTTGTTGTGTTAAACCGCCAACAAAAATGAAGTTACGATCTTTTCAGAACTCCAAGTTACTGACAGCATCCCTTACCTGGAAGAACCTCCTTCTCCATTGGAATTTTATCGAGAATGGCTGTGCCCAAACAGACCCTGCATCATCCGCAATGCTCTGAGCCACTGGCCAGCACTCCACAAGTGGACTGCCGATTACCTACGGTAAAGAAATCAGACTGGCCGTGTTTGTTTCTCTGTGTAAGAGATATATTAGGCACAGCTGTCTGTAAGCACAACTCAAGTCTCTCTCTCTTTTTTTGTGAAGGACACATGTAGGTTCTAAGGTTGTGAGCGTGGCCGTAACCCCAAATGGCTATGCTGATGCCGTGTACGACGATAGGTTTGTCATGCCTGAGGAGAGATCACTGCTATTAGCAGATGTTCTAGATATCATAGAGAAGAAGAAGAAGCCCCCAGGTGTGTTTTACATCCAGAAACAATGCTCCAATCTCACAGAAGAGTTCCCTGAGCTCCTGGGGGACATGGAGAGCCACATACCATGGATGAGCGAGGCGCTGGGTAATGTATAATTGACCAGGGTCCTGTAAATACTATATTTACATATAAATATAACTCATTCTCGCAGATTTGTATGTCATTTAAGTTTTTTTTTTTTTTTTTTGCTCACACATGTTTCTGTATTTTAGGGGTTAATTTGAATTTCCTTAAATTATTTTTTAGTTTCATGGTTATATTTGTTGGTTTCCTTGTATATACAAAGGAACCAGCAAACCACACTTTCACGCTACCTTACACCTATAGAATGCTCATAAAATTCATATAGAAATTAGTTATAGACTGTTTTACAAGGATATTTCACTTGTGCCTTTTTGTTTGTTTTTTAGACACTCTAATCTTTTTCCCACAAAGCATACTATATTTACTAAATTTTCTTATAGCAGCTTGTATTTTACGAATAATCTGATTAGTCATTTCCATTCTAACTCTGTTCTATATCAAACCAATTTTATTTATTTTAATCTAGGAAAAATGCCAGATGCTGTTAACTTCTGGCTCGGAGAGGCCGCAGCAGTGACCTCCTGTAAGTATCTGTCTACACCTAAAGAATGTTAGTATACCAAAGATTTATAAAAAGCATGCTATTTATACTTGTTGAACATTAGCAAATTGTTACATTATTATCAAAACAATATCATAAATTCGTACATAATGAGAATGTTCAATGTTTTATTTCTCATATCTTAAGGAAGCACATAGGTTCTATCTGAGAAGGCACAAAACTCCTTGCACCCATCCTGTTTAATCTAAATGTATATAAATATTTATATTTAGATATGCTCTTTTCTTCCTTAAGATATGAGAAAAATAAGTGTTAATCAATTCTGATTATCTCTCCCCTATATCCCCCCTATCTGCCCTTGTTTATCTCTCCCTTTTTTCCATCTCTTTTTCTTTCCTTTTTATCTCTTTTCTTATCTCCCCTTCTCATCATCGCTCCCCTTTATTCCCATTTCTCTTCTTTCTCATTATATCCCCATCTCTCTTCTTTCTCATTATATCCCCATCTCTAAAGGGACCGTCTTGTGTCCCATACAGCCCCATCAATATAACATGCATATTTAAAGTTCTCTGTAGGGTAAATCCACTTACCCATGCTCCGCTGTTCATGCCAGCTTTGAGATTCCAGTGAATCCCTCCATACATTGCTGCGGGGAAAATATGTCACTCCTCTATCATATTACAATATAATGCATGTGATGTCTGAAGTGTCCCTAATGAACTGAGGAAATATAGCTGCTACCATGGTATACACAAAAGGGCCTGTAATACACATATGTATTTGTTGTTCTAATCTGTAAATACAATTACTATTATGTGATTTGTTTGAGTGTCTTTCTTCCAGTGCATAAAGATCACTATGAGAACTTGTACTGTGTGATTTCTGGGGAGAAACATTTTATCCTTCATCCTCCAAGCGATCGCCCTTTTATCCCATATGGTAAATCTGCCTCTATCAATTGTTTAACTTACTGGGGACACATTGGTCATATAACAGGGATTTGCAGAGGTATAATTACAGCTTTATGTCTAAGTGTAGTCCAACATGTCCATATACTGCTTAATATGGTATTTAATTGATTATTGCCTCTTTGAATTTGTGATACACCAGAACAAACTAGGGACAGAATCAATGTAAGATTACCAAGGGAGTGCCATGTTTAATCTGTTTTTACCAATTGGCACTTTAAGAAATGTACCAGCCAGCGACATACCAGGTTCATGAAGATGGATCGTTTCAAGTGTTGGACCAAGAAGGAGCAGAGAAGGTAATGGCTTACAGAAAAGTTTTATTGACTTGCACTATTCAGTAGTCTTGACCATACACCATTTTCAATGCCGTAATAGATTAGTAGAAGTTGGGCAGCTTGTGGGTTCTATAAGTTGGAAAAGTCGTCTAATTGACCACCCCGAGCTTGACCAGGCTTCCAAGCATTGCACCACTCATTATAATGGGGACAAAAATGATATGTTCAGTTACTCTGTATTTCTGGGAATCTCACTGTATGCTCTTTAGGGTGTAATTCCCATTTGTGTATAGTTGTTTTGACCAGACCTCTGTTGTTGAGCAGCCCCAGCTACCACACAGGTGCCTCATTAATGGTATCCAGAAAGGGCTTAAAAAGCAGTGTCTCTGATTGGGGTACTTTGACATAGTGGTGGGCTAAGTAGTATATGGCCATATAGCGTGACGGAATTGCCAGTATTGCCTCATATAGGTGCTTTTAGATGGTATTTGCTAGGTTTGCACTGATTCCCTGATGTTGAAATGTATAAATCAGTCTGAAGCTGACCTATTATTATTATTGTTTTATATAACACCATCAAATTCTGTAGCGCTGTACAATGGGTAGACAGGATGTAACAAGTAGTATGTTACATAACAAATTGACTTACAGAGACAACAGGTGAGGAGGGCCCTGCTCAAACGAGCTTACGGTCTAGAGGGATTTAGGCTTTGGTGCATAAACTGCATTTTTATGCACCAAAGCATCATTTATATCTGAAATAAATTACCCTGTGTGTTTGTGCCTTTTTGCAGTTTGGTGCTTTTAAGCTTTATGAAGCTAACTTTTTTTGGAAGGTTCCTTGGATTCCTCTTGACCCACTGGACCCAGACTTGAATCTGTACCCAGAATATGAAAAGACAAGACCTTTGTACTGTACGTTGAGAGCAGGGGAAATGCTTTATCTGCCTTCTCTTTGGTTTCACCACGTCCGTCAGTCTCACGGCTGCATTGCTGGTAAGAATATATGTATAGCCATACCTCCATATTTTACACTGCTTTGTTCCCCAAAAAACCATGAGCACCAGATAGGGTAGCATTCACTGCTGGATTATAGATGTTTTCTCCAGTTGTCAATATATGTGAAAGTTTCACCCCACTGAAAAGCCTCTATGATGTCCCATACAGCAGTGTATTTAAGATTGGCGCTGCCATAGTCCTGAACAAGTTCTGTGGCCCAAGCTTTTAATGCAGTCTTAGAAGGCTTTGCCATTAACTGGCTAACTGAGCAGCAGCACACCTGAGGGCCTGATCACCCATGAAAGCGATTTACTGCGGATGCAAGAATTCATACCTGATCTACGTGCATGATCTGTCCATGTGATAAGCCGAGAGCCAGGAAGTCATATAAAGAAGAAACAATAGTATATGTTTTTTTTTATTCACATGGCATTTCTAAACGTGTTGTTTCACTTTTTATTTCTGATTTACTTCTTATTCCGTGTTGTATTTTTTTCTGTCAACCACCCTTGTATGCAAGACGAATATGAGTATACACAACATTTCTATTGTTGCAACCAGTGGGATATTAGCTGGTTAATTTTCTCTTCTTTTTTTCTTACAGTGAATTACTGGTATGACATGGAATATGATATTAGATACCACTACTTCCAACTTGTTGATGCTCTCACTAAGGTCGTAGGAAGTGTGAGGTGATCAGGATGGAGAGTGTGGGAATGATCGCAGCCTCCTGTTAAGGTTAAAATGCTCAGTGTTCTCTACGTTATAATGAAAAAGACGTGCCAATAAGGTTTATTGCAAGGAAAAGCCCAAGGACGCTTCAAGACTCCTGGCACTGTATTGTGATACATTATATATAATGTGATACTAGAACCTCATATGGAACACAACATCTGTAAGAGTCTTCATGATGGGTGAATTATGAGGCTTGCACGTCCGCTAGCATAATTAAAGGAGAGCTGTAATATAATTTTTAACATAAATACATTTATTTATTAACACTGTAGTCTTTCCATTTTTATTAGCAATATTGTTTTTTTTAACTTTAGGGTACCTGAAGTTTGCAAAAAAAAGTCTTCCGCTGACACTCCTTTCACCTGAATCTCCTTTCACTGCACACGTCCTTACTGAACAACACTCAGCAACTTAATATTGTAGAGATAATATAACACAGAAGAATAATTAAGAATATTATGGAACAAAAGGTCAAGACGGCTTCTCCCATGGTGCATATAATATATAATATAGAAGACAAGGTTCACAACCAGGGCTTTTCCATACTTTATTTAAAAAAAAAAGTTTACAGTTTACCCTTATGCACCTCATTTTGTATAGGTATGGATCTGTCTTATTAAACTGTGATTAAAGGGTAAACTTATTGTATTTTTTTTTTAATATGGAATAGAAATGGTTATTAAGGTAACACTTTTAGCTCATATGGCTGTTAACTGAGAGTGTATAAATTATTTACGTATGGAATCGTAATGTTTTTTAGCTAATACAAATGCCTATAAATGAAATATTACACATTTATTGGGTTATAATTTGAGAAAGTTCTCCCAAGAGATATAAGATATCCGGTTTAAATGGAGGAGGTGTAGTATAAGAGACATATTGGTAAGAGAAGAACGGATGGATAACACTAATGGGTGAACCTATTGTATTAATCCCCCCAAACCCCCCCCCCATGGCATATGGACATGGGGGAGCCAAAAACCAACCCCGTCTGAATTGTTCGTTGGGAGCTTCAGAGTAATTTGTGATTTGACACAACCTCTCACAAGGGAGTATTACTTGCAAAATATTTGGTCAGTATAGGCTATTTTTTTTCTTTTTGTGTAAATGTTTTTAGAGGAGAGATGTTTGCTCCTCTTATTTTGTGTTATGTTGTCCGGCTGATGGAAGTGGCAAACTTATGCTTGGTGGGCCGCCTGGTGGGAGGAGGGATCAGCCCCCAGTCAGTTAATGTTCAGGGCCTAATTTTTATAAATTCACCTATAAAAAGAAATAGAGTATATGATTTTCTGAGAAAGGAGAGGCTAGATTTAGCTTTTTTTCAGGAGACCCTCTGGAGAAGAATGGATACGCTTAGGTGGGGAGGTAGACAGTTCCCTCAAATTTTCTACTCTTCTTCAGAAGAAAGGGAAAAAAAAAAGAGGAGTGGCAATAGCTTTCTGCAGTAGGGTGAAAATAGAGACAAAATATACCTATCAAGACTCAGAGGGACATTTCCTGATCTGGGTTGGAATGGTAAATGAGATTTATGCTGGTCAATATTTACCTGCCAAATACAGACCCTCTGACGGTTCTCTCCAAAATCCTGGATAAAGTGGAGAAGGTTAAAGAAGGCGCTCTGCTGATTGCAGGAGATTTCAACTGGATATCGAGCTAAATAAGAAGGTGGGCCTTCATAAAGATGTCCCAAAGAATTTAAGAAAAAAACTCAAGAGCATTTAGAAATATCACTGAGTGCCAATTTATATATTTGGAGGGTCTTTCACCCCACAAAGAAATAAACAACGAAAGTGGTCACTTAAAGGGCTGAATAAACCAACGTGAGAGACCTTTTTCTTTTTTGAATGGCTCTATATATTGTCTCGCAAAATGTGAGGAGCATTAAAGGGACTGCGCATGGAGCTTTTTTGTTTGACTGTTTTTCTTCCAAAGGTTATGACATCCTTTGTTTATAAGACACCAATTTACAGGAACCACCGCGGTCTGCTGTTTGGACAAAGGGACCTTGTTGTTTTTCTTATAGTTTAGATAAGAATAGTGGGGTGGGGATTTTGTTTAAAAACAACTCGTTCACTGTTTTGAAACAAATAGACGTTGAAAAGGGGAGGGCTTTAATTGTTTACTTTAAATTTGAGAGTACAGTTTTTAGAGTTTAGAATGTTCCTTTCTGGAAGGAAACCTACCTTTCTGTTGGGTGATTTTAACTGTATCCTTAAGGAAGGTGATAGAATAGGCGGCGGAGGTGGGGTAGATAGCTCTGGAAAAGAGTTACAGACAATTATTGAAGATTTCGGTTTTCTGGATACGGTAAAATATCTCCAAAAGCGTACAGAATGTTTTACTTTTTTTTTTTGAAAATGGTCTTGTAAGATCTAGGATTGATTATATTTTGGTCACCCAGGCATGAATGTAGTAGAAGAGACGTACAATAGAGTCTCTCTTTCTGATCATGTGTGTCTGACATGTATAGTGAGCTTGAATTTAAAACTTGGTATGCTTAAAACTCTCGGTATGCTCGCTGCTATAGGAGATGGCGAGGCAAAATTACACGAGCGTACATCAAACCTACTCTAGAATTCATATGGTTTTTGGAGAACAAACTTTGATAAAACTAATTAAAGAAATTACCCTCAAAGATAATCTATGGTCAGATCACAGGTGATCTTTGAATTAAAGGACAAATTGGATAGGCCCCATTAAACAACTTGGCGTTTAGATGATTTTCTTGTTTACCCAAATAAACCATAAGGACGTCATCCCAGAGATGACCAAGTTCTTCTTCTTAGAAAATAAACCAGAAGACACGACGCTTTCTAATAGGTGGACCGCGTACAAAGCGGTTATAAGAGGGCCACCTCATTAAGATTAAAAGATGAATAAGGTAAAGTCAGGTAAATAAAGGTCAGATCTATACATTTCCCTCTACAACCTATCTTCTGCAAATAAATTAAATCTATCAGCCAAAAGCATGAAGGAAATAGATGATATTCAGAACTCAATCAATCAAATAGTATTCAAAAATATGGAAAAAATGGAATTCAATTTATTATAAACCAATAAAAAAAAAAGCGAGCCAATAGTAGAATTGATAAATTGGCAGGAGTATTTTGAGATTACTACAAGAAATATATATATATATACTTTGCCAAAGGTACCTTCCGAGGAGTATATAACAGAATATGTGTCAAAAACTGACATCTCAAGCATATTTGAGGAGCAGAAACAGATTCTGAATAGACCACTAGAGAAAAAAAAAATTTAAGATAAACTTGTAACGTATAAATCTCCGGGCCCTGACGTGTTTAGTAACTATTTTTTGAAAAATATTCAAGCAGGACATAATAGACTGCCTTTTAGAAACTTTTAGAGACATTTCTCAGACAGGTCATTGCCCTAAGGAGATGCTCCAGGCTAATATTTTCCCTATCCTGAAACAAGAAGGAAGTAACAAACTACAGACCAATCTCTCTGATTAACATGGATGTGAAACGCTATTCAACCATATTGGCGGAGGGATTAAAATCGGCCCTAATTCCATAATCCACAAAGATCACATTGGTTTTGTCCCGAGGAGGGACTCCGGTAATAATGTAAAACGACTATTGGATACCCTGGATTACGCAGGAAGGCATAATATCCCCCTTCTGACCTTTGTTTGGAACAGAAAAAGTGTTCAACAGGGTAGGATGGGGGTACATGAGCAGCATGCTGAGGGCATTCGGAATAACAGATTGGATATACAGAGCAATAACGTCTTTGTATTCGTCCCTTAGTGCTAGGGTCGTGGGACCGGTTATCTGTGCAGAGTGGTTCAACCTTCAGAATGGAACCAGACAGGGGTGTCCACTCTCCCCTGTCTTGTACATTTTGTCCTTAGAGCAATTTGCTGTTAACATTAGACAAAATAAGGATATTAAGGGACTTTGTTAAGGAGGGGGGAATAAAAGGTAGCCCTGTATGCAGACAATGTCATTGTCTCACTGATAAATCCAATGGATTCTATGATGGCTTTCATGAAAGAGGTGGTTAGGTACCGTTTTGCCTCTAATTACAAACTGAACTTAAATAAGACCGTAGCCCACTTTATAAATGTTGATAAAGGGAAGTGCTGACCAAATACAAAGACATTTTTGGATAGAAAATTCTAGAGTAGATTATGTCTATCTCGGCATTAAAATCCCCAGAAATATTAACATTATGATAGATTTTCTACATTTATTAAAAGTTACCAATAAACTATTGATGGAATGGAAATGGGACGCATTAACACTTATGTCATGCCCAGGTGGACATACCTCTTTCGTATGGTCGCAATGTCTATTCCCCTTAGCTGGCTTGAACTAGTACAAAAAAAGTTTTTAAAATGTATGGAAGGGCAGTAGACTATGGATCAGTAATATACTTTGAGCTCCAGGATCTCCAAAGGAGGGACAAGCTTCCCGTTGGTAAAACAATACTATGAAGCTAGCATATTGTCTCATATAGTTAAGACCCACTCAGAGGCCAACGTAGAAGAAGGTTGGTACCAAATCGAATCTGAGGCATGCGGGGTGAAGGACCTAAAATTATATGGTCAATTAATTCCTCAGAGACAATGAGGATAGCCAGAGAAAATATGATTCTAGGGAAAATTATTCCAGTATGGAATGCATTTAAAAACAAACTAGGCCTTAAAGATAAATTAAGTCTTTGAAGTTACAAACGCTGGAGTGTATAATTGAAGATCTTTCAGATTGTAAGCAAGTAGGGATCAATGTCCTTGAGGACCTATTAATAGATGGCAGGATTAGATCCTTCGCCATATTGAACCAACAATTTAACCTCTCTAATTCCAATATCGTTAAATATTTCAGGATAAAAATTGTCTAAAAAACTATTTGGATCTCTCGGGGGGAGAAACGATAAAAGAGTTTTCCAGAATATTTCAAAAACATAATGATTAAAAAAATACTAGCTAAATGTCTTACATGTGTAGGCCTAAAAGACCATCCATCAACAATAATCTCAAGTATCCCAAAATGGGAGAAAGAGTTAAATTTTAAGATACCACTAAACAAATGGTAGGCCCTCTTGCCAGAATCATAAACTGGGTCCATGACTTATCTCTGTTAGAAACACAATATAAAGTCATAAATAGATAGTATTATGTACTCACTAGATTGGCAGGATGTTCCAACAGGCCAACAAGACTTGTTGGTGCTGTGAGGAAATGGATGGGTCATTTCTCCACATTTGGTGGAATAGCAGAAAAGTTGCCAAATTGTGGAATAGAGTATGAGATTTTCTAAAGAGGGACGGTAATATTACCATCCCTAGAACCCCAGCCTCCTTTCATTTGCATATAAGTTGGCCCCCTACGTCTGTCTCAGTCTCAGGTGACGTTTGCAATTAACAGCTGTTTAGCGACTAAAAAAATTATAGCCAGAGAGTGGAAGCAAATTAAGGATTTTGAGTGGTATAAATTTGAAAATCAATTAAGATACCAAATTCAAATGGAACTGAGGGTTAGTAGAAACAATATGATATCTCCAAAACAAAAACGTAAGATCTGGAAGGACTGTTTGGCCATGACATAACTAGCATAGGGGGCCCTGGAAAGGTTTCTGGATAGCATTTGACCCTCCTTCCCAGGGGTCCGGTAACAACCAAGCAGGGTTAAAATAGGGTTTGTGTTTTGTTTCCATCAGTCTGGCATTTTATGTTATTATATTGTAAGTTATGTCATTGTAGTGTATAAGGAAGCAAATTTTAGAAGACTGGGTGGAGGGGTGCTGCTCCCATCTCCTTCTGGATTCAAGCAAACCATCCAAGTAGCTTTAAACATCTGGAGATGGACCCCCCAACACCTATATACTTTAACATGCTTTTACCTGTATGCCTGTCTGTTTATATTTATGTGATTATTTCTCTTTTTTGCATGAAAACAATAAATATGTATACAATGAAAAGGTAATCGGTTTAATCTCATCACTTATATGACCTGTACTTACACCGATCAGACTGCCTGCCTAATATTGTGTAGGTCCCCCCCTTGGTGCAAAAACAGCCCTGGTCCAACGAGGCATGGATTCCACTAGACCTCTGAAGGTGTGCTGTGGTATCTAGCAGGTGCTTTCGGTAGTGGACAGAGATCAGCATGGGCATCCTGACTGGTCTAAGGCTACACAGCCCCATAAGCAACAAACTCCAATGCAGTTGTTCCGACACCTTTCTATCAGAACCAGCAATAACTTTTTCAGCAATTTGAGCTGTAGAAGCTCTTCTGTTGGATATGACCACATGGGCCTTCCACCCCCTACATGCATCAATGAGCCTGTCACCAGTTCACTGCTTTTTCTTCCTTGGACCACTTTTGATAGGTACTGACCGCTGCAGACCGAGACCACCCCACAAGAGATGCATCACAATTTGGCCCGTGTCAGTCACTCAGATCCTTATGTTTGCCCGTTTTTTCTGCTTCTACCACAATCAACTTTGATGATGAAATGGTCAGTTGCTGCCTAATATATCCCACCCACTGACATAATGTTATGGCAGATCGGTTGGTGTATGTCAATGAAATAGGTATCTAGTATCGATGCGATGGTAACTTGTACCATTATTTGAATGGTGTTTTAAAACTATACCATGATGCTACAACTAAACCGTCACAAACAATGAAATATAGTTATCCATAACCAACTTTGACACATTGTTGTGGTTAAATGCAAATAAACTAGCTTCCAAACATCAAACTAAAGTACAAATAAAAAAACCCCAATCAGTTGTCCATCTCTGACAATGCCAACAATAGTTTCTACAACAAATAGAGAAACCAGTGAGGCAGCAGGGGAACTAAATATACCATTATATTATATTGTATTATATTACATGCCTTTATACTTTCTCTGTTTAAGATCTAGAGCAGGGATTTACAAACTGGCCCTCCAGCTATTGCTGGACAATATCTCCCATAAAACTCTTCAGCTGGCACAGGAGTGTTAAAGCTCCACTCCAGTAGGGATTTACCCTCCTCCACCGAGGAGACTACTGACATAGATCCATTCTTCCTAATAAGGCGCTTTAATTGGAATCCCCACCTATATTTTACTTGGTTTTTGTCAGCCTGTGATCGCGGGGGCGCTGCTGAGCCTGAGATCTCTCCCACGGAGTGATTCTGTAGGCTGAAACCGCGATATATATATATATTTATATAAAGTGGTGGAATTGGGCTATAAATATGGGGGTAATGCTTTTTACGATTATCACGGGTCATTTTCCGCTAAAGCAGCTGCAGCACTCATTTAACTATGCAACTGACTGGAGTAGAGTAGACACGGAATTGTTTTGCAGGCATTTCGCTGGTCTCAAAACCCCGGCATGTCAATATTGCCAGTCCATGGCTCATGTAGCTAATTTTTGTCTGGCTACCGACAGCCCCCCTCCACTAGCTCGGCCGCCTTGTCCGCCCCCTCCCGTCCAGGACAACTACTTTCCAAAACTCATGATAAATTGGGTAGACCTATCTCGTTTCTAGGCAGGTCCCAGATCTGCAACAATTTCAACGCTAGCGGTTGCCATTTCAGTCAGTGCAGGCTTCTCCACATTTGCATCAAATGTCATAGGGCCCACCCTCAGACCATGTGCCCTGGGACTTTATTCCCTAAGCAATGACTATCCCCGATTAATGTGGAGGGCCTTTTGGGTAAGTACAGTTCCACCCCTCTCCAGATTTAGTAAATTTTCTGGTCCAAGGCTTGGCTTTTGGTTTCTATACAGGTGTAGTAGCCATGCCCCAGGAGTCTTGGGAATGCCCGAATCTTAGGTCAGCCTTATCAGACCCTGATGCGGTGGATTTGCTACTGTCCCAAGAACTGGCTAAAGGATTTATCATCGGCCCCTTTCATTCCCCTCCCGTTCCGGTTTGGAGGGTTAGCCCACTGGGTATTGCTGTTAGCAAATTCTCCAATAAAAAGAGACTCATTATGGATTTGTCTTCCCCTTATTCCTCGGCGTGCCCCAGCATTAATTCCCTCATTCCGGCTGAGGAGTTCTCGCTAAAATACGCCTCCGTCGACAACACCATTCAGGCTATAGTCAACGCAGGGAAGGGCGCTTGGTTATCCAAGGCGGATATTACAGATGCTTTCAAATTATTACCGATTCATCCAGATTTGTGGCATCTTCATGGGATTAAATGGAGGGGGGTTTACTATTCTGCAACCAGATTAGTTTTTGGTTCTAGAAGTAGCCCTAAACTTTTTTGACACTTTAGCTGAGACGTTGACTTGGCTCCTGCTGAATGCTTCCCGTTGCCCGGTAGTGATCCACTACTTGGATGATTTCTTATTGGTGGAGGCCCCCAACGCATCCCCGTGCAGTCTACGGAAGTTATTAGAATTATTCAATGAGCTTCATATCCCAGTAGCCCAACATAAATCGGCAGGTCCAGTTACCACTTTAGAATTCCTGGGGATAGTGCTAGATTCTAATAGGATGGAGGCCAGCCTGCCTAGCGTGAAATTTAAGAGAATTCAGGATATAATGCAGAGTTTCATGAGATCTGAAACTTGTTCCAAACTGCAATTGCAATCCCTTTTAGGCCATCTTAATTTTGCAATGCGGATAATTCCTCAAGGCAGGTCGTACATCTCCCATCTCCTGTCTCTGCTGTCGGGTCCCATGCGTCTGAGGAGGCAGTGGTCATAGGTTAGTCCGCTAGGTCCGACTTGCGTATGTGGGCCAGGTTCCTTAAGACATGGAACGGACGTTCCATGTTTATTTCCCAACCCATTCTTTCTTCCCCAAGGGTTTTTACGGATGCCACTCCATCCCTTGGGTTTTCGGCATTTTTCCAGGATCAGTGGTTAGCAGAAAGGTGGCCTTCGCAGATGATTGAGATTCCCCGCTTTCACAACACCTCGGCCCTGTTCGAAATGTATCCCATTGTGGTTGCAGCGACAGTCTGGGGCAGCATGTAGACAGGTGATACAGTCACCTTTTTTACAGATAACATGGCCACAGTGGAGATCGTCAATAGGGGAAGGTCGTCCTCAATTCACATTATGGGGTTGATGCGTAAACTTACGTGGTTATCATTATATCATACATTTTTTATTAGATGTTCACATGTACCGGGAGAACAGAATATAGCGTTTCAATTTTCAGAGGTTTTTAAAGGTCCAACCCTCAGCGGCAGCAGCACCAACAACTGTGCCGGTTTTCGACGAGCTCATTCTAATATAGAGATGCATCCGCACACAGCTCGCCATATTATCACGAGAGCATTGTCCAACAATACCAGGAAGGCATACGATAGAGCCTGGTCCCTATTTGGCAGATTAGTGGCAGCATCTGCCCCCACGAACGCGTATTCAGTTGCCACCCTCCTGGCTTTCGCAGCGTACTGTCATTTGAGCTTAAACCTCTCATATGGTTCAATTAAGCTTTATTTAACGGGAGTGCAGCATCACATATCATTATATTTTCCTAACAAACCCTCACTGATCGCTACGCACCCAGTCAAGACCTTACTGAGAGGTCTGCAGAAAACCAAGCCAGTTAAGACCCCCAGTCGCTTGCCAATTGAGGGGGAGGTTTTCAGAGCTTTGATAAATTGCTTAGATACTCACCCATTTTCTCCGGCTACTTGTATAGTGCTCAAAGCCGCCATGCTTCTAGCTTTTTATGGATTCATGCGCCCTGGGGAACTGGCCGCGACACCTTATTCTACGTCATTTCTGAAGGTCTCGGATTTATGTCCCGTTGCTGATTATTTCGTTCTATCCCTCGGGCATATGAAAACCAATCAGTCCGGGCCAAGTACGCGAATCATGTTCTTTCCTACTAATTCTGCTTGGTGCCCTGTTGCAGTCCTGGGAGCCTTGTTGGTGTTTTTGTCTGGGAAACCGGGCAACAGCCCTCTTTTGCCCTTCCACAGGGAGCCGTCTGTCACATTTGTCAGATATTGTGAGGTTACTACTTGCAAGTATTGGCCTTAACCCGCTTGCATATTCGGGTCACTCTTTTCGAATCGGGGCTGCCTCAGCGGCATCTAAGAATAAGGTTCCAGCCCAAGTAATTAAAAAGCTAGGCAGGTGGAATTCCTCCTGTTTATCTCTGTATATCCCTCAACCAACATCAGAGATGCGTAATGCCTTCACGTCACTAGTTCTCTAAGCTTGTTATTCATTTATGGTATTCATATTGTCATGTTTTGTTTATCAATAAAGTTATGGCATGACTAACTTTGCGTCTTCTTCTTTTGCCCACTATAGGCCTACCTGGTACGTTGGTCACGGCACACCTCAGACCGAATAGACCCTCTCTTGGTCTTTGGTTCTCCGTTTCACTAATCCTATGCAGTTGCCCCTAACACAACAGAAGAGTACCCGATATTCCCCCCAGCTGATAGCGGGTTGTCATGACAGGTCATGGGTGTTTATTTCATAAAGTCCTGTCCTGTTTCAACTTGACTTGAAAACCCAAACTGACATGGCTGTTTAAAACACTGCCAAAGTTCTGCAATCACAATGGCTTTATGAAATTCTATATTTTATTGGAATTCATATATTTACTGCCAACCAGTGACACAACGATTTGGAGTGTGAGATTTTGCTCTAATTTTTGCGATAGGGTTTTTGGTTTACTTACTATGGCGCTTGCTAGTATGTAGTAATGGAGAAGCACCATGGCGGATGTACTGTGGTTTAATATTCGAAGGTGCTGTTCCACTTTATCTCTTGAGCGTAACACATATTGATATTTTTTCCTATATAAAGTGAGGTGAACCAAAAGCAGGCGCTTTTAGCTGTGTGACGCGATACAACCTGAGCAGGAAAGACTGAATGCACGCACCTACTAAAGAGATGCAAAGACACTTAACCTTGTACCCCTCTCCAATAGTAGAGCTTTTCTAAGTAATACCATATTGTTGACCTATGCTCCGGTAATAGAGTTCTCACAACTGCGGTAATGATTAACTGAAAATGTAGGTACTTTAGACTTTTTTTTTTTCTTTCCTTACAGGGACCTACCTGTAAAACTATTTGGTTTATCTTTGCAATGTTTAACCCCTTAACCACATAAGGATATATGAGAAAATATCCTACATGAGCTTTAGGATGAAATAATACATTTATTGTTCTCGCACTTGCGGGATTTGGGTAATCAGGTTGACAGGGTCTCATGTAATGACGCTTTGCAACATGGCTGACACCACCAGAAACAAATGTTTAAGAGTTCCTGCTAAAAATATATATATATTTTTTTTTTTAAAGTGAGAATAAACAAAACTCTGGTGATCTGACCAGAGGGTTTTTTTTCCTCATCAGTGGCACAGATCTCGTATAAGAAGCCCTAAGTAAATTTTCAAAAATGTTAATTTTTAACATATAATTTGAAATTATAGATTATACATCCAAAAATAGTATTCAAAAGAAGGCCTATCCGTACTTGAGGATATATATATATATATATATATATATATATGAGTTAAGTCAATTCGCTATAGAGGGCACAGTAATGGATATTATAAAACATTCTAAAAGCCATCCTGCCCCCTCTGGCACCGATGGTGTTAACTGTTAATGATACTCGATCAGTGTGTTGTTGGCTGAGGTTTATCAGCCAGGGCGGCAGGATGATCGGGGCCGGCTTTGTAGCTCCACGAGCAGCTGTTTTGCAGCTAATACCCCGCCTCGTGTGCAGCCGCAGCATGGCCGTGTCCCTGCAGGTGTCCCCCGGCCGTTGTCTCTTCGATGAGCCGCTGCAGGTGAAGGTGACCGGTCTGAGCCCCGGGCAGGAGGTCACCCTCCAGGCCGCGCTGACTGACGAAGGCGGGGAGACCTTCACCTCTGTGGGCCGCTACCGGGCAGGGAGCAGCGGGGAGCTGGAGCTGAGCCGATCCCCGGCCCTGGACGGTGGCAGCTTCACCGGTATAGAGCCCGAGGGGCTCCTGTGGGCCATGGAGCCCCAGACTCCCTTCAGGAGGCTGCTGAGGAAGGACGTGCAGAGCCCGCAGCGCGTAGACTTCGCGCTATACGAGAGTCACGAGCCGCGGGGAAAGCTGCTGGCCACGGCCGCCCAGGAAAGGAGCTTCATGGGGGAGGGAGTGAGCCGCATCCCAGTGAGGGAGGGCAGGGTCCGGGCCAGCCTCTTCCTGCCACCAGGTGAGTAAAATCCACCGACTGATTCTACCCAGGAGATCTAAAGTACCGGAAGTGGGCCATACTATTCCGGAAATGCGGAAATGCGGAAATTCTACATACTGCTGGGGAGATGCAGAGAGTACTGGAAGCGGGTCACAGTGTTAGGGAGATGCAGAGAGTACTGGAAGCCAGTTGCAGTGTTAGGAACTGCAGAAAGTACTGGAAGCGAGTCACAGTGTTATGGGGGATGCAGAGAGTACTGGAAGCTGGTCATATTGTTAGGGAGAAGCAGAGAATAATGGAAGCGGGTCACAGTGTTAGGGAGATGCAGAGAGTACTGGAAGCCGGTCATAGCGTTAGGGAGATGCAGAGAGTACTGGAAGCCGGTCATAGTGTTAGGGAGATGCAGAGAGTACTGGAAGCGGGTCACAGTGTTGGGGAGATGCAGAGAGTACTGGAAGCGGGTCACAGTTATAGGGAGATGCAGAGAGTACTGGAAGTGGGTCACAGTGTTGGGGATATGCAGAGAGTACTGGAAGTCGGTCGCAGTGTTAGGGAACTGCAGAGAGTACTGGAAGCTGGTCATAGTGTTAGGGGGATGCATAGAGTACTGGAAGCGGGTCACAGTGTTGGGGAGATGCAGAGAGTACTGGAAGCCGGTCAAAGTGTTAGGGAGAAGCAGAGAGTAATGGAAGCGGGTCGCAGTGTTAGGGAGATGCAGAGAGCACTGGAAGCAGGTCACAGTGTTGGGGAGATGCAGAGAGTAATGGAAACGAGTCGCAGTGTTATGGGGGATGCAGAGAGTAATGGAAGCGAGTCGCAGTGTTATGGGGGATGGAGAGAGTAATGGAAGCGAGTTGCAGTGTTAGGGAGATGCAGAGAGTAAAGGAAGCGGGTCACAGTGTTAGGGGATACAGAGAGTACTGGAAGTGGGTCACAGTGTTGGGGAGATACAGAGAGTAATGGAAGCGGGTCGCAGTGTTAAGGAGATGCAGAGAGTAATGGAAGCGGGTCACAGTGTTAAGGAGATGCAGAGAGTAATGGAAGCGGGTCACAGTGTTAGGAGATACAGAGAGTACTGGAAGACGGTCACAGCGTTGGGGAGATACAGAGAGTATCAACTTCAGAGGAAAGTATAATTTAAATGGACAGTAGAAACAATTTGCCCAAATACAGGGGCTATAAGTAGGATAAATTAGTCCTGTGGTTCTATGTTTCAAGTAGTTCTGGAGGAGTAAGGTTAGTCAGGAGATTTGCTCTCTCTCACATAGGACCTGGCCCATTTCCTGCCATAATTGACCTATATGGAACTGGAGGAGGACTCATGGAGCATAGAGCCAGCCTCCTAGCCAGCAGAGGATTCCTGACTATGGCATTGGCCTATTTTGATTATGATGATCTCCCCAAAGACCTTGGTGGCCTCCACTTGGGATACTTTAGGGAAGCAGTACAGGTTTTTAGTCGTCACCCAAAGGTATTTTTTACTTTTTAATATATATATACATATACATACACACGTTCTTAACATTTGGATAAAACACCGACATACTGTCTGATTCCTGGCCAAAGCACACTGGCCAGCAAGCTACAAGATGCCAATCTCGACAAGTTAATATTTTTTTTTAATAAAAAATGGGTTTCCTAATGGGGCCAGTAGCACTACCCAGTAAAGCACATAATTAGGGTTAAGGTTATCTTCAGACATTTATATGAGTGGCCTGAGATTATTACACCTTATTGTAAATAGGGGAAAGAAATCCCATAAACAAAAATAATGAAGAGCAACTGGGCGGAAGGCCGTTTTCAGTCTGTAGGCACCTATATGGGCCACACATATGTAAATGCATTTGGTAGTCCATACTCACAATACTTTGACAGACACTCACACAACACACAGTGCTAGCACAAAAATAGAACTTGCAATATTGCAGACACATCTAAACAAAATATTACAATAGCTACAGTATTTGTTGAAAATGCCACAATGAAAATTGCAATACAAAAAAGTTTTACTATTTGGTTAAGCAGCGCGTGACTGTATCTGTGTCTTTTTAGGTCAACAACCAAGAGATTGGCCTTATAGGCATCTCAAAGGGTGCTGATTTAGCACTTACCATGGCCACATTCCTCCCTGGCATCAAGGCTGTTGTCAGTATCTCAGGCTGCAATGCCAACACCTTTGCTCCTTTGCCATGTGATGGCTTCACCCTGCCCGGCCTGGCATTTAGCACAGAGAAGATTAAGTTTACAGACTTTGGGGCCATGGATTTTTCAGATGCCATGGATGATCCAGTGGATCCTACATATCAAGAATGTCTTATCCCAGCTGAAAAATCCCATGCTTCTTTCCTCATTCTCAGTGGATCTGATGACAAGAATTGGCAAAGTGCACTTTATAGTGAGCAGCTAGTAACACGCCTTAAAGAACATGGAAAGAATGCAGAGTATCATTGCTACCCTGGTGCTGGTCACCTGCTAGAGCCTCCGTACTTTCCATTGTGTCGTGCCTCTTATCACAAGCTCTTGGGCTTGCCATTTTTATGGGGTGGGCAGCTTGTGGGGCATGCCAGGGCACAAGAGGCTGCATGGCAGAAAATCCAGAGCTTTTTTAGGAAGCATTTAACACAATATAATCCAATACAAAGCCATTTGTAGAAGACTTCCATCTTAAAAGAAAGATGATTACACCTCATAAACATTCACTCAAGATTTGTAGAAAGATTTCCTTTCCAACAACGTGAACATTCTCAGCTTCTCACACCGATACAAAGTAACCTAATAGGGTAGGCCAGCTGGCCATTGGTACCATTGTTGAAGAAGCTGTTATCTAGGTGGCTTCTAGGGCTGCAACTAACGATTTTTTTCATAATCAATTAGTTGGCCGATTATTTTTTCGATTAATCGGATAAAAAAATAAATGTCAATTTTTCATTTATTTAAAATAACTGGATGTTAAAAACAAACGGCAGAAAAAAAAACTTTGATAAAAATGTGTTTCTTGTTTTTATTTCCCAACCTGCCCCCCAGTTATGCACATCTGAGCCCAGGTCTGCCACACTACCTCCCAAAAATGTCACACTGCCTCCCACAAATGCCTTATATACCCTATATGCCTTATACCCCCTGATATGCCATAGTGCCCTCATAGATTCAGACTCGTTCACAGCAGACTGACACAATACTTTTGTAAATAAGTACTGGGTTAATCCCCAGGATTTTGATTCCCCTTAGTTTGCACCCCTTTACCTCTAACTGCACCTTAAGTTAACCTTATTAAATTAATTAAATTAACCCTCAGTCCTCGCCATTCAATTTACCCTATCAACCATAACTGCCCCTAAATTAACCCTTAACACCCCATCAACCCCAACTGCCCCTAAATTAACCCTTAACACCCCATCAACCCTAACTGCCCCTAAATTAACCCTAAACACCCCATTAATCATAACTGCCCCTTTTGTATAATGCCACATTTTATATGTTTGATATTGTTAAATACCAACTATATCTTTGAAATTTCGAATACAATTGTTAAAGAATTTATGGACTTTCTTTTAAGGGACATTTTATTTGAATGGTGTTAGTTTTATAAACAAATACATTTTGCTTCATGTTATAAATAGTCGTAAAAACGCTCATATATTCACACACCGTGAATCACATTATAAACAAAAGTTGACTTTATTATGCAATAAACTACTATACATTTTTCGCTTTTTGATATTTGTCAATTTTAGATGCTTTTAAGACCTACCCAACCTTTCCAGCTGTATTGTAGGGTATGCGGGGTTTGGAGCGTAGCGCAGTGAGGCACCAGATGTGCAATAGAGGCAAACAGGCAATATCAGGAATATCAGCAAGTTTATTCCACAGAATAGAAAAAGGCATAAACTGTACCGTGTAGCAATCCTGAGGTCAAGGGCAGGTGATGTATAGCAAAGTCCATTAAACAAGCCGAGATCAAGGGTAGGAGAGGTATATCAAAGTCCATAAACAAGCCGAGGTCAAAAGTCCAGTAAATCCAATAAAGGGGTATCAGCATACAAGTGTAGCACGGGTCTCAGCAAAACAGGTAGGTAGAGACTTGAACAATCAAGTAATGAGACCAGGAGTAAATCATTACTGGAGGCGCTGACCACGCCTCCCCGCCATCCCTCCACGTGTGGCGTTTCTCCCGTGCGGTATCCGCCGCACTGGAGTCCGGGGATGCGGCCTGTCGTAGGCCGTAGTAAGCCGGAGCCGCGTGGTACGCGGACGAAGTCCCGGGCGTCCCGCGACCCCACCATCGGGGGAAAACCTGTGCCGTCGACGGGGGAGTGAGGTAGGACCCTGACATGTATGTACTGTATGTGCACATATGTTTGAGTGTATTATTAAACAGTCTTCTGCATCCACCAGACAAGCCAGAAGACTTGTTTTCCCACAGAAATCATGTAGTTTTACCACTACTGCAAGGGATTCTGGGTAGGTGCATGCAAACAAGGTTAACAATGATCACCTTTTTTGCCTCTATATCTATGTATGAACGTTTAATGATGCCTGCTATTACCTACGGTTTTCACACCTTTCCCCCCACCATACCTAATTTGATTTGTACAGGGGGAAGACAACTTAAAATGTCAGTTTTTGATGGGTAAAAAGTGCATGTTTGGGATCCTTTGTTGACTCATTGAGTTGCTCAAAATTCTCATGTCACTTTGTAGCGAATAGCTTAGGCGTTAGGTTATCAATGCTCGACCAATTATAGAATACATGTTTTGGGTTTGTCCGCTGAAAAAAGGCAAAAGACTGTTCATAATGCTGTTGATCTGAAAATGATGAACACTCAAAAAAGGATTCAAAGTGTAACAATATACCTGTTCCACCCATGTACAAGCTGTTTATAAACTCTACGGCTGTCACCAGTCCCTCCCTGATCTCCACATTCGATTCATTCTCACAATGTGCTTGCGTTTTGAATCTGATCGGCAGTTACATCGGGGTCACACACTTATCATGCTTCCTCCTTTCTATTCTAAATTTTGGCTGAAAGGAATGCTGGTCCTTGTACCTAATAATTTAAACAGGACCACCACTTTGTACAGGCTCAACACAAAAATACCTTTCCCAAATTTTAATAGGTGAACCACCTCAAGTTAAATAAATATACTGCATATGCTGAGTAGTAAGATTGGTTGTACATTGCATGTACTTGAGAGCATAAGGTATGATGCTTTAGTCATAAGCAAAAAAAATTTTTCTTCGGTATAAAATTCTGATTCACCTTTGATCGCAAAGACACACATAATGTGTTCCTGAAACTACTCTACTGTCAACTTTACATTTAGCGAATAGATCCCAGTAAATAAATAATAAAAAATAACAATAAATCTGAATCTTTCACTAATTAGAATTGCATAAATCAATCTACAAGGAGCACAGGTATTCATTAACCACAACACCTCCGTTTCTCTATTAGCAAGAAAAATCCAAAGACAATCAGACACATTCAAAATATGTAAAAAAAAAAACAAGATTTATTCTCTGGGTGAAGGGCTCCTCTCCTGGGTCTCCAAGCCACTTCTCTTTATCTGGGTGGGGGAAGCAGCATTTAGCCCCGCCCAGTTCTGCACCCACTTGTCCTGGAGCTTAATGATGCCTGGAGCTAGCCCCGCCCCATTCTTGGCCAACCCTGCCCCCTCCTGAAGCCACTTCATCATAGATATAATATCATCTTTGCAATTGTTAAATCTTGGGCTCTTTGATTAACAATTCCTAATAGATAATTGTTCATATTTACTTTAGTAACCAAAATATATTTTTCTGTGTTTTGCTTTCTTATGATTTATTACTTGTATTTGTTTAGGTTGCACAGTTGTCAATATCTGTAACGGACTGGGTCCAAGCAGATGACTAAAAGAACCCAGCGCGCCCAAAGATTGTGTGCAGGAGTTACGGTGCAGTAGTGGAGTTGAACAGGGCCTGGTTGCAGGCTGACCGCACTCACCTGGGTGTTGAGTATCCAGGGTTGTCTTTGCAGACAAAGATACAAAACAAACCAAACCTGTGGTGCACACCTTATCAAGGAAACAGAGCTGAAGCAGAAGCAAGGAATGGAAGATCAGAACAAAGCAAAAGGAAATCCAGGAATGGATCGAAGCAAAGCAGAGAAACTAAAGCAAGACAGATATGCAGCTCCGCAGCCAGGCAGAACGTGACAATATCACAGCTGTCTGTCTAGTGTCTCACTTACAGATTAAGTGAAATGACTTATTTTTCTTGGGTTTGGAGCTTTCATATTTGGTAAGGTAACTTACTTAATAAGATAAGTCTGTGCCTGTGTATAAAATCTGTTGGGTGACTTTTAAAGTCACTGAATACATCACAAAAGTTTTAAGTTGTATTTCGCAAATAGTTCATTTTACAGACACTATAAAAATTCTGTTCCACTAGGCAACTCAAAATTATATTGCATTTTATTTAAAGGGCTCCAACAGATTGCTTAGCGCTATTAAAATAGGGGGAGTGTGAAAATGAACAATAACATTAAAATTCCCAATATACAAAATCCCTAACATAAGACATACTGGTACTGAAAGAGGAGACCATACTCTTGCAAGCTATTAGAGGGGAAATGAGACAGAAGGAGAGAGCTTGTATGTGCAAGAATTGATTATAGTGAGCGTAATGTGGCATGGTGTCAATGGCATGGTGGAGAGGAGAACAAATGGTTTATTTCAGCATGGAGAACTGATTATTGCTTTTCTGAACAGGTGGGTTTTTTTTAAGGAGCATTTAAAGTTAGAATAATTAGGGCAAAGTCAGGTGTAAGGAATTCCACTGAATAGGTACAGCGCGGGTAAAATCCTAGATATACGAATGGGAAGAAGTGATAACTGATACCATCCGCAACCTATATATCCTTTATCCCCACTATGGGGTGCTGGGATATTAGATCATACCACTTAAAAGTGTACGGCACCATTTAATGCAGTCTATGAAGGCTGTGCCAGTTCAGCTTACTCCTTCATAGGGTACAGTGGCAAGAAAAGTAACTAAACCCTTTAGAGTTACCTGATTTTCTGCATTAATAGTTCATATAAAGTGATCTACATCTAAGTCACAAGTCTAGACAAACACAACGTGCTTATGCTAATAACTCACAAGCAGTGATAATCTCTAATGTCTTTATTGAACACACCCATTAAACATTCACAGTGCCGGTGGAAAAAGTCAGTGAACCCTTAGATTTAATGACTAGCCGATCCACCTTTGTCATCAATAATTTCAAACAGGCTCTTCTGGTAGCTCCGGATCAGACCTGCGGAACAATGTTCAAGAGCAATTTTAGACCATTCTTACAGAACTGCTTAAGCTCAGTCATATTCTTAGGATGTCTCTTGAGGTCATTCCACAGTATCTCTTATGGGTTATGGTGTGGGCCCTGACTGGGGGACTCTTTATGTGAAACCTTTCTGTAGTAGATTTACTTTGAGGTTTAGGGCCATTGTTGTGCTATATTACACAACTTCTACTAAGCTTCAGCTGGCGGACAGCTATCTTAACATTATCCTGTATGATAACTTGATAAACCTGGGAACTCATTCTCCCCTCGATGATGGTGCACTGCCCGAGCCCTGAGGCAGTGAAGCAGCCTTAAATCATGATACTTCCTCCGCCATACTTCAACATTAGGATTATGTTTTCATGTTGGTTTGTGGTGCCCTTTTTATACCATATGCAGTGCTGCGTGTTCTTCCAGGAAAATTCAGCTTAAGTTTTTAGCATATGGTAGATTTATGGTAGTTCCAATGATTCATTCAAACCTTTAGCTGTTACTGTAGGTTTTTTATTCCACCTCACTGAGCATTCTGTATTGTGCCCTTGGAGTCATCTTGGCTGGGCGCTTACTTCTAGGGAGAGTAGCCACAGTACTAAGTCCTATCTATTTTTAAACAATTTGTCTAATTGTGGACTGGTGAATATGTAAACTCTTTGAGATTTTAGGAGAATAGTTAGACCGTTATTGATGTAAACTTGCTTCTACATATTTTTAAGTTATAGTGAACATGTTACCTCTAGATGGACAGTTAGTTCTGGATCCCATTTTCTGATGAGGTGGAATGTGCAGGAATCTATGTGATTAGAACCAGGATCCAGCATTGGTATATAAATATATATATATATTTCACAGGAATCTTACACCTTCAGCACAATAGGTTTGCCTAGAAAAAAAGAAGAACGCTATAGATCAGGTGTGAAATATTACCAAGCACTGCCAAACCATTGCTTCACAGCAACCAAGGGAAATAGATTATAGGGCTTAAATGATCATCTCTAATGTCTTTATTGGACACACCCATTGAACATTTACAGTGCTAGTGGAAAAAGTAAATGAACCCTTGGATTTAATAACAGGTCAAACCTTCTTTTGGCAGCAATAACCACAAACAAGCTCTTCCGGTAGCCACGGATCAAGGTTCAGGAGGACCTTTAGACCATTCTTCCTTATGGGATTGTAGTTTTGGCTGATGCCCGCTTCTATCGGGAGTAGCCGCAGTACTAAATCATCTCCATAGATAAACGATTTGTCTAACTGTGGACTGATGAATATGTAAACTTTTTGACATTACTTTTGTAACCCTTTCTTTTTTTGTGATGCATGGTTCACATCAGCAGAATAGCAAACTCAAAAAGTCAAAGTAGATCTAACGCACACCTCAGTCCTGTTTCATTGATTAGACTCTAGGTTTGCTAACTCCTGACTCCAATTAACTTTTGTTGAAGCGATTATAATAGGGGTTCACATACTTTCACATGTTTTTCCAAACCACATTGTGAATGTTTCGATGGTGCATTTAATATGAAAAAGAACAATGCAATAATGTTATTAGTTTGTTCATTATTTTTAGACAGCTTTATACATAAATGCTGTTAATTCCAAAGCAGGTTCTTTTTTTGCCATTGTAACTGCTAAGGTGTATTTGCATGAACCTGCTTGAGAGTGCAATGGATCTGAAATGTGACCTATAAAGGTCTTCTTGAATGGAGATGAAGCATTTAATGTTGTCTCCTTAGCTTCTTGCTGATTAGTACATTTTAGTAGAGATCTTCCTCACTGAACTTAAAACATTCTATTTTTATTTCTTAGAATGGATTATTGTCATGATAGATGATAGATGTGAACTGACATGACAATAGAAGACAGCCTGCAGGTAAGTAACAAGTGACCTGACCGGTTTCTCTCTGCATACTGACACTATACTGTAAACCAATTTAAATGCTCTTTTCTTACACATCACAATGCTCCATCCATAACTGTGTTTTTGTTTAGCAACTAAGGCTTTATATTTTTAGTTTTATATTTTTATGTGTGTGTGTGTGTATATATATATATATATTGTGGCAACGTTAGAGAGGCTTTCTATGTCAGGAGCAGGTTGGAGCGCTCTATATTCCTAGCATGAAAGGGTTCATAGATGGAAGTCAGCCCTTTCAGGTGGATCCAATTTACCTGCGCTGCAATGTTTAAGGGTCAGCCTCTGGAGGCATTAAGGGTCTGACAACAAGGAGAGAGGCAGTTAATCCTGAGGCCCTGAGAGTCTAAGGAAAAGTTACAGTTTTAAAAGCTTTTGTGTTTAACTTGCCGTGACTATTTGGTTTATAGCCCTGAACTGGATTAGCTGGCCAGCTGGATAGTTAGGAAATATGTTGTATAGATAGTCCCCAAGATGGAGTAGGATTTGTTTTTGTTTTGTTTATTTACCTCTGTGAAACAAAACACTGTGTACCTTAAAGAAAAGCCACAATAAACCATGTTATACTTGTATTCTGTATTTATATTTGGAGTTTCTTGTTACCATTCTGGACCATTTTGCCGTTATTTTTTGCAAACTCTACCTTTAGTCAATGAACCCAAGACTAGGAAATTCAGTATCTTTTGCAAGGATGTTTGATCACATACTAATATACCAGGACATGCACAAATCCAGGCAGACACATGCAGCTCATTTACCCTGTGTCCAGCTTGCCTTGCGTGTAGCTCATAACCGTGCTACTCTTGTGTGGTCGCTACTTGTAAAGCATGCATCCGGGACCCATGTAAGGACCGGCTCGGAATAGCTTATGATCAAGATGAGATAACAAAAAAACTCTGTTTAGCTTGGAGTTACACATCCTTTCTTCAGTGGCGTTATAAAATGTCACTGTCACGGATCTGGCTAGTCCGACCGACTACCTCCGCTGTCTTATGCTCCCTTAGCCCGGGACACACACACACTTTCCCCGGTTCCCCAGTCACTAGCCGAGACTCAGTGTAGGGTATAACATTAAGAACGCTTTATTGTACACAGACACAGGTATATATATCCACATAATCACATCAACACACAGAATGAGACGTCTGAGTAACATAACCGCCCCCTTTAGCTGGGGGATTCAGGTCTCCCAGGAACAATAGGGGAGATAAAGGGATTATCGGTGGATATCTTCCACCGATAGTCAGGCAGGAGCCCTGTGGAGATAATCCTGTCTGGTACCCATAGTGGGGCAGGAGGCTATTCTAGCCGCCCAGCAGTTCCAAAAGTAAAACCTGTATGTCCTGGTACTGGGCCTGGCGATGTGGACGGCAGAGGGCAGCTTCTGGGTCGGGGCAATAGGAAAAAGGGGTATAACATAGAAACTGGGTTCCAGAGAGACAGGTGGTTGGGCTGTATAATATCCACAGCGGTGTGCCTGAAGGGACGAGTCCGTCACATTATACAGTTTTCTCCTAAACACAATGACGGCAATATTTTGTTCCTTAAGATCTCTCATTGAATTCAGTATGGCCGTTACTAATGTGAATGTTTTATGAGTTAAAATTGACTTAATACTAGGCATCACTTTCCTGTGTGTGATCATCTCCTACTTAACCTGTCATTTCCATGTGACCCGCTTAATAGTATGTGATTTACTCCCTATGACTCAGATCCGTGTTAGCGAATGCTTTGTGGATTTTATTTTCATTGTTTCTATGCATCATTAACATGCAACTTATATTGTGGATAATGTATGTTGACTAACAGGAGTCATCTGTAAACAAGTAACACACTTTGTTTAAGGAAATGAGACCATCTCTGAAGTGTTTTATATAATAATAAATAGTCTAAATAGAAAGGTAGAATGTATTCAGCTCGTCACAAACGCCACCTCATATGCCGATCAGAGCATATCTGCTAATATTTAAAATGACCAACGAGAAACACTAGTTAACGGAGGGTTGTGGCTGGATATTATATTATTATTATAAATAATATTTTAATTTTATTTCTAAGATGGATTGTATTTTTTGTGACATTTATCTAGGTATTAGTGTTCTACAGCCCAACCTACCAAACCTTCTACTAGAAGAGCATTATCAGTAGGGCTGCAACAACGAATCGATAAAATCGATAATAATCGATTATAAAAATTGTTAACGATTTTCATTAT
Source organism: Spea bombifrons (assembly GCF_027358695.1). Lineage (NCBI taxonomy): Eukaryota > Metazoa > Chordata > Amphibia > Anura > Pelobatidae > Spea > Spea bombifrons. The sequence goes on along the minus strand of NC_071095.1, from coordinate 39,612,728 downwards.
CGATTAGTTGAATCGACTTATAAAATTAGTTTTTTCAGAGCAAATGCCCTGAAAAACTCCCCTCCTTCTATTATGTGACCTCAAATAGAGTTCGGATCATAACTCTAGAATCCAGACCGCCCCGCAGAGCTGCAGGGGACCTGGATTCTCCTCTCTGTCAGTCAGTGGGGGTCTGTGCTGTAATATTTGATTTATTGTTTGTATTGTCTATATATGTCTATATATTGTATTGTGTATTATCTATTCTTCTTTGTCTATATTTATTAAAGCATATAATTTTATACCTATTTTAGCGTTGTCTTATATCAGGGGGCCATAAAACATATCTGGGGGTATAAGGCATATCAGGGGGGCACAGTGGCATATCGGGGGTATAAGGCATTTCAGGGGCTCAGTGGCATATAGGGGGTCTAAGGCATTTCAGGGGGCTCAGTGGCATATAGGGGGTACAAGGCATATCAGGGGCATGGTGGCATATAGGGGGGTATAAGGCATATCGGGGCACAGTGGCATATCGGGGGTATAAGGCATATCAGGGGGCACGGTTGCATGTCAGTGGCATATTGAGGATAAAAGATAAATCAGTGACATATCAGGGGACAGAGTGACATATCAGGGGACAGAGTGGCATATCAGTGGCATATAGGGGGCTATAAGGCATATCAGGGGACATAGTGGCATATCAGTGGCATGTAGGGGGCTATAAGGCATATCAGGGGGCACAGTAGCATATAGGGGATATAAGGCATATCAGGGGACATAGTGGCATATAGGGGACTATAAGGCATATCAGGGGGGCACAGTGGCATATAGGGGATATAAGGCATATCAGCGGACAGAGTGGCATATAAGGTGCTATAAGGCATATCATGGGGGGGCACAGTGGCATATAAGGGGCTATAAGGCTTATCAGGGGAGGCACAGTGGCATATAGGTGGTATAAAGCATATCAGGGGGGCACAGTGGCACATATGGAGGTATAAGGCATATCGGGGGGGCACAGTGGCATATAGGAGGTATAAGGCATTTCTGGGGCAGAGTGGCAAGCTGGGGGTGAGATGTGCATAACTGGGGGGCAGGTTGGCAAATAAAAGAAAATATAAACAAGAGGCATTTTCTCAATCATAGCTTTTATTAAATATGAAAAAAGTTTACATGAATATTTACTTTTAAAACTTTTTTTGGTATTTTGGTAAAACTTAGTTTGAGAAATAATGTGGGTCAAATTCCATTGTGATAAAGAGAAAAAAATGTTAATGACGGACACCTGGGATGGCTCTGTTAAGAACCATGGCCTTTGCATGTGCCACACCAGCAGCTTGCCGCGTGGTCAGCAAGCTGCTATTAGTGTTTCTCATTGACACATCGCCAATAAAATAAAGAATTAATTTGTATTAATCATATCGCATAATGAAACATTTTCCTTCTTCTGCATGTGGCAGGAATACCTAGAACACCTTCACCTACCTAAAGCACTGTTACGTGTCCAGAATAACATTTCACCATGCTTAAAAATGAAAAACAATAACAGGACCACTCTAAACATATTGTGAAAGGATATATAACTAGCTGTAGGTTTTTGTGCATATAGGTTTTTATGGCTTGCAGACCAAATATGTTTTTATGACATATAGATCAAACAGGTTTTTATGATGTTTAGGATTTTGGGCGTGTAGATTTTTAAGATGTATAGACTGAATTATACACAAACTACAAAGCGATATAGCGCAGGGAGATATGTACTTTCAAATTATATACCATATATAAATCATTCAAAAATACACATAAGAGTAGACTAAAAAAGGAAAGATAAGATGACTGAATTAAAAAATAGACATATATACTTTTGCCAGTATTACACATTTTGGATTCAGAGTAGGAATGTTTTTAGACATTGACATTTGACCATATTGACACAAGTGTATTTTATATTTATTAAACTAGTCTTAATTACATGATAAAGTTCATTGGAAATATGTTAGATCTATCTTATGATTAATTCACGTGTGCCTGTTCTTTGCGCTCATCACAATAAATATAGATTCCTTTCCATTGTCAGCCATTTTTCACTTCCATTGGATCTTTGGAGATCAAATAACGCAACTACCATATTATGGCCCCTATGTTGTGTTAAGCTAAACTGCACAAGCCAAGGCGGCATTTGTGCAGGTGTTAGCAGATGTTGACTTGTTTGTATTCTACTGTCTACTCCCTGCTTTGTTACATTGCCTGCTTACATTTTATCATGCCCACCATCATGATGTCCACCATGAATTTATGGGTAAAGGGACACTACCGACAACTTTTGTAATTTAATGCAAATGATAGCTGTGTTCTCTGTAAAGTATATATGTTGTCCCCATGAAAATGTTAGTTATCGGAATCCACTTGTGCGTTTGCCGTATATTTTCACCCCAAACTCCTTGGCTTTAAAGGGGCACTCCATGCATCATATGCACGTTAATATATATGATAGCTTGTGTCCCTTTTATATTACAATTGGTCATCATAGCAAATGAGGAGGATTCAGCAGAATGCCACGCTATGCATTTGCCTCTTTCCCCCACCACCCAGCTAACCTTGCTGGAGATGAGTGCGTCCAAACTCAACTCCTTCTGAAAGCTTATGTGTGCCGTGTGACCTTATATTCTGTTCTCTAATTACCAAAAAAACATAGAAAGGCCTTCTTTGTAGTGCTTAAAAGTTAAAAAAAAAGTTCAAAAACATCTGTAAGCCAAAATAATTTTTTGGATTCCCCTGGAATCTTGAGAAGACAACTAACTGCTGAGATGAATTGCATTTTCTGAAGCACCTTCAGCAGCTGTCCGAGACTAAGAAAGTGATCTTCTCCATCTGGTACTGCGTGAAAATCTTCAGAGAGGATCTAGTTAGGATCCCATCTGTTGATGTCAAAGTGAAATCCTTTGCTGCATGCACACCGAGTGGCTGTTGTCAACCGAATTCCAAAAATTCCGGTACAAATTTCCACCACCATTGTGAAATAATAATTTTTTCAAAAGAAGTCATTTGAAAAGTTTGCTTTAGTTCACTCGCGTTACGGCAGACTACGAATGCGTTGCATAGTTTGATATTGTATTTGAGGAGTAACATGCCATTCATATAATTATCTCTTTGTACATGTAATTATTTTTCATGCATATTAATTATATTGTCATATCGGTCATCCTCGTGTCGTTCATTGTGAATGTCCATATTTATTTATGAGTAATGAGGTAACATTAAAATGTACCAAATTTTATTGTGGTGTGTCACAGTGCATGGCACTGTTCTTCTTCTGAGCACTCTTTTAGGGTGCTGTTCCACCTACTCTGCTGAATTTTTAAGCACTGGAAGCAATGTGTATTGATGAAATGATCATATATGTATATACATTTACCAAATGAAATCATTGTATATGTACATAAAGTTGCCAGACTTTACAGGGATATATACTGTAAATCCAATAGTCAGATGCTATGCCCCCCCCCACACACACTTTAGGTGCAGAGAATCCAATATCTCCAATATTATTAATTGTATAAACTAACAATATTTAACTCCCTTTATTACTACCGGTACTTTCATAGGATTTTTGCTTTTATGTATATACTAAAATGTATTACATTATAAAGTTTTTTTTTTTATTGTTGTTACCATCCGCTTCGATACTCTATCGCTCATAGCACAATAGTGATATTCAGGATAGCTTTATGCCTATCCCATGCATGTTTAAATTCCCTTACTATATCAGCCTCTACCACTTCTGATGGGAGACTGTTCTATTTATCTACCACCTTCTAAGTAAACTAACATTTCCTTATATTACATCTTAATCTCTGATCCACTAGCTTTAGACCATGACGCCTTGTTCTAACATTTCTCCTCTTTTATATGTCAGTTAGCTAGTAAAGTGATCATCTTTACCAAATGTGCTTCCTGCAAGCTCTCTTCCAATTCTTTATTGTATTATCTGCTTACCTTTAAGCCATCCCTCTCTCCCGTTGTCACTGTCAGATTTGTGCCCTCAATGCTATATTCTGCTTTGGGATTTTTACATCCCAAGTGCATTATTTTACATTTATCAATGTTAAACTGCAGCTGCCACACTCTCGACCATTCTTCTAATTTACTTAAATCACATGGCTTTTGGCTTGTTTCACTAGGAATATCTACCCTGTTGCAGACATACAAAAAGACATACCTTACCCTTAAGATCTTTTGTAATATGGCTAATAATAATATTTAATGTACGGGTCCCAATACAGATCTTTGAGGTACCCCACTGGTAACAAGTTCTTTCTATGAACATACACCATTAACTACAACCTTTTACCTCCTGTCACCATTGCCTTGTCCGTTCAACTATTTTAGGACCTAAAACACCCAAACAGTTTTCTATGAGGGACAGTGTCAAATGCTTTTTCTGAGAGCTAGGTAGGCTATATGTATATAACTCACACGCGCTTCTATTTTTACCTTTACTTTTGTTGGCTCTGGGCAGCCCTTCTGCTCCCTCAAGCACTGGTTGCATCTGAGTGCCGGGTATATTACGTCACATCCTTGCCCTCAGACTCGGCGTGCCAGGGAGGATGAAGTCAGCGGTGCTGGCCTTGGGGGCTCCCCTGCCAAACCCTAGGTGCCAGGAAGCAATTTATTGTCGACCTGGTGCCTGAAATGTGTCAAATCCTGTTCAGGAGCATACTAGAAAAACATTATTCAATCTCACATAATAGGAAGAATACACAACTGTAAACTTTTATTAAAGCCCTAACCATCAAGCTACTAAAGGTAGAAGTGGGCAAAGCCAGCCTTGATCTGCATCAGACCCTGGGTCCAGCTCATCCACCAAATATCCCTGGTACACTGAGATGGCGTAACTTGCATCCTTTTTCAGAAAGATGTAATTTCCCATACCTATTCACCATATTTTATTACGTATGTTTTTAAATGTATTATATGTTGAAACTGCCAGTCGTAACCCAAATCATTTCCCCTCCCATTCATGCCTTGACTATGATCTGAAGAATAAATTAAGGAGGTGTTTTCTCGTAGCGAGACTGGTATTTCTGAAATGGGTGTGACGAAGGAATTCATAAATGCACCTGCAATGTGCTATTTACATCTGCTTCTGACAGCTCTCCAACCACAAGTATGGCTGAAAAACTCATCACTAACATCTACCAGGTAAAGATGAAATTCATTTCTGTAGTTTGATTAAAAAAAATGGCTAGAATACCTACTTAAAAATATTTTCTACAGCTTTATACCAAAAGTTTTAGAATTATGTTTTCTTTGCTTACATATTTCTTTTAAGTGTTTTATTGTCAACCCACTGGCTGCAGGCAAGAAAGCAATAAGGCACTTTCTCTCTCTCTCTCTCTCTCTCTCTCTCTCTCTCTCTCTCTCTATATATATATATATATATGTATATATATATATATATATTTTTTTTTATTTTTATTTTTTATTTATTTATTATTATTATTATTATTTCGTTTACATAAAGCACATCTTTCAGTACACTTACCATGTATGTATCAATCTGTAGTGTCTCACTTTCCAGTATGCAGTAGTGATTTATTTTGTTCTGTCACTTGCATTGGGTTAGTTTCTTTGTTGCCATGCACTGATGCATACTAACGAGGGCACTTGGATATTTAGTTGGGTGACTGGCAGGCCTGGACTGGCCATCTGGCACACTGGGCAGTGGGCCACTGGTGGTCAGAGCCACACACTAACTCCAAACCTGGTGCTATAGTTTGTGGCCCGTGGTTGGACAGGCACATGGGCATAAAAATGTCGTACACACAGTGTGTGTCAGCTGGTGGCCACTGGCCTTAAAGTGCCAGGGCTGCCCCATCGTCGCTAGTCCGGCCCTGGTGACTGGGCAAGATAGTGATATTCCTTCACTCTATTTCAAGTCTCCAAAAGAAAAAAGATTGGCAACCTGGCATGACCCTTCCAAAAATCAGCTGTGTAGACATGTCACAATATGTTTTCAAACATCATTATTATATACACCTTTGGGTGTCAACCATTAAACCAAACACCAGGAAGAAAATCAATGGATTGACTTAATGACTTGGGGAATTTTAGCATAAACCTGATTTTTAGTTTGATATATGTAGAATCTGTTAGAATCTGAAGCACTGGTGGGAGGGAATAACCCTGAATCATAGGCTTAGGAATCCCTGTGTAACCTGGTAGGGCAAGCTGATGGTTCGAGAGGGCAGCGTAAGGTTATGCGATGACCCAAGTCTATTGTAATGTGTTATTTACGGGGTGTACAGAATTAAATTGAAGTGAGTTGAGTGATGACAAATAGCATTGGAGCCCAGCTAATTTCTAGTTTGCTGTTGGGGCCCTTTTGATCAAATATTTATTTCCTGTAGGTTTACAATATTTTATGTTTTAATACAAAATACGATAATAAATAAAATGTTCTCTTATCCATTTTTACACATTTAACTGCATTTGGTATGGATCACGTCTGGTTCCACTGTCCTTAGTTTATGTAAGGGATTCTTCAGAGCTTTTTCACAGAGATTAGTGTGTTTTATGATAACTCCCATATGGAATGTATTTCTAGAGTTTTTTTCTCTTACGACATATACCGGTATGTTGAGATGGTTTCTTCAAGAGTAAAATAAAACTCACACCCAAGTAGTAGAATCTGCCATTTAAATGCAAATAAGCATCTACATTGCTCTGTAAACATCTTTAACAACTTGTGAGGTTGTGCTTAAATGTTAATATTGCAATAAAAGTCCTCAGAGTTATTGCTGTGTATCCATTATCAATACCTTCAGACTCTTTATGGCATAAATATACACTCATTGAAAAGCTAAGTGACACATTTCACTGACTTATTCACATCCTGTTCTGAAGAGCCTGCACACAGCACCCTAACTTAACGCTATAAAATCCACACTGATAAGATATTCTGTCATATTCCGTTATCCACTTTTTTTTAATGTAATGAGTGGTTTCACCAAAGGGGTCTACTCTTTAATTATAATGGGGTCCTGAACAAGCCCCAAGCTCCCCTCCAGGTCAGTTGTTGACCCACAATGATTCCTTGGCTACTCTGCTTCTGTGCATCTATACCAGAAGTGGTCTGTGGGCTAGTTAAATGAACCCCATGCAACCAGTCAATTGGTCATTAGACAAAATGCTACATGAACATGTCTGAGGATACCTAGACTGACTTGTGAAAATGCGACGTACGCAGTTTAGCCAACCATTATCTATTCAATATGTTACAAGTAAGGCTTTAAGGAAATCTTATCCCAGTGGCACGTGTTTCATCGGTACAATGACACACAATAAATAGTTCTATTTTTGAGAACACTGGTTATCTTTTCTTCTTGCCTAATAAGAACTTGGAGTGTTTGTCTCTCTCCTTCCTCTTCAAACAGCACCAGATTGGGAATGCCCATATTGCTCATTTTGTGCATGGTCATTATGCTCAATTATTTCATGTCACCTGCTTATACTTCCGTGTTTGTCTACTGCTAGTTTCATTGACAGGCAGTTGCTGTTCTTCTGAAGGGAAATGCTAATTCACATTTAATTGATTGAGGTTTTGAAATCTCACTTTTTGGCCAAAGCAGTTTCCTTGTTTCAGTTTGATGACGAGCTCTTTTTTTTCTAGTGCTTTTGTTTTACTTTATGTGAAATACAAAGAAACTCCCAACAAACATCCACTGACTATAAAGAACATAGAATATTCTTGCTGTATTTTTTAATGTTACTGTAATATTACTGCGAATAACCGTTTGTCCAAATTTAAAAGTGCAGCATTGCTACCCGGAAGATCCACTAAAGTGGAAATACCGTATTTGCTCGATTATAAGACAAGGTTTTTTTCAGAGCAAATGCTCTGAAAAATACCCCTCGTCTTCTAATCAGGGTCGTCTTATAATCAGACCTCAAATAGAGGTCTGACTATGAGACTAAGATCCAGATCCCCCGCACCGCTGCAGGGGACCTGGAGCCTTCTGTCTCCCCCCCATTTAACACTCCCACCCCCACCCCACACACACTTACCGGTGCTTCCAATTTCCTGCTGTTTTGCCGGGGCAGCGATCCGCGTAGACAACGTCCGCTGCAGCCGGAAGGAGGTGTGGCTAGCAGCGGGGGTTGTCTGCGTCCATCGCGCAGACCTTCCCTGACTGTAAGAGATCAGAGTTCCCTGCACTGGTGCGGGGAACTCTGATCTCTGACAGCCGGGGAAGGTCTGCGCAATGGACGCAGACAAACCCCTGCTGCCAACTCCACCTCCTTCCGGCTGCAGTGACTCGCGTAGACGTCAACCCGCTGCCCCAGCACCGGTAAATAAGTAAGTAAGTAAGTGTGTGTGTGTTAAATGGGGGCATAGGGCATTTCTGGAGGCAGAGTGCTCTGTGAAATGCCTTTTAACCCCCCTTAACGCCACTCTGCCTCCTGAAATGCCTTATACCTCCCTATATGCCACTCTGCCCCATAATATGCCTTTTAACCCCCTAAATGCCAGAGTGGCATATAGGGGTATAAGGCATTTCTGGAGGCAGAGTGCTCTATACAATGCCTTTTAACCCCCTAAATGCCACTCTGCCTCCAGAAATGCCTTTTAACCCTCTATACGCCACTCTGCCTCCTGAAATGCCTTATACCTCCCTATATGCCACTCTGCCCCATAATATGCCTTTTAACCCCCTAAATGCCAGAATGGGATATAGGGGTATAAGGCATTTCTGGAGGCAGAGTGCCACATAGGGGGTTAAAAGGCATATCATGGGGCACAGTGGCATATAGAGGGTTAAAAGGCATATCATGGGCCACAGTGCCATATTGGAGTGGCAAGCCTGGGGCAGATGTGCTTAACTTGGGGGCAGGTTGGAAAATACAAGGAAATAAAAACAAAAAAAAGATTTAGTTGAATGGTTGAAGTTGCATCCTACGTACACTGTTGATATGCCAAGTTATGTACCAAGTGCAGATATGATGTTCTCACCATTTCAAAAGCCTAAACAAAAACGTCATAGATGTCGGAATCCCAACAAGCTGGATATTAACACATTGACGGGAGACGAAAGGGTGCCTGTAGTGAACAAACGGAATGGGAAAAAGATGGGGGGAGCCATGGCACCTCCAATGAGGGACCTTCCTCGGTGGCTGGAAGAAAACCCAGAGTTTGCGGTTGCTCCAGACTGGACAGATATCGTTAAGCAATCTGGTTTTGTACCAGAGTCTATGTTTGATCGTCTTCTCACTGGACCTGTAGTAAGGGAAGAGGGAGCTAGCAGAAGAGGAAGAAGGCCAAAAAGTGAAATTGCCAAAGCAGCAGCTGCTGCTGCTGTAGCATCCACATCTGGAATCAACCCACTCTTGATGAATAGCTTATTTGCTGGAATGGATCTTGCAAGCCTCCAGAATCTTCAGAATCTGCAGTCTCTTCAGCTCGCTGGTCTCATGGGGTTCCCCCCAGGGCTTGCGACAGCTGCCGGAGCTGGAGGAGATTCGAAAAATCCTGCTGCCATGCTGCCTCTGATGTTACCAGGCATGGCAGGATTGCCCAACATGTTTGGGCTTGGAGGACTTTTGAATAACCCGTTAGCATCTGGCAGCGGCAATTCCACTACAACTCCCAGTCAAGGAGAAACTGAAGAAGGAACTTCAGAGGAGAAAACCGAAAACGAAGAGGATGCTAAAGACTCTGAGAAAACTACAGACACTGTTTCTGCTACTGACTCTGGATCTGTTGGTGCTGCTAATACCACAGCTGGATTGTCCACAAATCCTCTGGCCTTCAGCCCTTTCCTACTGTCCACTATGGCTCCAGGCCTGTTCTACCCATCTATGTTTCTACCTCCGGGACTAGGAGGATTAACACTGCCTGGTTTCCCATCACTAGCTGGACTTCAGACTGCTGTGAGTGCTAGTGAAGAAAAGACTGCAGACAAAGGGGACGCTGAGCATCAGGAAGCCAGCGATGCAGAGGAGACCCTGGACAAAACTGCAGACTCATCTGTTTTGGAAGACGAAACGGCACACGGAGAAGAACTGGACTCGCCTGCCGGAGAGGAAGATCTGGAAAACGATGAAAAAGATGATTAATGGTCACAGTTACATTTAAAGTGTTCAAAACTTTTTGACAAGTGGTAGTCCTACTGTTTACACTCACAGTAAATGTCCATACCTAGTTTTTATAAGCTGTTCTGTAAAATAGTGTAGCAAAAAAAGTCCAAGTCGTGTCACACGGATGTGTCAAAAAGGTATTTTGGTCATTAAGTATTGTGCAGTGCATTATTTATTGTTCCTGGGGAGAGATGACATTTCAGAGACAAATATTGTCTAAGGAAATTTATATAATGCTCTGCTAGTGTTTTTTGTTGGTTTTTTTTTTGCTTATTTTCTACCTTTTTGGTATTATGAGAGCAGCATATTTTTTTTTTTTTTGTTTTGAATCTTGGTGCAAATAGAAGGAAAGGCTGCTTAAGGAAGTATGAAGTTATTTATCTATTTTTTTTTTTTGGAGTTTGTTTTTCCTTTGCTGTGAAGGTCAAGATGAATTTTTACAAACACATATCATAATACTAGTTTTTTTACTGTATATGGGGGTTCCACATACACAATTCAGACAATCTCCATACGAGCGTAAACGTCTCCGCCTCGAGACCCAGCAATAAAAGGCAGCTGTTGAATGTGAATTGTACTTTTTCAAAACACACCCACTGCGAAGGTTGTTACAGGACAATACTACAGTTGAATCGTCTCATGATTTTATAATGCACTGGTCGAAGCATAAAATTAAAATCAGGTACCTTTTTTTTGTTGCTGTTTTTTCCTTTTTTCTTTTTTGTTTTTAAATTAAAGGACGTTGTTACTTTAGCCACAAAGCTAAACAGCATTACCTCAATTCTAAACTAGCCTTGAAGTTTACAGACATGACTTTGTAAATGTTTTCCTTTTATTTTCTTTTTGTGATGTCGTTTTTTTTTCTATTCCTTTTTTTTTTTCTTTTCAAAAACTGCTATCATGTAAGATAAATTGTAAATTGCTGCCAACCGTAGTAGTGATGCTTTTAATAAAAGTGATCCATGAGATGCAGTGATGTAATTAGAGAATGTAGATGTGTCTAGGGAAACCAAATCAGAACTGGTGTACACCACTTTATATTTTGTATTCACAATAGAAGCAAATACAGTATTATGGCTTTTTGTAAAAAAAAAAAAAAAAAAAAAAAAAAAAAAAAATATTTTTCTCAATCATAGCTTTTATTAAAAAATGTAATAGTTTACATGAATTAACATTTACTGGTAAAACTTTTTTCCTATAGGGTCGTCTTATATTCAGGCTTTTTCTTTTTTTCCTAAATTAATATTCAGATTTTGGGGGGTCGTCTTATAATCAGGGTCGTCTTATAATCGAGCAAATACGGTATGCTAAACGTTGTGGACTACAGTATATGTACATATGGATATGTATAAATAATTACAGGGGAACTGTAGCGATCACAGATTTTGGCACAGTTAAATTAAATCATAAATAAACCTATAACTGGTGAATTAGCTAGATATTTAGGAATTGAGTTAACCCCATGGAAGCTGAGTTTGGTGGCACAGGCAGCATCATCTGATCAATTTCCTGTCCTGAGGCCTTCGCTCTTCGGTTCACCCTAACCATTACAAAGGCTTTCTACACCAATCAGCTTTCCGGGAGAGCTTTCCGGCCAGTGATTGGTCGCAGTGGTGAATGTACGGGAACGTTAATTTACATTTGCTGTGTACCTTTAGATTGTAATCTCATCTCAATGTATATACAATGTATATACAAACTATATAATAATGTATTAATGTGTGTTTGTGTTAACTGGCCCAATTAAATTGTACAGCGCTGCATAATTTGTTGGCGCTTAATAAATAAATAAAAGATAACAAATGTATATCACAGTACAATAGGCATCCCTCTGTTTGTATGAAATTGTCTAATGCTCATCAGTTCCTCTTTAACACGCCTGGGGTTGTCTCTACAGGAGGAGAGTGCTATCCATATGTTATCTGTGAAAGTTGTCCAAGCCAGGAACATTCCATGGGCAGACTGGAGTAAGTATGTTCTCACATAGCATCTCTCTCTGTTTAAGAAATCTAGAAAGAACAAGCTTATTAAGAGCCATAGATTCTTTTATGAAATAAGGGGCCAACCGTTAGTTTTGTATATTGTTTTTAATTTATGGAAGACTGTTTACATGTCTGGCAGCCATAATCTGTATGATCGAATCCGATTAAACGTCCCGCTGCAATGTACATTTTATGGCTGCCACCAATGAGACCATTTTCTGTAAGAAGTAATATATATATATAGCAAGTATCGCTATTGACATTCACACCAGCCACTAAAATCCAGTTAGGTGTCTTTCGTTCAACAAGTAACCCCTAATAAGAAGTGCCATTGTTTATTAGGAAACTCAGGTACTGAAGTGCATTGTGTCAGCAGCATAATGTGGGTACATGAACCAAAGATAGAAGGGCATAGCTGAAAAGGTTCTTTTGTCATATTATATACACCCTAGTGTTAAAAGGAGGTGAGCTGATACAATATTTACATTATATATTTACTTCACTGCAGGTTGGATCTTACACATACAATATACCCAAACGGTTATTTTTAACACTGACCATGCTGGGTGACTCAAACACCCTTGCAGAAACAGCAAATAATTTCAGATTCAGGGGTTCTAGAGGCATCACTAGAACATCTGCTCTGTTTATGCAGGTCGACAAATATAATAGATCACTTTGTACCAATATGACTTCAAAATTCACTTGGACCAGCTTTGACAGCGTATTGCTTTGCGTTCATCTTTGGGTCAAAACATGTCAAGGTACTGGTGGAGGTTCACAAATCTGTAGTCCATCTCGAGGTCCTTACGTGGAGGTGGACGCCTGCTTAAATTATTGTAACACATGGCTGTTGCTTCTCTATTTCAGTGAGCAATGCGGACTGTTATGTAAGCATCTGGCTCCCAACATGCACAAACAGAGTTCTAAAAACCAAGACTCTGTCAAACACCAGCGACCCCAAGTGGGACGAGACATTTCACTTCAAGATTTGTGAAAAAGTCCAGGCAAGTGGCAATCACCTTTCTCTTTTACTACTGGGTCCTTGATAGTTATGTACAAAGTTCAAACATTTACACAGCACTTGAAGTCCTTGCTCACAAGCTTATAATACCCAAGTGTGTTTGTGAACATCTGACGCGGAGTTCCAACATTGGATGGCATTGTCCCCTCTTCCCCAAATATATTGCCTCCTGCACAGTATCAGTGAAGGGCAGCATTATGAAATCACATCTGCAGAACTTCTGTGCTGCTCTGTCAGAGACGCAGATCACAAAGCTCCCTACTTCCTCCCACTCCGTCAGTGGTTTACAATTCAGGGCCTTGAGGGCCACAAACAAGTCATGGATTTTGGATATTGCAGCTTGAGAGCAAAAACTTGTTCAATTACTTGTTTTCATGCAAGATTCACACCGTAACTTGCCTTTTTGTGGCCCTCAAAGCCTGACGTTGAAAATGACTGCACTAGATCATCAGTAGCTTGTCTAACTTAGTCTTTAATGTCTTATGGCTGGGTAGGTGTTAATACATCGTGGTCTCCTTCATCTCCTAGATTTTCACTGCTAAGAAGTGGTTGTTTGACATTACAACTTTAATGATAGTTTTATTATTTCAGAACCTGATGCATCTGTCACTTCATGATGAAGATGTGGTCTCTAAAAATGACTTGCTATACACTGTGGTGTTTGATGTGGGAAAAGTCCCCATCGGGGAAACCATGAAGACGACCTTTCCTCTGAACCCAGAGGTAAGACTTTGGAACTGGACTTCTTTTTTAGAAGAACACATGTTATTTTTGATAATGTTAAAAAAGACACCTGCTGTTTCTTATCCAACTCCCTGTAGAGTCTGAACATTGTGTCACGACGTGGAAGCTTAGAGGCTACACAGGACATCTGATCTAATAATATTCCCCCATCAGACTGGAACAATTAGTGATAGAAAACGGCTCATTTGTTTCTCATCACCCTGCACATCCATGTGTCCTAGCTATAGGAGCCGTGGGGGTTTCTTTCACTGTTTAATCCTCCATTAGGTAAACTAATCTGTGGTATTTGTCTCTACAGGGAAAAGAGAGTCTTGATGTGGAGTTCACAAGGAAGACATTGTAAGTGACATACTGGACTGTGACCAAATGTTTATAGCTCTAAATGTAACAATGTCTTCTAGCACAAACCTTTTATTCTTAATATTATTTCTGGCTTTCCATTCATTAAACTGTTATACTAATTTAGCCACCTTTTTTACTGATCTCAACTTCTCAGGGTTAAGCCTTTTTTTGTTTGTGTTTTTTCCAGACCAGCTCATCCTGAAAAAATATTAACAAACAGTGTTCTCGTGGTGAGTGTTTTTATGTTTTGGTTAAATGCTTAGCATTAAAATCCTTCATGAACCAGGGACAGACTGAATATAAAAGACTAGAACTGTTATGTAACTGGCAATAAAAAAATGGTAAGCACCATGGGGCATTAGCCTTGTTTGCTCAATGGCCGGTCTGGTCCTGATCTTGATACATCTTCCTACCGCAGTGAGATAGCTCAGTTGGTAATTGCCCTGACTGCAGGGTCACGGGTTCAAATCCCGGCAGGGTCAACTCAGCCTTTCCGTGGTTGATAAATTAATACCATTGATTCAGTAATAATGCCATCTATTATTCAGCCGCGGATTCAGTGAGAATCCGTTTTCAGTCCCACTGGGAGAATGCTAGTTGTTATGTTATACTTTTATACTAAATCTCTGCTTGATTCAGAAATAACATTTGGTTCCCCTTTGGCCTGCCTACAGCATGTTTTATGCTCTATGTATACCATTGTGACACAGGCATCCACATAATCTTCACTTAGGGTTGAGTGTCCTAGAACTACTTGTAGGACCCATTGGCTATAGCTTTGAATTTGTCTTTGAAGCACCCCAAATCAGAGACTATGGATGAAAAAATTGGGGAAATAACAGGGTATTTGCTGGCTGGATGTCCAGTGACATCGCCTTGCACCTTGCGTATTGTGTACGAACCCCTGGTGTGATTCACAGTATGGTGCTCCAGCATTTCGAGCTGCCGTTAGTAAATATGTGTTAATTGCTATATATAAAAGTCAAACATGTTAAAGAAAGATCCAGCTAAGTAACCTCTTATCCGAAACAATTTGTTTTATAGCTCCTTTTAAATAACAACAAAAAAACCCATAAAACATCCACCTTCAAACATAATCATTATCTGTGTGTATAAACTAATAAACCATTTTATATGTAAACTCATCATCTATTTTATCAGCTGTCTTTGATTTGTTGGACTGAATGACAAAATTACTAGACAAAACCCCAGGCCTAAAGCTAATTTGTTTGTTTCTCATTGCAGTCCAGATCAGTTTCCTGTTTAGATGTTTCAGTAGACAAGCAGAAGATTCCAGAACATTTTCAAGGTGGGTTTCTCACAATACGTCTTACTCAGTGATTTAACTAGAGATCCATAAATCCGCTTAACACAGGGCTGGATGAATCTGTGTTTTCAGGGTGGACGTTGGTGGCGTTTATTTCTCTATTTGTTTTTTTTACCAGTCTCCACTCTTTTTCATTCTCAACATACTTTGTTTTAACCATGGGTGGAACAGAAAATTATGAAAACACCATTTTTTTTAGAATGACAATCATCAAAGAATAAACTTTTTTGGTCAGTAGCCTCATCTTTACTCCTATATGTGCGTAGCCATTTATTTTACTAATTCCTGCAGCTTCCAAAGTAACCCTGATTTCTGTCTCATGGGTGTGTCATTTATAGTTTCTTACATTTTCTTAAGCACTATAATCTATTTCCCGTGGTTGCTGTGGAGCAATGGTTTGGCAGTACGTTGTAATATTTCACACCTGATCTGTAGTATTCTTCTTCTTTTCTAGGCAAAACTATTGTTCTGACGGTGGAAGATTCCTGTGAAAAAAATAATGAATTGGTGCTGGATCCTGGTTCTGATCACATAGACCCCTGCACATTCCACTGCATCAGAAAATGGGATCCAGAACTCACTGTCCATCTAGAGGTACCATGTTCACTAAAACATAATAATATGTAAAAAGCTACATAAATAATAAATAACTGTCTAACATATCTCCTAAAAGTGGACCTCTTCCACTTAGAGAAAACATGCATTGCACTCTCAAGCATGTTTAAAAAAAAGTGAACCCTTTGGAATTACCAACATCTGTTTTAACTAATGATACACACATTATTTTATTGTTCTTGTCCATAATAAATACACCATTCAAACATTCACAGTGTGGGTTGGAAAAATATGTGAACCCCTAGGCTAATCACTTCAACAAAAGCTAATCAGAGTCAGGAGTTAGCAAACCTGGAGTCCAATCAATGAAACGGGATTGGTGGTGTGGTTTAGCTCTACTTTGATTTAAACATTTTGAGTTTGCTATTCTCATGAAGCATCTGCTGATGTGAACCATATCTTGCGAAAAAGAAATCTCAGAAGACCTACAACCAAGAATTGTTCATTTGCATAAAGCTGGAAAGGGTCACAAAGTAATCTAAAGGAGTTTACATATTCATCAGTCCACAGTTAGACAAATTGTTTAGAAATGGAGAAGATTTAGTACTGTGGCTACTCTCCCTAGATGTGGGTGCCCAGCCAAGAATTCTGAATGAGGTGAAAAAAGAACCCTCGAGTAACAGCTACAGGTGTGAAGGAATCATTTGAACTGGATAACATCTCTATTCATAAATACACCATATGCAAAACATGGAACAGGCATTCCATGGCAGGACACCAAGGAAGAAGCCACAGCTCTCCAATTTAACATTGCTGTTTGTCTGAAGTTTGCCAAAGAGCACTATGACCCTCCACAACGCTACTGGGAAATGTTTTGTGGACTGGAAGAACACGCAGCACTGCATATGGTATAAAAAAGGCACCCCAAACCAACATGAAAACACCATCCCAATGGTGAAGTATGGTGGAGGGACTATCATGATTTAGGGCGGCTTCATTGCCTCTGGGCCCGGGCAGCGTGCCATCATTGAGGGGACAATGAGTTCCCAGGTTTATCAAGTTATCATACAGGATAATGTTAGGATAGCTGTCCACAAGCTGAAGCTTAGTAGAAGTTGTGTAATGTAGCACAACAATGGCCCTAAACCTCAAAGTAAATCTACTCCAGAATGGTTTCAAATAAATAAAATCTGCAGATTTTAGAATGTCCCAATCAGGGCTCAGACCTTAACTCATTAAAGATGCTGTGGAATGACCTCAAGAGAGCCGTCCACACCAGACCAGACAATGTGGTCTGGTCTGTAAGAATGGTCTAAAATTCTTCCTGAACATTGTGCAGGTCAGATCTGCAGCTACCGGAAACGTTTGTTTGAGGTTATTGTTGCCAAAGGAGATTCAACCAGTTATTAAATCCAAGGGTTCACTTACTTTTTCCACCAGCACTGTGAATGTTTAATGGGTCTGTTCAATAAAGACATTAGAGACTATCATTGTTTGTGAGTTATTAGTTTAAGCACATTGTGTTTGTCAATACTTGTGACTGTAGATCAGATCACACTTTATGAACAATTAATGCGGAAAACCAGATTCATTTGCATTTTCTTTCCACTGTATGTCCTGTTATTCTTTTGTTTAATCGCATAAAAACTGCACAGACACTTTTAAGGAGCTTTTCCAGTTTCTATGGGAACAGCTATATGTTTATGCTTTTTTGTACATGACTATTAAGTGTTCCTAAGAAAACCTTATTAGTGAAGCAAAATGTTACTTGGTTAAATACTTATTTCAAATGAAGCATTTCATCAGTAATAGTAATGAGATTTTTAATGCTGCATTTACTTACGTATTAAATCAGCACCTTCAACATCTTTTCACTTGATAAATAGTTTTGTCTATGAGTGTTCTCTAGGTCTTTGTGACAAGCTTGTTCTTTTTATTATTCCAGGGCACAAACGCAGAAGACGCTGATGGTTTAACAAAGGTTCCTTTTAATTCACTTTCAGTGGGAAAAGAAGAGAGAATAGAGCTTCCTGCGCCACCTGTGAGTGAATGTCTTTATTTGGTTTGCCTTCTGCCCTGTTATATAAATATGGATGATAGGAGAGGAATTTAAGCTAATATTTCTTATTTTTGAACAATTTCTCAAGAACTCATCTCTTCATCTAATTAACACACAAACACCTTTATTATTATAAAAAAAAACAGTGGATCATAAGTTGTCACGTGGTTTAATAAAATTTTACTCCATTGAATCGTTTTACAGCAGAAGTGTGGTAGATGTAAATAATTGAGGGACAGACATCAAGATTCACTGAACATAGTACAATTCTAAAGACAACAAATAACGTGTGGGGGTTTACATCATACAAGACAAGATCAGCCAAATGAATCCTTTCTTCCTACTTTCTTGGTTTTTAGAGTGGTGGGTTAAGTATACTTTAACACTGACATTAAGATCCCTGACAATACGTTGTCAACGGTATCTTCAAGAACAAAAGTACTATCAGCCAAAATTACCATGGGATATGTTCAAGCGACTATATGAACACGTTTAAAGGGAAGAGAGGACCAAAACCTCTCAAAGGAGACCAGGGCATAGTTGTCTCCTAGACTGGTCTGGATTTAGCTTCTATGGTTGGGTAGCAATTAAGAGAAGAAAGATTTGTTAACATAGGTCTTGAAATTGATGAGTGGATTGGCCTTTTGGTTAATAAGCATTTCTAAACATGCCAAAAAGAAGAGGAAACAAGACGTGTTTCTGTATTCCTGCTGTAAATACTTAATGAGTAAACGTTGTTAAATATGTTTCAAGCCAAAACCTGGGGTTGAAAACTGGATTTAATTCTTATTTCTGTTTCAGATGTTGGTGCAGTTCAGTGTGCTCAAGGCCAATGAGACACATTTTAACTTTCATATATAAATCATGAGGTTTAGTGCCTGAGTTTTATGGGTCGTACGCATTTCGCATTTCATTTAAGGATTTATACTATTGCTCCCTTCTGGTTTTTGAGGATCTGTTTTGACATCCTTGAACTTGTGACATGTATTAATAGCTATGATAATATTTTAACTTTATATCCTTGATGCTGTTTAACATATAAAGTGATTTGGAAATGCTATCTTCATCATTGACTGCAGGTAGATAAGGTCTGCAGCACAGAGCACAGGGTCCGTAATGCATGTGTAAAACCGGTATTTGGTATTTTAATGATACAGGTACTGAAATTGGGTGTTTCGTGTAGTTTGCATCATTCGGTTACATACGACAACTGATGGATGCAGAACATTTAATACCAAACACAGTTTAACTTCCGTTTTTTCAGTGAAATTAAGTCTCCTAAACAATATCCTTAATCACAACCATATTTTTTAAACGCTAAAGCATAACTCCTGTCACCAAAATTTCCCATATTACACACCTACATTAGAGCATTAAAAGTAATGAAGGAATGTCCTTCATTACTTGCGGAGAGAAACAGGAAGAGTATTGCACAACCACCACTGAGAACAAATATGCATCTGAAAGTGCTCAGAGTCAAGTCCTCTTGATAAACCCACCTGGTAGGCCTTCCTTATCGCATCTACACTAAAGGAATGAGAGGCATACGGCCTAGGATCCAATCCAAACAGAAGGCCATTTTTATGAACTAGCAATTGACCTTGGCCATACCCTAAGGAAGCTGGTTAACAAACGCACCGGACAGGAAGCCTCATGCAGTACCATCTGAACTCCTAAGCCCTGCTGATCCATCTTAGATTGGCGAACACACAATTCCAATGTATCTGATCTTACAATAACATCCTCAATGCCAAGCTAGTTACCACATTACAAAGCATTCCTTATATAATGATAAAATACAATGAATTACTCATTGTTCTGGTAATAAAAAGAAAAGAACAATCTAGCATAAATAACAGTAACTTTGCTGCATACTATTATTCCCAGCCTGCCCTCCGTCCATCCTTTTAAATGATCATAAACTCATAAAGTCACATCACTCCAGCAACCCTTGAGCTGAAACAAGATGGAAAGAGTCCAATAGATTGCATTCCACTAAGCATAAGATGACCGCCCATTTCCTACCTTCTCCCTCAATTAAACCATGTTTGGCAACTGACCATAAGCCCACCTCGACTGCTTTGACAGACAGTGTTAAATCAACCCCACTACGTTGGTGAAGCAAGGCTCCACAAACACAGGGGAAAAGGGAGACACAAAGGAGATGCCTCTGGAGCTACTGCCTGGAACCTTTGAAAATGGAAACAACATTGAAAATCCCAGGCACGTCTATAGCCTTTATCCAGATGTTGAACTGTAAGCAGCGCAGTACCAAATGCGGCAATAGTGCCAGTACCGGCTGAGAGCTTGATGTGTAGCGCTTGATGATGTGAACCATGTTCATATTGTCTGTGCGGAACACGACCCTCCAGTTAGCAAACTCAGAACCCTAGAGTTCAAAAGCCACAATTGGGAAAAACTCCAGAAGAGCCATATTTTTTATAAGGTATGACTCCGCCCACTTTCGGTACCCACCGAGCTGGAAGCATTTGTGAAGAACTCTAGGTCTAAATTCAAACACTCGGCTGTTGCTAGCACGCCTGACCATTATACTGAGACAAGTACGTCACCCACACTTAATGTTAATGCTTAATGCCAATTGTACCTAGGCATAGTCTCCTACAGAAAGTCCTCCCCACGGGAATAAGTGCAGGGAAAGACAAAGTGACACAACAAAGACTGAACCTGCTCAATTTCCTAACAGCACCCAGAAAAAGCTCCAACAATCGAGAAAGATTGTCTAGCTTCGAAAAAAATGGTTTGGAAAAACATTGCATCTGTGTCTCAACACCCAGAAACGATAACACCATGCAAGGACCCTCTGTCATGTCTCTTGCCACTGGGACAGAAAAGTCTTGAATACCTTCCGTAAATGTATCCAGCAGGTGCCTTCCTTCCTGTGGGGTCAACAAACAGAAAGTCATCCAGATAGCGCAGAACACCAACAAGAAGCATTCACTACCCATTGGCAAAGACTTCAAAATAATATCACAATATGGAGCAACCCATTGCCAAACACATTTTGTAGTATTAAGCTCCCCAACAGATGGAAACATTCTGAGCTGATTGGTAAATGGAATGCCACCTCTATGGTAGATCTAGCCATCAAATAAGACTGACCTGCCGCCGGAACCAACTACATCAAAGGATGTATACCCTGCTCTACTCTCTTTTTTTGTTGATATCATTGTTAACACCGGTGGATATGAGAGATGGTAAATAAACCAGATTTTTCCTGGCTCCTTCTTAGAAACCAGGCCCAGCGGGGATACCCAAAGATAAGGGAAGGGTCCACCATCTGGACAGGAGGAACATCAACCTGCAACTTATGTGCTACTATCTCCTCATTTAACACAACTGATCAACTGATTGTCAGCAAAGACCAATTCATCAGAAGGAACAAAGTTTTTCCAAGGGGTTTTGCATTTTCTATCTTCAAATAACATTGACTCACGCCTGTTGAGGCACAGAGTGAGCTACAGATTCATCCCTGCTACACTTACTGGTGTCCTCCTCTCTACCAGACTCCTTCTTGGTGCCCTGCTTGGGACCCGTCTTACCTTTCTAAAAACAGCACACTGCCCAGTGGGCTCCGCTGCAGTCCAAACACCTGTGTTTGAAATGGCATGAGCTGTAAAAATGGCAGTGGCCCTTGTTGAAGAGCCAAGAAAACCCTCATTTGAATCTTACAAATGATGCAGCAGGGGAAGTAGCTGCGCTTTGGAAAGAGTGCGCACGGAACAGGGTTGTCACGGATCTGGCTAGTCCGACTGACTACCTCCGCTGTCTTGTGCTCACTTAGCCTGGGACAACACACTTTCCCCGGTTCCCCAGTCACTAGCCGAGACTCAGTGTAGGGTAAAACCAAACGAAGACTGATTTATTTTGGACACACAGAGCTGGATATATCCAGCAAAACACACATTAACATAAAACAAGATATTGGGACACAAACCGCCCCCTTAATCTGCCTCCCAACAGGGGCAGTGACGAGATTAACAATACAATAGGGGGGGAGACTGATTTATACAACATTAAACTGAAAGAATGGCAGTCACTCCCTGGTGGCAGATCCTGGCTGTCTGCTGGAGATAATCCCTTCAGCCAGTGATGAGATGATAATGCTGGGGGTAGCCACAGAAGCCTTTACAAACCCAGGGCCCATAGTCAATAGGGAGGAGGCTGGCAGTCAGGCTTCTCCAGTGGTCCCAGTGATGGAGGCTTCCGTCACAAGGGTCATCAAAAGCAATCATAAATGACAATCCTGCTTATCAAATCTATGGTCTGGTGATCTTTTGTCTAAATTGCTGGTCGTATTTAAACCAGCATTGACCCCCATAGACTTTATAAGCACCCAAAATAAATTCTAAATATGCCAATAGGCATGGACTTTGCTTTGAGGAATCTCTCACGCAATATACCAGCAAATATGGAGAACCCCTGCAATCAGTTCCCAAAGGTAGGAAGTAGCTGGTGTGCCTTATTAGCATCAGCACTGGCTCTCTTCCTGGGCCTGGGACTCCTTGTCAGGCTGCAGTAAAGAAAGAAAATCAATGTACTCTCCTCTCCATCACATCAGACAAATCTCTGAAACCGACCAGGAAGAAGCCAGCCCACTAGACACCACCACTGCTGTAAATACATCCACAATGTCCCCCCTATACCTATCCCATCTCCACCTGTCTGATCCCCTATGCCCCGGGCCACCAGGCCTGAGCACTCACCCTCCACTGGACCGGTCTGCAAACTGGCGCTGGGGGGCAACTTGGTGGACTGATGGTGTTCTGGCAACCTCAGGAACATGGTCAATTGCTTCATTTGGGTGTAGATAAAGGTCTGTTCCTCTTCTTGTGCAAAGCCTGGGATGCTGGAAAAGAGGATGCTAACAAAGTTCAGGAATGGGTCAGCAGTCATTTCTCCTTCCTCTTCTGTAATATTGGGGATTTAGGGTCAGTTTGTTGTTGCATTCTTCTTGTACATTTATTTTTGCTTATGTCGATGCTTTGAGGCATTACAGAGGCATTTAAGGATGTTCACAAAGAGTGTTTGTAGTTATTTACCGTCTATCTTGTCTTGTGCTCAGCATGACATTGTTGGATTGTCTGAACATGAATTTAAAGATCGATTATAACCTGTCTGACGGGTGACTGTAGATGGAAACCAGCCTAATGTTTTACATTAGAGCTGCTGCCAAAATTGCCTTTCATAAAATTGCCTGCATGGCGTTTTTCGGTCATGACTGCAATTTCATATGCGTCTTTGCCGTAAATTAAAACTACTGACTTCACAACATGTTAACGTACTGCTCAGAAGTGGTGCAATTACTACAATTGTGACAGGGCTGATTGGGTAGATACGAGATCTCTCTGAGACTTGCCAAAAGACATAGAGAGGAGTGCAGCACTGTACCTCTGTTGACATAGACCTGCATGGTCCATTTCTCTTGCCCTGCTTGATGTCATCTGAGGCTTTCATGGGACATTGGAAAGTGACCAGATGATTTTTTTCAGGTTTGGGGGAACTATATAGGCAACTGTCTGTGTTCAGTTTTACTGGCACGAGGTAGGCGGCAACCCATTCATTATTAAGAAGTGTTCATTGTTGTTGGCGTATCTTGAGTCTCATGAGAACCATTAACTGATGTCTATAAAGACCTGTTGAGTTGGATATGACAGATTAAGTGTCAATTTGCAAACTGTGGTGGTGATCATCATGTAAGCGCTTCCAAAACTACTACTAGACCAAAGATAGATTGTAAACTCAGGGAGTCTTTGACTTCCAAACTCCTCCTAAACTTTGTGTTTGTGATAAGAGTTTGACTCTCTCAGAGATGGATAACAGTATGCCAGTGTGAGCCTAGTAAAGATGCTGTTCCATCTATGCTGCAAAATTAAACAATTTAGGAACCAAATTCAGTGTTAAGATCATCATTCTCTTCCTGGAAAGTATTATTTAATCATGTAAAATGTTGCCTCATTCATAATATTTTCAGGAAATGCGTAATTGTCACGTGACACAAAACCAGACATTGTTAGCTTGCTATCAATATGTGATTAAGCTTTAATAAGGAGGACTTAAATTAAGATCTGCCATGGGTTATTGATAGAGAATGCAATCAATGTTTTGCAATAGCAGCCTTAAACATCATTATTTGCATTTATACAACATTTACAGGTATGTTGATGAGAAAAATCTCCATGAATAGAGAAAGATTGGGATTTCCTGAAATGGAATAAAAATATTTTCTCTGTATAGAAACATAGAAAGTGACGGCAGACGTCAGATTCGACCCATCCAGTCTGCCCGACCTCTGAATACTTTCCTTAGTATGTGAGAAGCAGTTAGAGGAAGAAAATAAATAATAGCTTTGCTCGCCCATCCTTTGGTATATTTGCATGCGAAGCACAGATTACATGCAGTATATATTTAAATATGTCTATAAAGTTCTGGTGGCTCTTATTCCTGAACTTGTTAGTTCATACTTATGCAAACTTAGTTTGCATAACATTTCCTTCATCACCCACACTGAGTAATAGTGTCTATAAAGTAATCCCATTACATAAGAGGGCGGCAGAAATGTGCTCTTAAGATCGGAGCCTGAAATGATGAATGTGTGGAAATCACATGAACTGGATCCTTTTCTTTTAATAAAGCTGTGCTTGCCCGGCTGTAAACACCCCAAATTTTTTCAACTTCCAAATCAACCAAACTTTTAATGAACTATGCGGAGCTGCTGGTCTGTACGAGCTGGGAACGATTGGTCGAACTATGAACAGGCGGTCTCGTAGTTATGATCTGGACTTTGGTGTTGTGCCCCAGATGAGGACTGAGCAGTCTGCTCCTTTTTGAACGTTTTGCATTTTCTTAATTAAGCATGGAGTCTTTTATGGCATCACATCTTTAATAGAAGGAAAAATTCCCCAAGATGCCAAATAGATGTCTATTGCATTTGTTTCTCTCCGTCCACAAATAGTATTTAATTGTTAAAAATTTAACAACTAGGTTTATACACATTGCTGCTGCTTCTGCTGCTTCCTTCCACTACATTGGATTCAGGTACAAATTTACTTATTTATTTCATCCACTCCAATCACTCTTTATAAATATTGGAAAATTCCAAAATGATTTCTTTCCTCTAAGCTTTCCAATCAGTTAGTAATTTGCCATATGTTGTGAAATTGAAAACAACATAAAATACCAAAAAAACAATCCTTTGCCAATCTGCATTAGCTAAATTACAATCTAAATAAAGCCCAAATTGAAACACAAATTATTTATGAAGCTGAGAAGGAAGGTTACATTTCGAATGTAGGTTACATTTTATAATAAGAAAAGTAACCTACATTCTAACATTGGGTGAGTTGGGATATTTAGCTATACCGATGGTGTTTCTTCTCTGGTTTATGAGCAAACCAGCATTTCCCTCATCATGCTTTGCTACTTGCTGCTTCCACTTAGTTTTTCCCTCTGTTCTCCCATTTTACCTTATACCCCGCTTTCATGGTATTTTATCATGAGGTCCAATACATACACATTGACATGTTAGGTGCTATAAATACTTTCAATGACTTGAAATGGTTACTCTATAAGCCGGTACCAGACCTTAACAGCACATGCATGGGTAGGTTAGGTAGGAGGGTGTTACTGGAGGATACTTTACCTTCTCTTTCAGTGCTCCTCATGTAACTCCCTACTCCCTAGTGGCTCTTATGAGAAAAATGTTGTGTTTCTATAACACAGAAAATGCCATGTCATAACTAGGCTGCCCATAAGGCCGTTCCCTGATGTTTGTGTCTAAAACAGAGGAGTCAAATATGAACTGGAGGGTCTGCCATGTTGTAACGCTGAGTAAATGCTTCAAGCGGTTTGGGTTTGAACACAATTACATAACATTCCAATAGACTTCTTTTTTTAGATTCTTTTTGACAAATGTAGTTCCTTTGTTGCTGTTGAAGGGGCAGTGGTGTCCACGTGCATTTTCTTCAGGCTATCCTGTGTCCATGTCAAATTTCCATGTCAGATAGGATGCTAAAAGGATGGGGTGCTTTAGTTATTTAATAAGTCATTTTAATATCAATTAAGGTCATAACGGTTATGATGACGGTCAGATTTGCGGAATAGAATTCATCAGCTCAGTATGCTGGATGCTGCATTTGGCAAATGCTGTTCTAGGTTACTCTAAGTAGTTTTATAGTCCTTGTAATATTTGGGGAATTATTTGGAACTAGGATGATGCCATTGTTTGAATAATCAATCTGCACAATAATTTCATTTTAGAACACTGCAATCTTTCGGTGGTTCTCCTACTGTTTCTGGTGATTGTCCGTTCTGATGGTCTAGCGTGCGCTTGCCTTTGGATATCCTTTTAAGATGGCATTCACTATAAAATTATCTCCACATTGCCTTAGGGGCTCACAATACATTTATACTTAACACAGAACAATTTCTGCAATTTATTAATATGGTTCCCATAATGTCGTCCTAGAAAATACTTAATATTGCTCTATCTGCAATGAAAACTTTTTAATATTCTTGTCTTGGTTTTCATATTTTTAAGATTTTTGCTTCACGGTGAATCTACGCTCTTTCATACACATGTTTGGAAAGGTAAATTTAATGCAACTACAGAGTTTACAGAAATTTCTGTATTTTAGCTGTTATTGGTACTGGTTTAACTATACTTTAGAGGGTATTATATGTGTTAACAGTTTGAGTTGTGAAGTGAGTAGAGCTGTACGAAAACGCTTTCTTCCCTTTGGACTGTTGACAAATATCATTTGACTTTTTATAGTTTTTGTGAAGCATTTTACTCCTGCGGAAGTAGCGTGCAAATGTCAAATATCTGCTTGCTTGCTTGCATCACAACGAACATACAAAAACTCTACTTGGTTCCCAAAATGTTGACTAGATTGTGATGGAAAACTCAAATCACCCACAGTAAACCTCATTATGTACCTGACATAGCTGCCCATGGAAACTCTGTGTGGAAGTACAATATTCTTTCCCAAGGCAGAAAGTTTTCTGGCAGTTTAACAATATGGGCAAAAGTTCCTCCCGGGAGGATCTGTTTTTCCATCGCTCAAGGACTCTTAAACCTTGTGGACACGTCTTAGAATCCCAGCATCATTGCACTCGCCATGTATGACCTGCTCAACCCGTTCCATAAAGTGCCATAGAACTTGTAATACTTGTAATAATAAACTGATAAATAAACTAATGTAGTATTTCTAATTTAACAGTGCTACACAAATGTTTCAAGCACCGTCCAGTGGGTCATATCTGAATTAATGAAACTCTAAATGTAAAGTCGGCATCTGTCCTACCACACCCTTATCAAATCTTCTCTGTCGTAATGCATTATTTCCGAGCAATGCGTTATGAAACGTGTGTTGTGATTCTGTCTGTCATACTAAGTGGGAAGTTGCAGTGAAGTTTAGTGCTTGGATTTAAGTAGACTGAGTTGGGTAGCCAGTAGCTGCCATCTTGTTTTGGCTTGAATGTTATTAATGGACGTGAGAAATAAATGTGTTGGTTGTTGAGGTTAATGCTATCGATGTCATGTCGTCAATGTATGTATCAATGGCAAAGCAATCAATGGCAAAGTAAAACCAAAGATATCCTCCTTTTACCAAATCCACCAGATAATACATTTATGAAATTATTGAATGTGAGCCTTCAGGTGGGATTCATCTTTATTTCCTTCTACCCTTGTGGGATAAGATATTGTGTTTTTATTATTAACAGAACATTAACACTCAAAATGGTTAATGTTATTCCAATCAATCTAGAATGACCTCATTAGAATGACCTCATTACCATTACTGCCATAGATATGCAAAATAAAAATGTGTCTGTGATAGGAAGCAAAACATTTTTACAACCTTCCTGTCTCCTGGACATCCTGACGCTTTGACAACACTCTCATTCAGCAGACCAGTGATGGAGCTCACCAGGCACAGAAAGAGCTCTTCATCTGGTATTTAATGTATAACCCAAAGAGAAGACCCCACGTCTGTTTTGTATTTCCAAGTAGAGGGACTGTAAGGGATAACCATGCGGCCCAGTGTTTAGCACAGAACAATACAATAAGGCAGAGGATTATAACCTAGCAATTGTCATAAAATCAGTGTTCAATCTGTCAACACGCTATTTACTGATGCTAAGCAGAAGCCTAGATTGGTGCATTGTTTACTCAGGAATATCTAATCTGAAATTGTTTGTGTGAAGACAACTCCCTTCTCATAGACTGACACCATCCACCTTTCCTCCTGCTATAATCCGTATCTTATTAACATTTGTTTGCTGGATAAAACACAAATTATATGTAGTAATTGGTTAGCTTTGTATGCGAAGGCAATAAAAATACTGCTTTGGGTCATATCCGATGATAAATGGAACAGCTTTTTATCAGAAATGGACTAATACATTATACCGTATTTGCTCGATTATAAGACGAGGTTTTTTTCAGAGCAAATACCCCTCGTCTTCTAATCGGGGTCGTCTTCTAATCAGACCTCAAATAGAGGTCTGATTAGGAGACTAAGATCCAGATCCCCCGCACCGCTGCAGGGGACCTGGATCCTCCTGTCTCACCCCCCCCCCCGACTTCATACACAAACTTACCGGTGCTTCCTGCTGTATTGCCGGGGCAGCGGGTTGACGTCCGCTGCAGCCGGAAGGAGGTGTGGCTAGCAGCGGGGGTTGTCTGCGTCCGTCGCGTAGACCTTCCCCGACTGTCAGAGATCAGAGTTCCCCGCACCGGTGCGGGGAACTCTGATCTCTGACAGCCGGGAAAAGTATACGCGACGGACGCAGACAACCCCCGCTGCCAACTCCACCTCCTTCCGGCTGCAGCGGAAGGCGAAGTCAACCCGCTGCCCCGGCTGGAAGCACCGGTAAGAGAGGGGAGAGGGAGGGGAGGGGGGGGGAGAGGGGGGGAGAGAGAGTGAGTGAGTGTGTGTGTGTGTGTGTGTTAGTTAAATGGGGGTATAGGGTGTGTGTGTGTTAAATGGGGGCATAGGGCATTTCTGGAGTGGCGTTAAGGGGGCATTTAATAGAGCACTCTGCCTCCTGAAATGCCTTATACCTCCCTATATGCCACTCTGCCCCATAATATGCCTTTTAACCCCCTAAATGCCAGAGTGGCATATAGGGGTATAAGGCATTTCTGGAGGCAGAGTGCTCTATACAATGCCTTTTAACTCCCTTAATGCCACTCTGCCTCCTGAAATGCCTTATACCTCCCTATATGCCACTCTGCCCCATAATATGCATTTTAACCCCCTAAATGCCAGAATGGGATATAGGGGTATAAGGTGCAGGGAACTCTGATCTCTGACAGCCGGGGAAGGTCTGCGCAATGGACGCAGACAAACCCCTGCTGCCAACTCCACCTCCTTCCGGCTGCAGTGACTCGCGTAGACCTCAACCCGCTGCCCCGGCACCGGTAAGTAAGTAAGTACCGTATTTGCTCGATTATAAGACGACCCTGATTATAAGACGACCCCCCAAAATCTGAATATTAACTTAGGAAAAAAAGAAAAAGCCTGAATATAAGACGACCCTAAAGGAAAAAAGTTTTACCAGTAAATGTTAATTCATGTAAACTATTTTTTTTTAATAAAAGCTATGATTGAGAAAAATTTTTTTTTTATTTTTATTTCCTTGTATTTTCCAACCTGTCCCCCAGTAACGCACATCTGCCCCCAGGCTTGCCACACCAATATGGCACTGTGGCCCATGATATGCCTTTTAACCCTCTATATGCCACTGTGCCCCATGGTATGCCTTTTGACCCCCTATGTGCCACTCTGCCTCCAGAAATGCCTTATACCCCTATATCCCATTCTGGCATTTAGGGGGTTAAAATGCATATTATGGGGCAGAGTGGCATATAGGGAGGTATAAGGCATTCCAGGAGGCAGAGTGGCATTAAGGGAGTTAAAAGGCATTTTTACCCCCCTTAGAAATGCCTTATACCCCTATATGCCACTCTGGCATTTAGGGGGTTAAAAGGCATATTATGGGGCAGAGTGAAATAGGGAGGTGAATTGCGTTATACCTCCCTATATGCCACTCTGCCCCATAATATGCTTTTTAACCCCCTAAGTGCCAGAGTGGCAAATAGGGGTATAAGGCATTCCAGAAATGCCCTATGCCCCCATTTAACACACTAACACACACACACACACACACACACACACTTACCGGTGCTTCCAATTTCATGCTGTTTTGCCGGTGCAGCGGGTTAACGTCTCCTTCTGCTGCAATCGTAAGGAGGTGGAGTTGGCAGCGGGGGTTTGTCTGCGTCCGTCTCGAATACCTTCCCCGGCTGTCTGACAGCCGGGGGAAGGTATACGCGACGGACGCAGACAAACCCCCGCTGCCAACTCCACCTCCTTCCGGCTGCGCGGATCGCTGCCCCGGCAATACGGCACGAAGCACCGGTAAGTGTGTGTATGGGGGGGGTGGGTTAGACAGGAGGATCCAGGTCCCCTGCAGCGGTGCGGGGGATCTGGATCTTAGTCTCCTAATCAGACCTCTATTTGAGGTCTGATTAGAAGACGACCCCGATTAGAAGACGAGGGGTATTTTTCAGAGCATTTGCTCTGAAAAAAACCTCGTCTTATAATCGAGCAAATACGGTAAGTAAGTGTGTGTGTTAAATGGGGGCATAGGGCATTTCTGGAGGCAGAGTGCTCTGTGAAATGCCTTTTAACCCCCCTTAACGCCACTCTGCCTCCTGAAATGCCTTATACTTCCCTATATGCCACTCTGCCCCATAATATGCCTTTTAACCCCCTAAATGCCAGAGTGGCATATAGGGGTATAAGGCATTTCTGGAGGCAGAGTGCTCTATACAATGCCTTTTAACCCCCTAAATGCCACTGTGCCTCCAGAAATGCCTTTTAACCCTCTATACGCCACTCTGCCTTCTGAAATGCCTTATACCTCCCTATATGCCACTCTGCCCCATAATATGCCTTTTAACCCCCTAAATGCCAGAGTGGCATATAGGGGTATAAGGCATTTCTGGAGGCAGAGTGCTCTATACAATGCCTTTTAACTCCCTTAATGCCACTCTGCCTCCTGAAATGCCTTATACCTCCCTATATGCCACTCTGCCCCATAATATGCATTTTAACCCCCTAAATGCCAGAATGGGATATAGGGGTATAAGGCATTTCTGGAGGCAGAGTGGCACATAGGGGGTCAAAAGGCATACCATGGGGCACAGTGGCATTTAGAGGGTTAAAAGGCATATCATGGGCCACAGTGCCATATTGGAGTGGCAAGCCTGGGGGCAGATGTGCGTAACTGGGGGACAGGTTGGAAAATACAAGAAATAAAAACAAAAAAAATATTTTTCTCAATCATAGCTTTTATAAAAAAAAAATAGTTTACATGAATTAACATTTACTGGTAAAACTTTTTTCCTTTGGGGTCGTCATATATTCAGGCTTTTTCTTTTTTTCCTAAGTTAATATTCAGATTTTGGGGGGTCGTCTTATAATTGAGCAAATACGGTAAATGTTAAGGGTTCATGCTTATACATTGTATGTGGGTTTACTTAACTTGTCGTTTGGCTATTACTCATGAGTATAGTTAGCATATTTACTAAGGAGCGCCAAGCTCTTTGGGAGATACTACAGAGTTAACACAGGCTGTCAAGGGCCCCAAATCCAATATTCAGTATGAGACCCTGCTTAGTGACCCCTGGTGTTAATTGTGTGGCTATTTTAATAACATACATTTAAAATCACTGTGGAATTGTATCCTTTAAGGACCCAGCTGGGCATCACTAGTTGGCAATGGTTTATTAAACACAATGTCCTTGATTTATTTCATGACCATGTAAAATATTTTAATAAAGACCAGTATTATCCTATTTCATTAGTACGTCATTGTGAAAAAATCTGAAAAAATACATTGACAAGTACATATTTTGGATCCTACCAGTCATTGTTAACGCTGTCTGTCTATCCTGTAAAATGTATGTAATGGAACAGAGAGAGACTTTGTACGTTAAGACCTAATGTTAACCCGCTAACTACCACGGTTCTGCGCATTCTATTCCAAGTGCCCGTGGTAACCATTAAGGTTTTAGATGCAATCGCGGGCACAGTGGGTACATGTGGAAGCCACGTCACTGTCCAAACCAATGAGGTATTTCTGTCCACTGATCCACATTTAGTACCTTGCACTAGAATTATGTTTTAAATATAAACAGGACTTTTTGTCAAGATGTTTATTTACTATATTGTGTAATTATTACTTGTAGAGCTACAAGGGAACCAGCTTTTGCAAGATACATGTTTGAAGGAAATTGCTCTCTTTCTGCCATGCTTTCTTTCATTCTTAAAGCTTGAATTTCACTGCCCATTTTTATCCAGTTTACCCTATGTTTGAGAGCTTCTTCTTCCTCCTCACTGCTCTTTATTTGCCCTTATGCCTTTAGGCTATTGGCTCCTTTTAGCTGGTTCCTTTAACCACACAGGGCCAGATTCACCATACAGCTTGCAAGCCATGTGCCTAGAGTGCCATTGTTTTAAGAGGAAAGGTAGAACACCTGTGGGTGGCCTTAATGTAGCCCTAACCACTCAATTATAGTTTGGACATTTAATTTCACGTACATTTTCACCTATTTCAGCCTATATCCTACCATTTTAGATATCTTAATATTAAGGCCACGTGGAGGCACTGTTACTGTACGGGCAATCGGAATCTGGACCTACCTGTGTTGGGTTTCCACATGTCTCTCTAACTAATGCCCTGTCTCTCGCATGCTAGCTGGTTTACTCAATAAACTAGGAGTAGAAATATGTTGCAGTCACTGCACTTTATGGAGGGGGTTCTTCTGCATGTCTGCAACATCTGTATATATCCTTTCAAATCCACTCTGAAAATGTTTGCTCTTCTTCTTATTGTCTACGTGCTTTTTTTTCATAGGGAAGGTCCTTGGAATTGAATCTTAAAGTGGAAGAGTGGTAAAGTATCCAGTTTTTTTATTTTTAATTTTCTGAATGCCTGCTGTAGGGAATACGTGCGTGCTCATTAACACAGAGACCCCGGGAATAAAATAAAAATAATAACATAATAATAATAAAACTTAAACTCAAATGAGAGTGTCTCATTTATTGCCGTCAATGGAAACCATTAGGAGAACCAGAGGGATTTTGGCATCCAGTAATGTAAAGCTGCCCCATATTATTATTAATACGGGGCAGCTTTACATTACTGGATGCCAAAATCCCTCCGGTTCTCCTAATGGTTTCCATTGATGGCCAATCCCCCATCCCATTTTCCTGGAAGGGGGGCTCTCCATGGTTTCTCAATAAAGGTGCAGTGTTGGGGGCTAGCATCCTTGGTCGTAACTTTTCTCTGTGTGTATGTATTGCATAAAGCCAACTTTGAGACAATAGGGCAAAACTAAGGTTCCAAAAGTACATAGAATTCACATCTCAAGAAACCAAAGTAGCCACAACTGCCAATATAGATTCTTGAGAAATAATTATAAAAACAAAGGACATGAGTACTCCCTTATGGTGGAAACCTTTAGAAATGAGAACATCTTTAATTCTGTCCAACACTGAGCTACGTGTTACATGTCACCCTGAGAACCGGAGTATGGAACCCCTCTGCTACAGCAACGAGTAACCACAGGCTACAAGACTCCATATAACTGTTACTATATTTACCTGTAAATGATATCTGTCAGCGGTTCCCAAATATAAAACCCTCAGCAAATTACCCTACTTATCCTTCTTTAACAAGGATTATGAATTTGGTGACAATTAAGTGCACATTAACTATAAAATTAAATTTATATTATTTCTGTTACACCATATAAGCCAAAACAAAGAAACGCCTCGGGGACAAGGAAAAATTGTGCAACATTCTTGAATCTTCAAGAAACTGGCCGCACCCTGGGAGATTGTTTTATTTGTCTCTTCCTATTACGGTTTGACAGATTACACGAATATATAAATTGACTTTTCTCATTTAATGTACTAAACCCAGGTACATTTTATTATTTACTTCCCACATGGCTATATAATTTAATTTGGGTGAATCTTCTTGTTTTATATGAACAGATCAGGGAACAAGTGTCAGGGTTGCACCCTACTAGCCCGGACCATGTATGATTATTTTTGCCGTTATGTCCGGCTGCTACCACTAGTGGCCACCCTCTCCCTTTCTCTGCAGTGCTCAGGATCAGATTACCAGGTCAGCTGGGTCTGATCACCTGAGTGGAACCTGCCTTTATTAACCTGCCCTGCCCTGTAGTCAGGGCCTTTGCATTGAAGTGCATGGACCGCTCTGCTTTGGCCCTGTACCGTGAGCTTACCTGCCTGTACCGTGAGCTTACCTGCCTGTACCGTGAGCTTACCTGCCTGTACCGTGAGCTTACCTGCCTGTACGTGAGCTTACCTGCCTGTACCGTGAGCTACCTGCCTGTACCGTGAGCTACCTGCCTGTACCGTGAGCTACCTGCCTGTACCGTGAGCTACCTGCCTGTACCGTGAGCTACCTGCCTGTACCGTGAGCTACCCGTCAGCCCTGCCAGTGGGGTTCCTGCCGTCAGCCCACCCAGTGGGCCTCCGTACCAGTCAGCCCTGCCAGTGGGCTTCCTGCCGTCAGCCCACCCAGTGGGCCTCCGTAACCGTCAGCCCTACCAGTGGGCATCCCGCCTAGAGACTACTGCCTGCCCACCCAGTGGGCCTCCGTACAAGTCAGCCCTGCCAGTGGGCTTCCTGCCTAGAGACTACTGCCTTTACTTGCTGGTGATATCCTATATCAATACAGTACCTTTCCTCGTATTCTGTTGTGCTGTGTTATTTCGCCTGTCCGTACTACATCACTTACCGTCATGCATCGTGGGGTGCAAACAGAACCCCTTGTATCCCCTGCTACTGGGCTCCTACCCGACCTGCTTACCAGGGTCCTGACAACAAGTCTCCCCTTCCCAGGCCGTTCCTGTTTAAGTTACTGTAGGAACTGCATGAATCCACAGATGCAACCTAGAAGTCTGCACGAGTTGGTGGCAGTGAGTTGGAACGACCAGTCCTTGTCTGAATATAAGGAGATTTTTAAGTGCCCCCAAACATTTGAATAGTAGCGTATATGAGCACCTTGTGCGTGTGCTTTCTGTCATATCGATGCACGGGTGGAAGTGTCAAATAAACATATATTTGTGTTTGTTAAGAATGTACATGGATGTCAGGAAATGTGCTGAAGAGGCACTGTCAACAAACTCTGCCAGGTGACCCTCCTCTAGTATAGAAATGTTTATTTTCTATGTCATTGATCCCCATTCTCTTTCATATTAAAACTCCTATTATTTCTGTCTCTTTCTCCAGCACAGATAAGCTCGATGTACGCTTGGGGTATGACCTCTGTGAAGATGAGAAAATATTTCTTCAGAACAGAAGTAAGATGGTTGCTGCAGCTTTAAAAAAGGTCCTGAAGCTTGACCGAGATCTGGAAGATCATGAGGTGAGACCTTTAGCTGGACTAGCAGATATCCAATGGACAGATATGGTTCAATCAAAGCATCCTTTGATGCTAGTCCAGCTAATTTACTGCTGAACAAATTCCCCAATACCTCTGTGTTTATCTAAAGTCTTTGTTAACGTGTGAATTATGCTTTTGTATTTAGCAAAGTCTGTGTTAACTTCATTAATGCCTGAGGAAGGGACCTAACAACTTGGTCTTGAAAGCTCGCAATTAAACTCTGTTAGCCAATAAATGGTATCATTTTAACTATACTTTTCTCCTGTCTTCTCAACGGCTAACATGGTACAAAACCTTTTTATCATAATTAAACGAGGCAGGAAACATCTAACATTGATTGGTTTCTAAATGGCTTCCACATCAGTCCACGTGTGTTTCAACAGTGTACAAAAAGGCTATGTTGAATGTTGGTGCCATTTTGTTGGCCATCTTGTTTTCCTTGGGTTTGTCTCCATGCTCCCGTTTGGGACCTGGTGTTGATCTTGGTGAGAGAGTTAGAAGCTACATGTGCTGATCTCTGCTGGTGATCTCTCCCATTAAACTACTGCCTTTCTGGGCTTTCTAGACATCCCAGATCGACCCTTACCATATACTTTCCTCCCATGGCTGAATCAGAATAAATGAAAACAATTTTTAAAAACCGAAAATTTTCAATTAGATAATGCTGTCATTTAGTAGAAAATCACGCAATCCATAACATGTGGAGAAGAGGTGGTGATGTGTGAAATCCAGGATTACTGTAAAGCAGTACAATCCTTTTATTGCAAGCTGGGGTAGTTACGAACATACATTTCTATTAAAATAAAACAAACAAACACTCAAATAGTTCTTAAAATTAAGCTCTGCGTTGAGTGTTGCACAGTGATATTTGCACACAAGAATTGCACAGTGATATTTAATTTCTTGCTGGCATGAGAACATTTTGCAAAATGAAACACTCTAGTTGATTTATGCACTGACTTGTTCTAATGGTTGATGCCCTGAAATAGGTTCCAGTGATTGCTGTGACAACTACGGGAGGTGGGACAAGAGCAATGACCTCACTCTACGGCACCTTGTCTGGGCTCAAGAAAATGAACCTGTTGGATGCGGTGTCTTACATCACCGGAGCCTCCGGTTCCACTTGGTAAACTACAAATCTTCCTCCAAGTAATGTAAAATACCATTTTATTGACTGACTGGTATGCACCTGATATAATCTCGCTGAAATATGCCTTTAAGTTTTTTATGCATTCATTTCATATATTCAGCCAAATGCAAAAATCACTCTGGCCTTAAATGATAGTCTTTATATTTGGTGACATCCTGATGAGTTGTGTTTTGCCTAATTTATTTAGTGTAGTTCAGAATAAGATGACATTTGAATTACGGACAAGGGTGTTTGTGCTATGTGGAGTATTATTTAAAATATAAAAATATATGTGCAAGTGGTGTTTACGGAGCGAAGAATGACTTCATTAAGAAGTAGCTCGTTTTGAGCAGGACCCTCTCAAACTTTTATATTATGTGTTGTGTTTTGTATCATCTCTTATGAATATGATGGTGTTTTCTAAAACAATAAATAATAGAAATCTTCATAATTTTTCTCTCTTTTTTGCAAGGTGTATGTCTAAGCTTTATGAAGATCCTGATTGGTCACAAAAGGACCTGACAAAGCCAATAAAGGAGGCGCGGAAAAGCGTGACAGATAGTAAGCGCTCTGCTTTCAGTCTCGATCGGTTGTCCTTTTACCGCGAGGAAATGGAGAAGCGAGCAAAGATGGGATACAAAGCCTCTTTCACAGACCTTTGGGGTCTTCTGCTTGAATCCATGTATCATGACGGAGTAAGTTAAAGCGCATCATTTGTTAGAGGAATTTGATGGAGCTACATAAAACAATAAATAATGATGATAAGGTTTCATTCTACATTAATGCTAATGACGGATAAAATGTACGGGGCATGTATACCAGGAAATCACCTTATTGTGATAGCAGTAAATGCATCCATTTTAACCAATCCTCAAAGTATTCTCGTGATCATTTGTACCTATTGCACTGATTGGTAGTGGTGGCTGGCAGCTGCCACTGAACTCTCCATTACTCTGGTAGTCCAAAAATCACAAACTGTATTCTCCAAAAATGCACTTAATTATTCTAAAATGATTTATCTAGTTCAATAGTTTGCGAATGTTCTTGTTGTATGAATATTGACATTGGTATAGTTCAGTTCATGTTCTAATTTTCTCTTCCTCTTCGATCATGCAATTATGTACGCTTCTGTTATTCTTTATGAATAAACAAACAGTTGAACGATACAAAACTATCTGATCAGAGGAAGGCCCTGAACCATGGCCAGAATCCACTACCGCTGTGCCTGGCAATGAACGTCAAAGATATTGAAAAAACCACTCTGGATTTTAAGGGTAGGTGATTGATTAGTTTTAAACAAAAGTTCAGGATGGAGGTAATGTTACTTCCATAAACTTATTTGTGTAAAGAAATACTTCTAATTCTTTTAATCAAAGCCTGAGGGCTGTCAAAAGGTTAAAACCGCACAGCATTGCTGTTGCAAAAAGAAAAAAGTGTAAGTGTGTGTGTGTGTGTGTGTGTACGTGTACATTTTATAACTTCAAAATTAGGTAAAATAATTTAGTATTGGCCTTCCTGCAGACCATTAACATGTCATGAGTCACCTACTGCAACTGTGTGTGATGGCTGGCAATAACTACAACTGATTGATATTATTAAGTCACTTCATTTATATACAGAGTGGTGTGAGTTTTCCCCGTATGAAGTGGGTCTCCTGAAGTATGGCGCTTTCATCCGTGCAGAGGATTTCGGCAGTCAGTTCTTCATGGGGCGGCTAACAAAGAGACTCCCTGAGTCCAGACTCTGCTATCTGCAAGGTGAGTGACTGTCCCTATTCCAAATGAAGGCAGGGCAAGTGTTGTCATTAATAGCATGCTCATCAACACTGTGTCTATAAGGGACACAGTTTGTTCATTTGAATTCTTAAAGAAGCTTGTGAAACCAATGCATCGAAACAAATGCTCTTTATTTTTAGACATGCTAGGACTGTATAAGTTATATATTTAAACCTAACATATTTTCTTGTTTTGTAGGCTTGTGGAGCAACATCTTTTCCATCAATCTGATGGATGCCTGGGTTGCTGCTGTCAGTTCAGAACATTTCTGGTATAGGTTTACCAGGGACACCGTGTACAATTTAGGTAGAACTTCCTGCTGTTTATATTCTCTGTACATATTGAAGAAGAAGAAGAAGAAGAAGAAGAAGAAGAAGAAGAAGAAGAAGAAGAAGAAGAAGAAGAAGAAGAAGAAGAAGAAGAAGAAGAAGAAGAAGAAGAAGAAGAAGAAGAAGAAGAAGAAGAAGAAGAAGAAGAAGAAGAAGAAGAAGAAGAAGAAGAAGAAGAAGAAGAAGAAGAAGAAGAAGAAGAAGAAGAAGAAGAAGAAGAAGAAGAAGAAGAAGAAGAAGAAGAAGAAGAAGAAG